>NC_083447.1:18213015-18924265 GCF_020745735.1 Hemiscyllium ocellatum | reverse complement strand
TATCAGATCAGCTGGGGTCTTACTGAATGGTGACACAGGTTCAAGGGACTGAATGTCTGACTGCTACTCTATTTTTGTAGATCATTTTATGAACCTTTTCTCTGTTTCACTCTCCACTCCATCACTTCCTTCATCCAGGGAGCTCTACTTTTCTCCCTTATGGAAAATCATGACTGCACCCAAACGGTTTCTTTAAAGGCAGTGCATTTTCTGCCACAATTAATTGTTTTTGCTCCAGATTTCTCCTTACCATTTTCCATAGTTAACCAAAATGTTTGATATTATGGTCACTGACCTGGCATCAATAGACACGATACTAGAAAAGCACAGCAGGTCAGACAGCAGAGGAGCAGGAAAGTCAATGTTTTGCGCTGAAACTCTATCAGCATTGGGCAGGGGAGTGGAGCCCAGAAGTAAGTGGAGGGGTGTGGCTGGGGGGAAGGGTCGGGTGGAGAGGGGGGGGGGGGGGGCGGTGTAGAAGTATTTGGATTAATCAGTGAAAAGGGCAGAGTGAATGGGTGAGTAGGAAGATGGAGATGGGCAGGGCAGGTCAGGAAGGTGGACAGGGGATCAGGCTGGGGTGGAAGGAATTTGAAGCTCGTGAAGTAAATATTGACGCCGTTGGGCTCTAAGCTCCCAAGGCAGAAATATCAGGTGTTGATCCTCCCATTTACATTTGACCTCACTTTTGACAGTGGAGGAGTCCAAGGATGGACATGTCACTGGGGGAGTGGGAGGGGGAATTAAAATGGCTGGCAACTGGAAAGTTGGGTTGGAGCATTCATACAAAGTGCAGATGCTCTGCGAGCTGGTACCAGAATCTGCGTTTGGTCTCCTCTATATAGAGGGGGCCACATCAGCAGCAATTGTATTATAGATCCCCTAATAGTCAGAGGGAAATTAAGAAACAAATTTGTAAAGGAAATCTCAGCTATCTGTAAGAATAATAGGGTGGTTATGGTCGGGGATTTTAACTTTCCAAACACTATGGCAGTCCCAGTCCATGTTAAGGGTTTAGATGGAGAGGAATTTGTTAAGTGCGTACAAGACAATTTTTCTGATTCAGTATGTGGATACAGCTTCCAGAGGAGGTGCAAAACTTGACCAACTCTTGGGAAATAAGGCATGGCAGGTGACTGACGTGTCGGTGGGGGAGCACTTTGGATCCAGCGACCATAATTCTATTAGATTTAAAATAGTGATAGGAAAAAAACAGATTGAAAAGTTGAACTTCTAAGTTGGAGAAAGGCCAATTTTGACAGTATTAGGCAAGAACTTTCAAAAGCTGACTGGAGCCAGACGTGCACAGGTAAAGGGACAGATAGAAAATAGGAAGCCTTCAGAAATGAGATAACAAGAATCCAGAGAAAGTATGTTTCTATTAGGGTGAAAGGAAAGGCTGGTAAGTTTAGGGAATGTTGGATGACTAAAGAAATGGAGGGTTTGGTTAAGGAAAAGAAGGAAGCATATGTCAGGTATAGACAGGATAGATCAAATGAATCCTTAGAAGAGTATAAAGGCAGTAGGAGAATACTTAAGAGGGAAATCAGGAGGGCAAAAAGGGGACATGAGATAGCTTTGGCAAATAGAATTAAGGAAAATACAAAGGGTTTTTACAAATACATTAAGGACAAAAGGGTAACTATGGAGAGAATAGGGCCCCTCAAAAGTCAGCAAGGTGGCTTTTGTGTGGAGCCACAGGAGAGTGGGGAAGATACTAAATGAGTATGTTGCATCAGTATTTACTGTGGAAAAGGACATGCAAGATATAGAATGTAGGGAAATAGATGGTAACTTCTTGAAAAATGTCCATATTATAGATGAGGAAGTGGTGGATGTCTTGAAACACATAAAAGTGGATAAATCCACAGGACCTAATCAGGTGTACCCTGGAACTGTGTGAGAAGCTAGGGAAGTGATTGCTGGGCATCTTGCTGAGATATTTGTATCATCAATAGTCACAACCTCCAGAAGACTGGAGGTTGGCTAACGTGATGCCACTGCTCAAGAAGGGTGGTTAGGACAAGCTAGGGAACTACAGACCAGTGAGCCTGATGTCAGCGGTGGGCAAGTTGTTGGAGGGAATCCTGAGGGACAGATGTACATGTATTTGGAAAGGCAAGGACTGATATGGGATAGTCAACATGGCTTTCTGCGTGGGAAATCATGATTGAGTTTTTTGAAGTAACAAAGAGGATTCATGAGAACAGATCAGTAGATGTGATCTATGTGGACTCCAGTAAGACATTTGACAAGGTTTCCCATGGGAGACTAGTTAGCAAGATCGCATGGAATGCAGGGAGAACCAGCCATTTGGACACAGATGTGTGAAAAAGTTGCCCCTTAGGTCTCGTTTATATATCTTTCCCCTCTCACCCTAAACCTATGCCCTCTAGTTCTGGACTCCCCGACTCCAGGGAAAAGACTTAGTCTATTTATCCTATTCATGCCCCTCATGATTTAATAAAATTCTACAAGGTCACCCCTCACCCTCCCTCGCTTGCTCCAGGGAAAACAGCCCCAGCCTGTTCAGCCTCTCCCTATAGCTCAAATCCTCCAACCCTGGCAACATCCTTATACATCTTTTCTGAACCCTTTCAAGTTTCACAACATCTTTCCAATTAGAAGGAGACCAGAATTGCACGCAATATTCCAACAGCAGCCTAACCAATGTCCTGTACAGCTGCAACATGACCTCCCAACTCCTGTACTCAATACTCTGACCAATAAAGGAAAGCAAACCAAACGCCTTCTTCACTATCCTATCTACCTGCGACTCCACTTTCAAGGAGCTATGAACCTGCACTCCATGGTCTCTTCATTCAGCAACACTCCCTAGGACCTTACCATTAAGTGTATGAGTCCTGCTAAGATTTGCTTTCCCAAAATGCAGCACCTCACATTTTATCTGAATTAAACTCCGTCTGCCACTTCTCAGCCCATTGGCCCATCTGGTCAAGATCTTGTAATCTGAGGTAACTCTCTTCGCTGTCATCTGCAAACTTACTAACTGTACCTCTTATGCTCGCATCCAAATCATTTATGTAAATGACATAAAGTAGAGGGCCCAGCACCGATCCTTGTGGCACTCCACTGGTCACAGGCCTCCAGTTTGAAAAACAACCCTCCACCACCACCACCCTCTCTGTCTTCTATCTTTGAACCAGTTCTGTATCCAAATGGTTAGTTCTCCCTGTATTCCATGAGTGTAGACCAATGGATTGAACGGTCTCCTTCGGTGCTATAATCATTCTTTGATTCTATGAAATTAGTTGATCTCACTTGGGACAACGTAATCAACCAAGGTTCTTGTCCCAGATTGTTAGCTGACGATCCTGTTGCAAAGCAGGTAATGAGAAGGAATAAAATGATGCTCTGTTGTGATCTTTCTTACAAAAAGGTTAGTCTGCCAACATGATACCAAAACATGGCAGTGCCCACATTACTCTTACAAGAAAAAGGCAGCATAAAGGATGAAGGAACCCACAGAGAAAGTGTTTTTCTATCCGACTCCGTATCAATTTTCCACACATTAAATGATCAGGATCAACTGCTGGTATTATAATTTACATTTAGATGAACAGGCTCGTTTTGGGCAAACTTAGGTTTTACACCACAGCTTTATCACGCATGCATTTGCATCCACTCCCTCCCCCTCCCCAGAGTATTATAATTAGAGTTGGACTTTAAACAAACATTGTAATCCAGAAGATGAAGTCAGAACGAAGGCAAATAATTAACCCAGATTACAGCTAAAAGTTTCTCAACCTTCCCAGAGAACAGAAGTAGTGCATTTATTACAGAAAAGAAAAACTAGGAACCAAAAATACTGAAGAGTGAAGTCAGGATTTAAAAAAGCATTGCATGAAGAACATTAGCACGGCCAAAGTAAAAACTGAGGGACTGAGGCAAACAAGAGACTAGGACCATTGACATAATTTTCTAAAATGCCACAAACGCTCATACTACGGAGACACTGATATGCAATTAAGCACTTGTGGCTATAGCTACCCATGTCTTTCATCTGGAAATAAAAAGGCCCTTTGGGGAATCAGTCTCTAACACTGTGGTTACAGCACCAGCAGCCTTTAAACTATCGTAATCTCAACTGCACAGCAGGTCTGTCATTGCTGCTGCTTTCGGCAAACCCCAGTCTTTTTCAGGAGGCCCAAGGGGATGGTGTGTGCTCCGAAAGACTCCCTGGGTGCCATGGAACAACAGATGGGAGGTGGGAGGCGAGGCAGAAGGCTTGCAGTAATGCAGGCCACACATACTATTGTAGGCATGGTCATTTTAGAGGAGCTCAGATTACAGAGCATAGGGCAATTCACAAACCATCGCATGCTGCCCCTTGATAAACCTTTGCTTTGTAAATATTATGCTGCAGGTACTATGGAATTGATGGCAGACGCATCAGACAGATGGGATACAGAGCTTTGCTGTGGGCTTTAACCCGTTACAGACTTGTGGATGTCTGAAACATTAAAGATTTTGTTTTGAAGTTTACTCACTACCTTATCTGAAGGTGCCAACCTTTGCTGGACCCCAGTTCCCCAGTCAAGTGAATATAGTTTGTGACTGCAGCTAACCTGGTGTCTATTTTCCACTCCCGATAAACAGCCAGATCAGAGACCTATAGAAATACTCTCTACAAATCTGCTTTTTGGCTAAAAGCTTCCGACTGAGCATCGTAAACGTAAGGAGGTGGTAGAAAACTCCCTGCCGAAGATATTTGATATATCGGTTTCTTCAATTCACTGAGCTCTGAACATTGACAGAATGACACACGATGATCAAGCTAACAGGGTAAGAGAATTAGAGATGGTCACTCTGTGGAGTGACAGCAACAGGAAAGCAAAGCACATTTGCCGAAATGACTTCCTGAGAATCTCTAACCTGTGTGCAGTCTTTAAAATTAATAGAGTTGAAACTTTAGCTGTGAGAAAATCATCAACAACTCTCTGGCATCAAGCACGTAAGCAATCTCTTCACAACGTTTCAGATCTTTGACAGCTTCCTCAGGTATTCACTTCCTGGTGAGTATACCTGTGATTTTGGAACTGGAATATTTAGCAGGTTTGACAGAACTTTTTGGAGGGAGAAACAGTGAAGATTTCAGATCTACCATTGCACCTTGCAATTCTGATGGAAGATTGAAACCTCAACTGTTTCTTTCTTATCAGAATATTTTGGACCATTTGAGCGTTTCCCATTTCTCTTTTAGATTTCCAGCATCGAGAGTCTCTTATCCTGAAACTTCCACCATTTTAACTTCTTTCAGGAGACACTTTGAAAGGAAGGCATAAAATCTACTTTATATAAAATGGTAACTATCTAACAAAGCAGTCCAATTCATGCCAAAACCCTGCTCCGGCATGTTTTGGTCCTCATTTCAACTGCTAGTGAAAGAGTCCATAACCTCTTCCTCTCAGTCAATATAATCAACAGACCTCACTGCAAAAAGCTGAAAATTCCTTTATTTGAGTTGAAGGGTGAATTGGAAATAACTAGTTTTCCCTCACCAGTTTAAGCACTCTACAACTGAATTGCCCAGTATGACTCATGCCAAGGTGGTCATGATTGTTCATTGACAAATTAAATGTTTTACAATCAAACCTCTTAGAACATTGTACCATCATGTTGCAAAGACCCAACTGTATTAGTACAAAAAAGTCAAAAAGGCAAAACTACCTTGACATGGTGACCTTCCATATACCGTGTGGCGTCCCTGAACAAACGATACATTATGAATCCATGTGGATCTACACTGTCAATAAGTGGATATGCTGTCTGTAAGAGAAAAACAGAGAGAGCTGTCAGGCACTGCCATAAAGATAGATTCCAGTTTGTGCTAACTGAAATCAAACGAGGCTGGTGCTAGTGGTTTGCAACCAACTGCAATCAAGAAACGAACTTGCTGGGAATTGCCAATGGCAGCAAATAGGAAGATGGTTTTCAAGTCATACACCTCAATAAAGACACAAAGTTTACATTGCTGGCTGTGCAAGGCCCATGACTTTGCAGCTGGGGCCACAATAGAGTGTTCAAAGATATTACTCAGCTTTCTAACAAAAGATACAGGTGACCCCAAAGGATGCATCCGGCTAGTTTGATGCCACTGTTCCCACCAATCAGAGAGCTGCCACTCCTGGATCTTTGGAGATCCAATTTCAGCAGTCTGAAATTAAGGGACACGAACTGAATTTGTAGTAGCAATATTAGCATCCAAAAACACAGGAGGTTGTTGTACCAATTAGGCTTACTTCCCCTGATCTTCACCATGGCCCTGCAAAGTTCTTTTCTTTAAGCACATCTTTAATTCACTTTTCAAAATGTTACTTTTGAATCTTTCCAAAACCCTTTCATGAAGTGTACTCTGATCATCACAGCACATTACAGAAGAAAAAAAAACTAATCATTCTGTCTGCTTAAATCTTTAGTCTGTGTTCTCTGATTATTAAAAGTTTTTGACTAGTGAAAACATTTAAAACTTTCCCATTTCATAGAATTCCTACAGTTTGCCAAGCCTTTGATCTTTATGCCGTTATTATTTAGAGGAATAGGAATGCAGTTTCCTTGTTCAAGGAGGGGAGTAGAGACAACCCGGTAATTATAGACCAATGAACCTTACTTTAGTTGTGGATAAAGTGTTTGAAAGGATTATAAAAGAGATAGGATTTTTAATCATTTGGAAAGGAATAAGTTGATTAGGGATAGTCAACATGGTTTTGTTAAGGACAGATTGTGCCTCACAAACCTTATTGAGTTATAGAGTAATAGAGATGTACAACATGGAAACAGACCCTTCGGTCCAACTCATCCATGCCAACCAGATATCCCAACCCAATCTAGTCCCACCTGCCAGCACCTGGTCCATATCCCTCCAAACTCTTCCTATTCATATTCCCACCCAAATGCCTCTTAAATGTTGCAATTGTACCAGCCTCCACCACTTCCTCTGGCAGCTCATTCCACACCCGTACCACCCTCTGTAAAAAGTTGCCCCATAGGTCTCTTTTACATCTTTCCCCTCTTACCCTAAACTTATGTCCTTTAGTTCTGGACTCCCCCCACCCCAGGGAAGAGACTTTGTCTATTTATCCTATCCATGCCCCTCATGATTTTATAAACCTCTATAAGGTCACCCGTCAGCATCCGACATTCCTGGGAAAACAGCTCCAGCCTATTCAACCTCTCCCGATAGCTCAAATCTTCCACTCTGGCAACATCTTTGTAAATCTTTTCTGACCCTTCCAAGTTTTACAACATCCTTTCGATAGGAAGACGACCAGAATTGTACACAATATTCCAAAAGAGGCCGAACCAATGTCCTGTGCAGCTGGAACATGACCTCCCAACTCCTGTTCTCAATACTCTGACCAATAAAGGAAAGCGTACCAAATGCCTTCTTCACTATCCTATCTACCTGCGACTCCACTTTCAAGGAGCTATGAACCTGCACTCCAAGGTCTCTTTGTTCAGCAACACTTCCTAATCTTACCATTCAGCATATAAGTTCTGCTAAGATTTGCTTTCCCAAAATGCAGCACCTTGCATTGATGTAAATTAAACTCCATCTGCCACTCATCAGCCCATTGACTCATCTGATCGAGATCCCATTATAGTCCGAGGTAGCCCTCTTCGCTGTCCACTACACCTCCAATTTTGGAGGCATCTGCAAACTTACTAACTATACTTCTTCTGCTCACATCCAAATCATTTATATAAATGACGAAAGATAGTGGACTCAGCACCAATCCTTGAGGCACTCCACTGGTCACAGGTCTCCAGTCTGAAAAACAACCCTCCTCTACCACCTTCTCTCTTCTACCTTTGAGCCAGTTCCGTATCCAAATGGTGAGATCTAACCTTGCTAACCAGTTTTCCATGGGGAACCATGTCGAATGCCTTAATGAAGTCCATACAGATCACATCTACCGCTCAGCCCTCATCAATCCTGTTTGTTATTTCATCAAAAAACTCAATAAAGTTTGTGAGACATGATTGCCCACGCACAAAGTCATGTTGACTATATCTCTAATCAGTCCTTGCCTTTCCAAATACATGTACATCCTGTCCCTCAGGATTCTGTCCAACAGCTTGCCTGCCACCGTCGTCAGGCTCACTGGTCTATAGTTCCCTGGATCGTCCTTAGCACCTTTCTTAAATAGTGACAGCACATTAGTCAACCTCCAGTCTTCCGGCACCTCACCTGTGACTACGAGCTCTTTGAGAAGGTGACCAAACAGGTGGATGAGGGTAAAGTGGTTGATGTTGTGTATATAGATTTCAGTGAGGCATTTGATAAGGTTCTCCATGATAGTAAATTTGCGGATGACACTAAGGTTGGTAGAGTTTTGGTTAGTGACAAAGGATGTTGTAGGTAACAGAGGAACAAAGATAAGCTGCAGAGCTGGGCTGAGAGGTGGCAAATAGGAGTTTAATGTGGAAAAGTGTGAGGTGATTCACTTTAGAAGGAGTTACAGGAATGCAGAGTACTGGGCTAATGGTAAGATTCTTAGTAGTGTGCCTGAGCAGAGAGATCTGTGTCCAGGTACACAGATCCTTGAAAGGTGCCACCCAATTTGATAGAGTTGTTAAGAAGGCATACGGTGTGTTAGCTTTCATTGGTAGAGGGATTGAGTTTTGGAATCATGAGGTCATGCTGCAGCTGTACAAAATTCCAGTGCGGCCACACTTGGAGTACTGCATACAATTCTGGTCACATCATTATAGGAATGGTGTGGAAGCTTTGGAAAGGATTCAGAAGAGATTTACGAGACTGTTGTCTCGTAGGGAAGGTCTCGTGAGGAAAGGTCTCGTGAGGAAAGGCTGAGGGACTTGAGGCTGTTTTCGTTGGAGAGGTGGTGGTTGAGAGGTGACTTAATTGAGACATAAGATGATCAGAGGGTTGGATAGGTTGGACAGTGAGAGCCTTTCTCCTTGATTGGCTATGGCTAGCATGAGGGGACATTACTTTAAATTGAGGGGTAATAGATACAGGACAGATGTCAGAGATAGTTTTAGGGTGGCATGGTGGCTGGGTGGTTAGCACTGCTGCCACAGCACCAGGGACTTGGGTTCAATTCCAGCCTTGGACAACTGTCTGCGTGGAACTTGCACATTCTCCTCATGTCTGCATGTGTTTCCTCTGGGTGTTCTGGTTTCACTCTCAAAATCCAAAGATTGTGTGAGACAGCAGTGCTAACCACTGAACCACCTTGCTGCCTCAAATAATAGGATCCTAGAAAGCACGGAGTATCAAAGGACCACAAGGTGCACAACCACTGGTCCCTTAAGGAAACAGAATAAGTAGATAATTTTTTTAAGAAAGGATTTGGGGTAAGTGTGGCAGAAATCCTCAAAATTTACGTAGATGTCCACACGGGATGCCAAGGCATACAAGGCTATGTGCCACTGTTGGAAAATAGGACTAGAATAGTTAGGTGGTTGTTTTTGAATGGCACAGGTTCGATGGATCAGAGGGAACTTTTGTGCTGCAAACCTCACTGATGCTATGATAATTAAAATCATGTTTTTAAACTGCGTTCTGAATAACAACAACTTCAAATCAACAACTATTGTTGGAACTATTAAACAGATGGGAAATACAGAGTAAAAAATATTTTGTGCTGCAATAATTATGTAGACTCTGCTTGCATGCTGTAATTTAGTAGTGAGATAAGCATGAGGCAATTAGCAAAGAAACCTGTCTTGCTGTACAGACAGGCAGAAACCTGCCGGGCAGGTACCTATCCACATTCATCATTATCTATTCCAGAACAAGTATATCTGATTTGCTTCACCTAGTTTCAAATCATGCTCGAAAGAACATTGTTGAAATTTAGCTGCCTCATGTGAAACTGAATCTGTTGCAACAGAGTTTTTTTTTCCAAATTTCATGTTTTATTAGGCAGGGATTTTCTAAACACTGGTGTGGCATCATGTCTCTTAAATAAAAATATTGTCACCTATCAGCATTCTTCTGGCTTGCAAAGAATTAATGAAGACGACAGGAGGGAGTAGGGATTTGCGAGAAATAAAAAGAAATCAGCTGAAGGACAAAGGGGAAAAGATCCAAGAAAAACAAGGTACACTTACATAAGGGAAATGGAGAGAAAAAAATAAAAATAAAAAAGAGAAACAGTTTGGTATAACAATAATAAGCTGCACTGATTTACAAGTACCAGTATCACTTCGGTTGAACGAGGCCAAATAAAATCCTGTTTAACCCAGATCTGAGCTTCATGTTCATATCAAATCCATTATTAAAACCACAACACACCTCCACATTCTCCACTCCTCCCTCCCCACTGATACTGAAATTCTTCTGTTACTTTGATAAGCACTTCTCCACCATTCTGTCAGGCTCCCATTTGCCAAACTCTTGTCTAAAGTTTAATTTCATTTGCTCTTAAACATGCTCACGAACTCAATACTGGTTCCTTACCACCCAATGCACCAAACCTGGTCATTAATTCTCCTTCATGATTTAAATGTAATATATATAATCAGTTGACAATGTGTTACATGGATGCTAAAGTGGAACTCAACAAAATCCAGGCATATGCAGGGCTGTGTCTAATTAAAAATGGACTCATTGTCTTCTCTCAGTGACTGATGGTAAAAGGGTGAATAGCTGGGTGGAATTAGTTCTTAACTACATTGAAACCTGCTGTGAAAAACTAAGTGGAAGTGTCTTTAGAACACAGTTGCCAGCCTTTACTCTTTTAAATTAAGATCTCATTAACTAACAAGCATGGCTGATGGAATTTCTCTAGCACTCTTACATGATGCTGTTACACAGTCCAGGAATATGATGACGACAACTGCTCTGTACAGTAGGGTTATTGAGGACTTGCAGAGGTCTTTGTTGTCAAACACTTGATGCCACGGTTTGTAGAAGGCTGAGCTGGCACAGCAGTTCCAGCTTTGGATCTCATTCTCAATGATGGCCTTTTGACAGCACGGACTGCCAGGTTATAAGAGATGTTCAATATATTTTGATTCTCCCTTTCGGCATGTTTAGGAAGTCGAATATCTGGTCGACCAAACATGGGTCAATGAGAGATTTTGTTTTGGCAACATTCAAGGACAGGCACAGTTTCTTACATCTCGAGTTGAAGAAATCAAGAGTGGCTTGCAAATTTAATGCTGATTGGAAGAAACAAGGCAACAGTCACCTATGAACTGGAAATCATTCATGGCGGTTAATTTAGTTTGAGCATAAAGGTGACTGAGATTGAAGAGCATCTGCCATGTATTCCAAATTCAATGGGAGATTCATCGAACAAACACTAGTACCCTTCTTGAAGTCAGATTTGCAGTTAGATCAAGAAGCATTCAGGCAAAAGTCCTCAAACTTAACTACAAGAGACAAGATACTGTCTGGATAGCTAAAAACCATTTCTTTCACCAGGTCCCATTTCTTCAACTTTCAAATTGCCAGAAAGAAAACACAGCAAGTCCTGTATTCTCATTACCTCATGAAACACTATGCCCCATATGCTCAAAGATGTGTAGGTTGAGAATCAGCCTATTCAGTCACTTGTAGATCCAAGGCAGAAACTCACAAATCTAAATAAGTCCCATCCCATCCTTGAATAGTGAGACAGCTGTTGCTGATGATTTAATTAGTGTGTGGTGCTGGAAAAGCAGAGCAGGTCAGGCAGCATCTGAGGAGCAGAAGAATCGACGTTTCGGGTAAAAGCCCTTCACCAGGAATAAGGCTGTGAGCAGAGGGGGTGATGAGAAAATGGGAGGGGGGTCAGAGCCTCATTTCTGGTGAAGGGATTTTGCCCGAAACATTGATTCTCCTGTTCCTCGGATGCTGGCTGACCTGCTGTCCTTTTCTAGCACCATAGTCTTGACTCTGATCCCCAACACCTGCAGAGCTCACTTTTGCCCTGATGGTGTAATTCCAATTTAAAGTAAACTTTCCTCATATAGCACACTCAGCCTTTGTTCCTGTCTCTTCAACTGCATGGAACATTGCAACATCATTTTCAACATAAATGCTCAAAGCACATTATCAACAGATTTTTAAATTATCTGACTGTCTACTCGAATTATCTTAAGCAAATAGGCTTGTATTACATGGCTGTATTTAAGAGACTGCAGTACTCTTTGGGAGGACAGTGGCTATGCACTGATCTGATGGTACTTCCAAACCAAGAAAAAAAAGAGTTGCAGATCTAGAAATCAGTTTTTCCAGCAATTTCTGTCTTCATTTCTAAGTTCTGATGAAGGATGCAACATTTCAAAGGCAGCTGGATGGATATAATGAATTGGAAGGGTTTGGTGGGATATGGGCTGGGCGTTGGCAAGTGGGACTAGATTAGGTTGGAATATCTGGTCAGCATGGATGAGTTAGACTGAAGACTCTGTTTCCGTGCTGTACATCTCTGTGACTAAGACGCAAAGTGTTAATTCCGCTTTCTCAACACAGATGCTGCCAGACCGGCTGAGCTCTTCCAGAAATTTCTGTTTTGGCTTCGGATGCTGCTTCCTCCCATTTCATATTTACCAACCACCTATCCTATTCAAATGCCAGGTTAAAGAGGAGCTTGTGAATCTATAGTAGATTCACAACGAGACTCTGCCAAAGGTGGGAAAAATGAATTTGAACACTTGTACTTATAATTACAATTGGTGAAACACAGAAAATAGGAGCTGGATTAGGCCCTTTGGCACTTCGAGCTAGCTCTGCCATTCAATGCGATCAGGCTGATCATCCAAGTCAGCACTCTGATTTAGCTCTCTCCCCACACCCTATAATCCCATTATCCCTTAGAATTCTATCAAACTCCTTCTCGAAAGCAAGGTCTTGGCCTCAACCACTTGTCATGGCAAAGATATACCCGAAACTGCTCACTTGCTGTTAATTGCAGCTGTTAAAATGTAAACACACTCCCTACTACATATTTAAGAGTCGCAAAGCCCAGCAAATTAGTGTCTCAAAGAGTTTGAATTTTGAAGAATTTATAGTTAAATTTAATTGTTTCTTTTAGAACATGATGCAATCACATAACTATAATCAAATTAAGATTTAGCAGACTGGCTACATCTAGTATCGCAATTATATATATTTTGCAACTATGTTATTCAGAAATTAGAAATTACAATAATGCGGTTACTTTACAGTTTTGAATAGCAACTGGTTCCCTTTAAAGCAAATCCAGTAGTTCACCTTTCCTAACAAATTCACATTCCAGGTGATAGCAGCTCATTCGGGGATTTCAGACTGCTCCTGGTACCTTGCTGTTCTTTGCTGACTTACACACTGGCTGATCCATGTGAACAAGATGAAAGGAGAAAAATAAAATCAACATGAAGACATCTTCATGTATATTGAAACATGTGATGCAAAATCAGCGGATAAATAAAACTCACCATGCCCGTTTCGGTGGTGAAGATAACAATTTCATACAATGGTGCCAACTGCTGGAAAAGGTAGTCTATTCCTGGCCTTTTCTTAAATCTCCAACCTGTGACTAACTTAAAAAAAAAGAAAAGGGACAGAGTGAGTCAATTAAAAAAGCATCATCAATAAAACGCTTAGTGTTTTTGCTCAATGCTAGCACTCTTTGAAGCCTGAAGAAGGATCAAGCTAGACAGCAGAGGAGCAATTGAAATTAATCTTCAGATCAAGGCAGAGGGAGGGTTGCAGTGTCAGAACTTCAGTCTTTTGCAAGGGACATTAAAACCAAGGACTGTCGCTCCAATCCAGCGGAAGTAAAAGACCTCAACTGAAAATAAGGGAGTACACTGGTGCCCAAGCCAATATTCATCCCTTAAATCAGTATCACTAAAACAGGTTATCTTGTTACTTGTGTAGAGTATTTGTAGCAATAGATACCTCTGAAGGCAACAGCTGTCTCAAATGATCTAGATTTGGCAACACGAAAGTAAGATTCAAGGGATATTGTTAAAGTGTGGCATGATTACACAGGCTAGCTGGTGACAGGGGACAAATGTAGATAAAGACCAGAAGCAATCAAGCTTTGTTTTTATGGGTCACTTGGCGCATTTCATTAAGCTGTGTTTCACTGTTAGTACTGCTGTTTCATTGAGCCAGCGACCAAGGTCCAATTCCAGCCTTGGGTGACTGTGCGGAGTTTGCATATTCTCCCTGTGCCTGGGTGTGTGTCCTCCCACAGTCCAAAGATGTGCAAATTAGGTGGATTGACCATGCTACATTGCCCATAGTGTCCAGGGATGTGCAGGCTAAGTGGGTTAGCCATGGTAAATATAGGGTTACAGAGATAGGGTAGAGGGGTGCAACTGAATGAAATGTTCTTCGGAGTCAGTGTCGATGTGCTGAATGCCTGATTGCACACTGTAGGAATTCTATTCCTTGATAGCCAAACATGACATCTAAATTCAAATTTCCATTAATCTGTATTTTTCTCAAGACGCAGATACCAAGTCTTGATTTGCCGATTAAAATTGCTATCTAGTAGACCACAAAGCTAACTTTCCTTTCTTGACTGTTTAGGCATGAAATTCAAATGGGACAAATGAGAAGCATGACAGAGAAAACAACGACAACTGCAAAAATAAACAAACTGCTTTGGCTTCAAAGAATGAAGTGCTTGGGCACAAGAGCCACAGCTTAGACATCTTTTGCATAGACAATCAACATACAAAGCACCACTGCACAGCTTTGACCAGAGTTTATGGAACACAGACAGCCAAGGTGGACTGCAATGTCACAGCGATATTTTGGAGTTCTCACTTTATCATCTTATAACGTCACAAAATTCCTTATCAGATGTCTTATCTCTAGATATCCAGATTCGTCAAGTTTTAAATAAACCAAGGGAAATAAAATCCAAGCGGTATAAACAGTAGGTGACACACTGGAAGGTGAGATAAGGTGGACTACATTTTAAGAAAATTATCCCTTTGCATTTAACATACAAAAAGACTATACAGGTCAACCCTTTGAAGTGGAGCCTTGCTGTGTGAACAGATCCAATCTGAACCCCAAAGGCAAGTGGTGCAATGTAATAAGATGGAATGACTCCACACGGCTCACAACATTTCTGAAAAGCAATGGACCGAAACGGCAATAATTTTTAAACTGTCCATACAAAGGCAACACAATAAAGACGCATTTTCAGCAACATTAAATAATAAAGAAAAAAAAAACTCATTTCACCCAGGGGCAAATGCTTTCATTAGATCTTTACATAGCGGAAAGACAGTGTAATACATATCACTGCAGTCTCTCTGCTCTGAGGAATACCATATGGGGAGTTCTCAGCTCCTTTCAACCACCTGCTCTGTATTCAGGTGTTCACATTACAAGGGACTGCCTACTCAACAGGTGTGAGTTTCATCAGATACAATGAAACACTTAAGTGCACTAACTCAAGGAGTAGCAACTGCATCATCCATGTCGACAAGCAAATCAGAGTTTAACACTGGTTGGAAGTTGGGCCTGGTAAATTGTTCTCAAGGCCTCTGTAGGTGCAGGAGACAGATAAAAGCAGCCTTGCTTCCTACTTCAAAACATGGAAACATTTCACATGTGCCACTGGTTGAGAGTTCAGAGCAGACTCCACATAAATGTACCCAAGTGCCAACAGAAAGCTGCTAACATGCAAAACGATTGGCTTAATACACAAAGAATGAGAATTTTGGCAAAGCAAGGATAGTGGAGGCAGTGACTGAGACACGTCAATATGAAGCAATGCCTCAAGGCAGGGCAGAAACAGAAATAGCAAAAAGGAAAGTTGTAAGATATAGGTATTCTCTTGTGATCGGAAATAGTTTTCATGTATGTAAAAAAAATTCAAATCATCTTTTAAGGAAATAACTTGGTACTTTTCGGAATATCAGGAGCCAGAAAGAATTTGTGAAGTGCAGACTACCACTACAATGTTAGGTAGTGCAGAGCCAATTTGTGAATCAAGTCCTCAAAAATAAACAAAGAAACAATCAGGTAAATGAGCAGATAAAACATTTCAGTGACAATGGTTTAAAACTAAACTGGAAAAGTTTTTTAAAAAACTGGAATAAAGGAATACTTTCAACAGAAATATTATCCTTAGACTTCCCTTCTCCTTTAACGTATCTTGTCAAATCCACTGTTTGTTGCAGATGCATTCACTGTGGTGAACACTACCAAGAGGCACTGTATGACCAGGTGTAGAGAGACTTACCGACCACTCTGGGTGCAAAAGCACATCTGTTAGCTCTAACACAACAGTATACGGTGGCTGGTAATATGGCTCTTTAAGGGGGTCTGGCAACAACTTCTGACTGGTGGGCTCAATTATCATCTGGGGAAAGAAAGGAATAAAAGAAAAGGATCAGATCAAAGAAACATGCAACAGCTTATATTACAAGGGCAAATTTGTAAAAAAAAAATACTTTGATCAGTCTAAAGTGGCAGGGAAAGGAAGATTTCTTTTCAGAGCTTCCCACCCACCTATTGATGACAACCTCAGTGCTACTGGTTTTCTATTGTTGCATTCACAAATCTGTTGCATGCAAGTCCAGCCCCAGCTGCCAGGGGATTACTACACACCTGAACCTCAACATATACCAAAGGTCAACCAAGCACAGCAAGATCTTAATATCCACCAATGCCAACACAAGTAATCTTAATATTCCATTAATTGTGAAGGTGAAGCAAGGACGTGGCAGTCAGCTGGTTCTGCTCTTTGCCTCTAGCAGCAACGGCTCAGATTTGGATGGCAGGGATACTATTTTGTGTATTTTTAGGCCTAGTTTTCAGCCCAGTCTACTGGTCAGTATGTGGTTTACATATCTGAGGTTAAATGCATTTCCTTTCAACCAAAACTTCAGGGAAGCCCCAATATTAGCATCACTTGGTTGACTTCAACTTTATTATCAGTGGCATTGGTTACACGGCATTAATGAAGCATTCAATTTAACATTTTCACAGATTCCACTCCCTATCCCAATGCATACCTACCAAAATGCAACAACATCCAGCAACAAAAGAAAAAGTTATTGCTGGTTTTGATGACTGCATACCATAACAGACTCTCAGATACAGATCATAAGAAACAGATCAACTGGCAAAACAGCTTCCAATAAGTTTTAATTCCCCAGAAATTCAGAACACCAAGATCCAATTGTACTACATGGGTTGAAAGTGAGAACTGATTAACGATCACTTATTACCTCGGTGAATGTAGTAGTTTGCTAAATTCATAAATTGGATAGGAGATGAAGAACTTTGACAATATTTTGCAGCATGAGGTAACATGGAAGTTGAGACTAGTGTGCCCAACTTCTATGTGGTAACATGTCAAGTCTCAATCTATCAAACGTTTGCAATTGAACAACAGCTTCCCACCATGTTTATGGATATGGGCTTATGGCATTAGAAACTTGCCAGTTGATTTGTACAGAAGGACACCTCATCATGGAGACACTTTATACTGCACCTACAGGTCAATGAATAGGTGTACCATGACACACTGCATGATATTTATGACTCTATGACAGCAGAAAGATCTGCTGTGCACATTGCATATTCTGGATACACCCACCTGCCTGTAATCTTTGAAGTAGCGATATGTTCTTCGCAATTGCTGTACGATAGGAGGATCTGCAAAGCATTAAAAAATTTTTTTTGAGTTGAATTTATTCACAAACTTTTAAGGCACTTTTTCTCTAAATGAACTGTCCATTATTTTTCAATAAGGCTATAGCGATGACCTCATAAACACACACTGCAGCACAGACGAACTTTGAAAAACAGAGGAGAACCACCTATACAACGTATTCAAGAAGAATGGATACTCAAAAAACAGTGTGCAGATTCCTCAAGAACAAACCACGACAAACAGACAAAACACAGCCAGAAACCCTAACCACCTTACCATGTATCAAAGAAGTTTCAGAAATGACAGCCAGACTACTGAGACCCCTCGGAATCCTAGTAGCACAAAAACCCACCAACACTTTCAAACAAAAACTAACAAACTTAAAAGACCCAGTACAACCCATGGACAAAACCAATGTCATCTATAAAATTCCATGCAAGGACTGCCACAAACACTACGTAGGACAAACAGGAAGAAAGTTAGCCACCAGTATACATGAACACCAGCTAGCCACAAAAAGACACAACCCCCTCTCCCTCATAGCCCTACACATAGATGAAAAAAAAACACCATTTCGACTGAGACAACACATCTATCCTGGGACAGGCTATGCAAAGACATGCCAGAGAATTCCTAGAGGCCTGGCACTCCAACCACAGTGCCATAAACAAGCACATAGATCAACCCCTCAGAAAATGAACAGGAAAAGACATCATCACAAACCCCAGGAACCCCATCCAGGAGAAAGATATAAATAGAAAGCAGGAGTCAACAGCTTCGCTTCACTTGGAGGTCGCCACTGATGATGTTACCTAGCCAGGTAATGAAACATCTGGATATCAAACCTACACCCTAAACCTCAACCTGAGATACAAACCTTGCAACTTGTACCTATGTCAGGGGATGGCACGGATCACTCAAAACCGAATGGCCTACTTCCGTACGTTCTAACCATCATGTAAGAATACATAACGGGCAACTTAGATTAATAGGCCAAAGAGATGCCATTGGCAAAAGCTTAAGGGGATATTTCAGAAAGTGCTGAATTGATATATTCCAGCAAGTAAGAAAAGTTCATAGAGTTAGACCCGCCAACCATGGTTAACTAAAAGTTGAAGATAGTACAAATCTTAAAGAAAAGA
This sequence comes from Hemiscyllium ocellatum, assembly GCF_020745735.1. Taxonomy (NCBI): domain Eukaryota; kingdom Metazoa; phylum Chordata; class Chondrichthyes; order Orectolobiformes; family Hemiscylliidae; genus Hemiscyllium; species Hemiscyllium ocellatum. The sequence goes on along the minus strand of NC_083447.1, from coordinate 18,905,535 downwards.
CATAATTATGCAAAAGAGAGGTGGCAGGTCAGATCAGATAGAATATAAAAAACCCACAAAGACTTGTCACCCAATTATAGGAAGGATATTATCAAGCTGGAGAGGATTCAGAAAAAAATTAACAGGACGTTGCTGGGTATGAATGATTTGAGTTATAAAGAAAGGCTGGACTTTTTTCACTGGAGCATAGGAAGTTGAGAGGCGACCTGATAGAAGTTTATAAAATAATGAGTGGTACAGACAGAGTTGATGGTAGTTGTCTTTTCCCTAAGATGAAGAATTTCAAGACTTGGGTGCATATTTTTAAGGCAAGAGGAGAGAGATTTTTAAAATGTTTTTAAGAGTCAAATTTTTTTTACACAAAGGGTGGTCCGCATGTGGAATGAACTTCCTGAGGAGATAGTGGATGCAGGTACAATTACAATGCTGAAAAGACACTTGGATAGGAGCAGACAGGTGGGGCTAGTTTAGTTTGGGATTATGTTCAGCATGGACTGGTTGGACTGAAGGGTCTGTTTCCGTGCTGTATGACTCTATGCCTCTTTGATGCAGCATCCTAGATCAGCAATTACAGCCATACCATAACTCTGGAATGTTCCCATTAAACAAAGTCCAAAACAAGAATTCAACGGCAGAACAAAATTATAAATAAGATCTCGCATTGTGATAGCTCAACCACATGGAGAAAACACTTCAGAAAGTCCAGACCATGTCTCCCATACTGGCAAAAACAGAATCCCAAAGCAGATAATCTACGGGGAACTGTCTCAGGGTAAATGAAATCAAGGTGGTTAGCACAAACAATACAAGGACATCTTAAGAAAAGAAATGGAATAAACTTCTGCATTATTAACAATGAAATATGGTTCAGAGTAAAAATCAAAAGAACTGTGAATCAGAAACAAAATAAAAATTGCTGGAAAAGCTCAGCAAGTCTGGTGGCATCTGTACAGAGAAATCAGAATTAACATTTCAGGTTGAGTCACCTTTCTTCAGAAGAAAGGGTTCAGAGTGTTTAGTTTTAGTGTTGATGGTAGACCAGTAATATCCAATATACACAGAAAACAGCCAGAGATGGCACAGTGCAAAGATTCTAATGATGACAACATTATCTGCCAGTTTTGTGGATGTCAGTGGCGATCTCACATCAGACCTTTTAATTCTTTCGAAGTGGGAAAGTTAGAAATGAAGCAAGTATAGTGGGAAAGATGGTAAAAGAACAAAACAGTAGGACAGAAAGCATTAAATAACAAAGAAGAATTAAAGGAACACAGCCAAAAGGAGTACGTACCAATAACTTGTCCCAGTTCTGTTGAAAGGTCAATGTTAGCTCTGTGACTTGCTTAATATTTTTAACTTTTGCTGTTTAAACATCCAGATCTGCAGTACTTTGCTTTTGTGCTCTCCAAATGCAAGTTTGATCAATACACACAGCCACAGTCAACATGTTCGCAATTAAAACTGCCATTAGAAACCTACTTGATGGAGAGCAAAATTGGGTTCAGCTGTGGTGGCAGTAGGATTTTCAACAGGAGCCAATATCTTGAGAAGCTCTGAAAGAGCTTTTGAAAAAGACAAGATTCTCTGAAATAGAGAGTGGAGAGTGAATTCTGCACCCAGAATTTCTAAAGTTGATTTTACATTGGGCTTTTATGCTGATGACTCAAGATAGTCACACTGCTGCTACCAATCCAGAGAAATGTACTGGATTTATTAAAGCCACCTGCCTGAGTACCCCCAGTGTTGAGAATGTATCTTCTTGGTGGTGGTCTTAGCAAACTAGTAAATTTACTTTGGGCTGGCTGCATAGCTTCACACATTGGCGGTCAATAACACTGGACTCTCATGGCCAAAGCTAACACAAACAACAGCCACTTCAGCAAGATACTGAAGGGTATGATGTATGTATTACCTAGGACTGCAAATCATAAATAGCCACTTCAGCTAGGTTTTGGAGAGAAACTAACACAAATGAAAATCGGAGGTCAGAAACAATTGGTGTATTTTGAGTTTAAGCAGCAAAAGGAAATTCTAGTAGGAAAAAAGTGCTATGATCAGATTTAGAACAATTTTAAAAAAATCTAAAACAACCCCTGCAGCCACCAATTGAAATTTAGGTATTTCACACTAAATAAAATTTAACTTCAAGGTGAGTTTCAAAATATGCACTCATTTTCTCCCGCATGTGAATCATCCAACTTTGCCTCTTCTTTCATGCATTGTTTTACTTTTGTATGTTGAAAATGAACAGAAGTACAGCAGTAAGTTTTGAGTCATAATCTCAAATAACCTTCCCAAACAATCACCACTTTTCTGACAGGCTTCTAGTTATCCATTATCTTGACACAGCTTGATAATAATCACAATAGGTCAATGCACAGGTGACTAAATATACCATAAACCTATAAAAGCAAATGCAAGTGTGCTTAACCTCAACAAAGTTATTCTATGCCAAATACATTTGACCACATTTTATTCTCATTTTTCCTTCTCAGCAGTGATCCAAAGGAGCAGTCACTTTCCAATGTCTCAGCAGATCTTAATTTAGGATGGACAATAAATATTGGTCGAGCCAGTGACGCCCACATCCTATAAATTAATTTTAAAAAGACTTCTTGACATTTGGTTTGGGTTGACAATGATTACAAAAGGGGATTTGAAGATCAATTACAATTCTGCATCCCCACTAAACATGCACTTTCCAGAATGAGCGACTTAACAATTAATAGCGCTGTTTAGTTTGAAAAGTTCAGAGTCCCAAAGTCATAGAGATGTGTAGCACGGAAACAGAGCCTTCAGTCGAACTCATCCATGCTGACCAGTTATTCCAACCCAACTTAGTCCCACCTGCCAGCACCCATATCCCTCCAAATCCTTCCTATTCCTATACCCATCCAAATGCCTCTTAAATGTTGCAAATGTACCAACCTCCACCACTTCCTCTGGCAGCTCATTCCATACACATATCACCCTCTGTTTGAAAAAGTTGTCCCGTAGGTCTCTTGTATATCTTTTCCCTCTCACCCTAAACCTATGCCCTCTAGTTCTGGATTCCCCCACCTCAGGGAAAGATTTTGCCTATTTACCCTATCCATGACCCTCATGATTTAATAAACCTCTAATAGATCACCCCGCAGCCTCCGACGCTCCAGGGAAGACAGCCGCAGCCTGTTCAGCCTCTCCCTGTAGCTCAAATCCTCCAACCCTGGTAACATCCTTGTAAATCTCTTCTGAACCCTTTCAAGTTTCACAACATCCTTCCGCTAGGAGGGAGACCAGAATTGCATGCAATTTTCCAAAAGTGGCCTAACCAATGTCCTGTACAGCGCAACATGACCTCCCAACTCCTGTACTCAATACTCTGACCAATAAAGGAAAGCATACCAAACGCCTTCTTCACTGTCCTATCTAACTGTGACTCCACTTTCAAGGAGCTATGAACCTGCACTCCAAGGTCCCTTTGTTCAGCAATACTTCCTAGGACCTTACCATTAAATATATAACTTTTGCTAAGATTTGCTTTCTCAAAATGCAACACCTTACATTTATCTAAATTAAACTTGATCTGCCACTCCTCAGCCCATTGGCCCATCTAATCACGATCCCATTGTAATCAAAGGTAACCTTCTTCATTGTCCACCACCCCTCCAATTTTGGTGCCATCTTCAAACTTACAACTATGCCTCTTAAGTTCACATCCAAATCATTTATATAAATGATGAATAGTGGTGGACCCAGCACAGATTCTTGTGGCACTCCACTGGTCACAGGCCTCCAAATCTGAAAAACAACCCTCCACCACCACCCTTTGTCTTCTATCTTTGAGCCAGTTCTGTATCCAAATGGCTAGTTCTCCCTGTATTCCATGAGATCTAACCTTGCTAATCAGTCTCCCATGGGGAACCTTGTTGAATGCCTTACTGAAGTCCATATAGATCACTTCTACTGCTCTGCCCTCATCAATTCTTTTTGTTACTTCTTCAAAAAACTCAATCAAGTTTGTGAGACATGATTTCCCAAACACACAGCCAAATACATGTATAAATACATATACATCCTGTCCCTCAGGATTCCTTCCAACAATTTGCCCACCACTAAGGTCAGGCTCACTGGTCTATAGTTACCTGGCTTGTCTTTACTGCCCTTCTGAAACAGTGGCACCACGTTTGCCAACCTCCAGTCTTCCAGCACCTCACCTGTGACTATCGATAGTACAAATATCTCAGCAAGAGGCCAAGCAATCACCTCTCTAGCTTTCCACAGAGTTCTTGGGTACACCTGATCAGGTCCTGGGGATTTATCCAGCTTTAACCATTTCAAGACATCCAGCACTTCCTCCTCTGTAATCTGGACATTTTGCAAGATGCCACCATCTATTTCCCTACAGTCTATAACTTCCATATCCTTTTTCACAGTAAATACTGATGCAAAATATTCATTTAGTATCTCCCCCATTTTCTGTGGCTCCACACAAAGGCCGCCTTGCTGATCTTTGAGGGGCCCTATTCTCTCCCTAGTTACCCTTTTGTCCTTAATATATTGTAAAAACCCTTTGAATTCTCCTTAATTCTATTTGCCAAAGCTATCTCATGTCCCCTTTTTGCCCTCCCGATTTCTCTCTGAAGATCATTCCCACAGCCATTATATTCTAAGAATTCACTTGATCAATCCTGTCTATACATGACATATGCTTCCTTATTTTTTTCTTAACCAAACCCTCAATCTCTTTAGTCATCCAGCATTCTCAATATTTACCAGCCTTCCCTTTCACCCTAACAGGAGAGAGCTAGTCAGTTTCCTACACTTGTGTTCTTTAAAGTACCTGCTCCCACTCTATACCCAAGTCCATCACCCCATATTCATTTGAAAGCTCTGATAATGAAACCCCATTCTGATGGTAAAGGCTGTTCTCTTCAGAAATTCTGTTTGAATGTCTTGTGAACTGAGGAGTCCAACCTCTGGCCCACCTTCCTCATACTGCTAATAAATGGAAATTTCATTATGTGAGATGAGTGAAAAGGTATGCAAAGGTAAGTGAGAAGCAAAAGAGGAAATGAAGGGTAAGCACGAGAGAAAGTCAACATAAATAACCGTCAGACAGATGTGGAAAGCAAGAATGGAGAAAGATGCAGAAATTTGGCCATTAGTAGAGGGGGTTGGAGTTTTAAAAAAAGGAAGTCTGGTTATAACTGTAAATGCTGTTGGTGCAAATACTGAAGACAGTTCAACAAAATGATTGACTGCGCTGCTTCCTGGAATGAAGGGGTTGACATATTGAGAACAGTTTATACCTTTAATCAGGAACATTCAGAAGAATGAAGGGTTCAATCCCATTGAAGCATACAATCTTGAGTGCTTGACAGGATAGATGTCGAGAAGATATTCCCCTACTAGGGGAAATATCAAATCAGGGGACAGTTACAAAGCAAAGGGACAGCTGTTGAAAACTGAGATGTGTAAGCATTTCTTCTCCCAGAGCGTAGTGAATGCTTGGAATTGTCTACCCTGTAAATTGCGGTAGCTAGATCACAAGGTATTTAAAGAGGTGGTAAATTTTTGAAATACAGGTCATTCTGCTATAATGTGTGTTTTGTTGACATGAATTTACGATTGACATATTGGGGACACTTTCTAAAGCTCAAACTTTTAAAATATGTGCTGGCTGTAACAAAATTACATTGCTAACACTCACTGTTTCTAAAGCACGATTTTTCTATAATGTGGGGTAGTACAAGAACGTAACCATTATGTTATAGAGGAACTACATGTATTGAGGAATTAAGGACTATGAAAAGCTGCCATGACAGAGAGGTTGAGGCCTGGGCACATTTGCATGACTGTATAGAATGGCAAACAGGATTGAGAGGATGACTGATCTATTCCTGCTCCTATTTAATGTTCTTATAAGATATGGACCATTCAACCCAAGAAATCTGCTCTGCTGTTCAATGAAATCAGAACTAATCTAATAATCCTCAATGCCATTTTCCTGCCTTTTCTTCACAATGCTCTACATCCTTCTTGTTTAAAGAAAATCAGTATCAGCCTTGAGTATTCCTAACGACCCCAATCTCCACAACTATTGGAGGCAAAAAGTTTCAAAGAATCACTAGCCTCAGGAGAAAGAATTCTTCAAGTTCAGCCCCCAATGCGGAAGTGAGGAATTAATCAGAAATTGGAGTACAGAAAATCTTTTTCATTGCTATCAGTCTACAAAGCATCTATTAAATCTATGAAGTGCCTACGGCAAGCAGAGGATAAAGAAAATTATTTGTATACATTCATGAGATGTGGGCATCGCTGGCTAAGTCAGCATTTATTGCCCATTCCTAATTGTCTTTGAGAAGTTCTTGGTGACCTGCAATCCATGTGGTGACCTGCAATCCATGTGGTGAAGGAACACTCAGTGATGTCAGGGAGTGTTCCAGGATTTTGACTCAGCAACAATGAAATCATTACAATGTAGTTCATGTCAGTATGGAGAGGGGTTTGGAGGGGAACTTGCAGCTGATCCTACTACGCATTCATGGCACTTGTCCTTCTAGGTGGTAGAGACCACAGGTTTGATCACAGGGGTGGTGGCGGTGGTGGTCACTGATGAAGCAGATGAAGATAGTTGGGCCTAGGACACTACCCTGAGGAACTCCAGCAGAGATGTCCTGGAGCTGAGATAACTGACTTCAAACAACCACGGCCATCTTACGTGTCAGGTATGACGAGCCACCGGAGAGCTCACTGGCTCCCCCACTACCACCACCACCCCAACTGATCCCCAATTATATCCGGTTTTGCTGGGGCTCCATGATGTCACACTCACCTCTGGAATTCATCCCTTTTGTCCCTGTTTGAACCAAGTCTATATTGAAATCAGGAGCTGAGTGATCCTGGCGGAACCCAAACAAGGCATCGCTGAGCAGGTGATGTTTGATAACACTGTCGATCAAACCTTCCATCACCTTACTGATGATCAATTGGCAGAGTTGGATTTGTCCTGCTTTTTACGTACAGGACACACTTGGGCAATTTTTCCGACTGTTGGGTAGATGCCAGTGTTTTAACTGTACTGGAACAGCTTGGCAATGGGAGCGGCTACTCCTCGAGCACAAGTCTTCATTGCTATTGCTGGACTGTTGTCAGGGCCTGTAGCCTCTGAAGTATTTAGTGCCTCCAACTGTTTCTTGATATCACATGGAGTGAATTGAATTGGCTGAAAACTGGTATCAGCATTACTGGGTATCACTGGGTAGGCAGAAATGGATCATTTACTCCGCAGTTCTGGCTGAAAATTGCTGCGAAAGCTTCAGCCTTACCTTTTGCACCGACTTGCTGGGCTCTTCCATCATTGAGAATGGGGATACTTGTGGACCCTTCTCTTCCAGTGGAGGTGGATCACTTAATCATCCCACACCATTCACGACTGGATATGGCAGGACTGCAGAACTTGGTTCCATTGGTCATAGGATCACTTAAATCGGTTTATCACTTGCTGATTGTGCTGTTTGGCATGCAAGTAGTCCTGTTTGATGGCTTTAGCAGGTTGACACCTTATCACCAGGTATGCCTAGTGCTGTTCTTGTCAGATGCATTTGCAGCTGGCAGATTGGCAAGGATGAGATCAAGTATGTTCCCTCACTACCTGCCATTTACCCAGTCTAGCAACTGTGTCTTTTAGGACCTGACCGGCTCCATCAGTAGTACTGCTGCCAAGCCACTCTTGATGGGGGACATTGAAATCCTCTGTCCGGAGTAGATTTTGTGCCATTGCTATCTTCAGTGCTTCCTCTCAGTGTTGTCCAACATGCAGAGTACTGATTCAGCAGCTGACGGAGGACATTAACATGTTAATCAGCGGGGGTTTCCTTGCCCATGTTTAACCTGAAGCCAGGAGACTTCATGGGGTCCGGAGTCAATGTTGAAGACTCTGGAAGCAATCCCTCCTGACTGTACAGTAATATGCCACCACCTCTGCTGGATGCCCTGCTGGTGGCATCTGTGATATTGTCTGTAAGGTATGATTCTGAGAGTATAACTATGTCAGGTGTTGCTTGACTAGTCTGAGAGACAGCTTCTCCAATTTTGGCACTAGCCCCAGGTGTCGGAGAGGAGGACTTTGCAGGGTTGTCAGGGCTGTTTCTGCTGTTGTCTTTTCCGGTGCCTAGATCAATGCCTAGGTGATCCATTTGGTTTCATTTTGGTGCCTTTGTAGAAATTGGTCCAACCGAATGGCTTGCAAGGCCATTTCAGAAGGCAATTGAGAGTCTGTGGGTCTGGAGTCACATGTAGACCAGACCAGGTGAGGATGGACATCAGTGAACCAGATAGGTTTTTCCAACAATCGACAATGGTTTCATGGTCATCAGTAGATTCTTAATTCCAGATTTTAAAAAATTGAATTTAAAAATTCCACCATCTACTGTGGTGGGATTCAAACCTGGGTCCCCACAACATTATCTGGGTCACTGGATTAATAGTCTAGCGATAATTCAACTAGGTCATGGTCTTCCCTGCTAAAAATTGTGCATTCAGCAAACACCTCCACATCTGACTTTAATGATGGTGGGAAAGTCAGTGCTGAAGAAACTGAAAATGGTTGGGCTTAGGTCACTACACTGAAGAACTTCTGCAAATTCTGAGGTACCTAGATATTCAGCTCCAACAACCAAACCATTAAACAGTCATCTGGTTCAGCTGCTCCTCAGCATTAAAGTTAGAATAAAAAACAAATCAGGGATCATTCAGCAGGACTCTGAATGAGTTTTGCAAAGTGGAGAAAATTCCCCTCAAATTCCATTGACTCCAGTTGTTCCAGGGCTCCTTGATGCCATACTCCATCAAATACTGCCTGGATGTTTCGAGAACTGCCCTTGCCTCAGCTCTGGACTTCAGCTTTTTTTTACATATTTGGATCGAGGCTATAATGAGATCAGAACACAAATAGTTCTGGTGGAACAGGTTTTGCTCAGCAAAATCTACTTGATAGCACCAGTGACAATGCTTACCATCATTCTGAAATAGACCAACTGGCAGTAACTGGCCACGTTGGATTTATCCTGATTTTTGTGGACATGTGCAGCAATTTTCTACATTTCCAAGTAGATATTAGTATTGTAGAAAATTATTTTCAGCATGTGAATCAATGGAGCTTGATGAGAAGAGGGCCAGTCTTTGTATCAGAGAATTCAAGCTGCAGAGTTTGAAGCAACTGGGGTATAGAAGGTGCAAGCAAGAGTTTCACTGGTACCAATGGTAAATTAAGGTGATATGCCGGCTATGCGCGGGTTATAATAGCAAACAGGTCATGAGGTTGAAACTTGGTCGTGTGTTGAAAAGAATACATTGGCCAATAAGTGTTTGTGAACCAGGGTCAACTGTCATGCCTTCACACTCAAGTAACTCACTGATACTAGCGATGAGGAATCCTGAAAATTACTTAAATACCCTCGAGTGCCAGGACCTCTGGAAACTTACCTGAACCAGAGTCGTCTTTGACAGATAAGAAACCTGTTACTTAGGAAAATCAAACTGGTTCAGTCATAGTGGACAAGGAAATGGCTGGTAAATTTAAGGCATCTGTGAAAGGGTTAAACTTTCTGAGCAGAAATGCCTGAGTTTTATACGATTGTCCATGTTAGACAATGGAGAGCAGTATACTGCTAATCTAGGTACAGCTGGTGATTCTGTGAGCCATTCTCTTCCTCCATGTGTGGCTGGGAGGAGGAGCCAGATTGGCAGTACTGACTGCACAATGATTACTAAATGCTCCTCAGAGAGTGAGTATTAGCATTTTGGCGGCTGATCTTATTCAAACAAAAAAAGAAGTGTTAATCAATCATTCGGAGTCCTGCTGAATGATCCCTGATTTGTTTTTTATTCTAATGTTAATGCTGAGGAACAGCTGAACCAGATGACTGCTTAATGATTCAGGACAGAGTTTCAGGTGTTAACTTGTGAGGAGAGGAGCAATGCGTACAAGAGCGCAAGAATGAGAACGTGAGAAGAGGGGGGAAAATGCATAAAGCGCGACAAAGAACAGCGGGATAGGATATGCAAGGGGAGTCTGCTCACTATGCTATGGAGTGTGTGTGTGTGTGCGTGTGTGTGCGAGTGAGAGAGAGAGTGAGAGAGAGAGAGAGAGAGGTGTTAGAGTAAGCCCCTCATACACCTTGATTACTGACACTCTTGTGGCTAGGCCCCAAGTAAAAACCAAGGTCCATCCATGACCACTGTAGAAGGACAGTGATGTTCTCTACTGTCAGGTGCAATGCTTGTCACTTTTACTGTTTTGCACTCCAGAGGCATGCATTCAGATGGATCTGATCAGGAGGGAAAGATGTTACCAGGCCATGGGGATACCAGGATCAAAGGGTGGAAAACAAAAATTACTGCAGACAACGGCATACTGTAGGGGACAACGGACTTTTGTTATAATACCTAAAAAAAACAGCCACCCTTGTTGTTGGATGCAGAGGGTTATCTGAGGTCTCAACTGACCTAAACATCGTAAGCAATGCACTTTTGAAAACTTTGCACAGCACTGATGAGAGCATGTGGCCAGGATGACAATTTTCAAACGGAATTCTGAATACTGCAATGAGTATTAAATTTCTTCAGAATTGTTGCAGGAAAAATGAGCGCAATGTAACAAACTTTAAAACTGACAGTTGGATTAACTGCATTTATTTTGAACTGTGCATGACAAATGTTTGGGGGGGGGGGGGGGGGGGGAAACAGGCCTGTAAAGAGGTTGTATGGAATTTTATACAGGCTCAGGTTCAATCCAAATTAAACGCAGCATCGAAGGAAGGCAGTGGCATTAATGGTAATGTCAGTTATCTAGTAATGCAGTCTCTCAGGCTAATGCTTTGAGGATATGGATTAAAATTCCCCACAGCAACTGGTGGAATAGACAAATCAGCAATTGAAAGTGAATATCAATAATGGCGACCAGAATAATTATAGAGTGGACCAGATCAGCAGCACAGTGGTTACTACTGCTGCTTAAGCGCCAGTGATCCAGGTTCAATTTGAGCCTCTGTGACCATCTGTGTGGAGTTCACATGTTCTCTCCATGTCTGCGTAGGTTTCCAGTTTCTTCCCACAGTTCAAAGATGTGCAAGTAAGGTGGATTGGCCATGCTAAACTGCCCTGTAGAGTCCAAGCTTGGTGTGGGATGGCCATGGTAAAATGTGAGATTACAGGGATAGGATAAGGGTCTGGGTTTGGAGGATCGGTGCAGACTTGATGGGCTGAGTAGCCTCTTTCTGCACTATCGGGGATTCTATGATTCTTGACCTCAATGCCTAATATTTACCAGATTGTAAAATCAAAAGACTGCAAACAGCATGTTACAACAAGACATTTAGAACATTAAAAGGACTGGAAACTTGCATGGACAAGACAAAACAATCTATTGAATCATTAACACCTTACACGCCGTACAACATGTGCTAACCTGGTCATAGTTGGCAGGTGAAGCAAAACTCCCTTTCATACTTTAAACATTCACAAAGCAGTCTTAAATCAAATCACTTCACTCTCTGCTAAACCAGTTGCTTTTACATCCCTAATGCCTTCAGTGCAGCCTCAGACCCTTGTCCTAAACAGCATGTGGACTCCTGTGGGAGAATGTTTCAAAATTTGTGTTTCTGCTGTGCAATATGTTACAGCAAAGCAGCTGGGAGGCCTGAGCTCTGGATCCTTGGGGACTGCCATTTTGTCTCAGCCCCCAAAGGTCCTCATTATGCTTCATTACACCATTTGCCACCATGCTCCCTGTAGCCATGCCTAAAGGGCAATGTGGAGTCACGGTAGGCCTCTCCTCTCACCCTGACCTGCTGTCCTTACACTGGGTCAAGCGCTGTTAATGCAAAAGTACAGCTGTTCCCTCAGCGCAGTGCAAACAGCTTCTTTATCCAATGTTTCGTAAATCTTATTAGAATTGTGAAGTGCATTTCTTTGCTCTGGCTTTCTTGTCTTACGTACTTACCATGAGAAAGCCCTTGAACACATACACCAGAAGGCTCATTTAAGCATGTTACGTATTTTGCATTTACACTGTGCTTAAATTAAACTGTGAATTATCTTCAAATTGAATGCATCTCTGTTAAAAATTCAGATTTGTAAATATTTAAATGTAAGGAAGTAGAACAGTCGAAAATATTCCTGTTAGATTCCCAAGGGTCACAAGTCCATATTGCAGATAATTAGGTACTCAAACTCAATATGTTTCTCAATGGAACTTAATTTATATAATCATACCTGGCTCAACATTAATACTGCTTACCTGAAGCCCTTTACCACAGCCCTTTACTTGTACAGTTCACATTGAGACTAGTGAGTTAAGCATTCTGTTGTTGTGCTGAGAAAGGGATTAGACTGGCTTCATTCCGTGTGTAAATACCATAAATCAAACCAAGGGCCCCTGCAGTGAGTTTTTGTCTATTTCATAAAGGAATATAATAGGATGCTTATACCGAGACCAGGAGGTGTACTGCAGACTCAGTATATTAAATTTGCATAGACAGATTGAGCAGAACTGACCCCGTAAAATTGCACACCCTCTGTGGGGCAGCTTGCCTGTAGAAATATTTTTTTGTCATACACAATGCACATACTCATAACAGACTGATTTCACCACCCCAAAACCATCCCAATTTTCTCCCTTCCTATCCTGAAGCCAATAACTCAACCTGACTGCAGTTTCACAGACACCTGGTCTAAAGCCATTATTTTCAGACGAGTCTGGACTGAGTGTGTCAGCACACTACTCCACTATGAGACACAAGCTCAATACCAACCCCATTCAATTTTCCTGAAGCATCACTTCAAAATGCAATCAGTGGCACGGAATCCTGATAGTTTTGGGGTGAATCAATCAGCCCCACCAAGCACTCCTGACCCCTGTATTCAGCCCAGCTAAATTCAACATAAAATGAAAAGTACTTCAACCTACATACCGTCTTTCACAACCTCAACATGATCCAAAACCTCTACAGAAAATGTAGCGTTTTTGTGTTGCAGTCACAGTTATAGGAAAGGAGCTGCCAATCTGCACATAGCAAGATCCCAGAACTAGCAATATGAAAATGAACTGAAAAATTATTTTTACTGTTATTACTTCAGGGAAAAATATTGACAAGGGCAGTTGGGAGAGCTTACAAATACTTTATTCTAAACTAGAAGGCAGACATCTCTTCTGAAAGGCAGTAACTCTGACAATAGTGCCCCATGAATATTGTCAGCTTGGATTGTGTGCCAAGTGTCTGCAGTGAGGATCTGAACCCAAAACCCTTTATGTGCAGCTGCAAACTGTGCATAGATCCTTGGTACATAAACACCAAGCGTCACTGTGCACTGAAGTTCAACCTGTCCCTGGTGTTGCAAAGAATGGGACTGGCCTCTTTGCCGCAGAATGCTCCAAGTAGTTGGACCATTACTTATCATCTGTCCTTTGTTGAGAAATTTGCAAAGAAAAACACCTTTGACCACAAGGAGAAAGTCAGGACTACAGATGCTGGAGATCAGAGTTGAAGATTGTGGTGCTGGAAAAGCACAGCCAGTCAGGCAGCATCTGAGGAGCAGTAGAGTCGACGTTTCAGGCTCGATTCCCCTCCTCCTCAGATGCTGCCCGACTGGCTGTGTTTTCCAGAACCACATTATTAGACCACAAGTCCATCAGGAAGCGGTCAGCATGCAGCATCCAGCATCTGAGATCCTGCTGGAAAAGGAGGGTAGATCGTATTGCATGGTTCCCTGAGCAGACCGTCAGTCATTTGGCAGAATGCCTCTTCACCAGAGCTTCCCAACAAGCACCAAGACATCACTTGGCTGGTGATGAGAAGTGCACTACCTATGAGTTACTTCTTGCATGCTGGGTTCGTCTGTGCCACCGCACGCTGCCCTCAAGCAGCTGCTGGGAGGTTGAGACAGTCACACATCTCCTTCTGGAACATGCCTTTGCAAAGCAAGTCTGGAGAAAGGTGTAGTGTTTTTTATCAAGATTCATCCCAAACAGCTCCACGATGCGGGACTCTGTGCTCCACGGTCTATTCCCCAGCATGCACACCCCGAGACAAACATCAGCTGCACCTGGAGGATCATCAATTCAGTGAAAGATGCTCTTCGGTCAGCCAGAAACTTGTTGGTCTTCCAAAACAATGAGTTTACCCCGACTGAGTTTTGCAGGCTAGCACATTCCAAGGTCCAGGACTATATGCTGAGGGATGCACTAAAACTTAGGGCAGCTGCCACCAAAGCACAGTGGGGAAAGGCCACGGTTTGAGGTCTTTCTGCCGAAGATAAATGGGGGCCAGTTTAGTTGTCAGATGTAAAAGAAAGTTATGTGATCACTGAGTACAAGAGACCCTCACTGCCTTAGAATGAATAAACTTAGTGACACAAATTCTAACTACAGATTGTAAATGAAAGCAAAAACAGATGGCAGAAGTTCAGTAGGTGTGCTGAAGACTACTTGAAGGACTAATATAAATTGACATGTTTGATGGGGCAAGTTACCCGATCAGAGATTTAACAGCACAAGATTATACGGGTCAGCTTCTAGTTTGACGACTGGATGATGTGGAACGTTTTAAACAATCCACCTGACACATTAAGTTATAGAGTTCTGACATGTAGAAGTAACTTTGTGACAAACAAGAGTTCCAAATTAACTTAGCAGGATCAGATAACAAGAGTCTTCAGTGCAAGAGGGGTTAACATTAATTTTGCAAACTCTTTCTTGAGCTACTGGATAGTGAGAAGATGAATAGCACTAGGGACAAAATGGCAACTCGAGTGCATTAAAGCCACATATGTTATTTCCTACGTTAAAACAGCGATATTGCTAACATATTTAGCTGGCTGTAAAACACTGGAATGTTCCAAGTGTGTGAAAAGCATTAGATCCATGTACACCTTTACTTTTTATTGTCATTATGGCAGAGTTCAGCCTACACCACATGTAAAATACAAAGTGACTTCAATAGCTCTTAAACCTATCCTAACGCTAGCAGTAGATCCTGGAAACTGAATAGTGAACATTGAAGATCGGCTGGAGGACAGCTGAATAGAACAAAAATTATTCTGGTTACAAACTCAGGTTTGGCGATACAAGTGACTTGGCTACTTTATTCTTACCTGTTGCCCTGATTGCACTAGTCACTTACACTGCAGGTTTGCTTGTTAAGATTATCTTGCCATTTAAAACATCCATGCAAAGTAGGACTGGACGTATGTGTCTTCAATCCATGTGGCAAACTGCTACAAAATTCAATCAATCAACAATGAACAATGCAATTCTTCCTTTCTGGCAATATCAGGATTATGAAGCAACTATCAGGATAACCCCTTCATTTTTCCAAGTTAACATAATGTATCCCTATAGCTACCTCTTCTTTAGTAACCTTTTCTTTACCCTAGCTCCAACCTGCAGCAGCTATGTCACAGCTTGAATGCCTATTCTAAAGAACAATCAGAAAGACAAGCCTGCTAGGCTCAGACCCTCCAGTCACACATGACAACATTTATAATACAATGAACGAGCGCCATGCAGGCAAAACACATCTGAGTTTGATCATTTCATGTTAATCTATTAAAACCAATTCATCTCGTTTTAATCATGGTATTAATCTGCAGCTAATTAATATGCAAATTGAAAAGATTTTATTAACAATGAGGTAGTGATTAATTAGTTGGGAGATTTTGTTCTGTGCCCAGTCCATCTTTGAGAATTTTTTTGTCTGAATGAGTGTGTAACAGTAAAGAAAACAAGGCTGTTAAAAGTAGCCAGACTGTGTGCACCCATGATTAATACCAGCATTTGTTAAGAAAAACAAAAATAACTCCAGGCAATTTTGTCCTTTTCTGAAGATTAAAGCTGCCAGATCCACTGTTTTTATGGAGGTTCATGTGAAGCAGATTTTTCTTCCTTATTAGCTCAGCCATTTCACCAATTTGTACCTTATAACAAAAAAGGTGTCAAGTAAAGATGCCGTCTCCACACCAACAAACAGACAGAGAAGTAGTACGGGTTTGCTCCTCCAGTTCTTTACTGAGGCAAGCTAACAATCTGATGATGGCTTTAACCAGCTATCACCACACTGAAGCAACAATATAGTGAACACTGGTCTAGACTCCTGCCTTCACAAGCTCCTCTAGTACATCATGGATACCACTGCAAGGTCATTACCCCATCTACGTGCTGCTCTGGTTACGTAGCAACTTGCTCAGCCAATTCAGGAGGCATTTCAAATCAGAACAAAGTGAAGGAACCAAGTCAGACGAAAACGACACTGCGTTCCACTGAAGTAAAATAATTAGGGTGTGAAGCAACAAAATGGTTATTTTTTTTAATCTTGACCTGCTGCTGAGATTCCAACTACCAGATTTACTGAATTCAATTTCACAACTTCCTGCAATTAAATGCGAACGTAACCTCTGGGTACTACACATCATAGCCGTTACTTTGCTTATGAAACTTTGGAACAGGAGCAGACCTAGTTATTGATGACGACCCTTTTGCTTCTAATCTAATTGTTAGAAGTCAAATTGTGATATGCCACATTAGTTCCTTTTGACGTTCCCTTCGACAGCCCTTACTTTTCACTGCACACAGTAGAACTACGAGAAGAAAGTGAGGTCTGCAGATGCTGGAGTATCAGAGCTGAAAATGTGTTGCTGGAAAAGCGCAGGTCAGGCAGCATCCAAGGAACAGGATGTTCCTTGGATGCTGCCTGACCTGCTGCGCTTTTCCAGCAACACATTTTCAACACAGTAGAACTACCCAGACATAGGTGTCAGGTGGTCTCTTAAGCTTTGCCCTCTCTCAACGATTTAATACACAGAAAAATGAAAATGTGTGTTGATAGGAAAAACCTTCCAGGTTTTCAGGAGAAGTTGCAATGGAAAATGGCTAAGGAGAACATTGGAGTCAAAGGTGGAGGTCCAACTCTCACTGTTTACATTTGAATATACTTAAAAAAAACTGGTTAACTCCATGTTAACCTTGAGCTCTCATTCACTCTCAAGTAAATACTACAGGTTGAAAATTTAAGATGAGGCACCCTCAGAATGAAGACTCTGCCAGATGTTGTTCATGTTATATTGAGTGATTATCAAGCAACACAAAGGTGAAAGGTTATTGGAGATTAGCGGGAATGTGGGGTGATCAAATAGCTACAATCTTAATGACTGACCCAGACTTGAGGCCGAGTGGTCTACTCCGTCCAGTTCCTAATTCATAAGTTTGTAACAATAACTTACACTTTTCATCAGACCTAGCTGACAAACAATAAATGAAAGCCTCCGGAACAAAATGCTTCTCAAATCAGTCCAATTAAATTTGCCTGTCTACATAATAAACTAGAAATCTTCTTACTCCCTTGAAACATTTTGGAAACTAATCTTGCAATCATAAGTGCACTAGCAAAAAACACAAAAAAATCACAACGAATGTCAGTGTATCTAAATGAAATAGATGCAACAGCACCAAAAGGAGCATATCTGGTGCGCTCAAAAGTCACAGATTCAAAAGGTTAACTCTGTTTCACTCTTCATCGATGCTGCCAGATCTGAGTTCCTCCAGCATTTTATTTTTATTTCAGATTTTCAACATCCACAATATTCTGCTTTCATTCTAAGAACATGAACAGTGTCAGGGGAGAGGTGACATACTTCTGGCCAAGTTGGGCGAGTCAACTTGGAGCATGAGATTTAGACCAATATGACAGCATAAACAAGTGGATAAGTGGATAACTGGTCTGGCATGTCATGAAGGACGAGTGCCTAGCTGAGAATTTGGACAACATATCTTAATTCATTTAATTGAATATCAAGAGAGATTTATTTGAAAATGCTTTGTTATTGGACCACCAGATTTTGGACATCCAATCTGTACAAATCCTGATGGTCAGGCTCTTAGGATTAAAGATTTGGTTTCTGCTCCCCATCCCGACATTTTGGAACATCCCAACTAAAATGTGTGTTTCGACCAGTGTCGCAATTTTTCCGCTACTCAGGTCCTGGCATTAGATGCTATTAGCAGAATATGTCAACACCGCACTGGCCTCTAATGGTGGAACTCAAGGACTGCAGAAGTTTCATTTTCCCAGAAGCTAAAAACCGGGTTTATCATTTCCGCAATAACCTCGGCCACGGTAAATCAAGGTACTGGATTTACAGCATTACAGATTGTGATCAGTCAGCAAACACATCTTCGACCAACGTTTCCTAATAAGATACTGCTATTGACTCAAATTATCTTTCTTTTATGTTTAAACGACCAATAAAATTATAACTACCAATAGTCTTGATTACCAAGAATGGCTGCTGAACTATGCTGCCTTAGTAATCCTCTTTGAATCTTCCTAAAAATCAGGTTATTCTTGATGACTCTGAGTAAATGTACTGACTGAACTGTGACAATATTGATGGCCTTTTGGAATAATAAGATAAGACAAGACATAAAAGATAAAGACAGCTTGGTATTCGGAAGAAAATTGAGGAGAGGAAGTTGATGTAATTTTAAAGGGGAGTGACGTGGAATAAGTGGTGGCAGAACTAATTTATAAAGTCTCTTTTATAAACACAGGCAGAATGCTTCATTGGAGCTATAGAATACGAAAAGAGTTACGCTTATCCCCTTTTAAGAAAAAAAATCACAGCTTGGGTCTCAGTTGAAATATGAAGAATTCTGGGTGTCAGACTAAGGATGGATGGAGAAAGTGCAGGAGTTTACAAGATTGTTACCAGGAATTAGGACATTATATTTTGTGAAACCAAGGTCACATGATTGGAGTACAGAAATCTAAAAAGTGATTTTATTAGGCATTCAACGAAGGATTAGATAGAGCTTCTGCTGGCAAGTGGGTCAGCAACCAGAGGACATGAATGCATAACAAAAGGAAGAATAGGCCACTCAAGCCCTTGAAGGCTGCTTTGCCATTCAATATGATCATGACTGATCTGATTTTAACCTCAACTCCACATTCCTGCATAACCCTAATAATCAAGAATTTATCTCAGCCTTTAAAAAATTTAAAGATTTTGAATCTAATGCCTTTCGAGGAAGGCGATTCCAAAGATCAGAACCCTCAAGAGAAAAAAAGTGTTTCCTCATCTGTTTTAAATGGGTCCCTCCTTATTTTTAAGATTATACCCCCCAGTTCTCACGAGACGAAACATGCTTTCAACATCCACCCAGTGAAATCCCGTCAGGATCTTAAGTTTCAATTAAATCAGCTCTGACTTCTGTAAACTCCAGGATACAGACTTAGACTTTCCTCATTCCAACGGCAACATACTCACTCCAGGTGTGGGTCTAGTAAACCTTCTCTGAACTGCTTCCAACATATTAAACTTCAATCCGTAAGTACAGTGACAAGTACTGGACGCAATACTGAGGATACAGTATCACCAATGCCCTATATAACTGAAGCATAACCTCTTTACTCTTGCATTCAACTCCCCTCACAATAAACCATATCTCTGCATACTAACCTTTTGAGATTCATGCAAAATGGTAAGATCTAACGGTACCTTACCTCTCACCACTTAGATTATGCTGTTTTTTAAAATGATTTTCTGCTAAAACGGACAAATGCACACTTTTCCACGTTTCACTTCATATTTTCGCACACTTACAACCTGTGTCTTTGTAGGGTCCTGATATCCTCTTCACAACTCACTTTCCTACCCAACTATGTCATAAGCAAATTTTGTTATCATACTTGTGATCCCTTCATCCAAATCATTTCTATGAATTGTAAAGAGTTGAGACCTGTTATGAAGTTGAAAACGTGCACTGCACCTTTAAGAGAGAGTGAATGCTGTTTTGCACCGAGAGCTAACAAGCACCTGTCATGTGACTAACTAGCAGTCTCAGAGTGTACTGGAAAATTGAAAATGTAACATTTGGCTGTGAAAAGGATAGCGGAATTTTTGCTGTTTTGACAACAATTCGAATTTAACCAGTTTAAATTATACTCCAGGTTACTAAAACCCAATCGAATTTGAATTTATTGTTTGGCCAACGAGACAATCTGATGTGGGGGGATAAAAAAAGGCAGGCATTTTGAAAGTCAGACAGTAACTGCCATCGAAACGCTCTCTATAAAAGGGTACCTTTTCATATAAAGATATTTGTAGTAAAAGATAGATGACAACCCAGGAAGGGAAACACTGATGACGGTAGCTGTGTGGTTTTGAAATTAAGTTGCTATAATTTTAATAAGTTTTTTTTTCTTGGAACAGTATATTGTTAGAGAGCTGGAGGCAGGTAACAAGCAGTTAAGAAAGGGGGGGCTTAGAGTTATGAATATTTGTTGCTTAATGTTCATTTTAGAGTAAGGGAATAAATTTATATTGTTTTCTTTAAATAGTGAAATTTGCGAGGTCTTTGTCACTCATATTTTAACAGATTACGAGGCGAGGTGAACTTTTCTGGGTGTTTGGTTTAATTAGTAGAGGGGCTCACCACCGTGTCATAACAGCTTAGTGGCTTGGGTCCATGATTTGGACAGGTTTAGACAGATCCAGTCTGAGATTTGGATAGATTTGAATAGATTTGGGGCATGAAAGATCCCAGCAGATATTTAAACACTTGCCGATTTGTGTCCGAGACCTTTAAATGAAACGTAGGTGAGACAATATAATTTCGGTTACTTGTGATTGATTAAGTTCGAAGTTAGAAATTAGAAAAATGGCTCTTAAAATTGCTAATGAAGTTCTCGGGTTTGAAGATGATTCCCAAATTTGCCTAAAAAGTTTAGAAAGACAGAAGGCAGCCATACTTTTAGAATTAACAAATAGGTTAGAATTGGGTTTAACAAGAGTAAAGCACAAGAGTAAAGCAGAAATTGTAAGGGAGTTACTGAAGCAGAGTAATAGGCAAGTGCAGTAGTTAGAAAAACTTGAATTACAATTGAGGAAAATGATATTAGAAGACAAAGGGAAAGAAGAACCATGAGAGTGCAAAAAGAGAGAAGAGAAAGGGAGAGAGAATTTGTACTTCAGAAGTTGCGAATTAGTCAGGAAAGTCAAGTTAACAAGATGAAGATGAAGACAGAAAATAGTAATGTATACAAATATGTTAAACATTTCTCAGGAAAATGTGGCAAGGTGTCAAAGCCTTATTCATTGCATTTGAAAAATTGGCTAGGCAAATGGACTGGTCAGAGAACTTGTGGGCAACGCCAGTTGAGATTAAGCTGGTTGGCAGACAAAGTTAAAAATCACACAACGCCAGGTTACAGTCCAACAGGTTTATTTGGAAGCATGACCTTTTGGAGCACTGTTGCTTCATCAGGTGGTTGTGAAGCAGGACCATAGGAGACAGAACTTCTAGCAAAAGAATACAGTGTCATGCAGATGAAATGAAAGAAGAACAAACCTAGACTGTTATATCTTTCATCTTTTAGAATGGGTTTGCTGGTTTTGGTTCTTTAATATGGTAGGCAGAGCAAGTGAGGTATTTACAGCGCTGTCAGATGAGGGGTCAAGAGATTATGCAGATGTCAAACAGGCTATTTTGAGTGCTTATGAATTGGTACCAGAAGCGTATAGACAGGGGTTCAGAAACATAAAGGATGACCTCGGTCAGACTTACATTGAGTTTGAAAGAATTAAACATAGCAATTTTGATAGATGAGTGCAGGCTTTAAAAATAGATAAGACTGATAAAGCTCAGAGAGGATATTCTGCTGGAGGAGTTTAAAAACTCACTCCCAGAGATGATAAGAATTATATGGATTATCAGAAAGTTCAAGGAGTGAGAAGAGCAGCAGAGATGGCAGATGAATATGCACAGGTGAATAAGGCAAAATGTATCTTCCGGCAAAAATTTCATTCTGTGAGGAATATAAATTGGGAGAAGAGGAGATCCTCAACTACAAAACAACGAGTACAGCACACTGGTAACTGGTTTACCACAGGTTAAAAAAGAAGCCCAAGAGGGTGAAAGGGAAGTGAAAGGTTCTGGGTGTTACCATTGTGGTAAGGTGGGACCGTGGTAAAACAAGTTAAACCCGTGGTGAGTGAAAGCAGCAAAAGGAAACCCCAAGAAAACTTGAGGAGTTGCAGGAGAGCGCACAGCCTAGCAGGGGCTGGGTATTGAGTTAGTGCCTAATCTTTATAAAGAGTTCACCACTGTGGGTAAAGTTTACTCAGAAAGAACAAGGAGAAGGAAAAGAAAAGATCTAATCAGTCTCTAATAGTAAGAGATGAGCGTATTTGTACTCTTTCTGACCTGTTATCGGAGAGAACGGTAAATTGTGGGACAGATGGACAGAAATTTAGCGTTCCCTTATGTAAAATCAGGTTGGAGTGCCAAATCAAGATTGGGGAAGTAACAGTGAGAGTGATTGACAGAGTGTTAGTTCCAGGAATACAGTTTGTTCTTGGGAACAATTTAGCAGGATCCAACGTGGGAGTGACACCCCTTGTTGTGGAGAAACCAAAGAAAGATAAGGGAACTGTGGAGTTAAAAGAAAAATACCCTGCAAGTTTTCCAGACAATTTAGTAACAAGATCCCACTATCATAAGTCACAGCACGAAGCAAAAATTAAAGAGAAAGATGAAGGAGTTCAGGTTCAGTTAGCGGATACCCTGTTTGATGTAATGGTACAGGAAAGACCTGAATAGGCAGAAGTGTTTAGTCCTGAAAGGTTAAAGGACTTACAACAGAAAGACAAGACAATAAAAGATATATCTTAAGACAAAAATGGAGACCAAGGCAGGTTAGGACAGAGGAGAAATGGGCAGAAATGCAACAGATTGTGTTGTCAGTAGCATACAAAGTGTTTGGGTAACACGTGAATTACCAGTAGGAGGTCACCTCAGTGTGAGGAAGACTCAGGCTAAGGTACAAAAGTGTTTCTATTGGCCTGGAATGCACAAGGATGTGGATAATTTTTGCCGTACACATCATTCCTGACAAATGGTAGGTCAGCCACAGTCAGTAATATAATCAGAATTTTTGTTGTCAATTCCTGCATTCAAAGAACCTTTCACACTCAGTATGATTGATTGTGTAGGTCTCCTTCCTAAAACTAAGAGTGGGAACTAGTACTAGCTAACAATAATGGATGTGTCTACCAGATTTCTGGAGGCAATTCCATTATGGGGTATTAAGGCAAAAAGGGTGGTAGAGGAGTTAGTAGCTTTCTTCACACTATGGGCTACCCAGAGAGATTCAGTCAGATCAAGGGTCTAATTTTACTGCATGGCTGTTTAAGTCAAGTCATGGATGGCTTGGGCATACAGCACTTTACATGTGTGCCATCCTGAATCCCAGGAAGGTTTGAAAACGTGGTATCAGACTCGGAAGAGCATATTAAGAGCATACTGTCACGATTACCCAAATGATTGGGATAAAGGTATCCCATTCGCATTGTTTGCCATTAGAGATTCCCCAAATGAATCTACTCAGTTTACTTCCTTTGAGTTAATATTCGGACATGAAGTGAGAAGGCCTTTGAAATTAATTAAAGAGAAATTGACAGGACTGAAGTCTGAGATCTCACATTCTGATTATGTCCCGGAGGTGAGGGAGTGATTAAATCGGGTAGATGAGTTAGCTAAACTGCACCTGAAGAGGACACAGCACAGAATGAAGCAGGTGGCAGATAAAAACTCTAAAATACAGACGTTTTCCTGTGGAGAATGACGTATTAGTATTGTTACCAGTGGTAGGAAATCTCTTCAAAGCCAGGTTTTCTGGTCCCTATCAAATTGAGAAAACGTTAAATCAGGTAAACTGCCTGGTAAAGATGCCGGATAGAAAAAAACTTAGGTACGTCATGTGAAGATGCTGAAACCTTATTATAGTAGAATCCAGGAACTGGAGAAACAGGTGTTAGTTACTGCCTTGCAGAGTGAGGTATCAAATCCAGATGTCGTGGAGTGTGATGTACCTGAAAGTATGTTAAACAACGAAGAAGTCCTTGAGGAGTGGGAAAGGTTAGTGAACTCTCTATCTCAGAAGCAAAGAACCCAGCTGACAGGTTTGTTGCAGCATTATAAGGACATATGCAGGAATAAGATGGGGAGGACTAATACTATTGTGCAGGAGATGGAAGTAGGAAAATGCTGTTCTGATAAAACAACACCCCTAAGAGACTTAATTCTTTCAAAGCACACAGGTCCAAGAAGGAAGTGGATGCTCAACAAAGGTATCATCGAAAAGAGTCAGAGCAAGTTGAGTTTGCTGATTGTGTCAGTTCCCAAACCTGATGCGACTCTGATTTTTGTGTGGACTATTGGAAGGTCAACACAGTAACAAAATCAGACTCATACCCATTAACAAGATTGGAGGACTGTATGGAGAAAGCTGGACAAGCCATTTACATCACAAAGTTGGACTAACTGCAAGAAAGGAAATGATGTCTCTGCATTTGTAACCCCAAACGGACGATATCAATTTAAACTGACGCCTTTTGATGCACCAGCCACATTCCAAAGACTCACGAACAGAGTTGTGGCTGGATTAACAAACTGTGCAGTTTATCTGGACGATTAGACTTAGACTTAGACTTACAGTGTGGAAACAGGCCCTTCGGCCCAACAAGTCCACACCGACCCGCCGAAGCGCAACCCACCCATACCCCTACATTTACCCCTTACCTAACACTACGGGCAATTTAGCTTGGCCAATTCACCTGACCCGCACATCTTTGTGACTGTGGGAGGAAACCGGAGCACCCGGAGGAAACCCACGCAGACACGGGGAGAACGTGCAAACTCCACACAGTCAGTAGCCTGAGTCGGGAATTGAACCCGGGTCTACAGGCGCTGTGAGGCAGCAGTGCTAACCACTGTGCCACGGAAAGATCACATGATACAGCTGACAGAGCTCTTGGAATGATTACGGGACTCAAAAGTGATAATAAACTTAAAGAAAAAATAATTCATGAAGGCAGAGGTGACATTCTTGGGACATAACATCAATCATGGAAGGGTGACCCCCAAAAAACACCAAGACTAAGGCCTTCGAGGAATTTTCATGATCAACCTTGAAGAAAGAGGTGCATCGATTTTTGGGACTAAGCAGATTCCAGTGGAGGTTGGTTCCAAACTTCAGCAGCCTCATGGCACTACTAACAGATTTCCTGAAGAAGAACACAAAATTTCAGTGGACAGAATAATGCCAGTAGGCATTTGACAATTTAAAAGCAGTATTAACCACTGCACCAGTTTAGCTGCGTCACAGTTTTTGAAAACCTTCAAAGTTGTAATCAATGCTCGCGATATAGGAGTTGAAGCTGTGCTGCTGCAGGATGATAATGATGATGAAATTGAATGGCCAATTGGTTATTTGGCAAAGAAACTCAACATCGACTAGAGAAAATACTCTACCATTGAAAAGGAATTACAGTATTGAGTTTGGTGATTGTTCGTCACATAAAATGTTGTGAAACCATGTGTCGAAGACAGTTGTGTACACAATACACAATTATCTTACATTCTTGGAACTACTTAAAGACAAGAATATGAGACTATTTCATTGGAGTCTTATGTTACACACTTTTAACTTACAAACTGTACATGTTGCAGGTTGTAAAAAATGTGATAGCCAATGTTATCACGGATTAAACGAATAAAGTATAGATAAGATTGAACAGATACCAATGTTTTATATCGAAATGAAGATGAACTTAAATTAATGTCCTATGTATTTCATTGTAATGGGATTAAGAATTAGAAAAAAAGTGAAGCTATCTTTTCTTTATTATGGTTTTTTTCTTAAGGGGGAGATGTTATGAAGTTGAAGGCATGTACTGTACCTTTGAGACAGAGGAAATGCACTGAGAGCTTATAAGCACCTAACACATGACTAACTAGCAGACTGAGTGTACTCAGTGTATTGAAGTTACATAACATTTGGCTGTGAAGATACCCGAATTGGTTGCTGTTTTGACAACAATTGAATTTAACCAGTATAAAATACGCCCAAGGATTCTAAAACCCAGTCATAGAGATGTACAGCATGGAAACAGACCCTTCCATCCAACCTGTCCATGCCAACCAGATATCCCAACCCAATCTAGTCACACCTGCCAGCATCTGGTTCATATCCCTCCAATCCCTTCCTATTCAAATACCCAACCAAATGCCTCTTAAATGTTGCAATTGTACCAACCTCCACCACTTCCTCTGGCAGCTCATTCCACACCGGTACCACCCTCTGCGTGAAAAGGTTGCCCCTTAGGTCTCTTTTATATCTTTCCCCTCTCACTCTAAACCTATGCCCTCTAGTTCTGGACTCCCCAACCCAAGGAAAAAGACTGTTTATTTATCCTATCCATGCCCTTCATAGTTTTGTAAACCTCTATAAGGTCACCTCTCAGCCTCTGACACTCCAGGGAAACAGCCCCAGCCTTTTCAGCCTCTCCCTATTGCTCAAATCCTCCAACCCTGGCAACATCCTTGTAAATCTTTTCTGAACCCTTTCAAGTTTCACAACATCTTTCCAATAGGTAGGAGACCAGAATTGCATGCAATATTCCAACAATGACCCAACCAATGTCCTGTACAGTCGCAACATGACCTCCCAACTCCTGTACTCAATACTCTGACCAATAAAGGAAAGCATACCAAGCGCCTTCTTCACTATCATATCTACCTGCGACTGCACTTTCAAGGAGCTATGAACCTGCATTCCAAGGTCTCTTTGTTCTGCAACACTCCCTAGGACCTTACCACTAAGTGTATAAGTCCTGCTAAGATTTGCTTTCTCAAAATGCAGCACGTCACATTTATCTGAATTAAACTCCATCTGCCACTTCTCAGCCCATTGGCCCATCTGGTCCAGATCCTGTTGTAATCGGAGGTAACCCACTTTGCTGTCCACTACACCTCCAATTTTGGTGTCATCTGCAAACTTATTAACTGTACCTTTTATGCTTGCATCCAAATCATTTATGCAAATGACAAAGTAGAGGCCCCAACACCGATCCTTGGCAATCCCCTTGGCAAGAAAGGAAAAATCAAACACTGTCTTACAGGACACAGAGAGAGGGTAGAGAGATTCAGCATGGAACACCTTCTTCCATATAGCAGCCTCGAAACTGACTGACTTGCTAAAACTGAAACCAAAGGAAAGCTGAGCTGGGAGAACTGGCCATTCTCCTTTCATCGGACATGTGCTTTTTAAAAGAAAACTGAAAGCCCTTTGCCCAAGGCAATATCTGTTAGCTATAATCAAATTGGCCCCAAAACCCTTCAATTTAGACCTTTTTGGAATTGCTGCTTTTGTGACGTCTCTCAAAAAAAAAGAGGTCAAGGACAGCATAACCTTGGTAAAGGAGCAGCATCATCTCACACATATTCTGACATATCACAGGTTTGACACATTCTGGGCTGCCCCACATAAGTTAAGCAACCCCAACGTTCTCTAATGGTAAAGCTGGAAGTTGTGTGCAGGATGTTCCCACAACATTCATCTTCAAGATCACGTTGATCAGATGCTCACTGGCCAGACCCAAAAAGTGTCCACGACTCCTGTTCACATTCCTAGAAGGAAGTGAAACTTACACAAACTCAGTCTGACTCCATTGATAGACTAGAGCAGTACAGACAACCATCCAAATTTTATATAATGTTTCTAAGAAACTTACTGTTTGATACATACTTTCATGGCTCAGTAGATAAAAGCAATAACAAATAGATCCAAGGTAACCAGAAGTGAATTTCTAATCTAACTAGTTAATGGATTTCAACATGCTAGCTGCAATCAGTCACATTAGATTTTGGGAACCAGTCAGAGTCGTGGGATCTTAACCCACAGTGCAGAGATAGAGAGTTTATTTTGGAAGACAGTGAGAGGCAAAGAGAAAATACACATCCAGGAAAGACTGAATGCAACAAGCCAAGTTGCTGCTTGTAACCAACAACTAGTCAGAAGCACAAATTAAAAAGAAAATTTGCAGACATGTAGGTAGACAAATAGCTGATGAGCATTGCCTATTTATTTTATGACAGAGTATCAATCCGACTAAGATGATGACTTACTGAAATAAAAACAAAGCACAGGCAGGATTAGAAACATTAATTAAGAGTTAAAACAGTATAACAGTCAATCAATTAAGCACTATAAAGGCAGGCAGGTCACGTGGCAGGTAAAGGGGGATTCAAAGCAAACACCTTCAGCAAATGCTTCTGGCTCTGAATCATTAAACTACTGATGAGTTGAAGGCAGTGCCATGAGTCAAAGAGTGGGAGAGTTATTTGAACACTTTGTTCCAAGAGGTAATCACACCCTTTAATATCGGGGCCACTGTTCAATTCATCGTCAGAGTCAGGATAGTGCGAGCAAGTGAGGCAGGAATGTGGATTGAGAATATAGAAAGAGAGGAGCCTCAACCTTTTCAACTTTTCAACAGTCTTGAGGGTCTTACGGTTGAGATGACAATCATGAATGTTGCAGGGTGGAGGAGCAAACAGACCATGGCACTTGAGGCCATTCAAACAGGGAGAATGACTAGGAATGTAATGGTAGTGGGTGTCAGTATAGTCAATGGAAGAGACAGTTCCCGAAAGTTGAAAGAATACATGCCAAAGACTGGTGTTGTCTGCCCAGTGCCAACATTTGAGACTTCTCATCTAACCTGAAGAACTGTTAGCAGGAAGACAAGGCTATAACAACATGATCAACATAGGTATCAATGACATAGTACTAAGAAAAAGAGTGGCTTGTACTCCAGCCAAATAAGGACTAAATCGAAAAGCAGATCCTCAAAAAGGTAATAACTTTTGGATTATTACCCAAGGCACAAGTAAATTGTCTGAGGGTAAGTAGGATTATGTGACTCAAAGATTGGTGTGGGTAAATGGATTTGAATTACTACTACTGCTGTCAAAATGGAAGCTCGATCGTTAAGATAACCTTCACCTGAATTGTGCAGAAACTACTGTTCCCAAGAATGAGGATGACCGAGAACATGAGGACTACTAAATAATAGGGGCAAGGATCAAGTGAGAGAAGACGCGATATATTAGAGAGTATGAGGCAAGACAGTAAGGTAGTTGCAAGGGAAATGATAACCAATATAGTAGGAAAGGTCAGTGTACAGAAATTCAAGAGTGCACCAAGCTGGAGATTGAAATAATAGTAAAAACTTGTAATCTTTAAATTTAATGTGTTAACGTGTCCAGAATTCATAACATAAGTAAACGGATAGTTCACAAAAATAAATATGTATGGTCTGATACCCATAACAGAGAAATGTCCTGGGATCTGAATATTTAAGGAACATAACATTTCAGACAACAGGTGGTTAGGGAAAAGCAGAGGGTTAATTAACAATGACATAAGGACAATAGAGAGAGGGATGATTTTGCTCTGAATGTTGAGACATAGATTTATTTCTTGTAAAGAAAACATCAAGGCAAGAATTGTGGCGGAATTCATAGCTTATAATAATCATATTGTCGGTCAAGGTTTTTTTAAAGAATTAGAATCCCTACAGTGTGAAAATAGGCCCATCGTCCCAACAAGTCCACATCGACCCTCCGAAGGGTAACCTACACAGACCCATTCCCCTAACCTATTATCCTATATTTATCCGATTAACGCACCTAACCTACACATTCCTGACCACTATGGGCAATTTTGTGTGGCTAATTCACCTCACCTGCACATCTTTGGAACGGTGGGAAGACACCGGTGCACCCGGAGGAAACCCAAGCAGGCACAAGAAGAATGTGCAAACTCCACAGAGTCCCCAGAGGCTGGAATTGGCCGGGTCCCTGGCGCTGTGAGGCAGCAGTACACTAAACCACAGTGTCGCCCGTTTACACGGGGCAAAAGAATAACGGGAGCTTGCGAGAAAGACAGTGGCATTAATCATGAGTGATTTTAACCTGATTGCAGATGGAACAAGTCAACTGGGAAAGGTAACCTGGCAAAAGAGTACATAGTGAGCTTGGGAAAATTTCTTAGAACTGCATAATCTACAGCCAACCAGAGAGGAGGTGGTAAGCAATGAGATAAGATTAACTAATAGCACAATAATAAAGCCATAGCTAAATAGATGTGATCACAGCACGATTGAATTTTTACATTCAGATTCCAGAAGAGAAGAATGGGTCTTCTTTAAGGGCAATAATAAGAGTAGAAGGACCAAGCTAGCTAAAGTGACCCAGGAAATGAGGTTAAGGGATAGGTCAGTAGATATGCAAAAGTTTAAGATGATATTTCATATCACTTAAAGATACATCTGTGAGAAAAACATTTCAGGGAAGGAATACAATTATCCATGGCTAACTAAGAATGTTAAAGATACTATCAAATGTAAAGAAAAAGCATATCATTCCACAAAGAGGAACAGCAGTTCAGAAGGTTGGACAGAACATAATAAGAAAACAATGAATCACGAGGGGCACGGATAGGGTGAACAGCCATGGTATTTTTCCCAGGACAACGGAATCCACAACTAGAGGGCAGAGGTTTAAGGTGAGAGGGGAAAGGTGTAAAAGTGACCGGAGGGGCAACTTTTTCATGCAGGTGGCGTGTATATGGAATGAGCTGCCAGAATAAGTGGTAGAGGCTTTTACAATTATAGCATTTAAAAGACGTCTGGAAGGGTACATGACAAGGAGGGGTTTAGTTGATTATGGGACAAGATCAGTTTTGGATATCTGGTCAGCATGCAAGGGTTGGACCAAAGGGTCTGTTTCTGTGCTGTATGACTTGTGACCAAAAATGTACAAGAGAAAGAGAGCTAGAAATACAAAAACAGAGAAAGAATTTCCACACATATTTTAAAAAAGGAAGAAAGAAGTGAACATTTCTCTTGAGAGAATCGAGGGAATTAATAATAAAAAATAGGAAATGATGGTGATCTGAACAGTTATCTTGTGATCGGCCTTCACTAGAGGAAATAAACAACATTCTAGAAATAACTAAATCAAAGGTGAAAGGGAGGGAGGAAACTAAAATCATTACAATCACCAGACTAAGAAAATTATTCTAAAAGCTGACAAGTCCTCTGGTATTAATGGACTTCATTCTATGATCTTAAAAAAAGGTTGCTGGGATCTTAACTGCATTGGTTTTAATTTTCCAAAATTCCTTTGATTCTGGAAAGGATTCATCACATTGCATAATAGAAAATCTAACTCCTCTAATTCAAAAAAGGAAGGAGACAGAAAGCAAGAATCTACATGCCAGATGACTTAATATCTGTCAGACGGAAAGTTTTGAAATCTATCAGGAAAGAGATTAGAGGAAGGACACTTAGAATATTATTATGCAATCAGGGAGAGTTAACATGGTTTTGAGAAAGGAAAATCATGCTCAATTAATTTAGTAGAATTCTTTGAAGATGTAATAAGCAATGAGAATAAAGGGAGCTTATACATATAGAATATTTGAAATGCCAGAAAGCATGCAAGAAGGTGCACAAAAGGTATAGCATAAAATTAAGAATTCATGATATAGAAAGTCACATAGCAGCATGGATAGGGGATTTGTTAGCTAACAGGAGAGTAGGTCTTTTGGGCCATTTTTGGGTTGGCAAGATGTAACAAGTTGAAAATGAGGACTGCAGATGCTGGAGATCAGAGTCAAGACTAGAATGGTGCTGGAAAAGCACAGGTCAGGCAGCATCCTGACATTTCAGGCAAAAACCCTTCATCAGGAATGAGGCTGGGAGCCTCTGGAGTGGAGAGATTAATGTGGGGGGGGGGGGGGGGAAGATAGCTACGAGTGCAATAAGTGGATGGAGGTGGGGATGAAGGTGATAGGTCGGAGAGAAGGGTGGACTGGATAGGTGGGAAGGAAGATTGGCAAGTATGAGAGGTCATGAGGATGGTGCTGAGCTGGCAGTTTGGAACTGGGGTAAAGTGGAGGGGGGAGTGAAAATGAGCAAACTGGTAAAGTCCACATTGATGCCCTGGGGTTAAAGTGTTCTGAGGCGGAAGATGAGGTGTTCTTCCTCCAGGCATTGGGTGGTGGGGGAATGGCAGTAGAGGCGGCCCAGGACCTGTATGTTCTCGGCAGAGTGGGAGAGGGAGTCAAAATATTCGGCCACGGGCAGTGGAGTTGAGTGGTACGAGTGTCATGGAAATGTTCCCTGAAGCACTCGGCGAGAAGGCATCCAGTCTCCCCATTGGAAAGGGATATGCAGATGAAACATTGATGGATGTGGAAGGCTCCTTTGTGGCCTTGGATGGAGGTGGGGGGGGAGGGGGGGGTGGGGGGGGGGGGAGAGGGAGAGGGAGAGGGAGAGGGAGAGGGAGAGGGAGAGGGAGAGGGAGAGGGAGGGAGGAGGGAGGGAGGGAGAGAGAGAGAGAGAGAGAGAGAGAGAGAGAGAGAGAGAGAGAGAGAGGAGGGTGGAGGAGGTGGTAGATTGGGCACAACTTTTGTAATTGTTGCTGTGGCAGGGGAAGATGCCAGGAGGGGAGGGTGGGTTGTTGGTGAGCGTGGACCTCATCAGGTATTCACAGAGGCAATACTCTATGTGGAAGGCAGAAAGGGGTGGGGAGGAAAATATATCCCTGGTGATGGGGTCTGTTTGTAGGTGGCAGAAATGTCGGCGGATGAGGTGGTTTATGCAGAGGTTGGTGGGATGGGAGGTGAGGACCGGGAGGGTGGGGGAGAGAGTCCTGTCCTTGTTGCGGTTGGAGGGATGAGGTTTTCGGGCGGAGGTGCAGGACGTGGATGAGATGCGTTGGAGGGCAACTTCAACCACATGGGAGGGGAAATTATGGTCTTTAAAAGGAGGAGGCCATCAAGTATGTTCTGTGGTGGAACTGGTCCTCCTGGGAGCAGATATAGCGAATAAGGGTTATACCAAAGGTATGCTGGGACTTGACTATTTACAGCTGGGAAGTAGGGCCAACCGAATGGTTGCTAAATATGTTGAGAACATAAAGATGGATAGGAAAGTAAGTCGGTAAGTCATTCCTGATGAAGGGCTTATGCCCGAAACGTCGAATTTCCTATTCCTTGGATGCTGCCTAACCTGCTGTGCTTTAACCAGCAACACATTTTCAGCTGTGATCTCCAGCATCTGCAGACCTCATTTTTTACCTTAAGTAAGTAGGTACGAAAACATACAGAATCTGCAAAGGTATACAGGTTGGTTACGTTGATGCCCAAAAATATTTGGCAGGTGGGAGTATAATTTGGGAAAATGTGAAATGGTCCACTGTGGCAACAATGATAGAGAAGTAATATTTTAAATTGAGAGAGATTACACAACTGAGGTAAAGAGGAACTGGGTGTCCTGGTCCACTAAATCACACAAAGTTAGCATGCAGGCACAGCAAATTATTAGGAAGGCAAATAAATACTGTTATTTATTGAAAAGTGGATTGGAATAAAAGTAGCTGCCAAGTTTAATTACAGTTGTACAGGATGTTGGTGAGACAATTTTGGTCGCTATTTAAAAAAGAATGCTATTGCATAAAATATGTAAGAGTGGACTTTTATCTGGATTCTAACAGGGAATTGAGAACAATGCATTAGTCTAGTGAATCCTTCCTTCAGTCTGCTGTAGTTTGTTGAAATGATTCAGGATGAAACTGTTATCTGACAAGCTTAACTCTGTTATCTCACAAAGGTTGGAGAGGTTAAGTTTCTATCTATTGTAGTTATGAAGGAGGCGTGATCTCATTGAAGCACACAAGATCCTGAAGGGACTTGATACCAAAAGGATGTTTCACACCATGTAGAAGAGACAAAATCTTAAATCTCAAATCTCCCATTTAAAATGAAGCTGAGGAGAATTTCTTTCTCTCAGAGTCGCAAATCTGCAGACCTCTGTTTAGACAGCAGTCAAGGAAGGGTCATTCAATATCTTTAAGACAGAGGTATAGTGATTCTTGACTAATAAGGGAAGTAATGCTAATTGGTGACCAGGCACGTGGAACTGACATATCAATCAAATCACCTGTGATCTTATCAAAGGGCGAACAGTGTACTCCTGCTCTTTTTGTACGTTCAGCAAGAGGAACATCATGTGTTGTTCCAGCTCTCAATTATTATCGAATGATTCCTGCTAGCAAGAATGAGTGTAGATGCTGGATGACAAGAAGTTTGCACTGTTCAAAAACTAGCCAATGCTATCAAGGAAGAGAGAAGACAGTTAGGACAGGATAATCTCAACACTAAAACCAAGTAGAAACTGTGAAGTATCTTGCTCTGTAAAATGATAGAACCATTGTTTCTTCAGAACTGTAAAAATTAAGTCTATGGATTCCCTGACCTGCTGCCAAATTTTTGACCAATTCAAAAATTATGAAGTGACAGTGCAGTGCTTACGTGTATTTCTGAACTTCTGGGTT
This sequence comes from Hemiscyllium ocellatum, assembly GCF_020745735.1. Classification (NCBI taxonomy): domain Eukaryota; kingdom Metazoa; phylum Chordata; class Chondrichthyes; order Orectolobiformes; family Hemiscylliidae; genus Hemiscyllium; species Hemiscyllium ocellatum. Next base: position 18,871,253 of record NC_083447.1, on the reverse strand, counting down.
CCACGAAGGCTCAATATTGGGAAGATCTTAGTCATACAGGAGAAAATGAAAATTGGTAGAATGTATAAATGGACATGCATTTATGACATAAATCTCACCTTACTGATATGCCTTGGAGATGGAAATGTGCACTCACTTTATAAATACTTAAAATTACTCTCCAAGTGTAAATCAACCTGAGCAAAAATTAGCAAGAAAATTAGAAAATAAGATTTAATTTTCCCAACAGCAACAGGGTAGGTAACTAAATGAGACAGATTAAAAGGTAACTGGTGAAAGAAACAGGAAGACAAAGCATTTTTATTTCCTCAAACACAACAAAATCATTGCGGTCAGGAACTACTGAGTGGGCGAGGTAAAGGGATTCAACAGTAGCTTTCAAAAGGAAATTGGATAAGTACTTGGAAAGGGAAAAAAAAAATTGGAGGTCCAATTGGGGAGTGGGACTATTGGATGACTCTTTCCAAGAGACAGAAACAGACATTACGACACAAACTGGTCATCTTCTGTGCTGTAAATTTCTATGTTTTCAATTATATTTTTGAAATATACTTGTAGCATTACTAAGGCTTAAGAAACACATTGTAATCAGCTACTAGGATTCTTGGGGACATGAGCCGGGGTGACTATTCCTACCTGTATTTTCTTTTTTCCTTGTGGGAGAGCCATTGGCCTCACAAAAGGTACAGACAAGGATGACTTAAATGTTGAAGTGCACTAACATGAGCATAGATGTGATGCGCAGTAAAATAGATCTAATGGGGTTTTAATGTACTCCCACAGGAAAAAAAATTAAAAACTCTTCTATTGTAAGTTGTGATGGCTAGTTTATCAAAAAATAATTATAATGAAGTTATTTAGTTTCAGATATTTATGGATGAATAGAGAGTTATTATTACTCAATTAATTTTCAGTTTATGTTGAGGGTCAGTTGCTAACATGTACACTTCTGACTCTAGCCAATTAGAAAATTAATTTCCATTTACTGACAACAGAGATCCACTTTGTGATTGTTAGGGGTGGCCACTGGATTCAGCATTTGTACTTTTGTCATGCATCTGACAGAAGTGTAAAACAATGGAGTGTAGTACTACAAATCAATGTCTGATTGCAGAACACAATCTGCCATTCACTGTGCACGTGCAAACTACAAATCGTCCACCTACCCACACCGCCATGTTGTACCATTCCCTGGCATCCCAATGCTCTATCAAAAACCAGCATGATACATTAAAAGAAATTTTAAAGAAAACCCTTCCCTACTGTGTTAAGAAGTGGATTTTGTCTTTTTTTTTTGAAGAGAGGTTTTGAGCCATTGGTGGTAAGCTGTTTCTTTCAAGGCAATAAAGTAAACAGCTTGAGAAGTCTTGGTGTTGTTTTATATAAAAGTTGTAACAATAGAAACAGCATGAACGGGTGGAGTCAAGCTTTTATAGAATCAGGGTTATAGGTTAGCTTTCAGCAGTTGTTGGGACTTTGAAGTTGGTTGTGGGAGTTGCTACACCCCTCTGTCTACCAGAGGTTTCTCTTGATGTTCTTTTCTCCCAGATTGGAGAAACATCATATGAGACAATTTATTTCACTGAATTTGCTTTTGCCAAGAGTGTATTTATGGGATGTTACTATATTAGAACAGTTGCTGTTTGGCAGTTAAATAATCTATCATTCTGTTAAGCTTTCCAATAAAGTTAAAGTTATGCCAATTCTTCTTTCTTTTGTTTGTATTCTAACTGTAGGATAAGAATAAAGTGTGTTTTGCTTAAAGCCGTATAGCATTGCCAATTGAATCACATCTGAGAGACAAGCATTAGCTGCTGTGTTCAAGTAAGAGGAAAGTTAGGGTCAAGGCTATCTTTTGATATTTTTGAAGGGGGTTTGGTCTGGTCCATAAAATCATACAAGCAAATAACTAAACAAACAAATAATCACAAAGCGCTGAATCTTGCATGAAGCAGTTTAAAACTATTTTGAAACTGAGAAAGACATGAAAAATACTTCATTATCAGTGCTTTTAAATATTTGCTATTTTTGGTGTCTGACTATAGAGTATAATTGATCATGATTAAGAGAAATCCTCATAAGATGCTATATTGTGTTGTGATGGGGTGAATCAATCACCACTTCAACATTTCAATAGCAATTAAGTATTCCCCACTAGTGCCGGAGCCCTAGGCAACAACATTTGAAAGCTGCAGAAGACCAGGGAAATGAAGCAGCTCAATCCAGCTAAAAATAATTGAATTGTGTTAATAGGGTACTGCACTTTTACTTGGGAACTATGGATAATAGACTGAAAGAAGGATTCACTGGACGGATGCATTGTCCTCAATTCCCCGTTAGAAACCAGACAAGAGTCCACACTTACATATTTTGTTTCTCTCACAACAAAGGCTTCATGATACACACAGTCCAATGTGATGGGGCCAATAACAAAGGAGCATGCTTCTGCAGTAATTGTTCAGAGTGACAGTTTAAATTTCAAACAAATACTGATGAGCAAATAACTAGATCTACAAACATTTAAGTGGCTGATCAAGTCTTAAAAATCTGATAATCAAAAATCCCACTAATGCAAAACTGCTTCCACTTACAAGTAGCAACAATGCCTACTCAAAAATGACAACCACACACATGTACAAGGAAAAGAAGAAATATTCTGACTCAGCAAAGTAGTATTATATGAAGCCTTCTGCAGTCAAACTTGTACTCCTTTGTCTTTAGATTCCATGGCAGCAAGGAGAAATGTTGGTACTGAGGTAGTAACATAAGATCCATGTCAGTATCTCAACCAAATAGTTATTGTTTATAAAGACTAGAACACTGCAAGGAATTTGACAATGATGGAGGAGTCAGCACAACTGAGTTCAGTCAGTATTGGTTAGGGGTTGACAGTAGGGTCACTGAATCATCAAATTACACAAAACATCCCTTCTCTGGTCCACTAGAAGCTCATTGGAATGTCCCTAAAATTAGCAGCTATGCACTTCTGTGTTGAAATCAGACACCGGACCTACTCAAAGATCAAGTTAGCTTTCTCAAAAATAGATATAAATACAAAACTTGAAATTTCGGATCTAGAAGCAATTTTTTTTAAAAAAGAAATCACCATTACCATCTCTTGAAGCCATGTTTGCAACTGGACGTTTAATTCCGTATACCAAAATATTATACAAGGAAGTTCAGAAATTAAAAAAGCAAAACACTAGTGTCTCCTGTCCTAGAAAAAAAACTGCAGCTAAGAACAATGTTTGCTAAAACAGGCTGGTATACTGGGTACTGTATACATTAAGGGACATTATCCTCAAATCAAGGACAACTGACAACTTAAATGGGGGACATAGAAATAAGCAAATCCTATTTACTTTATATTAGAGTGATGCTCCAGTTCTGTTCATTTCGCAGAATTTATAGTTCAAAATATCGACAGAAGGAGTACCAATTTCTATTATACTTAAATCCCACTTTAACACAGGGGCCATCTGTGAGTAGAAGCAACATTTGCAGTATTTATTAAAGAATTAAAAAAAAGGACATTTGCCACAGAGAGAAGTCTTGCATCGACATGCCATCCCTGAGATGAACCCAATAGTGCAAACTATTCCAAATTGATTTAACTCACCATTATCGAATTCATCTGGAATCTGTGGAGGAAAGAGGGAGAGAGAAAAAAAATGATCAGTTTCTGCAGCCCATTTACCAGCAGGTTGGGAGCATTCATAACACAACACCATCCTCCCAATTAAGATAGAAATTAATCGCCAAACATATGAATATTCAAATACATCTGTCAATGGATGGGGGAAGCAGCTGGTTCCCAAACAACCGCCAACACCCTCACTATAGTTGGAATGAGGTCTGTTACTGGCCCTGGACTTCATTAGTAGCATGCAGTGGAAGTCAATCCACATCCTTATAATATATCCTTTTCTGTCCTGAAGGCTTTGGGGTTCTTGTTGGCTTTGCAACAACACATCTAAGTGGCCAATCTTTGCGCCCAAATGATTGGCCATCAGAATTAGCCTTGGTTGTGTCATGTCTGTAAGTAACCTGTAGGCAAAAACAGGAAAGCACATTACAATATGGAGCCTTGGCTGAGTTTTTTTCCCCCCCGCCCTCCCAAGTCTGAAGCCAATTTTAATACCCATTTGCTGCTACAGATGAAATTAGCAATCGCTGCACCTTCTGGTCTGCACAGCTTTGCCAAACCATCCGGAGCTGTACACTTGAATTTCTAAAGAGTTAAAAATACCTTGGGCTCCACTGTCCCCAATCTCACCCCAACATCATCTCCCAGGTCCCTATCAATTACCCTTAATATTTTTCTTCCTTGTCGCACTACCTTCTAGGGGCTAGTTTACAACCTACACGAACCAACACAGGCTCTTCGATTGTAGGTTCTATTACAATTCAAAACAACCTACACCTGGTAGTCTGAATGATCATTTGGTGGGAATCAGGGATAGGAAGCCTTCTTCCTTCACTGATGGAAGATTTGTAGGTTAACTGCAACCCCTTGCTTGACACCACCGTATGACAGATAATCTAGGAATTAGGACATAACCACTCAGCACTTCATAACAAGCTGCATCACAAAGACTCAGTGAGAAATCTGAAACTGCAATTTTGCAGTGTGGTGTCTAGTAAGTTAGCTATTCAGTCTGTATAAAACTGAGCAACTACATTTGATCCCTCACTTTTTAGATATCAGACCCTTCAAATTTTACAGCTTAAATTTACATGCGATGATGATTGCTGTTTCTCAGCTGTCATCCACAATTCAACTTGACAGTCTTGCCTGAATGTAAGCTTCATTTTCAGACATTTCATCACCATACTAGGTGACATCATCAGCGAGCCTCTGGTAAAGCACTGGTGTTATGACCCAATTTCTGTGTGTGTTTAGGTTTCCTTGGGTTGGCGATTGGGTTGGGTTGGGTTTCCTGTGATGTCATTTCCTGTTCTTTTTCTCCGAGGTTGGAAAATGGGATCCAAGTCGATGAGTTTGTTAATGGCATTCCAATCAGAATTCTACGCTTTTAGTAATTCTCATGTGTGTCTCTGTTTGGCTTGTGCTTATTGGGTGTGCTGTCATTCTTTGTCTGTATGTAAGGATAGTGAAAGCGGGTCATTTTTTTGTGGCTAGTTGATGCTCATGTATCCTGGTGACTAGTTTTCTACCTGTTTGTCCAATGTAGTGTCTGTTACAGTCCTTGCACAGTATTTTGTATATAACATTAATTTTGCTTGTTGTCTGTAGAGGGTCTTTTAAGTTCAATTCAACTGGAACTCTATCAGCAAACTCATCAACTTGGACCACATTCACCAACCTCTGAGAAAAAGAGCAGGAATGACATCACCACAGGAAATAACATCACCAACACTAGGAATCCTAAACACATAACAGAAAATGGGTCCTAATGTCCGTGCTTCAACGGATGATCATTCCTGATGAAGGGCATTTGCCTAAAACAATTCTCCTGCTCCTCGGATGCTGCCTGACCTGCTGTGCTTTTCCAGCACCACACACTCTACTGTGATCTCCAGCCTCTGCAGTCCTCACTTTCGCCTCACTGATGATGTTACCTAGTATGGTGATGAAATGTCTGAAAACTTCCCTTCCAGCTCAGCGAGCAAACTTACATTTAGAACCTCAACCTGAGCTACAAATCTTCTCCAAACTCGCTAACTCTTGTTGGAATCTAGGGAAAGAACCACTCCAAAGAAGCACAAAATCTAAAATGGCACTCCAGTATAGCACTAAGTGCTACACTGTTGGGTGCTGACTTTCAGAGAGATCTTGGAGCAGAGACCTCCATTTGTCTTCTCAGATGGGTGTAAAAGATATCAAGACACTAAAATATGCAGCTGAGAGAGACTTGAACACAAAAAGCTGCAGAACAATATAAAAGAAGGTTAGCAGTGCAGTTGTAGATGCTGGTTAATATCTGTTCTCATTTGGTAACCTTGAAAAATATGAAATTAACTGAACTGCAAGTGGCAGGTGGAAAAAAGAAATAAATTTCATGTCTCTGATGATTTAACTTTGAAATGTATGTTTGTTTAAAATTCAAATTTTATCTGGAAATGAACTAGGATCTGATATTTTCAATAATGTATTTTGCAACTGAGGAAAGTGGAGCTGCTATCTATTCAGTATCCTGCCAGCAGCTTGAAGTGAAGAACACTCAGAATCAAGCTCATTTCACCATCCAAAATGGTCTCTATTATTCAACAAAACATAACTGCTGGAGAAATTCAATAGGTCTAGCAGCATCTGTCACACAAATAGAAAGCGGGTCATAACACCAGTGCTTTACCGGAGGCTCACTGGTGCTATATAGCATGGTAACGAAATGTCCGAAAACAAACCTTCCAACTTAGTGAGCAAACTTACATTTAGGTAAGAGTGTTACAGTTGAATCATGGATGATAATTGAGAGACAGCAGTACATCATCACATTTAACTTAAGGTTTAAAATTTGAAGGATCTGACTTCTTAAAAAGTGAAAGATCAAATGTCATTGCACAGTTTTGCAGAAAGCAAAACAAATGTTGAATCTAGTAACACTTCAGTTCTAACCTGCTGAGTTTCTCCAGTAATTTCTATTTTTATTTCAGATACAGTCAGAATCATACAGCATGGAAACAGATCCTTTGCCCAAACTCGTCCAAGCTGACCAGATTTCCTAAACTAAATTAGTCACATTTGTCTACATTTGGACCATATCCCTCTAAACCTTTCCTATTCATGTACCTGCATCTACCACTTCACTTGATAGTTCATTCCACATACGAACCAACTGGTGTGAAGTTGCTGCTCCTCCGGTCCCTTTTAAATCTTTCTCCTCAGCTTGAAAACATGCCCCCTAGTTTCAAAATCCCTCATCTTAAGGTGAATATCAAAGGTATTTTCCTTATCTAAGTCCCTAATGATTTTATAAACCTGTGCAAAGTTATCCTCAACCTCCAGTACTTCTGAGAAAAGAAATCCCAGTTGATCCAGCCTCTCCTTAACTCAAACCATTTAATCCCAGCAATATCCTGGTAAATCTTTTCTGAACCCTTTCCAATTTAATAATATCCTTCCTATAGCAGGGATATCAGAAGTATGCACAGTACTCCGAAAGAGGCCTCATCAATGTCCTGTACAAGCTCAACATGATGTCTCAACTCCTACATTGAACGGTAGGAGCAGAAGGCAAGTATGCCAACTATCATCTTCACTATCTCGTCTATCTATAATACAACTTTTTAAGAAGTACGTACTTGAACCCTTAGGTTTCTGTTCAACACCACCACCCAGGGCGCTCCCATTAACTGCACAAGTCCAGCCTTTGTTCGTTTTACCAAAATGGAATATCTTACAGTTATCCAAATTAAACTCCTTCTGTCACTCCTTAGCCCATTGGCCCAACTAAGCAAGATCCCTTTGAAATCTTAGGTAACCTTCTTCATTGTCAATCATACCACCAGTTTTGGAGTCATATGCAAACATCCTCACTTTCGAATTTAGGATTAGAAAAGGTCATTGATAAAGCAGCTGAAGATGGTTGGATACTACCATGAGGAACTCTAAGTCTGACTTTCATATCAGAAATTATTGCTGTCTAGCTTCTGTTCAGCAAGTAGGAGAATGGGCAACTCCACATCAATGAGGCAAGATTAGATTATAATTGCATGTACTCCAGCATCTGCAGGTCTTTGTTTCATTCTCTTTTATCTTGAGAATGTGTATCAGATATGAGCAGGTAGGGAAAGAGTTAAGTTCTGAGTTTTGTGAAACAAGATGTTCAGCTGAGCAAGACTCAGATCAGATAAGAACTTTCAGTTAACAATGGGTGTTGGATGCAAGGGTAATGGGTTAACAAGGTGAAAAGTATTTATGTGAAGCCAGTTATTAATTGTGTAACAGCAGATGGCTTAATCTTTACTATTGACCCTTCCTGATTGTAACGGTCATCCATTCAATATGCATGTTGCTTTATCTGGATGCTCCTCCCTGTATAATGACTATATAATACATTAAGAAACTTCATAAACTACTACAACTGTTGTGAAGGGATTTCTCAGTCGTGTCAGATAGTTTAATCTTATGAAGAAGAATCAGTGAAGAATGTCTAAGTCGGGGGGTGCAACAGGGAATATTGTTTCTCTGTCCTCGTTGCCTCTCCTTGTAAATAGGCACAATGACGACGATGATATTGCAATGTGATAAGGAAAACATTGATTATCACCCCCCCCTCAGATGAGAGTCTGTTCCCAGCTTTTCCACACAGAAGGCAATAAGCTGCATCCACAGATACATAAACCACAGCACGTTGTAGTACTTTTAAATGTCAGTCCCTATTCTATTGTAGCTTTGGTCAAGGGCAGGATTTTATCACAGATCTGGAGGGAAGCCCATTTTGGCTTCAATATAAAATCCCTATAGAAATTAAAAGCACAGCAGAACTATCTGAAATAATTTCACTTCCAACATCTTTAACAAACTGTCATCACAAATAGGTTCAAGAACAAAACAAATTAAGCTTTGTTACAAGGAGCTGTACACATAACACTGAGCCCTCCCAAGGAGGTCTCATTTCTCTTGGAGGGGTTCATCAAATGTTCATTAGATTGGTTCCCCAAAGGTTGCCTTTTGGAGGAGAAATGGAGCAAAACTGGCCTTTCATCCATAGTCTGGAAAATAATGAAAGGTAATCCGATTGAAATATAAAATTATAGGGAAGATTTGACAGGGCAAAGAGTGAGTAGCTGTTTCCACTAACTGGACCATCAATAAGGATTGTTCATTTAGGATGAAGATAGGGATAAAAGTTTAGCTGGTCAGAAGATTATGAATCTCTGCAATTCCCAACTCCAGAAAACTCTCCATGGTTACTTAGTTATTAAGTTCATTCGTATTCACAGGGCCATCAGCAGGAACAAAAATATATTTCAACCACAATCTGTAATTTGGATGTGAATATAGGAGATATGGTTATTAAGTTTGCAGATGATACCAGAATGGCAATGCAGTGGGCAGTGAAAAGTACAGCAAGGACCTTGATCAGATGGACCAATGGGCAGAGGAGTGGCAGGTGGAGTTTAACTTAGATAAATATAAGGTGCTGCATTTTGGAAAGGCAAATCAGGGCAGGATTTACACACTTAATGGCAAGGTCCTAAGCCAGTTCACCTCTGGGCAACCTTTAACTCCCAAATATTTTACATATAATGACAGTATTTAAGTTAATAATTTCCAAACTTTCTTCTCGTCGGTTAACATCCAATGTGGAATATGAAAATGTACATTTTTGAAGTGTTTTAAAGACATGAAATTGGTTCATAGGCAGCACAGTGATTTAGTAGTTAGCACTGCTGCCTCACAGCATGAGACACTCAGGTTCGATTCCACCCTTGAGTGACTATGTGCAGTTTGCACATTCTCCCCGTCTGCGTGGTTTTCTCCTGGTACTTCGGTTTCCTCCCAAAGTCCAAATGTGCAGGTTGGGTCAAACTGCTCATGCTAAATTGCCCATAGTGTGGAGGTTGGGTGAATTAGCCTTGGGAATTGCAGGGTTGGAGGGATAGAGTAGTGGGGTAGGTCGGGGTGAGATGCACTTCGAAGGCTCAGCATGAGACTCAATGGGCTAAATGGCCTCCTTCCACATTGTAGGATTCTATGAAAATTATCCTTCACTGAAAATTAGCGATCTGCAATTGCAGTTGTATGCAGCAAATTAGTAGATATGTTGCTCTATAAAAAGTGAGCAGTGTTAATGCACCATAATAGTGAGAACCATAAACTTGGTGATTGAATAACCCAGTTCTATCCCTCAAGTTTGGAGCAGAAGTATTCGGTTTATCAACCCTGCTCAGCCTTCAATATGATCACAGTTGATCATGTTCCATGCACTCCTATACCTTTGATTCCCATGCCTACTAAGAATCTATCTACCTCTACCTTAAAAATAATCAATCATCCCATTTTTCATAAATTGTGGAAACTTTGTTGGCATTGTGGGAATTTAATTCTACAACTATGACCATTACCTTGACAAAAAGTAAATGATCTTTACATTTCTAGGACAAATGGCCAAAAGGTTGACAGAAGATAAAGGAGAATCTTAATGAAGAAAGGCAAGGCAGCAGGACTGAGTGTTTTAGGAAGATGGTCATTAATGGGGCATGAGAAATATTGAGGCTGCTCAAAAGGACAGAATTCAATCACAACAGGTACCATTTCTTGGGACATAATAGGAGTCAGATGGGATGGAGGACATGGAGCACTTAAAAACATAAAACATGAAATTAAGGTATTCCTTGACTGAGGGCCAGTGCAGGTCACTGAGCACAGGGGTGGTAAGCAATCTTACCTTCAGGAAATGGGAATCAATCGAAAGAGACAAAGAGAAGAGTGTAGAACTGGCACCAATTCAATGGAAGAGGGAGAATTGGATACTTTTTGAAATCATAATGTGCGGAGCTTTAAGCAAGGAACCTGATGTATTGCGTGATCAAACAATTCGAAACAATTTTTTTCCCCCTTTTATTCTTGAGCAGTAGATTCCTTGCTGGGACACCAGTCCACGAGTGCCATGTTGTCACTTTTTGCGAGTAAGTATTTTCTTGTATGAGCCAAACTGTAATCATGATATTCAAATGGAGGACAGTCATACCTTCATTTAATGTTCACACGTAGAACTCGCTATTCAGGAGCTGGAACCAGGTGGTCATTCTCCCACCCTCCCCCAACCTAGGTATGCTGAATTATTGGACCCCCGCTGAAATAGGACACTCAGAAATGAGTTGGGATTGAGTCAGAGGATTCCTGGCTTTGCACGAGTTACAGTTAGCCCTAGCCAATTGAGGAGCTCAAAGATTTATTTCTACTGCATCAAGCTAATAGCTCTCAACCACAACTAAATTGGAGGAGCCGGTTAATAATAACAGCCAGCTTTAGTGTAAAGTCTTAATCTTCTTGTCAAAATCTCCCTCATTCTGCACCTTGTTTGTCTGTAACACTGTGTTCTGCACTCCATTCTGCTACCTTGATGCACTTTGTATAGCTCACAAAACAAAAAACTTTTCACTGCATCTCAGTACATGTAACAAAAATAAAAATAACACTAATTTGCACAGCAAATGCTGTCCAAATCATTTAATTGTTTAAAAGTTAAACATGTGAGAATTTCTGCATCCAAATTACAGCCACAACGAAGCAATCTTAAAATTTGTCAACTCTGTCATAATTCCAATCGATACACCACAAAAAGCACAAGTGACAGACGACTATTAAAAAAACACTATCAAGTCCATTTCTTAGAAACAAATATGCAGCAATACTTTAATTGTACATTGTATTTAAACAGTATGACATTTATCATGGCTGGTCAAAGATGTATTGTGGAAAAAGCTGCTAAATGAAATTATGACTTGACAAAAATCTACAGGAGGGGTCCAAGTTTAAAAGCACTTAAGCCAAACAAACAACTTTGAATATCCAATTTTTTAAAAAAGGTGTGTGAACATTAATTTAAGGCATAAGCTTTAATTCAGCACAATAAAAACAAAGGGAATTGCTAAATTAGGCAATTGCTAAACACATGCCATTACAGGTTTACCAAAGGTCTGGGAGTGAATTGATTTTTTTAATATATAAACGAAGTATCAAGTTCTCAGCCTCAAGATAATGAAACGAATGTTTTAAGAGAGCAACAGGTACAAGGGTTTGGCAGTTCATACTGCTAAATATTTTCTACAAACAGGCTGTCAATGTTATGAAAACATTCTCTCCCATGTGTAAAAACGGTGCCAATTGCAGCTATTTTACATTTCCAGACAAGTTGGTATACTGAAAACCTTCAAATGAAAATAATACTGCTATTTTAAATATATTAACACCAAACAGACGTTGTGTAACTAATAAAAATTATGATATAGTCACATATGTACAAAACAGAAACAGACATTTCGGTCCAACTTGTCCATGCTAAATAAAATCTAGTCCTGTTTACCAGCATTTAGCCCATATCCCCTTAAACCTTTATTCATACACCCATTCCTGATGCCTTTTATTGTTATTGTTATTGTATCAGCCTCCTCCAATTTCTCTGGCAACTCATTTCATACGTGCACCATTGTGTGTGAGAAAAAGTAGCTGCTGAGGTCCCTTTTAAATTTTTAATCTCTCACCTTAAACCCAAGCCCTCTAGTTTTGGACTACCCCACCCCTGCGAAAATGTCCCTCGTGATTTTATAATCCTCTATAAGGTCATTTCTCAGCCTCAGACATTTCACGGAAAAAAGCCCTAGCCTGTTCAGCCTCTCCCTGTCGTTCAAACCCTCCAACTCTGGCTCCATCCTTTTAAATCTTCACTGAAACCTTTCAAGGCAGCAGTGTTTGGTATGCTTGCCTTTATTGGTCAGAGCATTGAGTACAGGAGTTGGGAGGTCATGTTGCAGCTGTACAGGACTTGGTTAAGCCACTTTTGGAATACGGTGTTCAATTCTGGTCTCCGTGCTATTGTAAAGATGTGAAACTTGAAAGGGTTCAGACTTAAAGATATTGCCAGAGTTGGAGGATTTGAGCTATAGGGAGAGGCTGAAAAGGCTGGGGCTGTTTTCTTTGGAGTGTCAGAGGCTGAGAAGTACAGAGATTTATAAAATTATGAGGAGCATGGATAGGGTAATTAGGCAAGACCTTTTCCCTATGATGAGGGAGACCAAAACTAGAGGACAGAGCTTTAAGGTGAGAGGGGAAAGATTGGAAAAGGGACAACATTTTCTCGCAGAGAGTGGTGCATGTATGGAATGAACTGCCAGAGTAAGTGGTGGAGACTGGTAAAATTACAACATTTAAAAGACATCTGGATGGGTATATGAATAGGAAAGGTTTAGAGGGATATGGGGTAAATGCTGACAAATGGAACTAGATCTGTTTAGGACATCTGGTCGGCATGGACGAGTTGGAGCAAAGGGTCTGTTTCCATGCTGTACAAGCACAGTGGCTCAGTGGTTAGCACTGCTGCCTCACAGCGCCAGGGACCCGGGTTCAATTCCCACCTCAGGCAACTGAGTGTCTGTGGAGATTGCACATTCTCCCAGTGTCTGTGTGGGTTTCCTCCGGGTGCTCTGGTTTCCTCCCACAATCCAAAGATGTGCCAGTTAGGTGAATTGGCCATGCTAAATTGCCCATAGTATTAGATGCAGGGGTAAATGTAGGGGAATGGGTCTGGGTAGGTTGCCTTTCAGAGGGTCGGTGTGGACTTGTTGGGCCAAAGGGCCTGTTTGTTTCCACACTGTAGGGAATCTAATCTAATCTCTATGACACTAAGTTTCAACATCCTTCCTATAACAAGGACTCCAAAATTGCACACAATATTCCAAAAGTGGCCGAGCCAATGTCATGTATAGCTGCAACATGACCTCTCAACTCCTATACTCAACGCTCTGACCAATAAAAGACAAGTATACCATCTGCGATCTTCACTAACTAATCTACTTGCAACTCCACTTTCAAGGAACTATGAACCTGCACACTATACTCTTTGTTCAGCAACACTCCCCAAGACCTTACCATTAAGTGTACAAGCCCTGCTGAGATTTGCCTTTCCAAAATGCAGTACCTTACATTTAACAAAATTAAACTCCATCTACTACTCCTCTGCCCACTGGCCCATCTGATCAAGATCCCATTGTACTCAAGAGGTAATCTTCTTCACTACACCTCCAATCTTGGTGTCATCTGCAAACGTATTAACCACACCTCCTACGTCCACATCTAAATCATTTATATAATTATGAAAAGCAGTGGACCCAGCACCGATCCTTGTGGTGCACCACTGCTCATAGGCCTCTAGTCTGAAAAGCAACCTTCCACCACCACTTCTACCTTCAAGCCAGTTCTGTATCCAAATGGCTAGTTCTTCCTGTAGTCTATCTGATTTAACCTTGCCAACTGGTCTACCATGGGGAACCTTGTTAAACACCTTACTCAATCCACATAGATCACAAATACTGAAGATCATAGCAGGTCAGACGGCATCCATGGAGAGAGAGCAAGCTAACATTTTGAGTCTAGATGAATCTTCAGAACTGAAGAGAAGCGTAGAGGGGACAGCATTAATACTATAATTTAGGGGGTGAGGGTGACCACTTAATCTGAACTATCAGCATCTTTTCTCCATCAGGGCCCTACACCCACTATCCCACACCACTTCCGCTCCCCTCTAAACTACAGCATAAATGCTGTCCCCTCCACTTCAGCTTTGAAGAGTCATCTAGACTCTGAGCGTTAGCTTGTTCTCTTGCCATGGATGCTATCTGATTGGCTCAGTGTTCCAACATTTGTTGTTTTCAGCCAATTCCAGCATCTGCAGTAATTTGTTTCTCCATATAGATCATGTCCACCGTTCTGGCCTCATCAACCCTCTTCGTTACTTCAAAAAACTCAATCAAGTTAGCGAGACCCAATTTCCCAAACACAAAGCCATGTCGACTATCCCTAATCAGCCATGCCTTCCAAATACACGTAAATCCTGTCCATTAGCATTCTCTCCAACAACTTTGTTGGAATGATTTATTGATTGATCCATTAAAACACTTGTACACATATACAATTATTTGTTAAGCTTTGCTTGATGCCAACCAATGTCTAACACAAATCACTGACTTGAGATTTATATAGAATTATTCACGATCAAACGTGTAGTGCAATATTGTCCAAATGTCCTTGGACTCTGCAAACAGACAGTACCTGCAGATTAAAAAACACACCTTCAGCTTATTTCCTCTACTCTTCACTTGAAGGCACTGATCCACAAAATACTGATTTCATACTAGAGAACCAAGAATGCTTGTCAATCTTCTGATAAATAAAATGAGCAGCCCATTGGATAGACCAAAAGAATAGCTTGATTAGCCACTCGCATACAAAAGGTAGCCCATCAGGCAAGTTACTGAATAGTGACCGATGCCAAGGGAACACAAGCATGAGCTGAGAGGGATCAGACAGCAAACAAGGAAAGTATGCTTTGAACTATGAACAGCATGATTCTAGATTCCTAGACAGCCAAGACAAGATTGAAATGGTGTAGTCATCTGTTGCTGAGGGAGGGACAGAACCATGTTGTGAGGTGAGCAATAACCATAAAAATATGTCAAAAAGGAGAAAAGGAAATTCCAAGAGCAGATGGAAGGATATGGTGCTAAAAGACTTCAGATGTTGTGGATTTGAAAGGACTGGAGACTGACAGGAGAAGAAGGGGAAGGATGATCAACCAGCATTGTAGAAGTGGAAATAAGAATAAAATAATGGAGAATGAAACTTCTTGTTCTCATCTTTTTGTTCAAGTTGCACATGTTTTCCACTGGGGCTACTGGCCATCAATCACAGGGAAATACTTATATCTACAATAAACCCTAACTAAGGGTGAAAGGCAAGGCCTAGGAAGAAGAAAGGAGGCAGGATGAGGAGAAGCAAGTCAACAAGCCTTCCTTTATCTTTATCTTGTGGTAGTACTACTACTAAATACATATTTGTGCAGGTCAGAGCAGGGTTAGTTATGATGCTCCCTGTGAAAATTTTCTTGCTAATGCTTATCATCTAGGCTCACATGAAACATGCACGTACACAAAGCAATAGAGGAACCATGCTGAGCAAGAGTCAGCTGACATGAGAGAAAAAAATGAGATGTCCGAAACACCAGCTTGGCTTCAGTGATTTAAAAATTTTAAAGCCAACAAATGGTTCTCAAAGGCATTTATTTTCATTATACCATCTACCTGAAGCTTTGATGCAAAGCCTGTGCTACATATTAAAGGCAGAACATCATTTGCTGAACAAATGCAGGTTCAAAGTAGGGGATTGTATTCACGTCTCCTTGTAAGGAGTGTGCTTCAACAAATAGACTTGGCTTTTCAATTTTACTCATTTTCCATTCATTAGGATGAGACTACAGAAATAAGTTTCCCCAGAGAGTCTGAAAAGGTGAAGATTCTCACAGTGACTAGCATTGCACCTAACCTACAAAATGCGCTGTGGAGAAAGGAACTTATGCAGGTCATTAAGGAAAGCACCTTCACACATTAATGTTAGGAGTCTTTGGTCAGGCTTAAGTACAAAAGGGAGTAGAAGAATGGGAAATAGAAGAGCAGCAAGACGACAAAAGAAAGGGAGGAAGTCAACCCTGTTCCGAATCACTTACTTCACTAAGTCCCATTTTTAAATACATAACGTGGTTGATTCAGGATCTCTTGCATCCAAAGAACAAGAACTAAGCATTAACCACGCTGAGTGGATTGGTGCATCGTCCATAAATAAATATTCATCATTTGATCAATCAATTTACTTAAGAAAGGAGGAGCTTCTACATTACAATTCAAGCCCTCAGGATGTTTCAAAGTATTTTTTTCACAATTAATTTTTAGATGCAGTCACTATACAAAAATGTACGCACTTTAATAGCACATTGAAACAATGGAACAAATTAGTTGTTTATTCAATTTATATTTCAACATGTATTCCCTTTACATAAAATGTTCAGCAAGTAATCCTAGTTAGAAAATGAAAACTTTACGTAAGCAAACTTTTCTCAGATTTTGTGCCATGTTTCTGGAGGCACTACAGCACCAGAGTCTTGTGTACAAAAATTGGGGCCAAGATTAGAGATGCCAAGGATAAATTCAAGGCTTCAAATCATAACTTGAGAGCTGACACTCCACTAACACATCAGTACAATAATAATAGAGTGCGACACTGTCAGAGATGTCATGTTGGGCTAAGACAAACCAAGTCGCCATCTGCCTCAAGTGGGTACAAAACAAATCCCACAGCAACCACATCACCAAATATAAATCGGTAATGTATTTCAGTGTTTGTGGGACTTAGGTGCACAAAAGTCAGCTGAATGTGACCCACTAGTCATTGAGAGGTACAGTCTCTTTACCTGAGATCACACTAATGTTACAACTTGTAATATATTACAACTTGTCATATATTACTCAATTGTGTGGTAGGCAAAATGGCTTTCTGACACTGTGGCAGCATTCTATTTTACTGGAGAGAATACCACTTGCGTTTACTTCAAAGTAGCAGCATGAGATTCTGATTTCTTTGCTACAGGAAAGATGTTGTGAAACATGAATGGGTTCAGAAACGATTGAAGGATATGCTGGGATTAGAGGTTTTGAGCTACAGGGAGAGACTGAATAGGCTGGAGCATTGGGGACTGAGGGCTAACCGTATCGAGATTTATAAAATCATGAGGGGGGTGGAGAGGGTGAACAGCCAAAGTTTTCTTCCAGGGTATGGGAATCTAAAATGAGACAGCATAGGTTTAAGGTGAGAAGGAAAAGATTTAAAAGGGACCTCAGGGGAAATGCAGGTGGTGGTGCTTACATAGAATGAGCCAGAGGAAGTGGAGGAGTCTGGTACAACTACAACATTTAAAAGGCATTTGGATGGCGACATGAACAGGAAGGATTTAGAGGGGCACAGGCCAAATCCTGTCAGATGGGATGAGATCAATTTAGGAAATCTGGTCAGCATGGATAGGTTTGACAAAAAAGTTTATTTCAGTGCTATATAACTAAATCTATGATTGGTTAACTTCACCTGTTGCTCAAATTTTGAGACACACTTGTCCTTTCCAGCATGAATCAGAATTATACTGGCTATCATGACCAATTGTGGCAGGTTTGGGCCCCATTTATGAGTTGGTGGGATATACAGTGATCAATAATATGATCAGGGTAGCTATTATCCCAGATGGTGGTTTTAATATGCTCTATCTTGACAAACTTACGTGATTAGCAAGTGTCTAGGACCTTACTTAAGAGTTTACTGATCTTGTGGCTTTTGGAATCATAAGAATCCTAAAGTATATATGGACTAGTAAACAGAGTAGATAGCAAAGCCACATCAATATGCGAATTGGAAAATCTTTTGAAGAGAGGGAGCTGCTTTGGCTGCTTTTAAAAAGGTGAACTTGCATACAGGATGGGGTTTATTGAAATTTGGAAATTATTAGATATGGCTACAGATTCAAATGCAGCAAACTTGTCAGCTGTGTATCACACATATGGAAGGAGTAGACATGCTTCTCATGGAAGCCAACTACGAGGTTAGTGACAGCTGGGCCGAGAATGTTCTCATATCGACACCATCTACATGGCATCGTTGAAACGGAATTCAACCCAATGAGTTAGATTAGATTAGATTAGATTAGATTACTTACAATGTGGAAACAGGCCCTTCGGCCCAACAAGTCCACACCGACCTGCCGAAGCGCAACCCACCCAGACCCCCTATTTTTACCACTTACCTAACACTACGGGCAATTTAGCATGGCCAATTCACCTGACCAGCACATCTTTGGACTGTGGGAGGAAACCGAAGCACCCGGAGGAAACCCACGCAGACACGGGGAGAACGTGCAAACTCCACGGGGAATTGAACCCAGGTCCCTGGCGCTGTGAGGCAGCAGTGCTAACCACTGTGCCACTGTGCCGCCCCATAGTTATGCCAAGTTCATAACTTTGTTGAAAACAGATTTAGACATTGGTTGCAAATCGCACCTGCCATGTTATAGTAACCTGGTGCAAATGTCAATGGTTTCCTTCTGTGGTATTATAGTGAATATGCGAGCAATGTCAAGAGAGCACTGTATTGCCATGTATAAGTCATGCATATTCTTATGAAAGTGAAAGATTTGTTCAATGTTAGGGGAAAACTCTTTTAAAAAAAACAAATTTGGTGGTTCATGATAGCAGAACCGGCCATAGATAAAGACAGATAAGGGACATTATTTTTCTATGCTTGGGCAATCTAAACACACGTGGATACAGTGATGATGAGGATGAATCCTATCAAATAGACAACAAGCAGCTCACCATGACAGATTCAACAAATGCCTCTGAAATATTGATCTGAGGTCAAAATTGAAGTCATTGTTGGAAACTGGAAATAATGAAGGTGGCCCAAAACTGAGCATTTCAAATTCTCCCTCACTTGAGGAATCATACAACCTTGCCTGAATCAAGTTACATTGCCTTTATAATCGAGAGGAAATGAAATTTGCATTATGCTCATTTGAACAAACACGCACATAGAGCGCCTAAGTAAGTCATTAATGCTGCCTGTTTTCTATGGAACGGTTTTCAATGGAACCATTTCCTGCCAAGATTTCCTGCAAATGATGATCACTATGTAAATACATCGTTGCCTATGAGCATGAAGTTTTGGCTGCTGCTCCTGAATCCACATTTAAACAACTTTAAAATAAATGTCTATCACACAAGCAAACAGTTTCAGATGCTTTTTTTCAGGAGATTTGGCACAGAGGAAGAGCTTCTATTCTAAAGTAGTGCAACATTCAGCAACTTCATGCAGCATAGAGGCCAGAGAATCAGATGTGGTACCTCCCAATAAAGTGTCTGTACGTGTAAATCATGTTGTCACTTTACGCTACTATGCAAGAAGTGACACAATCAATGGGGTGAGAACATTCAGGGAAGACGAACAATACAAAAACCCATATTGCCAGGGAGTAACATTTCAGTACTATCAAAACATTTTTAAAGTTGTGGTTTATGATTTTATTTGGCCATGGTGCACTCTGATCCTCCCTGTCCTGGAGAAGTTCAGAGACTACAAGTGAACTTTCTTTGCTGAAATCACTTCAGTCACTCAGCCAACAGAGCTGCAAAACATGACCAACGCCTATACAAGTATCTGTGCAACCAATTTCATCTCCTTCAATAATGCCTTGTCTTCAGGGGCTGCCAGAGGGAGCAAAATAATTGGGCCATTAGCCTTAGCTGGACATATTGGCAATTAAGTTAGCAGCAGCCGGGCAGGAGAGTGTGAAGACGACTATAAGATCAATCTCTTCACCTAATGTGCCACACAGCACATGAAAAGAAGTGTGCCACATGCTTAAAGGCAGCATGCCTACTTGCAAAACACAGATAGCACAAGTACAAGATCAAAAGAACAGCTTTCACACCCAAATGTGAGAGTGTGCTGCATCTACTTTAATGTCTCTTTGCTCAGCATGAAGCACATGGAGGATGTAAGAGAAATGATCGGGAAGTTGCTATAAAATCTCAGTGATTTACCTATACATGAAGAAAGATCCCTCATTTCAAACAAATGCTAAAAAGGGCTTGTCACATTAGTCTGTTGATTACAGGCCGTGCATTCCAGAAGTGTGCTGAGGACACCTTCCCATATATACCACTTCCTCAGGGGATTCTTTGCTGTTTGAAATTTGTGGCACACTTGGCCAATGCATAGATTCTAACACTTTTTTTAAAAATTAATTGAAAGTGATCAGAGCTGTGCAAGTTCATAAATCATGTGGAATATTTTAAAACAATCTGAATTCTCTCAAGCACTCAGGATTATAATGGTAATTAGACTAGTAACAGCTGCCAATTCTCAAGGATTTGCTGAGATCATCCATAAGCCAGGTCTAAATATCTAAGATTAGTTCCTGACATAAATTTAGTTAATAGTGGCAAACCAAATACTTGCTTCATGAAAGCCAGATGTAATTTAAATTGTAATTATTGAATTGATCAACCAGCATGTTGTCACACTCAATCTGCATGGACTTTCCTTATTGACACCCACAAGGTCACCAACATAGGGGCAAAACTAGAAAATGGGAGTGATAAAACAGCTTGCCATTTTCCCCAATGCAGATAAATGCAAAACGCGCTAGCCTACAGACCGTACACGCTGATTCAATTATCCAGCCTTTTTTGTCAGCTGGCTAAACAATAGTGACGCTTGAATTGGTTGGTTTGCCGTGAGCTGGCAAAACAAAAAAAAAATCCATCAACCAAGCCCGGTCTTCCTATTGTTTCTGACTGAGTCTTGGTGGAAAGTACATTTATGCAATTATCAGGGTTACCAATGATTAAGATTAAGATCATTTGTCTGTCAACACTCTAAAGCTTGAGTTTGCAGATTTTACAGTGGCCAATGTCACAATATCCAAGGGCTTCAGTGCCCATGGACCACAACTGAGTGAGAGTCCATACCCAACAAACCCATTTTTAGGGCATACAGAAGTAAATTCAATACATTAACAGCCCCAAGTGAGACCAACCCACAGAGATACAATGTTACAACTTGGCGGTGAACCCTTCTGTTAATTGAACCAAACACCCAGAAAAGCTCACCGTGCTAATCTGTTAAAATAAGAATGACATGGAACCCCATAAATTCCACTATTTGAAGAAAATAGTATCAATTTATTCAACTCTAAAAGCGAACATTAAACAACAAGTGTTCACAACTCCATGCCCCCCTTTCTCTTAACTGCTTGTTATCTGCCTCCAAGAAAAACACTTATTAAAATTACATCAATTTAATTTCAAAACCACACAGCGGCTGTCCTTGTCAGTGTCTTCTTCCAGCTGAAGATCTCCCTGGGTTGTCGGCTTTCTTTTAATGCAAGTATTCTTCTATGAAAAGGTATATTTGATAGAGAATGTTTCAATGGCAGTTATTTATCGATGGTAGTTACTCTGTCTCACTTTCAAAATGCATGTCCTTTTTATCCCCCAACATCAGATCGTCTCATTGGTTTGATGTTGGTAAAACAATAAATTCAAACTTGTTTGTGTTTTAGTATCATAATTGAAACTGGCTAAATTTGAATTGTTGTCAAAACAGCAACCAACTTGGGTATCTATTTTACAGCCAAATGTTACAGATTATGAATTTTCTAGAACTGAGACTGCTAGATAGTCATATGACAGGTGCTTGTCAGCTCAGTGCAAAACAGCATTCACTCTCGCAAAGATAAAGTACACACCTTCAACTTCATAATACGTCGTTAAATGGAAAAATAACATGGACAAGCTGGCAACTGAACGGTAAATTTTTAATTTCTCTACACTCCCTGGAGAAACTACTTCTACCTAGTTTCAGATTAGTTCAGCTTTTGCACTCGTCAATAATGGCTCTAGCCAAAATTCTTTACTTTTGTAAGGGGGTTGCTGCCTGGTTTCATTAAATTAACTATGTTACTGTTACTGGCTGCATGAGTTGAGACACTAGGAACCAGCAACACTAAGGTGAAACACCAAAGCAGCATTTCTTTTTTCTTCATTCATAGGAGTCGCTGGCAGGGATAGCTCACCCTTAGCTGATCTCAAGTAGCAGGAGTTATCTTCTTAAACCACTGCAGTCCATGCACTGTCAGTTCAGTCACAATGCTGTCAGGGAGGAAATTCCAGAGTGTTGATCCATTAATACTAAAACTGGTATTATTCAAGAGACAGCAGCTCAAACCTCCATAGTCAGAAGTCTTGTTTTAACACTCCTCTTTTTCCAAAAAAGGTAGTCAGCCATATATTACAATATTAATGGCATCTTTTATTTACAACATCTTCGGTTTTCTGTTAGAGCCACATCTAATTACCAAGGAAGCTAGATACTTTTACACTTCTGTTCCATAATGACCAAGGATAACATTTCATTCAAAGACAATAAACTGGACTGAAATGTACTTTATAGGGGATAAAAAAAGTAATTTAGGTTTAGCCTTGTGAGCGTAATTGGGAGCAAAGAATAGAAAATGCTAAAGTTTCACAAAAATTCATATTTGCCAAAACAATGCCCTCTTCAATGAAATGCTCTTGCTTAAAATTTAACAAGCGAACATGAGCTCACAAAGTACAATAACCTATTCAATTCCTTAATTTTGTCACATTATCACCACCACTGATCTAACCACTGACACTGAGACAAGCTATTTTACATTAAGGACTGTACCATTTCCTGAGCAGGAAATCCAACTCTCTGAATCAGAGTTCCACACTCGACACTGCTTAATCAGAAGTGAAGAATGGCACCAGGTTGCACCTTTGGATTACTAAAATGGTATTAAAAAGCTAGAAAGACTGCAGCAACTGGCTATGTAACAGGCCTGACAAATTGATTGTGTCTTAAATATCATTCTTTTCCACATGTTCACCCCTCACCAGCAATGACTGTTCATTCAGCCACTGCACACTTGCACTCTGGAACACCTTGGCCAGTTCCCAGCGTTTGTCTGACTTCAGGTCAACCCTACATTTTCTCTCTCTTTTTTTAAAATTCCCCTTTCCACTCATGCTAAACATTCACTGCATTAAGCCCTTCAGCATTACATTAAGCCAAGAAGTGTTCTTGTATCCAGGACATGAAGATTGGCCACAGCTATCCTTGGTTCAATGCAGTGGTTAACCAATGTTCCTGTTCTCAAAAACTCCTTGGCAAACCTGGTTTGCAAGCAAGCACTGAGACAGAATAAAGCTCAATAGTTATGCCAGGGTCAATGCTAAATGCTCACCATTAAAGACGTACATAAACAGACTACTTTCAATTAATTAAAATCTTCACTGTTTTCTGTTACTCACTTTTAGTTTGTTGCAATAGAGAATACTGCATGACCAAATACTACCAAAACAATGCATGATGTGTCATGACAGACTGTGACATTGTGTAAAAATGATTGAGGTTTGTGAGCAGTAGCACAATAGACTGACTGGTTATACTCTGTGTGGGGGGCTTTGTTGTGAAAATTCTTCTAATTTATTTTACTCTCCATTCAAATGCAATCAATGTCTATAAAACCAAACTAAAACGTAATTTAACGGTCAAAAAGCTTTAAACATAATTTAAAACGTAGTTGTCCAAGTGATTTTGCTTCTTAGATACTCATGAGCACTCAACCTCTGTTGAATTCAGCAAGGAATTACTTAAAGAGGGTGACAGAAAAAACTGAAAGAGGAATATACTTGTTTTAATCCACTGAATAATTTGGAGCACAAGATAGAAATAATGCTTCAAAGTGAGAAAAAAGTTTTGTTTTCTCTTACTTCACTTTCAACAAGAAACTAAATTCTGAACATTCGGTAAGGAGAGGGTATCATGTACGTTATGAAATTAGAGAAAAGAACATTTGTTACTGAATTATTCAGTGAAGTAAAACTGCAAAAAGTCTAATTTATAGACCAGACTTCCATTCAGAACTCCACTACTGAATACAAAGGGCTAACTTTCACTCCATTAGCAAAATACAGTATCCAGTGAGGCACAGAGCATTACCACAAGCCTGGTGATCCCAGTTTCAAAACCAACTGTGTCTCTTGCCACCTCATCTCAACCCAAGTTGCAAATGGACAGAACTGAGATGGAAGGGGTTTAGAAATCAACAAAGGTTCACTTTAGGGACTTACTGAAATGTGCACTGTTGGAGATGAATAAATTTCACAGCCATGATACAAACCTTACTTGGCATTTAAGCTGAGAATCACAAGTCAATTGCAGATATACCTGGGAGCTCCCAATTACGGCCCTAAGAAAATGGAAAATTAAGATTTATTGTCTCAAGTTAATTAGCACCTCAGAAGGAGGAGCTGCAAAAAAAGGTCCCAATTACTGATCACCAGTGATAGAAGCTGAAAATATTCATGAGAGAGAAAATGCAGGGTGGCACAGTGACTCAGTGTTTAGCACTGCTGCCTCACAGCCTCGGGCAGATGTATGGGGTTTGGACATTCTCCCAGTATCTGCGTGGGTTTCCTCCGGATGCTCTGGTTTCCTCCCACAATCCAAAGATGTGTAGGTTAGGTGAATTGGCCATGCTAAATTACCCATGTAGGATAGGTGCATTAGTCAGGGGTAGGGGGATGGGTCACTCTTTTGAAGGTTGTGTGGACTTATTGGGCAGAAGGGCCTATTTCCACACTCTAGGGATTCGATGAAAATGAAAAAGTGAAAGAAAATGGTGGCTTAGTGGTTAGCACTGTTGCCTCACAATGCCAGGGATCTAGTTCGATTCCAGATTTGGGTAACTGTGTTAAGTTCTCCCAGTTACCCATGGATTTCCTTTGGGTCCTCCTGTTTGCTCCTACAGGCCAATGAAGTGTGGGGTAAGGGGATAAGGTCTGGGTGGGATGCTCTTCAGAGGGTAAGTGTGGATTGATGGGATGAATGGCCTTCTTCCACATGTGGGGATCCCACAATTATATGAAAATATAGAGGTCAAAAGGTGGCTTTGCTTTGAACACACCATCGTGGATAAGTCCCAAAATATCAACGTTTGCACAAGAAAATGACAAATGGGATAAAGGTCCAGCTTTTCTAGGCGTAAAAATGGATCATAATGCAGCAGTAAACACCTTTGTTAAAATAACAGTTTAAAAAATATTCAATTGCACAACCATTAAGTGCTGACAATTCTTGATGCGGCAGACTAACAAAAAATCAGTTTCTTTCCAGGAAAACTGCTGGAGAGAACATTTTGGCAAAGTGCAAAATATAATCAAACCTGCTTGCTTACCGCAGTAAAGGGTGAAATATAGGATAGTAGAAAAACCAGGGAATCATATACTTTAATCATTTTACATCAACATACTAAGTACCCAGATAACAGGATAATAAATCTGTAATCAGATGGGCCTCCAACTAAATCTTTTCCAAAGCTCAAGAGACTCCTCTCAATCTCCATTCTGGTGTAAAGGAATGCGGCACAACTTACAACATTCATAAGTTGCGAGCATGTTCTTTGAACAATGCCACCTCCTCAGAGTTTCAACAATCTCATGCAGATCTGCAACTTCAACAAGCTCTTTCATGGTTAAATATCTATTCATTTTCAGGGATTTAACTTGTGTTGAGATCTGATACAAGAAGCACATTGCCTTCTAAAAAAGAGGGTGTTATTTACAACCAAAGGTTCAAAGGATAGGTCACTTTTACAGCTGAACGTAAGTAGTGTGCTGCAGTCACACACGAAAAGAAGTGGATTCTTAAACGCCAGCTAAAGTGGATGTGTGAACGTGAGAACCAAGTCAGAGGAGAATCACAAACTGATGTGTGAGATTTTCAAATTCCCAAGCAAACATCTAATTTGATCAATTTTATTTAGAAAATAGATTGTAATATTATTACCATTAAAGAAGTTCCTCTAACCTGCATGAGGCAGCCATTAGTCTCAACATGCTAGTCATGGCAGACCTACCCAGTTACTCCCACTCCCCTGCTCTTCTGACAGTGGTCTGTAAATTCCTTCAAAGAATTTGGTTTGCCCTCTCGTGAAGCCTACGATTCTTGCTTAGGACAGGCTTTAGCTAAACCAGCAAAAGATTGCTTGCATCTGGTATTGATTGTAATCTACTAACAATCGCAACTTGCAACAAGTATTCCCTTAAAACGGTCATTCCTACTTCATCTCATCAGTCTCTGTAACACCCAAGTCCACCTATTCTTCAAGCATAGTATTTAAAAGACTGCCTTTTATAACTAGTGTCAAAGTTTCCTTTCTCTAACAAAAAAAAACACGGATGCTGAAATCAGAAACAAAAACAGAAATTGCTGGAAAAACCCAGTGAGTCTGTCAGCACTTGTTCAGAGAAAGCAGGGTTAACATTTCAGGTCCAGGTGACCCTTCTTCAAAAGTGGACAGCTGGGCCTGAAACATTAACTCTGCTTTCTCTCCAAAGGTACTGCCAGACCTGCTGAGTTTTTACAGCAATTTCTGTTTTAGGTCTCTTTGTCGTTCTCGTTTATTTCGAGAAAGAACACATATTTGCAATTCCCTTCATGCCCATGTGACATCTAAAAAGGGAGTTTTTATTAATAAATTACTTACAAACTATGTTCATTGTTATATAAGCAAACACAGTAGCTCATTTAACGGAGCATGAAAATGTGAGAGAATCAGTTCAGAAAAGGTTTACTGGACTAAGGCTTACAGGCAGCCCCCAGTTTACAAATGGGTTCCATTAATAAGTTGATTTGTACACTAGTTGGAACATAATACAATATAAAATAGCTGTAAGTATGAGCAAATGTAAACATGTCAGACATTGAACATTAATATTAACATGCCCCAATAAGGGTCCTAATTTTTAAAGTGAAAGTTTGTAAGTTGGGGACTACCTCTACTTGGAAATAGACAGATTTAAGAAGAGGGGATGGAACAGGCTGCAGTTTAGATGCAAATGTATCCTGAGAAGGCATGGATTGGGTATTTCCTCTTTTTGAAGAATCTAGATCTCGGGTTCAGTTTTAAAAATAAAAGAGGGGTCACTCATTTAAGACAGAAATAAGACTTTCTTCTCCAAGGGTCAAGTCCTTGGAATTTGCTTTCTCAAAAGCTTGTGGAGTTCTAACTTTGAATATCGTTAGATTTTTGCTAAGGAACAGGGTAGATAGGAATATGGAATTGAGATTAAATAAGGTAATGGGTGACCTGATTGTAATACTAGTACAGATGCGAGAAGCCAAATAAATGGCTAACCCCTGCTCCCACTTGTATGCCTGTATTTTGTAGACATATAGCAACAAGATAAGTGACCAGTTAATAGTCTTGTTGACAGAGAGATAAACAGTTCACCGGAACAACTTCCATGTTCTTATTTGAAGAGCTACCAAGGATCTTCCATTTCTCCTTTCCAATTGGTTTTTCATTTCCTAAATGCAATAGGTGCTGGCTATCCTCAATGTAATACCAAGTGATTCACATTATGCCCATGCACATTAAAAAGAAAGCCATAAGAAAGTTAAGCACACAAAGGAGGTCAACCAGCCCAAAGTGTCTGTACCAGCAAGTTAAAGAAAATCAATTTTGCCATAAACAGAAAAAATAGATGACAGATCCAAAAAAGGATAACTAACCCCTTCCATACATAGTGTGATAAAAATAAATACTGGATAAAATGACTTCTGAAGTACCACAAAGATTTCAATACCCATTCAATGTTATCTTGTGACTCAGTTGTAGCACTCACCTGAGACTAGATGTACCTAAATTCAAGTGCCACTCAAGACATATTTAGGATAGGTTAGATTAGATTAGATTACTTACAGTGTGGAAACAGGCCCTTCGGCCCAACAAGTCCACACCGACCCGCCGAAGCACAACCCACCCATACCCCTACATTTACCCCTTACCTAACACTACGGGCAATTTAGCATGGCCAATTCACCTGACCCACACATCTTTGGACTGTGGGAGGAAACCGGAGCACCCGGAGGAAACCCACGCAGACACGGGGAGAACGTGCAAACTCCACACAGTCAGTCGCCTGAGGCGGGAATTGAACCCGGGTCTCAGGCGCTGTGAGGCAGCAGTGCTGTGCGGTGACAGCACTGTGCCACCGTGCCGCCCATAAGTAAGTGTGTAAGGATAGTAAGTGTGAAACTCCTGAGCACTGCTAGAGTGTGCTGCACTATTGGGAGATGTCAGTTTTTGAATGAGATGTTAAACAAAAGCCCACCCGTTTCCTTAGATGGTTGAGAAAAATCCCATGGAACTAACTGGAGGAGGATAGGTTTCTTCTGGCTGGTATCTCATCCAATATGTAAAACAGATTATCCTGTTATTTATCTCATTGCCATTTTGGGAACTTGTAGTTTGCACAGAACATTTTAATGTACCCAAGGGCTTTAAGCATTCATTGGAATATCCAAAAGATGCGAAGGGTGCTACTTAAATGCAAGATTTCTTCTGAATGACCTTCTTGCTGTTCTCATCTGCTTGCTTGATGAGGTGATGAGAATCTATCAAGTTTTACTTCAGTCTTGTGGAAACAAATTTCTAATCCTACTTGAAAAAAAAATCAGAAGAACATATAACGATATTAGCTCTGTGCCGACACAGTTTACCATCAGCATAGTGCTCATGTTTAGTGGGCAAACCCTCAGATGAGATGAACCAAATCAAACCTATGTCAGGTAGGGTGTTGATACACATTGGAGCTAGCAATTTCCTGATATCCTGCAGCTTCAACCTCAATGCTACTGCTAAGGGGAGGTGAAAAACAAAAGTAATTAAATCTTTGAGCAAGTAGTATTGGCAGACACCTTGGAATACATCAATTAGCATTCACCCTCTTTTGGACAAAAAATCAACATCGATAGAAAACATTAACAATAGGCAATGCCCACCATCCGTTCCAAAAGCATCCTCATTTATAGAGCAGGTAAGAATAGAACTGAGCTCAATTGTGACACAATGCGGTAAAACAACCACAAGCATTGGTTTGGATTTGGGCACAATATCAGATGAGAGTCAGTTGGCTCACAGCCGGTGTCTGTGGAAGCTGTACCCAATGAGAGAAGGCCGCTACAGATATGGAGTTCAAATGGAGCCAATGCCAGTGAAATCTACACCCCAATGAGAATGAATGCTTTTGACTCTCATTGGACTGTCATAATACTGTGTGAAAGTCGGTGTCTGTGGGCCCACAGCCCAGACAGCTGGTCAGTGCTTGAGGAACACAACCCAGTGAGAGTTCAGTTTCTCTGGACACTTAGTCCTGTGGAATTCAGTGCATTCGGGAAAGAAATTGAGGTTAAAGACCAGACCAAAAGACCCACGAGCAAAATTAGCCCTCTGTTGTAAAGAATTCCACAGATTCGCAGTCCCTAGAAAGAATTCCTCATTTATCTTAAATGTGCAACTCATTATTCTGATAATATATCCTCTCATCCTGGGCTCTCCCACAAGCAGGATACAACTTTTCCATATCTATGCTGTCAAATCAGCTAAGAATCTTGTATGTTACAATAAGGTTACTTTCATTCTTTTAAAATCCATTGAATACAGGACGAACCTACTGAACCTCTCCTAAGACAGACCCTCCACCATCAGCCTTGTGAATCTTCTCTGGACTGCCTCAAAGGCTAACCGGTCTATCCTTAGCTAAGGGGCCCAAAACATTTCGCATTATTCCATTGCTTTCTGACTAGAGTTGTGTGTAGTTTTGGCAAGCTCTCCTTACTTTTATATGCCATACCCTTCAAAACAAAGGCCAGCATTCCATTTGCCTTCCCTATTAGCCACTGAACCTGGATGCCAACGTTTTATGAATCATGGACAAGGACTCCCAAATCGCTCTGTTCTGTAACTTTCTCCATTTAAATAATATTCAGCTCTTCTAATCTTCTTGCAAAGTACATACCCTCACATTTTTCCACATATTCCAACTGTTAAGTTTATATTCATTCACTTAACCGGTTTATTTCCCTCTGCAGATAACTGAATCTTCCTGAGCATTTGCTTTCTGATCTATTTTTGTGTAAAGAGTGAGGTCTGGAGATCAGAGCTGAAAATGTGTTGCTGGTTAAAGCACAGCAGGTCAGGCAGCATCCAAGGAACAGGAAATTCAACGTTTCGGACCAGAGCCCTTCATCAGGATCTATTTTTGTGTCATTCACATTCCTCATCCAAGTCAATACATAATCACTGGTAATTGTGGCAGTAGCACTGACCTTCATTTTCAGCAGTAGTGAGAGCAAGGGCCAGGGGCTACCGGGAAGGTAAATCTCCCTGTTAAAAAGGGCTTACCTTTAGCGTAAGCAGCCTTCATTTGTAGCAGCGGTGAGAGGGGAGCTGAGTGGGAGAGGTTGAATTGTGCTGTGGGAAGGTGAGTGAACCAATATATTTGGGCAGTGGCTGACTGATCTATGATTCCGGATAAAGGGCTCCTGCCTGAAATGTCAATTCTCAGGCAGGGAGACACAGAGAGAAAATAGCCGGGGCCTTAATAGATATTTTTGCAGCATTCTTGAACATGGCTGAGGTCCCAGAGGAATGGAGAATTGCTAATGTTTTCTTCTTGTTTAAAAAGGGTAGCAGGGATTAGATTAGATTACTTACAGTGTGGAAACAGGTCCTTCAGCCCAACAAGTCCACACTGACTCGCCAAAGCATGGATATTCCAGGTAATTATAGACCAGTGCACCTGCTGGAGAAAATGCTGAGGGAATAGGATCTATTCCCATTTGGAAGAAAACGGACTCATCAGTGATAGGCAATATGGCTTTGTGCAGGGAAGGTCATGTCTTACCAACTTAATAGAATTCTTTGAACAAGTGACAAAGTTGATTGATGAGGGAAGGAATGTAGATGAAATGCCATACTGAAATCCATAAGTTCCCATGGTTGGCTGATGGCAAAAGTGAAGCCACATGGGGTCCAGGGTGTACTAGCTAGATGGATAAAGAACTGGCTGGGCAGCAGGAGACAGTAGTAGTGGACAGAAGTTTCTCAAAATGAAGAACTGTGACCAGTGGTGTTCCACAGGGATCTGTGCTGAGAACCACTGTGGTCTGTGATATAGATAAATTATCTGGAGGAAGGTAGAGGTGGTCTGATTAGCAAGTTTGAAGATGACACTAAGATTGGTGGAGTAGTAGATAGTGAAGGGAATTGTCAGAGAATATAGATAGATTGGAGAGTTGGGCAGAGAAATGATAGATGGAGTTCAATCTGAGCAAATGCAAGGTGATGCATTTTGAAAGGTCCAATTTCAGAGTGAACAATGCAGTAAATGGAAAAGTCTTAGGGAAAATTGATGTACAGAGAGATGTGGGTGTTCAGGTTCATTGTAGCCTAAAGTTGGCAACTGCAGGTCAATAGAGTGGTCAAGGCGGCATAGGACAGAGTTTTCTTCATCAGATGGGGTATTGAGCACAAGAATTGGCAGGTCATGTTACAGTTGTATAAGACTGGTTCGGCCACATTTGGATACTGCGTATAGTTCTGGTCGCCACATTACCAAAAGGATGTGGATGCTTTGAAGAGGGTGCAGAGGAGGTTCACCAGAAAGATGCCTGGTATGGAGGGCACTAGCTATGGAGAGAGTTTGATATGTCACCCCATTCCCTCCTTAGTCGAAGCAAAACGCTCAGTGACAGTGTAGTTTTACCTCCTTCATATTTATTCCAGGTCCTGGGGGAGACAGAATGATTGCCCATGTGCACAGACATACAAGTTCTCGGACTTCTCTTGAACAGCAGTTTCTTAATGAATTATATAGTCATTTTACAGGAAGGAGCATCCAGATAAGGCAACATACATATTAATTGGGTGACCGATAAAATCAGCGAGTGTCAATAGAAGATATTAAGCATTGTGCAGTTATACAATGAATGTTCTTTACTTGTTAATTGGCTTCACATAATAGATACTTTTCACCTTGTTAAACTGACCTCACATGCTGAACGCTTCTAATATTGTTAAATGATTCTACGTAATGAATGCTTTTCCACCTTGTTAATCCATTACCCTTGCCTCCAGCACCCCACTGTTAACTGCAAGTTCTTATCTGATCTGAGTTATGCTCAGCTGAACCTCCTGTGAGCGAGTTTTGAGAAAATTTGTAGCTCAGGTTGAGGTTCAGGATGCAGATTTGCTTGTTGAGCTGGAAGGTTCGTTTTCAGACATTTTGTCACCATACAAGGTAACATTGTCAGTGAGCCTCCAGGCGAAGCCTGGAAGATAGGCCCTGGATCATGTTGTCACCAGAGGTGATAGAGGCAGGCATAATAGTGACATTTAAGATGCATCTAGACGGATACATGAATGGGCAGGGAGTAGGGGAGACACAAATCCTTAAGAAAATAGACGACAGGTTTAGATAGAGAATCTGTATCAGCGCAGGTTTAGAGGGCCAAAGGGCCTGTCCCTGTGCTGTAGTTTTCTATGTTCTGCAAGCCCTTTGGCACTCCATTAGTTACAGGTTAAAAATGGCTCCCTTAACCAAACTGTTTATCCTCTATTAGTTAGCCAATCCTCTATACTTTCTATCATCATAAGCTCTTAACTTAAATAGACTAATATGTGGTACCTTGGCACACATCTGAAAATCCAAATACATGACATACATTGTATCCTCCTGGTTACCTCAAAAGGATTCTAGCAAGTTTTTCCAGTATGATTTCCCCTTCTTGAAGCCATGCTGACTCTGCTCGATTGTATGTATTTCTAAATTATCTGCAATTGCATTCTACTCTAACATTTTCCCAATAACAAACATTAAGCTAATTGGCTAAGTGTGAATGGATTTTTGTCTCCTTCTGTTTTTAAATAGAAGGAGTTACATTGGCAGGTTTCCAATTTTATGGATTTTTTCAGAATCTAAGAATTCTTGAACGAATACTACGAGTGCATCCACAATCTCTGTAGCTACTTCCTTTAATATCCTGAGATGCATCCCATCAGGTCCAGAGGTCATATTGGTCTTTCACCCCATTAAGTTCTCTAGTACTTTCTCTATTGATAGTTACTGCATTATTTCATTTCCTCTCTTTTTTTGATTTAGTAATTTTGGAATGTTATTAGTGCTGTCTACAGTGACAACTCCCCTGCGGTTTCCTGGTTTCCCCAGTGTTTGGGCTCTCTAAGTGGCCTACGCTCACTTTGGTTTCTCTTCCCTTTTATGTATTTAAAGAAGCTCTTGCTGCCCACCTTGATAATACTTGCAAGTTCATCCTCAAAGTTTATTTTGTCCCTATTTGTTATTTTTATGGTAGTCTTTGTTGATTTTTACAAGTTTCTAAGTCCTCTGGTTCACCACTAACCTTGGCCACATCCCCTTCTTCGAATCCTTCTTTGCTGTGAACCAACAAGTATTTTCTTAAAAGTTTTCAATTGTCCTTCAACAGTCTATTTGCTTGACTCATTTCCCAGTCTGCTCTAATTGGCTTCGCCCTCATGTCTTTTGTAATTTACTTAAGTAGAAAACAGCTGTACTAAACTTACGTTCCTTCTTGTCAAACTGAATACTAAATTCAACCATGTTATGGTCACTGTTTCCTAGGGGATCTTTTACTAAACTTGCCTCATTATACATTATTAGTTCAAAAATTGCCTTACCCAGAGTTGGATCTATAACACTGTTCTCAGAAACTATCCTGAATATGTACTATGAATGGGTTCTCATAGCCACCTCTGCCAATCTGGCCGTCCCAATCTACATGGAGATTAAAGTCATTCATAATGAACATACAGCCTTTGTTACATGCACTCACTGTCACCAATTTATTCTCTGCCCCACTGTAAAGGTAATGTTACTACTCCTACCAGTGTAGGAGTTACGACATTACACAAGATGAGTAAATCTATCATGATGCTTTACAACAGCCTGAAGTGATGCTAAATTCCATGCTCCCACAGAAGCAATGTATCTTTTTACAAAGAAAGTACTCTTGAGAAACTCTTACAATGTCAGTGAGAATCAAAGCTTTTCCTTTGATGACTGGTCACTATTTCAAAGTGACTGCATATCAAAGGGCTTTGTTAACTATGTAATAGCACAATTTCAATAGCTTAGTTAGTGCCAAGGCTTACGGACTCACCTAATGAAGTGTGCGGCATGTGCTGAGTATAAAGTAGCACTGTGAATTTGGTGTTAGCACTGTCACCTCAGGCAGATGTGAAACTCTAGCCGCAGGTGAACCAGTGAGAACCTTCAATTTTCAAACCAACAACTTTCAATTGACTGTGAAAGCAGTATTTCTTTATTGAGTTATTCCTGGAGCATGACACATTGGAGTACAAGCTGGGAATATGGACAATCTTCAGTTTGCGTGTTTTTGGACTGTGCCACCATAAACAAACTTTTTAATCAGTTTACCAGTAACTATTGAAATGGCATAGGCTCAGGTTCAGTGCAAATGCTGCTGACTGTCAACGTGGATTGCTTGAGTCAACAGCTCTCGGAGTAAACAGACAGATGACGATTTAGTGGATAACCCCCAAGATGCACTTTCTTACAATCTACCAATCATTACACTAACAATGAGCTCCTCAACAAACACTGAGCACTAATTCTGCAAAGTCTTTTGTTGCATTGTGGTACAACAGCACTGTAAGAATGAATGAACTGATGCAGACGAGCAGCCTGGCTTCAAGTTCCAGGCTAATTATAATCAATATAGATTGACAATTCCAAGATAAAACAAAGCTTTTCCTACTCCTAAAAATGCCTAGACAAGAACTGAGTTCACAGCTGCTGTGTCAACTTCTAACAGGATAGTCAATATAAATGTAGGAGAGCTGCATGGAGTTTGGAGCAATTATTCCAAAAACCACTTGATGGAAAAACATCTTATATTAATGAAGCTTCTTTTATACCATGACAAAACATCAAACCTGCTATAGACTTAAGGAATTGGAGCATTCAGCTCTTCAAGCATGCCGCACCACTCTACATCATCATTACTGATTTTCCAGGTTTCAACTCCTGTTTCCTATCAGCTCATCATAGCACTCAACTCCTTGATATTTCAAAAAAATCACCTCTCTCCTCTTTAAATACTTTCAGTACATAGATGTTTGAGGAGATGCTTTTTAGAAATGCAAATGCCTTCCGCCTGAGGTGGTTCAGGAGCTGGAAATGCTGACATTTGATACTGACATTGAAATAAACTGTGACATTAAATCACTTCAAGCAGCTAAGTTGGTTAAGGGACAATGCTTAAGAGATGACCTTCCTTAGGTTCATAAGCAATTGCCCTCTGATTTGCTGCACCATTCAGTCAGATCACAGCTGATCGGCACTTCAACATGATCGTCTCACCTTTATATGGTATGCCTGGTATACTTAAGCACCAAAAATCTCAGATCTCGAAAGCTCCAACTGAACCCCAGGCATTTTTTTGGTTTGGGGGGGGGGGGGGGGGGGGGGGGGTGTGTGTGTGAGGAGGAGATGAGGGTACGGGTGGAAAAGAGGGGGATTCTTTGGTGAAAAGTGGCTCAACTTTTCGGTGTCACTCCTGAATGAATCAGTTTCAACTTTAAGATAAGTCTTACAACTTAAAGATACCACAGTATCATATTAGCTTTGGAATGCTTTGTATCAGTCTTGACTTTATAGATGGGTTTGATGTTTCAAACCCACATTCACTAACCCTTAAACTGTTTTGAGCATCCTGAGTGTGAAACAGTACTTCAGAGACTAGTGAGTTTGAAGAGTTAATTGCAACCACCTTAAAAAAATCTTCAAAGATTGCCATGGCCTTTGTTACCAGGACTAACAAATTTCAAATGCTGAGATTAAATCAGAGGTGACAGTGAAAGTTGATCAGTGCTTTGCTGTACCAAATGTGATGGTAGGAAGGAAACCCTGGAAAATTAAGACCACAGTGGGACATTAGCATGGCATCAAATTCAAGCCGTGTTTTGGTTACATAACTGCTGCTGTATGGAAAGCTCAGTGCCAGAGGCACATTCACTCAAGCAGTGGGGAGTGTAGTGACTGCAAGGACTGCCCGAAGCTAATCCTTTATAGGTTCAGTGATGTTGCTTGACAGAAACATCAACACAAAGACTCTAGGGGACTGGGGGTAAACATCCAACATTAAAGCTGACATCTGGAATACCGCACAATTGCCAGTCAATGCGTTAATAAATCACAAATCTGTTGAGGAAAGACCTAAAAAGAGCCTTAAATGACCATTTTCTTTCATAGGACTGGGACCAATTCTTGCAATGGAATGGCCACATCAGGCATATAATTGACAGCATATACTACAAACATATAATTTTTTCATTTGTTAAATTGGAAGATATGTTTGACAGCCAGTATTTGTAAATTTGGAAAAAAAAACTAGAAATGATCAAGCAGAACAAGTTATCACTATCTGAGAATAAGCTAACAATCTGATATTAGATTACTTACAGTGTGGAAACAGGCCCTTCGGCCCAACAAGTCCACACCGACCCGCCGAAGCGCAACCCACCCATACCCCTACATATACCCTTTACCTAACACTATGGGCAATTTAGCATGGCCAATTCACCTGGCCCGCACATCTTTGGACTGTGGGAGGAAACCGGAGCACCCGGAGGAAACCCACACAGACACGGGGAGAACGTGCAAACTCCACACAGTCAGTCGCCTGAGGCGGGAATTGAACCCAGGGCCCTGGTGCTGTGAGGCAGCAGTGCTAACCACTGTGCCACCGTGCTGTTTTAACACGTCTGAAGTATCCTAGTAAATGAGTACTATATGTATGATACAGAATCACTGCATGCTTGCATTGGTTAAAGGAAGTGAATTTAGCTAACAACAGAAATGGTAACCTCCATCTTTGTTTATGATTCCCGCATCATGGTAAGAAAGCCAATTTCAACTTGGCTTGGTAGAGACGTGCAACTGTCTCACTCCAGGAGAATGCATATAACCAGAATAGAAAATGTAACACTGGGAGCGGTACCCATTGACAAATTATAAACACCTTTCCCGACAAATTATAAATACCCTCCCTAAGAAAAATTTCAGCAATGTTTGTAAATCAATTCCAGATCCAAAAACAGCCACATTGTCCTTTAACTCAGTATGGTGCATTGGTCCACTCGACAAAATCCCAGGACTTCTCCCTCCTTGGGTTATTGATACCACTGAACTTTGACTTGAGGACAGATGATTCAGGGTTCATACGGGTTAAAAGTCTACTGCCGTGTAAAACAAACAGATGAAAGGCCTTGCCAGAGGTCTTGCTTTAGCTGTAACTCTGTTCAACATGTACAAAAGTGATCTACCCTCAATCCCGTCCCAGAAGTGTATCGAAGCGGGTGACATTTGCTGTAGCATGTAGACGTAGACGTAGACTCTCGAGTTGAAGGATATATTAAAATAATAATGAGACAAAGCTGGCCAAGTACTGCAAGAAATGGTGCCCAAATCAGAGCACCAATGAAACAGTTTCCTGCTCTTCCTACCTTCACAATACCAGTGACAAAAGGAAACCAATCATTCTAGATGGCCAGAGACTGAAACAAGATTCCAGCCAGTTTAAGCTAGGCATCACTTTTTACTGAATTTCACTTACAGCAGCACCTCAAGATAAATTTTTTAAAAAGTTAAAACTCACAACAAGATCCTCAGTAAACTGGCCAGTACCTCATGTGGATCACAGGTCAAGAGCCTAAGGACCTCTGCTCTTGGTAAAATGCAGTCAAAACAGTATACTGCATCTCAGTGTAGCAGCAATCTGCTCAAACACAGCAATTCACAACCCAGCACAAAAGGAGTACTTCTTCAACCAAATCACTGCCCTGGCACTCAGCCTAAGTGACAGTGACAACATCCCCAAACCCCCGTCAGGTTGGCAAGAGTTACAGGTAAGCTGAAGGAGAAAGATCTACCTCTACCAAAGCCTGTCCTTATTCAGTGACTTATTCAACAAACGTCGAGTACAGTTTCCTCTCTCCACCTATGTGGTTAAACCCAACATGATAGGGAGTGACAGCTGAAGATCCATGGCAGGAGGATAGCCATAGAAAAGAAATTTTCCAGATATCATTCACTACCACTTGCTCACCTGCTTTAAGCCTTCAACAGCCACAGTGGACTCGATTAAACTATTTCTGGACTGATCAAAGCCTTTTGTTCAGCCACTCAACAGCAGTGGATTCACCAAGATCATCCAGCCTTCAATTATGATGCAATCCAAAAAATAACTCTCATTACTAAGGAGAGTCTGTTGACTACATTGGAAGATGGGTTTAAAGAACCCCATAGGCAAAAGTGAGGACTGCAGATTAGAGTCAAGATTAAAGCGGTGCTAGAAACGTACAGCAGGTCATCAGGATGAAGAGCTCCTGCCCGAAACGTCAATTTTCCTACTCCTTGGATGCTGCCTGATCTGCTGTGCATTTCCAGCACCACTCTAATCTTAAAGAACCCAATGACAGCACTGACAAAGCTACTGCTCAACTCAACTGTGTATGCACTAAATCAATAAACTTCCCAAAGGAGATGACGATAATTCAAAAGTAACTTTTAATTGAGAATCGGAGATGTAACAAGCTTAGTTTAAACTGGCACCCTCGATAAACCAGCAAAAATTATATTCTTGAAACATCAGAAATTTACTGCATTACCATAGTTGAGGGTACGAATGAGAAGGCTCTCTGACAGCAAGTTTTATTTAAGGCCAAGTTTCATTATTATTTAAGTGATCTATGCTATAAGTCAAGTATAACAGTGATGCTTATCTCCTCTGCATTACATTTCTATTACTTAGTGAGTTTTTATATTGACAGCTTGATCTACTGGAATATTTGATTGACTAGCACATTCCTCGTCTCTCAGGTGCTGATTAATGAAAAGTTTGCAGTTTTCATAAAAGCCCAAAATCTGCATAAGTGGGTGAAAACAGCAGGATTGCAGGGACTAATTGGTAGTACTCACAAAGGGTTGCTGAAGACAATATGGGCCAAATGCCCTGCTGTGGTGCAGTATCGGGTTATGATAGGCAGGTAACAATCAGCTCTTCGTAGGTTTGAGGCACAGAAAACTCACCAAAACCTATTTATGAAATGGGATTTGACAAGAAGCAAATTTAAGGTGACAGAATTACTGAAGTTCAGTCATATATTTATTTAAGACAGTCAGCAGTGAACCTATGAGCAGTGTGCTCAGAGTTCATGTGAACTATGAGATAAGAGAGGGATTCAAAGTGCCTCCCATGTCTGCCGAGCAGCAACTCACAAACTGCTGCTAATTACTTCAAACTCAAAAGGGAAAAAGCAGTTTTTCATAGTGCAAGGAGTGTGCCACGAGCCACACTTTTCTCAGTATGCATCACATCTCGTCTGACTGTTAACGATACTTATGAGTTGTAAAATGTCAAGACATTGCAACGCCTGGCCTCAAGGTGCAATAATGCCATGCTTTTGAACAATGTAACAACAATCTGCGAATGTACTTCAGAGCAACTTGGTAATTTTGTTTGACAGACTCTGTTCCCACAATGCACTATTATCCTGGCCCTTCAAAAGACCTGTATAAGTGGGAAAATGTTTGAGATTTCTGTTTTCCCCAGGGAAAAAAATTTTGCTCTTAGAACTTCAATGTAAAATTAGGAATAAACAGTTTGAGGCCAGGTTCCACAGTATTAAGAGTAATTCTAGTTTCATCTGATTCATGTTAGTGGTTGCAGGATTCAACTTTTAAATGCAATATATAGATATAAATTGTGATATTGTGAGTACAACTGCGAAAGTTGATCCGAATGCTGATCAAATGAACTATTTATTAGTACCAGAAAACAGGAATCCTGAAAGCTGTCAAATAGTTCTCTTATACCCAACTCTTCAAAATGTTTTAAAGGCAGGGAACCCAACAGTTCCACTTAGTTTGACATACCACGAGTCAAGTTCCACGAAATGCATGGATGACTCGGCCTATTTCAGTTGGCAGTCGTCATGTCACTGCTTGGTTGGCTGCTGCAATATCAGTTCATCACTATCATCTCAGGTTTACAATGAATAGGCAATAAATGTAAAATTACAAATAGTGCCAACTGCCTCAGAATTAAATCCACAAAACACATGATTGTCACCATTAACTGAGGAGAGCAGCATAAAAACAGAAATATCACCATCAAGCAGCTAAGAAAGAAAAATTCAAACCCAACAAGTATCTTAGGATTCTTTTTGATCTTCAGCACATGGTGGGGAACATTTGCTAGAAACCACAAGACAAATGGTTGACGTATTTATAATACGAAAAGCAAAAACAACCCCAAAAGGTGACATAAAAAAAAGGTAGTACTTCAACCAACTTGACCATAACTGAAAAGCTCCAGGGACCTCTTCTTGGGGGCAAAATGAAGGTTAGCAGAAAGATGGATGGATCCAGGTAGAGTTAAGTAGTGGATGTCACAAAGTGATTGCAGAAAAACTACAGTTAGTGTGTGAGCACAGTGCAAGACAGATGTTTGTGGCATACTATGACAGCAAATCTTCTGGCAGGAATAGCTACAGGTAGCAGCAGAGAAGGAGGAGGAGTATTAATGACATATTTCATTTGTTGCCTTTAAACAATGAAGTCTGTTGCAATTCTGTTCCTTCGTAAACTCAATGCCAAAATATACTTTAGGCATACACATCAGAAATATTCCAGGGAAGAACTCTTCCCTGTTGTTTATCACCTATAAAGAAAACAATTCCACTCCACAATGTTAACCACAATATTGAAATGAAACACCCATCATAATTTGCTAAATTACAGAATAGTAAAATCACGACCTACAAAGGCTGTTCAAGTTTCCTTTACATTGGCAATGTTTCAGTTCAGACTATAACTCGGTTTTTCTTTCGTCAAAAAGAAGCTGGTGCCAATTCCTTCAAAAGTAGTGGAACAAAGTGGAAATCCTTTATATTGCAAGATGAGCATTAACTTTTTCTTAAAAATAGCCTCAAAAGGTACGAGATGGATGCATAGGGCACAAAGAAATGAGAGCGCATGGGAACATAAGAAATAGAAGGAGTAAGCCATTTGGTTCAAGTTTGCTCTGCTATTCAGTTTGACCATGGCTGACTCTCAACTTCTTCACCATTTTCACACATTATTTCCATATCCCTTTATATCTTTTAATGCTTCTAATTTGCAGATCTTTCTTGAATATGTTCAATGACTGAACCTTCACACCTTCTGGGATAAAGAATTCCAAAGAATCACTATCTTCAGTTATTCAATATTTATTCATGGAATGTGGGCTTCACTGACTGGGCCTGCATTTATTGCCCAACCTGAGATGCTGAGATATTTGTATATCATTGATAGCCACGGATGAAGTGCCAGAAGATTGCAGATTAGCAAACGTGGTACCATTATTTAAGGTGGTGGTAAGGAAAAGCGAGGGGACTACAGCCAAATGACTCTGCCAAGTTGTTGGAGGGATCTCTGAGAGACAGGATTTACATGCATTTGGAAAGGGAAGGACAGTTAGGGACAGTCAAATGGCTGTGCGTGTGGGAAATCATGTCTCACTAACTTGATTGAGTTTTTTTGAAGTAGTAACAAAGAGAATTGATGGAGGCATGGCAATGGACATGATCTGTCTGGACTTCAGTAAAGTGTTCGACAAGGTTCCACATGGTAGACTGGTTAATAAGGTTAGATCACGAGGAATACAGGGAGAACTAGCCATTTGGATACAAAATTGGCTCGAAGGTGGGAGACAGAAAGTAGTGGTACAGGGTTGCGTTCCAGACTGGAGGACTGTGACCAGTAGTGTGCCACAAGGATCAGTACTGGGTCCACTGCTTTGTCATTTATAAATAATTGGGATGTGGTCATAGGAGGTATAGTTAGTTAAGGTTACAGATGACACCAAAATTGGTGTCGTAGACAGCAAAGGTTACCTCAGAGTACAATGGGACCTTGATCAGATGGGTTGAGGAGTGATAGCTGGAGTTTAATTTAGATAAATGTGAGGTGCTGCATTTTGGAAAGCAAATCAGGGCAGGACTTATGCACTCAATGGCCAGGTCCTGGCAAGTGTTATTGAACATAAAGACCTTGGATTCCGTTCCTTTAAAATAGATTTGCAGGTAGACAGGATAGTGAAAGCGGCATTTGATATGCTTGCCTTTATTGGTTGGTGCATTGAGTGTAGGAGTTGGCAGGTTATGTTGCAGCTCAATAGGGCATTGGTTCTGCCACTTTTGGAATACTGCTTGCAATTCTGCTCTCCCTGATATACGAAAGATGTTGTGAATAATGAAAAAAACGTTCAGAAAAGATAGACAAATATGCTGCCAAAGTTGGTGTATTTGAGCTATAGGGAGAGGCTGAATAGGCTGGGGCTATTTTCCCTGGAGCGTCAGAGGCTGTGGAGTGACCTGATAGAGATATGTAAAATGAGGGGCATGGATAGGCTAAATAGGCAAGGTCTTTTCCCCAGGGTGGGGGAGTTCAAAACTAGAGGGCATAGGTTTAAAGGAGACAGGGAAAGATTTAAAAGGAACTAAGGGGCAATGTTCTCATGCAGGGGGTAATGTGGTTATGGAACGAGCTGCCAGAGGAAGTGATGGAGGCTGGTACAATTACAACATTCAAAAGGCTTCTGGATGGACA
The DNA here is from genome assembly GCF_020745735.1 of Hemiscyllium ocellatum. Lineage (NCBI taxonomy): Eukaryota > Metazoa > Chordata > Chondrichthyes > Orectolobiformes > Hemiscylliidae > Hemiscyllium > Hemiscyllium ocellatum. The sequence goes on along the minus strand of NC_083447.1, from coordinate 18,828,602 downwards.
TATGAATAGGAAGAGTTAGAGGGATGTCGGCCAAACATTGGCAAATGGGACTAAATTAATTCAGGCTATCTAGTCAGCATTAAGGAGTTGGACTGAAGGGTTTGTTTCCATGTTGTACATCTCTAGGGCTCTCTGCCCTTGAGAAGGTGGTAGTGATCTGCCTTTTTGTGATGTAGGTACATCTACAATACTATACTAAAGGGATAGAATTCTAGGGTTTTGACACAGGAATACTGAAGGAACAGCAATATATTTCCAAATCATAATGGTGTTCGCTTGGAGGGAAACTTGTGGATGGTGGTGTTACCATATACCTGCTACCTCTGGCCTTTAGGATGGAAGTGGTTATAGGTTTAGAAGCTGCTGTCTAGAGAGACTTGGTGATTGTCCATCTCTTACACAAAGATACAAAACCTTAGACACAAAGTAAAAGCAGTTAAAAGTTCAACATTACAGTCATTCTCTAGCCCTGGGCCTGCAGTCGCCCCATGCTGGGCTTTCCCCATGGGACCTCAATCTGTTTTCTGCGCTGGGCTCTCTCTCACCCCCTGTGCTGTCTCACCACCGACAGCCGTTTGACAGAGTTGTTAACTCTTTTTGAGGCAACTTTGCTCAGGAGAGGGGGACAGAACGCTGTGAAGGTTCATTTAAATGCAAATAATTTAGCAAATGGCAATTCAGGACATGGTCCACGGATTCTTAGAAAGCAGATCTGGGCAGCAAGGTGGCTCAGGTGACTGTGGGTAAAGTTTGCACATTCTTCTTGCATCTGCACGGGTTTCCTCCAGGTGCTATGGTTTCTGTGATGATGTTGCTCCTTTAACAAGGTCAGGTTGTCCTTGATTTTTTTCTCCAGGTGGTCAAAAGACTCAGGCTCCAAAAGACTGGGCTTTGATGGGCTTTAGGGTCAATTCGATATAGCTAACAGATAGTGCGTCAGGCAAAAGACTTTCAAGGTTTATTACATAAACACTTGTACAATGAAAGGGAAGTGGCCAGTTCTCCCAGCTCAGCTTTCTCTGGTTTGGTTTGGTTTTTAGCACTCTGGCTGTTCAGAGAAAGCAATCGTTTTGAGGCTGCTAGCCAAAGAAACAGTTACATGCAAGGTATTCTCTTCTGAATCTCAGTCAGCTCTCGTGTAAGACCCTATGTTTGATATTTACCAAGGATGTTTATGGGAATTGTTGCAGGAGTTGGGATAATCAGCTGGGTTTTTGGATAGGTTAAGTTATTCTATATTTTGTTCTCTTTGGTTTGTGTTTCATTCCTTAATCTTACAAATAAATTCTATTTTGCTTAAAACTAATTTCTAGTTACACCTGCTTAAAACAACTAGAAAGTTAGGGTCCGGGCTATTTTTGAAATACTTTGAGGGGGTCTAGCCTGATCCACAACACAGTTTCCTCCCACAGTCCAAAGATGTGCAGGCTAAGTGGGTTAGTCATGGGAAATGCAGGATTATAGGGATAGAGTAGGGTGGATCCGGGTGGGATGCTGTTTGGAGGGTTGGTGTGAAACAGCCTGCTTCCGCACAGTGGCAATTCTATAATCTGCAGTGCATTCCATACACTGCTACTACTGCATAAACATTTACTCCTTCCACAGCCAGTCAAGTTAGCTGTTGTGCCCTGGATGGTGTCAAGGAAGACTTCCTCCTCACCTCAGTCTTAAATGATATTTCTCAAATGCTGTGACTGAGAGTTTCCCTCGTTCAAAACCCTGCTCTCACGCCGTCAAATCTCTGTAAAGCTTCTCTAATATACATGAAAAATATGTTTCAGCTCATCTCTTTCATTTTTCATTAAAGTAGTAGACTAAACTGTCCCAATGAATAATTCAAAACCAATATCAGGAGATAGTAATAGCCTCGGAATGAAGAATAAAAGGAAGGAGCTGGAAATCCAATCTTTGAGCCTGCTCAAACAGTGGGAGCATGGTTAATCTTTTATCTGAACTTTCCTTCTATATCTCTATTCCAAAAATACATTCTCAATCCTGAATAAGTTCAAATAATCGTTAAGAAGGCGTATGGTATATGGGCTTTCATTAACAGAGGGATTAAGTTTAACAGCCACAAGGTTAAGCTACAGCTCTATAAAGCCCTGGTTACAGCACACTTGGAATACTATGTTCAGTTCTGGTTGCCTCATTATAGGAAGGATGTGGAAGCTTTAGAGGATAAAGAGAGGACTTATAAGAATGACTAGAGGACATGTCTTACAAAGAAAGGTTGAGGGAACGAGGACTTTTCTCAATGAAGCGAAGGATGGTGAGAGGTGACTCAATAGACGTGTACAAGATGATGACAGAGACTTTTTTCCCAGGGCGGAAATGGCTATCACTTGAGGGAGGAACGTTTAGGGAATGTGTCAGAGGTAGGTTCTTTACACAGAAAATGGCGGGTCTGTGGAATTAGCTGCCAGCAGTGGTAGTAGAGTCAAGATACACAAGGACATTTAAGTGACTCTTGGATAGGCACATGGTTGAAAATAAAATGTAGGGTACGTACATTAGTTTGATCTTAGAGTAGGATAAAAGGTCGGCACAATTTTGAGGGCCAAAGGGCCTGTACTGTGCTATATTTTATGACTAAGCACTTATTCATTTAATGTAGATCAATCTGAAGAAAAAAGTTTCTCCTCACCATGGCTCCAAATGGGAAATCCTGAGACCATGTCTCCTAGTTGTGGACTCTGCAACCAGAGCTCATCAGCATCCGAACAGGAAGCCCTCTAGATTTTTTTAATAGAATCTCATTGCTAAATATCAGGAATAGTACATAGACCTAGGAAACATAGGTCTATTTCACACACTTTCTTCACAGCCAATGCGATAAATCAATACTTAGGTCAGAATACCAAAAGCTTCATACTAAAAAGGGAAGGATGACAACTCAGTTGAGAAAGAAAGAAACATTTACTTTGCAAGTCAGAGGCTTTAGATCAGGATGAAAATCAATTCAACCTACAGCTGTCAGCTGAGCACAGAGAAGACTGGAGTTAGAACAGAGCGTCCGTTTGCCCAAGCACCAGCTAAGGAGAGATTCCAAGAAAGAAGAAGCCTGAAGGAGAGGTTAAAGAAAAGACTGAAGAAAAAAAATGTAACTACTTCTCATAATATCCTGGCAATTGCAGCCTGATTCCTGAGAAGTGAAAACGCCTTTCTCTTGCTGTTCTAAGTTCTCAGCTGTTTTGCCATAAAATTCTTCTAAACGTTTGGATGACTACAAGTACTGCACTCTGTGAACAAACACTCACTGCTAGCAAGCAAAATCAAAAGATTTCTTACCTTGTTTCCAGCTTCATCTACTGAATTACTACCTGTAAAAAAAAGAGGAGGGAAGGGAGAAAAGGATAAAAATGTGCATTAATAATTAACCATGGAAAGCTTTAAAACACAAGGTAAGTTAGAATGAGGAATTATTTTAGACAGTTAAGAATACCATAACTCAATAAGCATAATTGAAAATGAAATTCAGCTTCATCTTCATGCAAAAATAGGACCCATGAGTGTCTTTTTGAAACAATTATATCTTGCATTCTAATTTTGCAGCCTTGGTCGTACTGGTACCATTAAAAAAAAGTGACAGTTACCAGCAGTGACTGGACGTCTTGTCATAATCATTATTCATTCTTTATTATTTCAAGTTAATTTGCTCAAAACTGCATTTTAGTTTTCAAGAAGTGGAAGTTTTATGCCTTGCCATTGGGTAAAGGTAGTCAATTCCCCCACCTGCCAGCACCCTCCAACCCCACCCTCTGAAAACTAGCATTGTAAGACTGCGGGCAGGTGGGGGGGGGGGGAAAACAAGAGAGATTGAGTAGGGGAAAGAGACAAAAATCAATTTGACTACTGAAGTGTGTACATATTTAGGAGAGCAACGTTGGGACCATTCTGTACAGATTGTGACTACATCTGGCCTAGATCTGGCTCATCTGCCGTGTTGTCAAACATTAGAACCACATGCCAGTATTTGGCTGTCTAAACTTATGCAGGAACAGCCGTCACTTAGGCAGGATATCTGGCTGTTGTTGTTGCAGAATTGCTCCCTCAATACAAATCAGACCCTTCAGAAGGGGAGGAAAAAGGAGGATTGTAAAATGGCAACGTCAGTATTGGAGGTATCTGTGTCACCTCTCAATGTGGAGATTAATTGGCTCAGCAGTTTTATGGAAAGCAATATTTATGTGACACATTTTTAGTGCAAAGTAACAAATACAAACATGTGTCTAAGTGGCAAAAATAATTACTGCACAGCTTTTCTGATAATGCTGCCAAACACTTGTGCTTTTCTACATAAAGAAACGTGTTAATCAAAACAAACTGGCAATTTTGCAAAACAGCTCAGTCATAGGGACTCAACTGAGTTTTTCAACAAGAGACCACCCGCACCTTTTAAAAAGTAGTTTAAATTTCCTGTCCAGTGCCAAATTGGATAAACTCATCAGACTCTTCTGATACACAGACTATATTTTTGTGTATTTGAGGTAAGAGATGTCTTTGGTTTGTTGGATCAAGTCAAATGCCAATGTTTTTGTTTCTTTGATATCTTATTTTACAGAACCAAACTGTATTTGTGACAATCTATGTAGAAAGATACTTTTGATGAGTATTTTGAAATAAAATCTTTTTTAAAAAAATCAAAAGAAGAAGAAAAGATTTACCCTGCCTGCTTTTATCTTGTGACACCTACTAGAACTCTGCATGGGAAGCACAAAGAGACTGATTTGGCTGTCAAGGAAACAATTCTGTCATTAACTACCATACCAAGGCCTGCATATGAACAACCACCACTTGGCTGCATTCATCAACCATGGCACTATAATTTTACAATGAGCAAATATCACTGACCTAAGAGAGGAGTTTTGTTTAACGAATTCACTGACTGGACAGCATTTATTGCTTGAAAAGGTGCTGTCCTTGAACCACTGCAGTCCATGAACCGTAGGTTGACCCACAATGCTGTTAGAGGGAATTCCAGGATATTGATCCAATGACACTGGACGAACTGCAATATATTTCCAAGTCAAGATGGTTGGAGGGGAACCTGAAGGTAGTTGGTGCTCCCATATATCTGCTTCCCTTATCCTTCAAGATAGAAGTGGTGATGAGTACTGTCCAAGGATATTTGGTGAATATCGTGTAGATAGTAGACTCTGCTGCTACTGAGCATTGGTGGCAGAGAGTGTGTGGATGCTTGTGCACATGGTGCCAATCAAGTAAGCTACTTTCTCCTGGATGGCGTCAAGCTCCTTGATTGATGTAGATGGTGCAGAATTCCATCATACTCCTGACTTGGGCCTTTTAGATGAGGGATAAGTTTTGGAAATTCAAGAAGTGGTTTAGCTGCCACAGTATTCCTAGCCTCCGACCAGCTCTTTAGCTACTGGGTTTATGTGGCAAGTCCAGATGAGTGTCTGGTCAACGGTAACCCCAAGGATACTGAGGGTGGGGCATTCAGTGATGGCAACAGCACTGAATGTCAAGGACAACATTAGACTTTTTTTAAAAAACTGGAGACCTCCACTACCTGTCATTTGTGTGGTACAATTTTACTTGCCACTTGTCAAAGGGTGAATATTGTATAGATCTTGTTGCATTTAAACATGGACTGCTTCAGTATCTGAAGAGTTGCGAATGGAACTGAACATTGTGCAATCATTGGTGAACATCCCTACTTCTAACCTTATGATGGAGGGAAGGTCATTGATGAAGCAATTGAAGATAGCTGGGTTTCTGACATTACCCTGAAGCAGCCCTGCAGAGATGTCCTGGGCCTGAGGTTTCTGATCACCAAAAACCATCTTCCTATGTGCCAGGTATGTATGACTCCTACCACTAGAGAGTTTGCCCCTCTAGATACTCATTGATTCCTGTTTTGCTAGGACTCCTCAATGCCATACTTGGTCAAATTTAGCCTTGATGCCAAGGGCTGTCCCTCTCACCTCACCTCTGGAATTCAGCTCTTCTGTCCTTGTTTGAACCAAGGCTGTAATGAGGTCAGGAGCTGAGTGGCTGACGGTACCCAAGCTGGGCGTCACTGAGCAGGTTATTGCTGAGTAGGTTCTGCTTGAATGCACTGTTGATGACACTTGCCATCAGTTTATTGATGATCAAGAATAGACAGACGGGGTGTTAACTGTCCTGATTGGATTAACCCTTTTTTTTATATAGAGGACATAACTGGTTAATTTGCCACATTGTGAGGTAGATTACAGTGTTGTAACTGTACTGGAACAGCTTGGCTAGGGGATCAACAAATTCTGGAGCACAAGCCTTCAGTGCTATTGCTGGAATGTTATCAAAGCCCATAAGTTTTTGCAGTATCCAGTACCTCAAACCTTTTTTTTTGATATGTGGAGTGAATTGAATACGTGGTGTATACCACTGGAGGAGCCAGAGATGGTCAAGATTTTAGTTGGAGATTGTTGCAAATATTTCAGCCTTATCATTTGCACTGGTGTGTTGGGCTCTTCAATCATATTGAGGAGGGGATATTTGTAAAGTTTCCTCCATCAGTGGACTTAGCTGTCCACTATCACTCACAACTAGATGCGACAAGACTGCAAAGCTTAGATCTGATCCATTGGTTATGGGATTGCATAGCTTAATCACTTGTTGCTTATGCTGTTTGGCATGCAAGTAGCCCTGTTTGGTAGCTTAACCAGGTTGGCACCTCATTTTTATGTGTGCCTGGTGTTGTTCCTGGCATGCCTTCCTGCACTCTCCATTGAACCAAGGCTGATCCCCTGACTTGACAATGATGGCCGAGTGGGGGATATACCAGGCCACAGATTGTTGATTGTGGAGTTAAATTCTATTGTTGTTGGCTCAGTGCCTCATGGATTCACAGTATTGAGTTGCCAGACCTGTTCTTAATCTGTCATATTTTGCAGTGATAGTGCCACAAAACAGGAAGGCAAGGACTTCATTTCCACAAGGATTGTGCAGTAGTCACTCGAAAAATAATGTCATCAACAGGTGCATCTGCAGCCAGCAGACTGGCAAGGATGAGCTAAATTATACTTTTCCCTTACCACCTGCTACCAACTCTGTCTCGCATGTACATCTTCTAGGACCTAACCAGTTTGATCAGTAGTGCTGCTGCTTAGCCACTCTTGTTGGTGGACATTGAAATCCTCTAGAGTACATTTTGCACCCTTGCCACCCTCAATGCTTCTGCCAAATTTTCAATATGGAGGAGCTCTAACTCATTAGCTAAGGGAGAATGGTACACTGTAAACAGCAAGAGCTTTCCTTGCCAATATTTAACCTGAAGCCATGAGACTTCTTGGGATACAGAGTTAATGTTGGAGGACTTCCAGCTGTGTACTACTGTATTATCACTCCTGCAGGGTCTATCCTACCAGTGGGATAGGGCATGTCCAAGGACGGTGATGGCAGCTTTAGTTATTTCTAAGTTACTTGTAAAAGACTCAATCCTTTTCTATAGTATCAAGTGACTGCTGTGCTTGTTCTCCAGGAGCGAGAGTTCTAGTTCTTATCAGAGGTGGACAATGTGCAGATCATGCATCAGCAATGTAGCTGCCTAAGTAATTATCAGAAGGGTGAAGATTTGTATATAGCAAAATATAAACATGAATGGCTCTGCATCATCATTGTCATGGTAAAATTCTAAATAAACAACTGACAATGAACTGGGTTTCCCAATCATAACATCACACTCATCAATTTAAAAATTCTACAGGTACACAATCCTTTATCTGAAATTCTGAAATCCAAAAAGCTCCAAAATCTGACTTTTTTCCCGTGGAGTGTGGGGTGTCATTTTGGCATGCAACCAGGTGACCCAACTCCACACTCACTCAAACCATGTCACTCAGATGTGACATGGTGCATGGCCCAGCACTGGCAGCCATCAATTGTGTCTCAGCACTCATACTATTCACATGTGCATCTGTTAGATAACTTCTTTATTTCACTGTGAAAATGTCATTTATTCCAAAATATGAAAAATTCTGAATTCGGAAAAAACTGGCCCCAAAGATTTTGGATAAAGGATTGTGTACCTGCATTTTAATTTCAAAGTGTGAACTGCTCACACAAGATTTAAAGATTAACACCAAACAGAGGAACTAAGTCCAAAACTCGACATTCCTCACGAGTCACGAGATAGTGATAGATACCTTTTCATTTTTTCCCCCAACCCGTTTTATAATTGAACTGCATCAGCTCCGCCCCCAAACTCCCCCCACCCCACAACTTCCTCCAATCAACTTGCTACAGTCAGGTTCCCTGTGCATAAAGACCGCCTCTGTTCCAGCAAAACATGAATGTCACAGAACAACGCACAATGATAATATCCCCAGCGTCACCATACCTATTCTCTGCAAATCCCTTAGGACTTGTTTATAGTTTTGCTTGTAATCACACAATGGTTAAGAAAAATACAGAAGAGAATCATATCTTCATTACATTGTTATTGTTGAGAACACATTCTTTGTTTTTGTCATTTTTAATTTGAAACTACGAGTGGAGGTTGAGAATCAAACTTTTAACTTTGAGTTTCAGCTTCCTTCGGAAAGAAGAAGGAGACAGCAAACAAACTGGGTGTTTGTTTATGAAAACGGGAAAGACAGTAGTACATTAATTACTGTCCTAAGAAAACTACAGACATCTTGCGACCATGGTGATCTAGGATCAGGACTGGCAGTTGGTTGGATGCTGAATTGATAATTCCAGGGCAGACTGGTGCTGAACAGCCAATCAGAAGAATGTTGGTTAAAAATGAAAAGAAAGCAACACATTCTCACTGGGGTTTTGAAGCCATATGTGCTTTTCTCTCTCTCTGTTTCGTTTTCACTGTTGCTGCAGGCTGTTGGTTGCTCAGATGAGAAAATACTCCACTGTAAGAAGTGAATGAATAATCCTGGAAGGCTACTGGACCTGTTTGTATGAATTGGTGACTTTGGAATTCAAGCAAGACTGAACTGTTAAATTCTTCTAGGAGAAAGTGAGGACTGCAGATGCTGGAGACCAGAGCTGAAAATGGTGTTGCTGGAAAAGCGCAGCAGGTCAGGCAGCATCCAAGGAGCAGGCGAATCGATGATTCAGACATGAGCCCTTCCTCAGGAATGAGGAGAGTGTGCCAAGCAGGCTAAGATAAAAGGTAGGGAGGAGGGCTTGGGGGAGGAGCGTTGGAAGTGCAATAGGTGGAAGGAGGTTAAGGTCAGGGTGATTGGCCGGAGTGGAGGTGGGGGCGGAGAGGTCAGGAAGAAGACTGCAGGTTAAGAAGGTGATGCTGAGTTCGAGGGTTGGGACTGAGACAAGGTGGGGGGGGGGGGGGGGGGGGGGGGGAAATGAGGAAACTGGAGAAATCAGAGTTCATCCCTTGTGGTTGGAGGGTTCCTAGGCGGAAGATAAGATGCTCTTTCTCCAGCCGTCGTGTTGCTATGGTCTGGCGATGGAGGAGTCCAAGGACCTGCATGTCCTGAGTGGAGTGGGAGGAGTAGTTGAAGTGTTGAGCCACTGGGCGGTTGGGTTGGTTGGTCCGGTTTCAGAGAACACCTCTGGGACACCCGGAACAACCAACCCAACCACCCAGTGGCTCAACACTTCAACTGCAGATCCTTGGACTCCTCCATTTCCAGACCATAGCAACACGACGGCTGGAGGAAGTGTGTCTCATCTTCCACTTAGGAACCCTCCAACCACAAGGGATGAACTCTGATTTCTCCAGTTTCCCTCCCTCCACCTTGTCTCAGTTCCAACCCTCGAACTCAGCACCACCTTCCTAATCTGCAGTCTTCTTCCTGACCGCTCCGCCCCACCCCGGCCAATCACCCTCACCTTACCCTCCTTCCACCTATCGCAATTCCAACGCCCCTCCCCCAAGTCCCTCCTCCCTACCTTTTATCTTAACCTGCTTGGCACACTCTCCTCATTCCTGAGGAAGGGCTCATGCCCGAAACGTCGATTCTCCTGCTCCTTGGATGCTGCCTGATCTGCTGCGTTTTTCCAGCAACACATTTTCAGCTCTGCATTGTTGAACTGACAAAGGTGCAATTCTTTTTCTGCTTTTAATGTGTCCCTCCATTGTTTCCATCTGTCTAATCAGTCAGAGAGTGTGGTTTCTGGTTTAAGATTACACTTAGATCACAGATATTAAGTAAATTGCCTTATTGTTTTTCCAAGTTCTGCTAAAGTTATATTAATAAATTGTTAATTTCAACTTAAGCCATAACTTTGGTCTGATATTAATTATTCTTAAAGTATGGTTTCGAAAAACTGAGCGATTTTGATAGTCAATGTTTTCATTTTACCATGCTGCAAGGCCAGGTATAGGGAAGACTGATTTGCTTTGACTTACACAATTACAGTAGGGGACAGTATGTTCTTCATTTTTCTCGCAGATTAATGAATCCTGTAATTAACTTGCTTTTATGAGGTTTCTCAGATAAAAGCATCCTTCCCATCAAGCTCCATTTGTTACACTTCCTGGAACAAAGTGAAGATGAACATCTAAATAGATTCTTCCCAGTTTCAGGAAACGGAGATAAGAGACCAGCAAGGTCTCAAGTTCAATTATCAGTTACACAGTTAGCATTCCACGGAATTATTACAATTAGATTCCATATCCATGGGATGGGCTGAGCATGGGGTTAGTGATGGCAGGAAATAAAATGTACACAAGTCCTAGAAGCAAGGTTGAGATTATAACAGACTTGGCTGTTTATCAAGAATATATTGTGTCAGCACAATAGTAGTGTTGGAGAAAGCACAGTTATCAGACTCTCAAATTCACTAGAAATATTCTATACTTTGCCCTTGGATAAGGAAGTCTCTTTGCTCCTGACGATTTGCAAAAGGTCTATTTAATAGAAATGCTTGCTCCTTTAGGTCTTCGTTAAGCTCCAAAGTCACGTCTTCCAAGACCAATATCAACTGGGAAAACTTGCAGGGCTCTTGGGGAAAAGGTGGGGGAATAGAGGTGAGTTAGTCACTCTTGTAGAGAGTCAGCATGGACACGATGGGTCAAATGGCCCCATTCTGTAATGTAATTGTTTGATGATTCCATCAACAGTTCCTCCATTCCTAAAAGCATCAATTTATGGTGTCCACAGTCGTTAGGGTAGCAGTGGCCACATTTCCATTTTGTTCAAGTAATTGTTAATATGAGAATTTCATACACAAATACACACCAATGACACAGGAAGGGGAGACGTATAATGGGAGAGCTATCTCACTGGGTAATCTGTAAGTCAGTTAGAAGCATTCTCACTTCCAAGCCAGAAGATAGTGGATTCAAATCCTACAATGGGATTTGAACACAAAAAATCAAGGCTGTCACGCCCATGCAAAACAGAACCAAGGAAATGTGTGACTGTCGGAGATTCCATCCTTTGGATGGAGATTTTTTAAACACAGGTCCCTCTGTTTCTTGGAGCTTCCTAATATACAACAGTTCATGGAATACTCACTTGTCTTGTTACTAAAATGCATCACCTAACATTTATCAGGGTTAAATTTCAACTGCCACTTATCTGTCCATCTGACCAATCCATTTAATGTTCCTGTGACCTGCCTACCCCACTCTAACACCTGTCCAATCTTCATGTCATCCATAAACTTATCCCAAACCTCACCCCAATTCTCATAGGAGATCCTTTATATATCATTAAAAATAAAAGGGACCCAACAGCAATTTTTGAGATACGCCACTAGATACCAGCCTCAAGCCACTCACACAGCTTTTACCACATTGATCTCCTTCCACTAAGGTAATTTTGGATCCAAGATGCCATGTTACTTTGTGCTTTTACCTTCATTATTAGTCTTTCTTGTGGGACCGTGTCAAAGGCCATCCTGAAATTCACATAAATTACATCAAATGCACTACCCTCACCTACACGCTTGATCAACACTGACACCTTAACCAGATTTGTTAAGCGCGAATTCCCTCTAAAAAGATAAATTATGTTTCAATAAGGTTCCAATCAATACAGGCCCAACCTACTCAACCTCTCCTTATAAGTAAGCCCGTTCATATGTGGTATCAGCCCAGTGAACCATTTTTAAAGTTGTCTCTAATGTTTAAACATCTTTTAGATAAGAGGCCAAAGCTGTCCACTGTGTCTCAGCGGTGTTCCAACTGGTGCCTTGTTGAGTTTTAGCAAACTTTGCCTACTTTTATTCTCCAGTCCCTTTGAAACAACGGAAATGGAGTATAAAAGTCAAAGAGTCTTATCCACTGAACTAGCTTTTTTTTTGTGATTCATGGATGAGGTCCCTCTTATCCCTCCATTCTGTTGCTTTTGGCAATCCTCCTCCAGTTAAATAATATTCAAGTCCTCTATTTTTTCCCACATCATATTCTACCTGCCACATTAATGACCAGAGGCTAAGCCTGTCTCTATCCCTTTGCAGACTCGTTTTATCACCGTCACCATTTGCCTTCTCTCCTATTTTTGTGTCAACAACAACCTTGTCGAAGACATTAACATACAAGGTTATACAGTGACTGTACAGGGCACTGGTTATGCCACTTTTGGAATATTGAGCGCAATTCTATTGGAAGGATGTGGCAAAACTTGAAAGGGTTCGGAAATAATTTACAAGGATGTTGCCAGGATTGGAGGGTTTGAGCTATAGGGAGAGGCTGAACAGGCTGGGGCTATTTTCCCTGGAGTGGAAGCTGAGGGGTGACCTTACAGAGGATTTATAAAATTACAGAGGGCATGGATAGAATAAATAGAGGAAGTCTTTTCCCTGGGATAGGGGAGTCCAGAACTAGAGGGCAAAGTTGAGAGAGGAAGATATAAACGGGACGTAAGGGGCAACTTTTTCCCTGCAGAGGGTGGTGCATGTATGGAATGAAATACCAGAGGAAGTAATGGAGACTGGTACAATTACAACATTTAAAAGGCATCTGAATGGGTATATGAAAAGGAAGAGTTTAGAGGGATAGAACATAGAACAACACAGCACAGAACAGGCCCTTCAGCCTTCGATGTTGTGCCGACCTGTGAACTATTCTCAGCTCATCCCCCTACACTATCATCATCCATGTCCTTTACCAAGTATTGTTTAAATCTCCCTAATGTGGCTGAGTTGACGACATTGGCAAGTAGGGCATTCCACGCCCTTACCACTCTCCGAGTAAAGCACCTGCCTCTGACATCTGTCTTAAATCTATCACCCCTCAATTTGTGCTTATGCCCTTTGTACAAGCTGATGTCATCATCCTAGGAAAAACACTCCCACTGTCTCCCCTATCTAATCCTCTGATCATCTTCTATGTCTCTATTAAATCCTCTCTCAGCTGCCTTCTTTGCAACAAAAACAGACCCAAGTCTCTCAGCCTTTCCTCATAAGACCTTCCCTCCAGACCAGGCATCATCCTGGTAAATCTCCTCTGCACCTTTTCCAATGCTTCCACATTCTTCCCGAAATATGGCAACCAGCATTGTACACAATATTCCAAGTGTGGCCACATCAGCGTTTTGTACAGTTGCAGCATGATAATGCGACTCTGGAACTCAATCCCTCTATGAATGAAACCTAACACACCGCATGCCTTCTTAACAGCATTATCAACCTGGATGGCAACTTTCAGGGATTTATGTATATGGACTCCAAGATCTCTCTGCACATTCACACAACCAAGAATCTTTCCATTGACCCAGTACTCTGCTTCTTGTTATTCTTCCCAAAGTGCATCACCTCACATTTAGCTGCATCGAACTCCATTTGCCACCTCTCAGCCCAGGTTCTGCAGTTTATCCAAGTCCCACTGCAACCTGTAACATTCTTCCAAATGGTCCACTACTCCACTGACTTTAGTCTCATCTGCAAATTTACTCATCTATCCACCTATGCCTGCATCTAAGTTATTCATAAAAACGACAAACAGCAGTGGTCCCAAAACAGATCAATGTGGCACACCACTAGTAACCGGACTCCAGGCTGAATATTTTCCATCAACCACCACTCACTGCCTTCTTTCAGAAAGCCAGTTTCTAATCCAAACTACTAAATCACCCTCAATTCCATGCCTCTGCAAATGGACCAAGTGTTGGCAAATGGGACAAGATTGGGTTAGGATATCTGGTCGTCATGGCCAAGTTGGACCAAAGGGTCTGTTTGTACTGTACACCTCTATGACAACAAATAATTTTGGACCCAGAACCGATTGCTGTGATGCTCCACTAATTACACATTGCTAGCCAGAAAGTGACCCCCTTATAAAACTGTCTTCTAATAATGAGCCAATCCTCTATCCATGCTAATATACTACCTCCAGCACCATTGGCTCATCAAGTAGCCCAGTGTGGGGTACTTGATCAAATGCGTTCTCAAAATCTAAATATTTTCCCCATAACTATCCTGCTTGATATCTCCTCAAAAGAAGTTTAGTAAAGTTTTCAGCCAAGACTTTCCCCCCACGCTAACTCAGCTGGTTTATGATATATTTGTAAATGCTCTGCTATTGCATTCTTTGTAATAGACTTGAAAGCTGTTCCAATAACAGATTAAAAATAGTTAGCTGTTTTTGGTTTCTATCCCTTTTTAAATAAAAAGGTTTTCTAAACCCCTGGGACTTTTTCAGAATCTAAAGGATTCTCGTAAGATTAATATCAGTGCATCCACAAACTCTATAGCCACTTCCCTTAATATCTTAGGGATGTATCCCACCAGGTCAAGGGCAATTATCAGCCCCATTGGCTTCCCAAACACCTTTTCTTTCGTAATAGTAATAGTGCTTTGGGACATTCAGAAGTTGTTATAGATGCTTAAAAATACAAGGTTTTCTTTTCTTAATAATGCAAAGATCAAATCTGCAAGACAAAGGATAATTACACATAGGAAGTTGGCAGGTGCTACATAAATGCTGAGAAACACTTTAGCTTTCAAATCCAAGAGCAGAATACCATCAATGGAAAGATACTGCACTGCACAAATAAGCCTCCCAAACATATAGAAAAACACCACATTTGTAATGTTTGACCATTGGTAGAGACAGGCAGAGAGAAAGCAAGAAGAAAAAAAGAAAAGAAAACTCACATTGAGATAGATTAGATTAGATTCCCTACAGTGTGGAAACAAGACCTTCAGCAGGAAACCCATGCAGACTCCACACAGTCGCCAGAGGCTGGAAGCGAACCTGGGACGCTGGAGCTGTGAGGCAGCAGCGCTAACCACTGAGCTGCCGTGCCGCCCAATGTTAAAGGGTTAATTTATTAATTTATTCTGCTGACACGTTAAGAAATTGGATGGCCTTTGGCGGGGGGGGGGGGGGGGGGGAAAAAGAGAAGGGCGGAGGGTTTTCCTTCTGTCTTCCAGGCAGGATCTGACAATCTAATCATACTCTAAATGCTCTGGTTTGAAGGAACAGCCCACCCCCGCGCCCACCTTAAGGAACAGCCCACCCCCCCACCTTAAGGAACAGTCCACCCGTGCCGCCTTAAGGAACAACAAATCGCAGCTTTTCACAGAAGTTGGCATAATGCAGTTGCATCAAGCATGTACAACATGAAGGTAGCATTGCATAGCATTGCAAACTGAAAATAATTATTTTTCACAAGAAAGAATGTACTCTGTTTGTGTATTCAGTAGAATTGCTTGGATGATCTTGGATCATAGGAGATCACTCTGCTTTATTATACTGCCTTTTACCTCCATCATCAGTCGAAACCACTGGTCAAATAGAAGCCCTCAAGACGGATTTTCCAGTGGATATTCCCCATCATTGCAAACCCCCTCCTCCATTGAACCAAGCCAAACTAACACTTCCACATACGTGCGTCATTTAGTAGCATTTAGAAATAGAAGCCAATTTGTCCTATTCTAACTGTAGTCTGGAACAAATTTCTAAAGTTGGTGGGGAAATAAAATTGAGACCGCACAACACCCTCTTGAATAAATGTAAAGTCAGATACCAGCTTAGGACACAGTTTTGCTTTGTTTTCATATCCATGGCTAGAACAAACCATGCCTATAAATTAAAAGCACCAAATCAGTAAAAAAAACCTCAGACCAAATTTCTAAAGGATATAACTTAATTTTGATCACTCCAATGGTGTTCTAATACCAGAGGTTAGTAATTAGACAGGTTCTCATTCCCCTCCTCTTTCATTATGAAAATTCTGTAGTACTCAATTACTGCACTTGCTTTGCTTTGGCTTCCAGCTTTTCCAATTTTTTTTTACACTCCCACATTATGGAGTTGGTTCTTTCATCTTGGTTTTCAACCTGCGGACTAACATCTCATTTGACATTACTATTACAGGGCCAAGATCAATAGTTTTGGAGCACAAGCTCAAATTGTTTCCTCCCCTTCTTCCAAATGGATCCTTAAATGATTTCCAGGCAAAGTGCTGCTTCTCTCTGCTAAAGTTACACGCAAGTATAAAATTCTAATAGCATACGCTGAGTGCACAATTTGTGTAAGGAACCAGGAAACATTTTGATAAAGGTATAGATACAAAGATAAAAACATATTTGGCAAACTAGCAACAAGCATTTAGGAAGAATTCACCCACCCATTTATAGTGGCAAGACTGCACATGCCTTGGAACTGGCCCAGGGATGGCTCTCTCCCTAACTTAGGTCTTTTGGCACCAACAACTCCTCTGATACAATAAGTTTATTTGAAATATCAAAGGTCATACAGCTTTCCAGACAAACATTTAGTAAGCCAAGAGAAAAAGGTAAGAAAGTTCAACTTTGATTTTTAAATTTCAGGGGACTTCAGATAAAGACCAAGCCCTGCAGTGTAGTGTAGCAGCCCTGAGATTAAAAGGAAGAAGCAAATCACATTTTACAAGCTCTATTGAGATTTATGCAAGTCACTGCAGTTAACAAAGTGTTGCATTGCATGAAAAGCGTCAAGATATTCAAATGTGATAAGATGCATATAAATGTATGCACTATGAAACAAGTTCAACCAAGAGACACAGCTTTGAGGCATTGGCCTTAAAATCTTCATGTATAATGAAGCAAATCTCACCATCACAATTTTTGAATAAAATGATAGGAAATAAAATACAGGAAATAAGATACTGTTCACAAAGTTTTCCAAATTAATCAAACTGATTTTTCTTTTCAAAGATAACCAGGGCTTGCTTCACAATTGAAACTCTCCTGTGGTTCAGTGTTTACTTTCCTGACAATAACTGCATGCATTTTATATCTTTAGAGAAAAGAAGTGTTACAGCAGTTCTCAAAGGGGTTAATGATAGGGAAGGATTTGTATTCCTCAACAAAAATGTAAAACAAAAGGAACCAATTAAGTTAGCTGGTGAAGCAGATGGGACCGCAGGGCAGCAGCAGGGGAGCAGACAGAGTGCTACATGCAGGGGTGCTAATACTTCTGTTAGCTTTAACTGCTGGCACTCGCACACTAACACATGGCAGCAAGCCTTTGGCAGATTTGTCGTCAAACTCATTTAAATGAAACACAAACTGTTTGCTCCCCAATTGGAAAAGGTCACAAAAATCACAAATTCACAACTTGCTGGTAAAGCAGAAACAGACCAAGGATTAGGATACTTAAATGGAGCAGCAAAACACAATGGTCCTTTGGCAACATGAGGATAAATCTATTTACAAGCCACCACAACTAAGATATTGCTACTTTCATAAACCATTCCTGCTCATGCAGCATTGAGAAAATAACGGAGACAAATTATATTCTTCACTACTTCTACATACATGTCCTATCAAAATAAATTACATTTGAAATAGATATCTCAGGATACTTTATAAACATCCATAAAGAAAGTTGACAAAGTAGGGAGAGAGAAATTGTGTAAATTTAAGCAAGATTAAAGTATATAGGGAGATTTTCAGAAGAGGCAGGGACAGCAAGAGAGGATTCTAAAGAAGGACAGAGATAAATGGAGGGTGCAATGCATAAAACAGAACCAAAACAACTAAAATTTCCTGGAAAGGATACCAAGGAAGAAGGGGGCTGTAGAATGAGTTAGTCACAGAGATTTTCAAAAGACCAAAAGGTTCTGAGTTTAAGGCATTCGGGAACTGGGAGTCAGTGAAGATAAGCCACACAGTGCAGCACTTTGGGGAAAAAAATGTACCAAGATTAAGAAAAATGTTATGGCTGCTAATCAGCAAAAGTAGACACTGGAGAAAGTTAGAGGTTGGGAGCTTCGAAAAAGTGGGAAACGCATAATCCTGGTGTTATGAAGTTCTGTAGAGTGTTCATGAAGTGGAAGGCAGGAAGTTAGCATGTGTCTGTAAAAATGGTTGGAGGAAAGACAGAATGGTCCCTTTAAGGGATAAAGTGCTTTACTAAGCCTGGAGATTTAAACAGAAAACGTCTGCAAGCAGCCGCAGACATACAGACAGTTGTCAAGTTGAACCATGTAACAATTGGCTATGAGATTGGAAACCTTAGACTTGTTTTGACATTTTAGCAATTCGCTTCAATCAGCCAACTAATTTAAACAAAGCCCTTAGATACTAAAAACCTATCAAATTTAAAATCTGATGGTTTTGATGACCTCAAACCATCTGAATGTAAACAAATTAATAGGTCATCAAGGGTATAAAAGATGAGGAGTTTTGGAAAATTGGAGAGAACAAACTGCCATTGAAGTGAGAGCATACCCATCTGATGAATAAACATCTCACTCTCTCAAATCTCCACTTTCCTTAAAAAAGGATAATCTATTCATAAAGATACACAGCATTCTTAGATAATATCCCCGATACTAGAATTCAGCAGAGAAAGGCATTCAGAACAGAAGAAATTATGGAGAAACATTCCTGACAGCAGGATCAGCACAATTAAATCAAATCAACTAAATTCTACAGGTATGTTGTTTTAATAAACACGATTCCCATTTATGTAAATCTAAGTAGTAAGACAACAATAAATTAAAACTTAGAGACACTAAGTTTACAAAGAATGGTGTCTTCTGGAATGCTCTGCCTTCTCCTCTGTCTCTCCAGTCTTTCTGCTGCGGATATTGTACAAGTTGAGGAAATGGGATTTGAACTGAATGTCATAATCATGAATGGCTTGATAGAGAATACTCAAAGATACAGGATATTAATTGTGAAGCCTGATCCAGAGAACAGGGAATGGTGGCTCATTCAAGGCTTGACATCAAAACAAATAAAAAGTACTGCAGATACTAGGTATCTGAATTAAAAGCAAAAAATGCTGGAGAAACTCAGTAGCTTCTATGGAGGTGCAAAACAGAGCCAACATTTTGAATCTAATCTATTCCAAAAGAGTCATGTCAGGTTCTAAGCATTAACTCAGCTTCTGGATTCGCCCACCCCAGTGAAAAGACTTTGTCTATTTACCCGAGCCATGCTCATGATTTTATAAACCTCTATAAGGTCACCCCTCAGCCTCCAATGGTCCAGGTTCCAACCACATTGCCAAGTATCTGGACACTGGGACTTTGTATCACCCGAGCATTGTTCCCAAAAATGATGGGATTGTTTGTAACACATGCTAAGCATTACAAATTATTTACTGCAAAACTGATAGAATAGTTTGGAACATCAGCTGAATCTAAGCAAATGCTACAACGCTGTAATGTACAAAAAAAACACACTCGGGATTACAGCTTATGTTGAGTGAATTAATTGTTCAGCTTTAAGTACTTAGGGCTCTGGTGATTCCTTGGGAAAATGGAAGGAAGTGTGGCATACAAACAAGTTGCCTTGTCTATAGAATACAAAATTACTTCCACTTCCTCTATTCAGGGCTATTGAGTTAACCAGTTGCTTCCAAGTGATCATGTGTGCGAGAGCTCCTGCGTATAAACATGCTAAGATGACAGCAAAAGAAATTGCAAGTAGAAATAAAAAGTGGTACGATTGCATCAAATATGTATTTGTTACCATAAACATGATACATAGCAGAGATTAAAAATGTATAACGTAGATTCCCTTCTCACGGACACAATGAGGTCAAAACCTATGCCTCAAAATTATCTGAAGGAGCCCAACTCCTTTACATATAAATTCCAGGACTTTTACCAGTGTTTTCATAGAGGTGGTGCTATGAGGAGTACAGAATGAATATTCGAAAAAAATATTATCCTTGCCAGACTAATCATTGAAACGGGCTCACAGCATCAAGAAGGATGAGATAGGAGTCAAGATACGCATTATTCATGATGTCATTGAATGGTAGAACCAGCTTGATGAAACTATTTCTGCACCTATCAAGTCTTACCAATCTGACTGAATTTTTTGAGGATGTCACTGTCTTGATGGATGAAGATAATTCATAGGCAATGCATACTTGCATTTTCAAAGTATGGTTTGATAAGATCGCACACAAAGTTTCACCTACACAAGGTTTACTTCTTTAAGAGATTGAAGAGTAGATCATTGTTGCAATGGGATATAGGCTGTCTTCTCAGACAATTGAATTTTAAGAAGAAAACAGCCCCACAGCAGAAAAATGTTACATGGATAACTGTGAGGATTATTACTCCACAATCGACATCAACCATCTGAAAGAAGGCGCCAGGATTCTGTTCGTTTGTTATGGTTGGTGCAATCTTATGTATGCATCAGAACCTGTGTAGCAAAAAAGTAGTTACAATCTGATGGGGGAAAATATGCTGCATTTAACATAAATGGGTGTGCCTATCAAACTGAGCTCTAAATTAAATGGCCAGAAAGACCAGAGAAAGACAATATAGAAACTGAGGCTAGTCAAGCAGGTTATGTAGTGAATTTAAAACAAGCGCACAAGTCAGGCACCAACCCTGAAAGGAATCAAATTAACATTTCATATTGAAATTATTTTTCATCCAAATAGAAAGGTTGCTTTGAGATGAATAATTAATTCTGGTTTCCCTCCACAGAGGCTGCTTGACCTGTTGAACATTTGGGCGGCACGGTGGCACAGTGGTTAGCACTGCTGCCTCACAGCGCCAGGGACCTGGGTTCGATTCCCGCCTCAGGCGACTGACTGTGTGGAGTTTGCACGTTCTCCCTGTGTCTGCGTGGGTTTCGTCCGGGTGCTCCGGTTTCCTCCCACAGTCCAAAAGATGTGCGGGTCAGGTGAATTGGCCATGCTAAATTGCCCGTAGTGTTAGGTAAGGGGTATATGTAGGGGTATGGGTGGGTTGCGCTTCGGCGGGTCGGTGTGGACTCGTTGGGCCGAAGGGCCTGTTTCCACACTGTAAGTAATCTAATCTAATCTAATTTCCAGCATCGTTTTGCTTTTTCAATGACTATGGTATCTTTGCACAATACTGTTGAAACCATCTGGGATAATTTGCCTATCTCTGGATCCTTTAAACAAAATTAGATTCTTATGTTCAAAAAAAATTTCAACTGTCACCAGATTAAACACACTCAATTAACACGATAGCCCTATCTAAGCTTGCCACATTGCTAAAACGAGACATGAAGTTGAAACTTTTTGTTTTGCACTTAAGACTTGGTTGCAAGAAACATTTGTAAAAATGGGACACCATCTTATTAAGCATAGTTAAAAATCACTCAACACCAGGTTATAGTCCAACAGGTTTAATTGGAAGCACACTAGCTTTCGGAGCGACGCTCCTTCATCAGGTGATTGAAGGAGCCTTCACCTGATGAAGGAGCATCGCTCCAAAAGCTAGTGTGCTTCCTATTAAACCTGTTGGACTATAACCTGGTGTTGTGTGATTTTTAACTTTGTACACCCCAGTCCAACACCAGCATCTCCAAATCATTATTAAGCATACTTTGACTTACTGCCTCTGTGCAGCAATATTTAAGATTTATCATTCCAATCCTGCATACTATACTAAAAATGTATATTTGGGAGAGAGCATTCATCAAAATATCACATTTTAAGTATGAAAAAGGTACCTCTGGGTTGTTTATTGGAGTCAGATTATTTTAACAAACAAGTCAAGGACAATGAGGCCACATGAGCACTAGTTATTCAAAGACAAGGCGGAGTTAGATGTCAGGTGCTTTCTCTTTTTCCAGATGGTCACTGATCTTTGGAATGAGCTACTGGTTTCTGCAGCAAGCGAAAGTTCACAGTGAGTGTTCCTCTGGGTAAGTTCACAGAGGAAACAAATATCACTGTGCACAAAAAGTAGGACTTCGTGGACTTTAAAATCCCCTGGAACTCCACCGTGCTTAAGCGAGAGGTGAATTTTTCAGAATAGTTTCTTCCCAAAGTCGAGCGAGCATTCTTTTTAAGTGGAAAGCATAAGATTGGGATCTGTTGCATAGTTGCAACATAAATATCTGTTGTACACTTGCATTTATTTTCTGTGAAAACCACTACCACTGAAAATGTTTCCTAGAAACTAACCTCAAATGTAGTTTTAGCACAGGCAGAAAAAACATCATAGGAAATAAGGCCAGTTTTTTTGGTGTACACTTGACACTAAGAATTCCATCTCACACACAGGAAGAACAGGGGACAGTGAGAGGACAAGAGTGAGCAAGATAAAAGAAATAGGCAAAATAAAACATCACATCAATGGATGAAGCTAATATTTGTGAACCAGTTAAACTTTACTTCAGTTCCCATCCTGTTTAATAACCTGCTTCCAATTGACCAGATTAGGATTCAAGATCCTGCATACATATTACCATAAAAGCTGCTGAAAGATATCAAAACAAAGAGGCAAGCTGAGATGTAACTGAAATCCAGTAAAAGACACTGCTCGCCGTCTTGCACTAGAGCTTCAAACAGAAAAAACTGAAAATCTGCTATCCCATTTCAATTAAATACTTGGGTCGCAGCACATCAATATTTAGAAATTGTGTAGGTTATGCTTCTGCTTCAGTCATGATCTTTTCTTTATTGGCAGAGGACGGTGTCCCATTTCCATCTGCCAGTAACTGACAGCAAATCCTTTCAAAGTTAGAGATATCTCCCTATTCCAGGGATGAACGACAGTCCAACGCATTTATTAGAGTTGATCCCTCAGTGAACCAGAGACTCTGGCTTGCCACAAACTTGGCATCAATTTCATTTCAGCATTAGTCCAAATACAAAGTATGCGCTACCACCCAGTGGACATCTTTAGCACTTCAAGTAGGAAAAACAAACTCAATCAATCAGTTTGAGTTTTAAGAAGCTCCTTAGATACAATTCCCAACCCCACGACCACTTCATCTCAAAGAATGTAAGTAGCAAATACATGTAAATACCACCACCTGCACGTTCTCCAAGCCATTCAGCATCCCACCTTCCTAATAGCATTGTGGGTCTACTGGTAGACTGTAGTGGTTCAAGATGGCAGCTCACCACCACCTTCTCAAGAGCAATTAGAAGGTGGACATTAGGTGCTGATCCAGACAATGAAACTCACATCCCACATCACATCCTGGTTAAGGCAAGTATAACAAAATGTGTATGTTTTAGTTATTCATCCTCACATATGAGTAGGTCTTTCTAAAAAAAAATAAACTGGGTTTTTCATGAAACAATGCAAGGCAGGCTTTCGTGGAATTAAAAAAAGTAAGTATTTTGCTGGATCATTGATTTATTATGTCCCTGACATCATTACATTCTGTATCCAAGATATTTCTGGAGGACAGGCTTTAATGATAGATGATGTTAGACGTGGCTGCTGTTGTAGCTTTTCTTTGTTGCCCTTTCCAGTTTCCTTTATAACATTCTCAAATCTGTCAAGTGGCTGAGAAAGCGTAGAGAAATTTTTGAACAGTGTGCGGCAGTACAGCTAACACCCCCCCCCCCGATTCGGAACAAGTAAAGATGAAACTTGGTGAATTCCAGGTCTGGACAATCACACGCTTCGTTTACAATGAGCCAGCTTTTGCTTACTATCCAGCAACCTGAAAAGCAGAATAAAAACCAAAAGAACTGCAGATGCTGAAATCAAAAACAAACAGCAATTACTGGGAAAAACTCAGGTCAGACAGCATCTGTAAAGAGAAATCAGAGTTAACGGCTTATGTTTGTGAAATTTAACAGCAGTTTTGGTATCTGTGCTACACATGGACAACCACTGTGATATAAATACATGTAAAATCCATGATGTCATTATGTAATTGAGTTAAATTGGTAATTAATTCTCAGAACCACACAAATATCACAACATGAGGGGTCATTTGGTCTATCATGTTAACCTTTCTCTAACATTATTTAAACACCTACATTTGGTGCTTATGTTACAAGAAAGTCAGTTTGACAGTCAGGATATTCACATTCAGGCCGAGGACCTGAACATCTATTGTAGATTGACATTATAGCCGAGCACGTAATTGAGATTTGAGACTAAGGCTCCATTGACTTTTTTCTGTGCAAGTTAAAAACTTTATGGAACTATTTAAACAAGATCGCCAGAGTTTTCCAGGGTGCTCTGGCTCATGTTCTGTCTTCAACCAAGATTAACAACATTTTCTAATGGTGGGTCTGTACTCATTGGAGTTTCAGAAGCATGAGTAAAGTTATTGAAATGTACAAAATTCTTTGGGGCTCAACGGGAAAGACACAGAAAGGTTGTTTTGTTTTTGTAGGAGAAGCTCAGACTACAGGGCACAACACTACAATAAGGGGTCGCCCGTTTAAAGACAGACATGAGGAGCAATTTCATCTAGGGTAGAGAATCTGTGGAATTCTATATTGCATAGAGCTGTCGAGACCTGGACCATTAAGATATTCAAGGCTGAGACAAAGAATTTTGATTAGTAAGGGAATCAGGGTTATGGGGAAAAGGCAGGAAAGTAGACATGATGATTAATCGGATCAGCCATTATCTCAGCAAATAGATAAGCGGACTTGAGCTGAATGGCCTACTTCTGCTCCTAAAATTAAGGACGTGTTTTACTTGCTCGTCCATGCAAATAGGGCCAAACTGGAAATGGTTCAGGGACTTTAATAAGACAGTCGGTTCTGAGATAGTGTGGTATTTCTGTTCTTGTGTAACCCCATGTTATAAGAGAATCAGGTAGTAGCAGCACCATTTAAACTAATGGGCTGGAATCACATTATAACCAATACACAAAAGTTCGCACTTGAGAAACAGTGCCCTCAATTCATCAATCGTATCATAGCAAATTTGCATCAACGAAATGTGCATTATAGCAGAACAACCTGTATAACCAAATGCATTTTTGTTTGTGTTTTTTCAAACATGAAGTCTTCACAAAGCAGCATACTCAATCCAATTGTTCATTTCTCACTCAATGAGAATGATCTAACTCAAAGGGCACAACATCAAAGGCCAAAGGGGCTGGCTGTTCTGCACTGCAATGTCCTATGATTCTACCAGGGCCCCCCTTTTATGGCTCAAGCACTCTCTCCCACTCTTTAGCCCAAACCCCACACACCCAGCCTTGTAATCACATGGGCTGCTACCACAGACAACCCAGTGTAAGCCACTAATGGTCTCCATTAATAGCTACGGAGATCCCCTTGGCTAACCTCTACCCATTTCTACGTCTACCCAACTATTTTTCTTACACACTCTGGGTTCAATTTACACGGATGCCCTAGTGTAGTCACTAGAATCATTCTTCAGAAAGACCATTTGGCCTCTGTTAGTGTCAGCTCTTTACAAGGTCTACCCAGTTCATCTAAACCCATAGCCTTTACCACCCAGAAGGTGCAGGGCAGCAGATTCATGGGAAGTCACACTATCCTGACTTAGAAATATTTCCTCACTGTTGCTAGGTCAACATTCCTGGACATTTCTCCTGAACAATGCCGTGGGTGTACTAGTACCACAGCAACTGCACTGGTTGAAGAAAATGGTTCACCGATTTCTCCAGTGCAGAAAGGGAAATAGATAAATATTGGCCCAGGCAGTGACATCTATATCCTGTGAAAGAAATAACTTCAAATGAGTCTCTCTCTTGTAATTTCTCTAACTCATAATAAATAATCAAATTATAGATATTTTTGGTACAGATAAGAAATATTGGATTACCTGAGCTGAGATGTCCAATGCAGCAATTTAATACCAATTTTCAACAAACTCCTGACCAGATTAAAACTGCTTTCAATTACATCAAAATGCTTCAGTATGAACATCCCAATTTCATAGCCTCACTCGTCACTTTCAGGTATAGAATGTGTGGATCTAATGTTGAAAATCTTGTTGTCAAGGTCTATTATCGGTAGCTTTATGGTCCTCTATGATAGATTTAGCATCGCTAGTGTAACTATCTTCCAACATTCAGCTTGCTAACAGAATTTACCAGTTCCCCGCTCACAGCACCAGGCTCAAAGTCTGGTTTATTGCACATCTATAAACTTTGCAGGAAGTGAAAGCCAGATTTAGGAGTGGAAGTGCACAAGCTGGTTCAGATGGACATCAATCTCCCAGCATCAAAAGTAAAACATTTTGGATGTGATACAAGCCACTGCAATGGGAACACAAAATCACATGAGAAATATTTACATGAAACACTACCAAGAGACAAAGTCCTGCAATGCTGGCTCATATTTCAGGACATCTGTTTAATTTTCAGTAGTTTTGCACTTACAAAAGGCATAACCCAAGATTGACAGCACCACGAGTGGTCCATAGAGCACAGTCAGAATTGTTTTTGTTGGGATTATTCATCCTTTTTTAACTGGTAAATTTTGCAGAATGCAGTTGAAGCAAAACCAGTGTGATTTTTTTTTCAAGTAAACAGAGTACATGACATTCAAATTCCCTGGGATTGTAATGTGCAATTCATACTTTTTAAAAACCAAGATCTGCAATCTACCCTGCAGCTTTCAAGCTGCTCATTTCCTCCAAGGAAATCCTTTAAGATTTGAGAATATGTCCTGGTGCTCTCCACATCACAGCAATGACAGAGATAAAATACTGCTTTTGGATTCAACTTCCTAAGTTTTAAAATTCTGAAACCTAGCTGCAGACGTCGTCCAAAAAGCAGGAATGAACCATGAGAAGAATAGGTGAACTAGGAACTAACTATTGGCCCTGCTCCTATACCATAATTTCAAATACATATTCACCTTTCTGCTATTAGATGGAATGATCTGTCTGAGCTACATGAATACTCCAAAAACTGATTTGGCAAGGAAGAATCCTAGCACTGAAACAGAACAACTTATTAAGAGACAATTAAAACATCTGACTTCAGAAAAGGGAAGAGAGAAAGAATATGATGGAGGTCTATGTTCCCACCGATATAGACCAGGAGGGGCAAAGCCATCATACATCACTGCACTCCTCTTGCCTCATATACAATTGCTGATATCTTTCAATTTACTGTTGGTGACCATGCTTTAGAATGGAATATGTAAATAGGAGTTGTCAGCCAATCAGCCTGCCAAGCTTGCTGTCATTTCAACTAGATCATGGCTGATCTTCTACCTTAATGCCTTGTCCCCACAAAATCTTTTGATACTCAGTCTTGAACATGCTTAATGACAGAACTTCCACAGTCCACTGGAGAAAAAAATTACCACTTATTTGTGAATAAATTCCTCATCTCCGTTCTAAACTGTCTATGCCTTATTCGGAGACTGTATCCTGCTTTACAATACAGCAGCTGGACATCCTTACAGAACCCTCTAACAATTTTATATGCTTCAATGAAATCAACTCTCATTCTTTTAAACTCTAGAGAATACTGGTTGCATCTCCACAAAGGACAATCGCGCCATCTCAGAATTGGGCTGTAACCTCTAGAATTTTCTCCACCTCTCTCATCTAGTTTTGGATCCCATGTTCCCAACCAAGCTGCCATTCAATATACCTGTCCAGAGTCATCTGTGCATGCACAGACAATCATGTAACATCAATGGTCAGCAAAAGAAATCTCGGTTGTTCCAGTATGCCCCAAATGACGATAAAAAGTTCCAGTAATGGCATCAAATCTAAACCCATCTGTGCATATCATCCTTTAAAGCAAACATGTAACTCAAATTTTACATTCAACCATGTTTATGCTGAACAATGTTTCAGTGTTATAGTTCTTGTTTTCCACTATGTCTTGGGGAAGAAGTAATGATTCCAATCAACAGTAATTCTGAGATGGCACTATTGACCTCTTTTTTAAAAAAGATTAGATTCCCTACAATGAAGAAACAGGTTATTTTCCCAACAAGTCAGCGGCACGGTGGCACAGTGGTTAGCACTGCTGCCTCACAGCACCAGAGACCTGGCTTCAATTCCTACCTCAGGCGACTGACTGTGTGGAGTTTGCACATTTTCCCCGTGTCTGCGTGGGTTTCCTCCCACAGTCCAAAGATGTGCAGGTTAGGTGAATTGGCCATGCTAAGTTGCCCGTAGTGTTAGGTGAAGGGGTAAGTGTAGGGGTATGGGTGGGTTGCGCTTCGGCGGGGTCGGTGTGGATTTGTTGGGCCGAAGGACCTGTTTCCACACTGTAGGTAATCTAATCTAAAGTCCACACCGACTCTCCGAAGAGTAACCCATCCAAACCCATTTTTCTTTGGCTAATGCAGCTAACACTATGGGCAATTTAGCATGGCCAATCCACCTGACCTGCACATCTTTAAATTGTGCAAGGTAATCGAAGCACGCGGAGGAAAACCACAGACACGTGGAGAATATGCAAACGCCACACAAACAGTCGCCAGAGGCTGGAATTGAAACCAGATCCCTGGCGGTGAGGTACAGTGCTAACTACTTAGACTCCATGCCGCCCTTTGTAGAGGCACGACCAGTATTCTCTAAAGTTTAGAGAAATGAGTTGAGTTCATTGAAGCATATAGGGCTCCACAGGATGTCCAGCTCTGAGGAGTCATCTAGACTTTAAATGTTAGTTTGCTCTCTCTCCATGGATGCTGCCTGACATGCTGTGATCTCGAGCAATTTTTATTTTCAGTACAGATTCCAGCATCTGCAGTAAATCTGTTCCTACAGCCTTAGCAACATGTTCCCACATGCAAGGTCATGTTAGTATGAACTGGTCAAGGCTCAGAAACAAGTAGATGATAGAGTCAGAGATGTACAGCAAGGAAGCAGACTCTTCAGTCCAATTCATCCATGTCTACCAGATATCCTAAATGAATCTGGTCCCATTTACCAGTATTTGGCCCATTTTCCTCTAAACCCTATTATACCCATCCAGTTGCCTTTAAAATGCTGTAATTAAATCAACCTTTACCACCTTCTCTGGCAGCACATTCTAAAACACACACCAACCTCTGCGTGAAAAAGATGCCCCCTTGGTCCCTTTTAAATTTTTCCTTTCTCACCTTAAACTATGTCCTCTAGTTTTAGACTCCCACATCCTTGGGAAAAGACCTTGTCTATTCACCCATCCATGTCCTCATGATGTCATAAACCTCTAAGATTAACCCTCAGCCCCTGACACTCCAGGGAAAACAGCCCAGCCTATTCAGCCTCTCCCTATGGCTCAAATCCTCTGAGCCTAGCAACATCCTTGCTAATCTCTTCTGAGCCCTTTCAAGTTTAATATCTTTCCCATATCAGGGAGGCAAGAATGAACACAGTATTCCAAAAACAGTCTAACCAATGTCCTGAACAGCCGTGATAAAGTATTGGGGAAATCAATGGTTAAGCGTATCAAAAGATCGAACTGGGGGCTTGCAGACGTGGCAGCCTAAAGGTTGCAGTGGCGGTGGGAATCACAAAATTAAAAGATTGCAGGCGTCATTACCTAACCTTGGAATGTTTTTTGTCTAATCTTCTCCCCTGTCTTTGATCTGGGCTGTTTTTCTTTTAATTAATACAACATTGTTAACTGCTTTGCTTATCTGCTTTTAACTTGTAAACAGTACTAGATGTACTAACATTAAATCATGTAGGGCTTGGGAAATGTGTACTACTCACGCAAGAGGGCTATAAAATATACTGCTTTTAAACTAGAGACAGATTTGTTGAGAGACCACCAAGAGGTAGCTTGAAGGCTGGTCTGCGGTGTTGACTTTAGATCTCTCATTGGCTGAGCTGAAACAAAGCGTGTTGAAATTGAAACTTTGAGTCAACAGCCACAACAAGACCTTGCAACTCTACTCAATGCACTAACCAATAAAGGCAAGCGTACCAAACACCACCACCATCATCCTGTCTACCTGTGACTTTACTTTCAAGGAACTATGAACCTGCACTCCAAGGTTTCTTTGTCCAGCACATTCCCCAGGACCTTACGATGAAGCATATAAGTCCTGCCCTGATTTGCTCGATCAAAATGCAGCACCTCACATTTATCTAAATTAACACCCATTTGCCACACCTCATCCTGTTTGCCTATTTGATCTAAGTCCCATTGTATTCTGAGATAACCTTCTTCACTGTCCACTGCACCACAAATTTTGGTGTAATCTGCAAATTTACTAACCATACTCGAACAAATGTCAGAAAAAGGATTTGGAATGCTGTTATGTTTGAACTGGTTAAACATTAATAGATATTTCCTTCAGCGCTATATTGTTACTATATCAGCTGTGACAAGCTCAGGACAGATTGATGTGCTCCACTGACCAAGTGTGATGAGAGCTGAAATGTGGGAAATACAAACAGCCAATTCACAAAATCCCACAAGACAGTACAGAGAGAATATTTGCATATTCTGTTAAATTTGTTTAAATATTAAGATATGTTGGTTGAGGTAAACATTGGTCACTTACTAGGGACATTTGCAGTGCTGCTCTTTGAAATCATGGCATGGAGGCTTATCGAGGCTGAACATCCCCACCTGAAAAATGGCTCCCTGAATCCAGGGCAATTCTAAGCAAGGAGAAAGTGAGGTCTGCAGATGCTGGAGATCAGAGCTGAAAATGTGTCGCTGGAAAAGCGCAGCAGGTCAGGCAGCATCCAAGGAACAGGAGATTCGACGTTTCGGGCATAAGCCCTTCTTCAGGAATGAGGAAAGTGTGTCTAGCAGGCTAAGATAAAAGGTATGGAGGAGGGACTTGGGGGAGGGGCGATGGAGATGTGATAGGTGGAAGGAGGTCAAGGTGAGGGTGATAGGCCGGAGTGGGGTGGGGCGGAGAGGTCAGGAAGAAGACTGCAGGTTAGGAAGGCGGTGCTGAGTTCGAGGGATTTGACTGAGACATCCACACCCCCCACCAACCCAACCTCCACTCCCGTCCACACCCCCCACCAACCCAACTCCACTCCCGGCACCTTTCCCTGCAATCGCAAGAAATGCAAAACTTGCGCCCACACCTCCTCCCTTACTTCTCTCCAAGGCCCCAAGGGATCCTTCCATATCCGCCACAAATTCACCTGCACCTCCACACACATCATCCATTGCATCCGCTGCACCCGATGTGGCCTCCTCTACATTGGGGAGACAGGCTGTCTACTTGCGGAACATTTCAGAGAACACCTCTGGGACACCCGGACCAACCAACCCAACCACCCCGTGGCTCAACACTTCAACTCCCCCTCCCACTCCACCAAGGACATGCAGGTTCTTGGACTCCTCCATCGCCAGACCATAACACGACGGTTGGAGGAAGAGCGCCTCATCTTCCGCCTAGGAACCCTCCAACAACAAGGGATGAACTCATTTCTCCAGTTTCCTCATTTTCCCTCCCCCCACCTTGTCTCAGTCAAATCCCTCGAACTCAGCACCGCCTTCCTAACCTGCAATCTTCTTCCTGACCTCTCCGCCCCATCACCCTCACCTTGACCTCCTTCCATCTATCACATCTCCATCGCCCCTCCCCCAAGTCCCTCCTCCCTACCTTTTATCTTAGCCTCCTAATTCTAAGCAAGGTCAGCATTCTACATCAACAGAACCTTTACATGTGGATGCATATTCTCCAGCAGCTTGATCTGGGTACTCTCAAACAAGCTTACAGTTGGACTTACACTTAGCTGAGCAAAGGAAAACACCAGAGCTAAAGCCCTGCTGCATTTGTTCAGCGCTGAAAATGTGTTGCTGGTTAAAGCACAGCAGGTCAGGCAGCATCCAAGGAACAGGAAGTTCGACGTTTCAGGCCAGAGCCCTTCATCACAAGAGGGAGCTCCAACAGTTGAGGAGCCTCCATTGACAGAAAACCATAAAAATAGAAATTAACATGCATGTTGCATCATTCTATTCTTGTCCCCTAGACGTCCCAATGCAATTAACAACTAATGCTATTCAAGGGAGGCTGCAGAAGGTTTTGGGTAAGACAGTGGGCAAAGAAGTGGCAGATGGAGTACAACGTGGGTAAGTGCAAGGTCATGCACGTTGGTAGGGAGAATAGTAGCATGGACTATTTTCTAAATAGGGAGAAAATTCAGAAGTCTGAAGTGCAGAGATGTGGGAGTTCTAGTCCAAGATTCTCTAGAGGTAAACTTGCAGGTTGACTGAGTAGTTAGGAAAGTAAAGACAATGATGGCACTTATTTTAGGACGGAAATGAGCTGCCAGAGGGAGTGGTGGAGCTGGTACAATTGCAACATTTAAAAAGGCACCTGGTTGGGTATATGAATAGGAAGGTGCGGAGGAATATGGATGAGAGAGAGAGCAAGGAACCTACACTGCTAACTGTCACACAGTGAATCTGCAGTTACTTCCTTTGCTGTTTGTATACATGTATCTCTGGACATCAGAGTGTGACTAGGAAAACAAACAGCAAAATTCATAATTGATCTTGAAGGTACCTGTGTGGGGCAGTGCACAGCACAGGGACAGATAAATGCATAGTTTTTAATGTGTAACCTTGCTCCAAGTATACAGCAGTGAGTAGAGTGGGTTCTTTCTTGATTACGTTTTATGAAATCTGTCTCGATTAAGTTTTAAAAAATAAAAATAAGTTAACCCAGAGCACTTGTTTTTTGAAGCAAAAAGACTGCTATTTTATGGGTCTGTGATTGCGAAAAAGCAAAGAAAGCCTTTATCAGAGTGATATACCCTTCTTGTCAGATGTGGGAATTTTGGCAGAGTTTACATGTTACTGGAGGATTATATCTGCAGGAAGTGTCTAGGGAATGAATCCTGTCAGATCAAATGGATCAGTTGGAGTGACAGTTCAAGGCAATGAGGAATTTACAAGAACCAGGAGTGTGAGGGACGGCAGTAATATGAAGGGATAAAAACCCATCTATCTGACATATCTGTAGTTAACTTCAGGAAAAGGTAGGAGAGGCAGGCAGGTAGTGAAGGTGTCTTCTGTGGCTATCCCCATTTCAAACAAGTATGCTGTTTTGGAAAATGTAGGGGGTGACAGACTCTCAGGGGAACTAACAGCCAAGTTTCTGCTATTGAGTAAGGCTTTAATGTAATGAGGGATACGATAGGTTCCAAGCGAGATTCTGAAGGGGTAACACAGAAAGTTAGGCAGAATTTAAAAAGAAGGTCCTTGAGAATACTAATATCTGGATTACTTCCGGTGCTATGAGCTAGTGAGGGTAGGAATAGGAGGAGAGAGCAGATGAATGGGTGGCTGAGGAGCTGGTGCATGGGAGAAAGATTCACAATTTTGCATCATTGAAATCTCTTCTGGGGTAGAAGTGATATATACAAGAAGGATGGATTGCACATGAATTGGGGAAAGGGACTAATATACTGGCAGGGAGATTTGCAAGAGTTACTTGGGAGGATTTAAACTAAGAAGGTTTAGGATTGGGTGGAGGTAGGTTTCAGTAGGATAGTGAAAAAAGAAATCAATCTAAGAGTGGTACACAGTTGGGAAAAGGAGCAAGTCAAACAGCCCGGGAAAGAAGGAACAAAGCAGAGAATGAGGTAAATTAAACTGCATTTATTTCAATGCAAGAGGCCTAACTGGGAAGGCAGATTAACTCAGAGCATGGTTAGCAACATGGGACTGGGATATCATAGCAATTACAGAAATGTGGCTTTGTGGCTTAGGGAGGGGCAAGATGGCAGCTTAATGTGGAGGGGTGGGTGGGGGATACAAGTGAGGAGAGGGGAAACTGGCCTTTCAGCAGGAGATTGAGAAACAGCGAGTTTTGAGAAGATTTGTAGCTCAGGTTGAGGTTCCAGATGTAGGTTTTCCTGCTGAGCTAGAAGATTCATTTTCAGATGTTTTGTCACTATACTAGGTAACATCTTCAGTGAACCTCCGGACAAAGCACTGCTGATGTTTCCTGCTTTCTATATTTATGTTTGGGTTTCCTTGGGTTGGTGATGCCATTTCCTATGGTGATGTAATTTCCTGTTCTTAGGTCATGGTAAATGAGGAGGTATAAATTTGTAAGGAGATGTCAGTTATCTGTAAAAATAATAGGGTGGTTATGGTAAGGGATTTTAACTGTCCAAACAGACAGGGACTGCCAAAGTGATAAGGGTTTAGATGGAGGGGAATTTGTTATGTACAAGAAAATTTTCTGATTCAGTATGTGGATGTACCTGACTGACTGAGATATCAGTGGGTGAGTACTTTGGGGCCAATGGCCATAATTCTATTAGTTTTAAAACAATGATGGAAAAGGATAGACTGGATTTAAAAGCTGAAGTTCAAAATTGGAGGAAAGCAAATTTTGACGGTATTAGGCAAGAACTTTCAAAAGCTGATTGGGAACTGATGTTCGCAGGTAAAGGGACAGCTGGAAAATGGGAAGCCTTCATAAATGAGATAGCGAGAATCCAGAGACAGTATGTTCCTGTTAAGGTGAAAAGTAAAGCTAGTAAGTGTAAGAAATGCAGGATGACTAGAGAAATTGAAGTTTTGATTAAGAAAAAGGAAGCATACGTCAGGTATATAACGTCAGGTAAGTGAATTTTTAGAAGAGTATAACAGTAGGAGGAGTATACTTAAGAGGAAAATCAGGAGGGCAAAATAGGGGGCATAAGATAGCTTTGGCAAATAGGGTTAAGGAGAATCCAATGGGATTTTATAAATACATTAAGGTCAAAGAATAACTAGGGAGACAATAGGACCCCTCAAAAATCACAGATAGAGGAAATACTGAACACGTATTTTGCATCAAAGTTTACTGTGGAGAAGGACACACAAGATATAGAACATAGAGAAATAGATGGTGACATCTTCAAAAATTTCCATATTACAGAGGTGGTGTTACTGGATGTCTTGAAAAGCAAAAAAGTGGACTGCAGGACCTGATCGGGTATACCCTAGAACTCTGTGGGAAGCTAGGGAAGTGATTGCTGGGCTCTTTGTGGAGATATTTGAATCATGGATAGTCACAAATGAAGTGCTGGAAGACTGGAGGCTGTCTAATATGGTACCACTATTTAAGAAAGGTGGTAAGGAAAAGCCAAGGAACAACAGACAAGTCAAGCCTGATATCGGTGGTGAGCAATCTGTTGGAAGGAATCCTGAGGGACGGGATGTGTGTGCATTTGGAAAAGCAAGGACTGATTACGGATAGTCAACATGGCTTTTTGCGTGTGAAATTATGTCTCACAAATTTGATTGAATTTTTTGAGGTAACAAAGAGGATTGAGGAGGGCAGGGCAGTAGACGTGATCTACATGGACTTCAATAAGGCATTTGACAAGGTTCCCCATGGTAGACCGGTTAGCAAGGTCAGATTTGATTGAATACGGAGAGAACTAGCCATTTGGATACAGACCTGGTTCAAAGCTAGAAGACAGAGGGTGGTGGTGGAGGATTGATTTTCAGACTGAAGGCCTGTGACGAGTGGAATGCCACAAGGATGAGTGCTGGGTTCACTTTCTGTCATTTATATAAAATGATTTGCATATGAATATAGGAGGTATATACAGTTAGTAAGTTTGCAGATGACACCAAAATTGGAAGTGTAGTGGACAGCAAAGAAGGCTACCTCTGATTATAATAGGATCTTGATCAGATGGGCCAATGGGCTGAAGAGTGGCAGATGGAGTTTAATTTAGATAAATGCGAGGTGCTG
The DNA here is from genome assembly GCF_020745735.1 of Hemiscyllium ocellatum. Taxonomy (NCBI): domain Eukaryota; kingdom Metazoa; phylum Chordata; class Chondrichthyes; order Orectolobiformes; family Hemiscylliidae; genus Hemiscyllium; species Hemiscyllium ocellatum. Next base: position 18,792,928 of record NC_083447.1, on the reverse strand, counting down.
CATTTTGGGAAAGCAAATCTTAGCAGGACTTATACACTTAATGGTAAGATCCTAAGGAGTGTTGCTGAATAAAGAGACCTTAGAGTGCAGGTTCATAACTCCTTGAAAGTGGAGTCGCAGGTAGATAGGATAGTGAAGGCGGCGTTTGGTATATTTTCTTTATTGGTCAGCGTATTGAGTACAGGGGCTGGGAGGTCATGTTGTGCCTGTACATGTCATTGGTTAGGCCACTGTTGGGATATTGCATGCAAAACTGATCTCCTTCCTATCAAAAAGATATTGTGAAACTTGAAAAGAATCAGAAAAGATGTACAAGGATGCTGCCAGGGTTGGAGGATTTGAGCTATAGGGAGAGATTGAATAAGCTGGGGCTGTGTTCCCTGGAGTGTTGGAGGCTGAGGGGTGACCTTGTAGAGGTTTATAAAATAATGAGGGGCATGGATAGGATAAATAGACAAAGTCTCTTCCCTGGGGTGGGGGAGTCCAGAACTAGAGGGCATAAGTTTAGAGTGAGAAGGGAAAGATATAAAAGAAACCTGAGGGGCAATATTTTTCATGCAGAGATGCGTGTATGAAATGAGCTGCCAGAGGAAGTGGTGGAGGCTAGTACGATTGCAACATTTAGGAAGCATCTGGATGGGTATATAAATAGGAACCGTTTGGAAGGATATGGACCAGGTGCTGGCTGGTGGGACTAGATTAGGTTGGGATATCTGGTCGGCATGGACAAGTTGGACCGAAGGGTCTGTTTCCATGATGTACATCTCTATGACTTTATGACTAAGTAACAAAGAGGATTGACGTGGGCAGAGTGGTGGATGTGATCTATAAGGCCTTCAGCAAGGCGTTCAAGAAGATTCCTCATGGTAGACTGGTTAGCAAGGTTAGATCTCATGGAATACAGGAAAAACTAGCCATTTGGATACAGAACTGGCCGGAAGATGGAAGACAGAGTAGTGGTGAAGGTTTGCTTTTCGGACTGGAGGCCTATGACCAGTGGTTTACCACAAGGATTGGTGCTGGGTTTTCTGTTTTATCCCATTTACATGAATGGATTTGTATGTGAACACAGGAGATACAGCTACTAAGTCTATAGATGACATCAAAATTGGAGTCGTCGTGGACAGCAAAAACGATTCCCTGTGAGTGCAATGGGATTTTGATCAGAAGGGGCAATGGACCGAGGAGTGGCAGATGGAATTTAATTTAGATAAATGCGAGATGTGGCATTTTGGAAAGGCAAATGAGGCTTAAAACACTTAATGGTAAGGTCCTGAGAAGTGTTGCAGCACAAAGAGACCTTGGAAGGCAGGTTCACAGTTTCTTGAAAGTGGAGTCTCAGGTAGATAGGATAGTGAAGGTGGCATTTGGTATGCTTTTCTTTATTGCCCACAGAGGGTCTTGTGGCACAGCTATACTGCTGGCTAGGTAAGCGTTCATGTACATCCTTAAATTGCCCAGGAGTCTGGTCTCACATTTAAACTAGCTGTCAGTCTAGATTTGTCGAAAGGTTAGTGTAATTGCTGATTTATTTTCCTTAAGAGCGTCAGTGAACTTGTCAGGTTTTATGGCAATTGACAGAGGGCACATGTTCACCATTAAGCTAGTGTTTTATTCCAAAGTATTTTTAATGGAGTTCACCATCCACTATCTGTCATCGTGGGATATGAATCCATGACCCCACAATATTAGCTGGAGTGTGAATAACTAGTCGAATTGCCACCACACCACTGCGCCTCCCAAGTATTCCGATGAGAAACAAAAGTAAAAAAGATGTTTGCTGAAACTGAGAGTTGAGTTATTGAGTTAATCTTTCAAAATAACCAAATGCCTGAGTAATTAAACACTCACTTTTCAGAAAGAACACTAAATGTTAGAAAAGAAAATGCTGCACAGAGATCCACAGATGTTGCTCCAAATCACAATCAATGCATTTAATAAAATGTGGTAATTCAATAAATAGGTAGAATAAATGATAAAGGATAACTAAATTGAGCAGGCTGGGAAAAGTGCAGAATAGAATAGATTATCCCACAGGATAAAAACAAGGACTGCAGATACTGGAAACCAGAGTCTAGATTAGAGTGGTGCTGGAAAAGCACAGCAGGTCAGGCAGCATCTGAGCAGGAAAATCGACGTTTCAGGCAAAAGCCCTTCATCAGGAATAGACGAAGGGATTTTGCCCAAAACGTCGATTTTCCTGCTCTTCGGATGCTGCCTGACCTGCTGTGCTTTTCCAGCACCACTCTAATCCAGATTACCCCACAGCTTTCTCAGTATCCATCACCAACTGTATAAAGGATGGCAGAGTGCAGGGTAGTGGTAGCCTGCTCACCTTTACATTCACCACACAAACTAACAAAATGCTAAATGGCACAATGACTTTATTGAGCATGAAACTAGTCCAACCTCATTTACCCCCAGCTCAATTACAAGCAACACATTATGATTTCCCCCAACACCGATATGTCTTTCAGCTAGATTTCACACTTATATGTAATCCACGAAGCTACATTTTCCAAGGTTGCCTTGAAAATTTACCTTGCAAACAAATATGGGCGGCACAGTGGTTATCACTGCTGCCTCACAGCACCAGAGACCCAGGTTCAATTCCTGCCTCAGGCGACTTGAGTGTGTGGAGTTTGCACATTCTCCCCATGTCAGCATGGGTTTCCTCCAGTTTCCTCCCACAGTCCAAAGATGTGCAGGTCAGGTGAATGGGCTATGCTAAATTGCCCATAGTGCTAGGTGATGGGGCAAATGTATGGGTGGGTTGCGCTTCTGCGGGTCAGTGTGGACTTGTTGGACCAAAGGGCCCGTTTCCACACTAATTAATCTAATCTAAGTAATCTAATCAGATCCTATGGGCAAAATGCTCACAATTTCCATCTCACATGTCAGGGATAGCTGGAATATTTATAGAGCCAATCGCAAAGGTTTTACAGCCAATGAAGTAATTTTGAAATCTAGCTGCTAGAATGTATGAAATGTGGCATTAATTGGCACAGAAGAGCGCACAAACAACAGTGAAGTAATACTGATTAGCAGTGCTTCTGATCATTCAGAAATCAAGAGAAGTGCTTTGCTCCTCCTTGTGCCATTGGATCCTTTACATCGACCAGAGGGCAGGCAGGACATTGGATTAAAGTCTCAACGAAAAGACAGCCATTTGTCAGTGCAGCATTGGACAGTATGGCTAGATTGTGATCTTGTAGTCTTTAACACACAGAGGATATCACTGCACAAAGTTGACAACAGGCTTAGTAGTAAAACTCAACTTTCAATTCCCTCCTGCATTCAAATAAACCATCAGCATTACTACTCATATTTTAAAAACAAGGATTGGACAATTGACCAAGTTACTGGAAGTCAATTCTGATTTGTCATCTACGGGATAGTGGGAAGAAAACTGCACCAGAATTAAACAAAAAAGGTTAAAAAATCGTATTTCCAGAACACAATGGTTCATTGGAAAACTCCAGGTGTCCAAAAGCAAGATGAAAGGTAATTTCAGAATGTAGTAACTGACAAAGTGAGAAAGGACCAATTATTACACTACCCATTACATGGCTGGTGCAATGATTACAGTGAGACACATCTTCCACAAATGCTGTGACAACTGTGGTTATACTCAAAGGCATTTTAAAAAAATAAAGATTGGTAAAATGAAGAGGGGGCTTGGGAAAAGAGATTCAGTCTCTAACAGTTTTACGTCAATGTTCTCTACTAATAGCCTACTTCATTCAGTTTCTGAATTAAGTGAATCCACATGCAAGGAGACGAGTTAGCCAGCATGGCCCTTAGAAATAGCAACTCTCTCGCGTTTACTTTTCAAATAACTTAGCGTGTTTTGAGAAACAAAAAGACATGGCCCTCTCTCACTCGTATCCTTACATACAGATAAGGAAGAACACCACTTTGACTAGGACCACACATCCATCCTAGGACGGGCAAACAGAGACACGCACAATAATTCCTAGAAGCATGCCATTCCAACCAGAACTCTATCAACAAACACATTGAGTTAGACCCCATCTACCACCCTTAGAAAAAGAACATGAAATGACATCACCACAGGAAATAACATCACCAACCCAAAGAAACCCAAACATATAAATAGAAAGCAGAAATCATACATACTGCTTTGCCGGAGTCCCACTGAAGATGTTACCTAGCAGGGTGACGAAACATCTGGAAATGAACCTCCCAGCTCAGCAAGCAAACCCACATTCAGATTTTCAAATAACTTTATAATTCCCATTTAAATGGTTTAATGAACCACTACACTGCATCCTCGATCTTAACGACATGCTGCATGAGAAAGTTCCCTCATGTCAGAATTCTTCCTTTTTCCTTAATTTACACACTGATTTGAAAATTTTCTACTTTATTCTAAGCCACACATATAAGTGGACTGGGTTTCTTTCTGCTTCATCTTAATCTCCCTCTTTTGTCATCCAGGAGCTCTGGATTTATTTCCTTTACCATTCCACTCCACAAGAATATACCTAGACTGTGCCTCATTCTCTTTAAAGGCAGCCAATTTCTCAGTAACAGTTTTACCTACCAAGCTTTGTTTCCAACTTATCTGGGTCAGATCCATTCTTACCCCATTGAAGGTGGATTTCCCTCAGTTAATTATTCTGACTCCAGATCACTCTTTACCCTTTTCCATAACCAACCTAAACTTTAAGGCAGAACTGGCTCCCGTTGTTCCACTATGACACCTGGTCCACTTTATTTCGAATAAACAGAGCCAGTGATCTCTTCTTTGCTTGGATTGGAAATACACTAGTGTATAAATCCCTGGACATCTCTAGGAACTCTTGCATCTTTCTTTACTATCCACTACTATCCCAGTTTACATCTGGATGAAGTCCTTCATGAAGATTAAACTCTCAACTCTCTTTGCATATTTGCTCTGCTACATCTTTCCCACTAGTTGGTGGCAACGTTCACTGTTAAAATGGACAGAAGCCAGATGGTAAAGTATGAAAGGATAGGTTTATACACAGAATTCAACTTTACAGATCTCTGCCTACTGACTATTACTCCAGTCTTTACACAGGCGTAGAGTCATAGGCACATCCAACTCATCCATGCCAACCAGATATCCCAAAATAATCTAGTCTCATTTGCCAGCATTTGGTCCACATCTCTCCAAACCCTTCCAATGCATATCCCCATCCAGATGCCTTTTAAAAGCTGTAATTGTACAATTTTCACCACTTCCTCTGGCAGTTTTATCCAGACATGCATCACCCTCTGTGTGAAAAAGTTGCCCCATAGGTCTCTTTTATATCTTTCCCCTCTCACCCTAAACCTATGCCCTCTAGTTCTGGACTCCCCCACCCCAGGGAAAAGACTTGTCTCTTTATCCTATCCATGGCTCTCATGATTTTCTAAACCTCTATGAGGTCACCCTTCAGCCTTAGACTCTCCAGGGGAAACAGCCCCAGTCTATTCAACCTCTCCCTGTAGCTCAAATTCTCGGCAACCCCAGCAACATCTTTTCTGAACTCCTTCAAGTTTCACAACATCTGTCCGATAGGAAGGAGACCAGAACTGCACACAATATAGCAAAAATGGCCTAACCAATGACCAGTACAGCCGCAAACATGACCTCCCAATACTCCCTGTACTCAATACTCTGACCAATAAAGGAAAACCTACTAGGTGGCAGCATAGTAGTTAGCATTGCTGCCTCACAGCACAGGGTTCCAGGTTCGATTCAACCCTCGCAAACTCCACGCAGACAGTTGCTCATATTCTCCCAGTGTCTGCGTGAGTTTTCTCCGCGTGCTCCAGTTTCCTCCCACAGTCCAAAATATGTGCAGATCAGGTGAATTGGCCATGTTAAATTGCCCAGTGTTAGGTACATTAGTCAGAGGGAAATGGGTCTGGGTGGGTTACTCTTCGGAGGGTCAGTGTGGAGTTGTTGGGCCGAAGGACCTGTTTCCACACTGTAGGAAATCTAATCTAATCAGGATCTAATCTAAACGCTTCTTCACTATCTTATCTACCTGCGACTCCACTTTCAAGGAACTATGAACCTGCACTTCTAGGTCTCTTTGTACAACAACACTCCCTAGGACCTTACCATTAAGTGCGTAAGTCCTGCTAAGATTTGCTTTCCCAAAATGCAACACTTCGCATTTATCTAAATTAAACTCCATCTGCCATATCTCAGTCTATTGGCTCATCTGATCAAGATTCTGTCATAGTCCAAGGTAACTTTCTTCACTGTCCACTACACCTCCAAGTCATCTGCAAACTTACTAACTATACCTCTTATGCTCCCACCCAAATCATTTTATATAAAAATGACAAAAAGCAGTGGACCCAGCACCAATCCTTGTGGCACTCCATCAGTCACCGTCAGCATTACTACCCATTTTTTAAAAAAAGGATTGGACAATTGACCAAGTTACTGGAAGCCAATCCTGAAAAAATATGCATAAGAATTAAACAAAAAAAATGCTAAAATTATATTTGCAGAACAGTGGTTCATTGGAAAACTCTAGATGCCCAAAAGCAAGATGAAAGATTATTTCAGAATGTAGTAACTGACAAAGTGAGAAAGAACCAATTTTTACACAATATATAACATGGCTGGTGCAATGATCACCAGTCTGAAAAACAACCCTCCATCACCATCCTCTGTCTTCTACCTTTGAGCCAGTTCTGTATCCAAATGGCTAGCTTTCTCTGTTTTCAATGACATCTAACCTTGCTAACCAGTCTCCCATTGGGAACCTTGTCAAATGCCTTACTGAAGTCCACATAGATCAGGTCTACTGCTCTGCCCTCAAAAAAACCCTCTGTTTTCTGAAGAACAATCAAGTTTGTGAGGCATAATTTCCCAAGCACAAAGCCATGTTGACTATTCCTAAGCAGTCCTTGCCTTTCCAAATACATGTACATCCTGCCCCTCAGGATTCCCTCCGACAACTTACACATCTCTGACATCAGGCTCACCAGTCTATAGTTCCCTGGCTTGTCCTTACCACCCTTCTTAAATAATGGTGGCATGTTAGCCAACCTCCAGTCTTCTGCCACCTTATCTGAGACTATCAATGATAAAAATATCTCAGCAAAGGGCCCAGCAATCACTTCCCTAGCTTCCCACAGAGTTCTGGGGTAGACCTGATCAGATCCTGGGGATTTATCGACCTTGATGCGTTTCAAGACATCCAACACTTCCTCCTTTGTAATGGCATCTTGAAAAATGTCTTTATCTATTTCTCCACATTCTATATCTTCCATGTCCTTCTGCACAGTAAACACTGATGCAAAATACTTGTTTAGTATCTCTCCCATTAGTAGAGAACATTGAAATGAGGCGGAGTTTTTTAAATTCAATATTTCTGAACTGAAGTAATAAATTGGTTTACTACTTTTAAGGTGAACTGTGTCTCATAATACATACTAAAATGAGACAAAGCATCAGTAAAAAGGTTCCTTGAGGTAACCTTACAAGTTCCTTTGCATTACTTGGAGATCTGGGTGAAGAGCTCTCAGGTCTTGGGTAATTTTTAAAAAGGTGCAAGGCCTGAATATTTGTTTTGTTTCCAGACATTGTTCTGAATATATGTCACATTTAGCAAACATAAGTGAGCCATATTACTTGTTTGATTACTTTACATTGCTCAACAATCCTAGTGACATGAACAACCAATCACAGAATCACACCTAACAGATAATGTGGTGTTTTACGTTTAACAAATGTGGCCTTATGACTTTTTTTTTGGAATTATTCAGGAGCTCAGAAAGCCCAGGGTTTCTCATTGCTTTGGCAATGGCAGTGACAGCTTTTCAAGTTGACTTGTCAACTGATCAACACTCTTTTCTCCTGTGCTGTAAACTGCTGTGATCATTTTCAAATTTGCCCTATCGTGACAGCACAATAAAAAACTTCAGCAACAGGTCTTGTTTTTTTGGGTAACATTCAAATAATAGGTGCACAATTTAGCCACTGCAATTACATTTGTGTCACAGCTCACTAATCACCCAAGCTGGTTAATTAAGAAAACTAGAATAGTCTAGTAGTACATTATATAGCATCCCTACCTCTGGCCAGAAATTCTGGGTTCAAGACCTACCTTAGGACATAATGGCAACAGAATCAGTCTCATAACACAGCCACACAGTTTGATCAGACTGCAACATGCCAACATGATTGTAACATGCCAATAACAACACACAAGACAGAGAGAGTTTCTTGATCAGCTACAACTGTGAGATAGCTGTGGTATATCAGCCCCCATTAAGAAGAACACACATTAGTCAATTGGAGCTCTCTTTGGAGAACTAGTACAGATATACCAGCTAAATGGCATGAAAACAAAAAAAGTCAGAGACCACAGCGGGTAAAAAGTGAGGTCTGCAGATGCTGGAGATCACAGTTGAAAATGCGTTGCTGGTTAAAGCACAGCAGGCCAGGCAGCATCCATGGAGAGAAAGCAAGCCAACGTCCTGAGTCCAGACTGGTTAAATGGCCTCCTTCTACACTGAATCAATCCTGTGATTCTACAAGCAAGTGTATCCACATTCCCAAAAAAAAATTACACTGTTAGTGACAAAATCATGACGTGGAGGTACCAGTGTTGGACTGGAGAGTACAAAGTTAAAAATCACACAACACCACATTATAGTCCAACAGATTTATCTGGAAGCACTTCTCCTTCGCCAGGTGGTGTACTGCTTCCAAATAAACCTGCTGGAATATAATCTGGAGTTGTGTGATTCTCAATTTAGTGACAAAATCAGTGCAGTACCTGTATTCAGATGGACCCTAAGCTGAGAGTGACTTCAGAAAGCCGTTCCACAGTGCCACCCCGAGGCTACAGTCTACAACTGCAGCGTGACAGTTGACATAGCAAAAATAGATGGAGATAACCACGCAGCAACAAGATGTTTCAGCTGGAGATTTTTCAGATGTGGACACTGAGCTGCTGCCACTCACCGAAGACGTAGACCACGGCGAATGCGCTGCCAGCCCCCAGCAGTCCCGCCAGTCTCAGCACCATTTTCTTGGCGTAGGCCGCGTTTTGCTTCTGTTTCTGCTCCTGCTCGGTGCCCGCGTCGCTACCGCCAGCCCCCGGCTCCCCGCTGCCGGCCTCCTCTTTGGCCCGTTCCTGCTGTTGAAGCTTCTCCTGCAGGATGGCATGGGCCAGGCCTCCCGCCCCGGCGCCGCTCGGCCCGCGGCCTTTCTCGACCGACAGGGTCCGACACGCCGGGGACGAGCCGAGCTTTACCTCACAACTTTTCAACGCGGACGTTTTGCGATTGGTGACGGGCCGGCAGCGTAGAATTTTCCCACAGAGGTCCAGGGTTGAGCGGCGACACATGCAGCTGAGCGACGCCGCCATCTTAAGCCGATCTCCCACCCCCTTTCCTCTCAACCGAACATCTACCTTGTCTGATTGACGTGGGGCAAGACCAAACGGAAGTGGAGATGCTAACGCACGGTGGCGCCTTCTAACCAATCAAGACCGCGAAAGGGAGGACCTGACAATCAGCAAGTTCGGTTGTTTTTCGAATTCCACTCCCGCCTCCCGGTAACCGCCAAAGGTCATCACCGTGAGGGAAGGAGGACAAACCAGTTCTGAAAGGAAACACAAAACCCGATTCAAAATACCTGTGAAATCAGGCAGAAATAAATCGAACTGAGATTCAGTTATCTAAAAAAAAGGAAGAAGCACGAACTCCAGAGGGTTCACATGGGTGACAAATTTAACAGAGATTATCTATTTCCACTGCTCAGCTACTTTTTAACTGAAGATCATCAGTTCAAGGTCATCTTCAAATGGACCATGGAGAATTTATTATTTGGAGGTGCGAGTCATGGAATCTCCAAAACAGTTGGAGAAGCAGAATACTTATCAGTTTTGGAAGGGTTTCGGGTATGTACTTGATAAAGAAGCATGTAGAAGACTATGGTGAAAGGACTGAAGTTTGTTAATATACTCACTGACTGGATATTTCCCATCTCTAGTTGCCCTTGAGATGTCCTCTTGCAGTCCAGTGCTAGAAACATGCATCTGTCCATGACGGTGTTGGTAAAAGTGACCACCGCACTGTCCTTGTGGAGATGAAGTACCACCTTCACATTGAGAATACCCTACATTGTTTTGCGTGGCACTAACTGGGACAGACTTCGAACAGGGACGGCATGGCGGCTGAGTGGTTAGCACAATGCCACAGACTTGGGTTCGATTCCAGCCTTGGGTGAATGTGTGTAGTTTGCACATTCTCCCCGTGTCTGCGTGGGTTTCATCTGTGTGCTCCGGTTTCCTCCCACAATCCAAATACGTGCAGATGAGGTGATTTGGCTCTGCTAAATTGACATAGTGTCCAGGGATGTAAAGGTTAGGTGCATTAGTCAGGATAGGGGAAAGGGTCTGGGTGGGTTACTCCTCAGAGGGTCGTTGTGGACATGTTGGACCAAATACTGTCTTCATACTGTTGGGATTCCATGAAAAGATCTAGCACCTCAAGACTGGGCACCTGTGAGGCATTGTGGGCCATCAACAGCATAAGACCTGTACTCCAACACAATCTGTAACCTCAGGGCTCAGCATACCTCCCACTCAAACATTACCATCAAACCAGAGGATCAATGAAGTGTATAGGTGGGCATGCCAAAAGTAGCACCATGCATACCTAAAAATGAGATGTCACCTGGTGAAGCCACCAAACAGGACTGCTTGCATGTCAAAACATCAAGTGATTGACATCTGCAATCCTGCCACATCCAGTCGTGAATGATGGTGGATGATTAAACAACTCACCGGTAGAGGAGGCTCCGCAAATATCCCCATCCTCAATGATGCAAGAGCCCAGCATGTCAGTGCAAAAGATAAGGCTGAAGTTTTTGCAGTAATCTTCAGCCAGAAGTGCCGAGTAGATTATGTATTTTGACCTCCTCCACTGGTGCCCAGCATTGCAGATACTAATCTTCAGCCAAATCGATTCACTCCACATAATATCAAGAAAGGGTTGGAAACCTTGGAGACTGCAAAGGCTATGGGCCTTGACAATATTCCATTAAGAGTACTTAAAGACTTGTGCTCCAGAACTTGCCGCTCCCCTTGCCAAGCTGTTCCAGTACAATTACAACACTGGCATCTACCCGACAATGTGGAAAATTGTCCAAGTATGTCCTGTACATAAAAAACAGGACAAATCCAACCCAAAGTCAATAAAATGTGGACCTGGAAAAAGCACAGGTCAAGTAGCATCAGAGGAGCAGGAGAGTCACCATTTCAGGTCAGGACCTTTCACCAGTCCTCACTATCTCCAAATCCAACACGGCCAAAACCACCCCAACAGTCTACTCTCAATTATCAGTAAACTGATGGAAGGTATCATCGACAGTGCTATCAAGCAGCACCTGCTCAGTAATAACCTGCTCAGTGACACCCCAGTTTGGGTTCTGCCAGGGCCACTCAGCTCCTGACCTCATTACAGTCTTGATTCAAACATGGAAAAAAGAGCTAAATTCCTGAGATAAAGTTAGAGTATCAGTTTTTGACATCAAGGAGCCTTAGCAAAACTGGAATCAATTGTTATTGGAGGCAAACTCTCATGGTGGTTAGAGTCATACCTTACACTTAGGAAGATAATCGTGGTTATTGGAGGTCACTTATCTCACCTCCAGGACATCTCTGCTGGAGTTCCTCAGGGTAATGACATAGGCCCAGGCATCTTCAGATGCTTCATCAATGATCCTCCCTCCAGCATAAGATCAGATGTAGGGATGTTCGCCGATGATTGCACAATGTTCAGCACCATTTGCGATTCCTCAGACACTGAAGCAGTCCATGTCCAAATGCAACAAGATCTGGACAATATCCAGACTTGGTCTGACAAGTGGCAAGTAACATTTGCACCACACAATGCCAGGCTATGACCATCACCACCAAGAGACCATCTAACCACCGGCTTTGACAATCAATGGTATCACAATCACCGAATCCCCCACTATCAACCTCCTGGGAGTTATAATTGATCAGAAATTTAACTGGACTCATCATATAAATGCAGTGGCTATAAGAGCAGGTCAGAGGCTAAGTAATTCACCTCCTGACTCCCGAAAGCCTGTCCACCATCTACAAGGCACACGTCAGGAGTGTGATGGAATACATCACATGCCTGGATAAGTGCAGTCCCAACAACATTGAAGAAGCTTGACACTATCCAGGACATAGCAGCCCGCTTGATTGGCACTGCATCCACTCATCCACCAGTGACACTCGGTAGCTGCATAGCTACAAGATGCACTGTAGAAATTCACCTAAGATCCTCAGACAGCACCTTCCAAACCCATGATCACTTGCATCTAGAAGGACAAGGGCAACAGATATATGGAACACTACCACCTTCAAGTTTCCCTTCAAGCCACTCACCAGCCTGACTTGGAAATATTTTGCCGTTCCTTCACTGTCGCTGAGTCAAGATCCTGGAATTCCTTCCCTATGACAATGTGTGTCAACCCATGGCAGGTGGACTGCAGCAGTTCAAGGAAGCAGTTTCCCACCACCGTCTCAAGGGTAACTAGGGACGAGCAATAAATGCTGGCCAGCTAGCAATGCCCACATCCTCTTAAAAATGCATAAATATAAAAAAAGCATAGAAACCAGTCTTTCCTGGCCCTTTGATTCAAAATGATCTTTCTTCAAGACTTGGCCTCCACAGCCTTCAGCGATAGAGAAGTCCACAGGTTCACCAGCCTTTGAATGAAGAAATTGTTCCTTCTCCCAGACCTAAATGGTTGACCCTCGTATTCTGAGACTGTGAACCCTGATTCTAGACTCCCCAATCAAGAAAACCATTCTCTTTGCATCTGATATGTCCAGCTCTGTTAGAATTTTGCACGTTGCAATCAGAACCCCCCGTACTTCTAAATTCTCATGAATATGGATCCAGTTGAACCAATCTTTCCATATATGCTATACCTTGTAGCAGCCTAATGAATCTCTACTGCACTCCTTTCATGGGAGTATGTCTTTCTTAGCTGTGGTCTCATCAAGGTCCTGTATGGCTACATTAAGACATCCCTACTTCTGAACTCAGATCCTTTTGCAATGAAAGCCAATGTACCATTTGCCTTCCAAACTGCCTGTTGCACCTGCCTACACTCATTGACTCAAAAACATAAATTGGCAGCATCTGTGGAGACAAAGGGAATTAATGTTGAGTCCAGTGAGCTTTCTTCAGAGCTTTCATTCATTTGTTGATGTACAAGGAAATCCAAATCCCTTTGTATGTCCATATTTCCAATAGATGACCATTTAATAATACTAACTAAAAACTGAAAGAACTGTGGATGCTGTAAATCAAAAACAAAAACAGAATTTTCTGGAAAAGCTCAGCAGGTCTGGCAGCATCTGTGAAGAGAAATCACAGGTGACCCTTCCGCAGAACCTCAGAAATAATACTCTTCTGATTTTCGCACCAAAGTGTAGAAGTTTGCACTTGGCCATGCTGTATTGCATCTGCTTAAATGTGCTCATGTCTTAAAAGTTGACCTGAAGTTGACTTTAAATGGCTTACAGGGCACAAAGCAGTAGTTAAGTTTATGAGTGCTTGCTTGAGTCAGAAGGACATAGGAATTCCCAAACAGGGGACTTGAACATGAAATCTTGGGTGACACTTGAAGTGCAGCAGAAACGAAAACAGAAATTGCTGGAGAAATTCAGTGATATCTGTGAAGAGAGAAACAGACAATCTTTTAAGTCCAATATCTCTTCTTCAGAACTTCATTCTTCTAATTTTAGGACTTGAAACGTTAACTGTTTTTCTGTCTACAGATACTGCCAGATTTGCTGGAATGTGATTTGTGAATTGCGGACTTTTTTTTAATTAAGCAAACTCTCACTCACTGTTACACGATTCCATCCCCTGTTTTACCAATCATCTGTGATTTATTCTGCTGGCGCCTCCATTGCAACAGGTTATTGTCTGTGTGTATGTATTTTTTTGCTTATATCTGCAACTAAGGTAGGGGAAACAAAATTGGAATATTTTGCTGAAATGCTTACTGTGATCATGCACAGAGTTTGGGGATTGGGAGCCAAAGTGCGGGAGGAGAGGGAGGGAGGGAGAGAGAGGAAAGAAAGTGCAAGTACAGCGATGTCCATCGGGAGTTGGAGTGGAAGCAGGGCCTGTTGTTAAGCAGAGGCTCAGTTGCCAGCTATCTGAAGCTTCAACACATGGTGACTTTACAAGAGAGGGTGTGTGTGGAAGAAGGGAGGTGTGAAACTAAGGACAGACCACTGGCAACCCCACCCTACCCATCCCCTAGTTATACCTGATCCAAATTGGGGGTGTTGGTGGGGCACATGGGAGGATCTGAGGGTCTCTGCCTCTCATCCTCTCTCAAATCCGAAACGCATCGAAACTTCCAGCTGTTTAGAATACCCCAGCCCTTTAGCCACCCCCTCAAGAAAGAGATTTTACCTGCATCAAAAAAAACTTCCAGAAGTTTCACAAAGTTTAAGGCAGAGGGCCAGGTCCTGGATAAACTCCATTCTACAAGGAGCAAGGAATACAACAGTACATTGGGAAATTTTACTTGTAACAACTTGGCACTTCCGTAACACACCAGAAATGGCCAGGTTTACTAACTGGAATCCCTAATCCTATTTCTCCCATTACTTCTATTGCGTAATTTTCTAGATACAATGTCACACAGGAACACACCTACCACATTATAGGGGAACTACATGTAAATATGGTGGAAGCAGTTTAGTGAAGGTCCACTGAACTGATACCTGGGATTAATGGCTTTCTTAAGAGGAAAGCTATGCCTATCTCCACTGGAGTTTGGAGAAGAAGAGGTGATCTTATTGAAACATACTTGATTATGAGAGGTCTTCACAAGAAATACTTTAAGAGGATAGAACGTCTTGTGGAAGACTTTAGAACTAGATCTTATGTTTCAAAAATAAGGGGTTTCCCCTGTTAAAAACAGAGACTAAGTTGAATTTTTGGAATTCTCTTCTCCAGGTAAAGGGGGACGACAGACCACTCAATAGGTTTAAGGCATTACGGGTTCTTTGATTAAGGAATCAAAGGTTAAAGTTGAGAGGCAGCAATGTGGAGTAATCAGATCAGTCAATGTTGGTCAGAGTATTAAGTACAGGGGTTGAGAGGCCGTGTTGTGGCTGTAAAGGACATTGGTTAAGCCACTGTTGGAATATTGCATGCAATTCTGGTCTCTTTCCTATCGGAAAGATGTGAAACTTGAAAGAGTCCAGAAAAGATTTACAAGAATGTTGCCAGGATTGGAGGATTTGAGCTATAGGGAGAGGCTGAATAGGCTAGGGCTGTTTTCCCTGGAGCGACGGACGCTGAGGGGTGATCTTATAGAGGTTTATAAAATCATGAGGGGCATGGATAGGATAAATAGAAAAAGTCTTTTCCCTGGGGTGGGGGAGTCCAGAACTAGAAGGCATTGGTTTAGAGTGAGAGGGGAACGATATAAAAGAGATCTAAGGGCAATCTTTTCACACAGAGGGTGTATGGAATGGGCTGTCAGAGGAAGTGATGGAGGCTTGTACAATTGCAACATTTAAAAGGCATTCTGGGTGGTTATATGAAATGGAAGAGTTTGAGGCATACGTGCAGGTGGGACTAAATTAGGTTGGGATAGCTAGTCGGCATGAACGAGTTGGACCAAAGGGTCTGTTTCCATGCTGTACATCTCTATGACTCCAAGATTTTACTGAATAGCACAGGTCTGAGTAGCCTATCCCTGTACCTAATTTATTATGTTTCAGGTGGGTGGCATGGTAGCACAGTGGTTAGCACTTCTGCCTCACAGCACCAGAGACCTGGGTTCAATTCCCACCTCTGGTGACTGACTATGTGGAGTTTGCACAGTCTCCCTGTGTCTGTGTGGGTTTCCTCCGGGTGCTCTGGTTTTTTTCCCAGTCCAAAAATGTGCAGGTAGGTGAATTGGTCATGCTAAATTGCTTGATGAAGGGGTAAATGTAGGAGAATGGGTCTGGGTGGGTTGCGCTTCGGAGGGTCGGTGTGGACTTGTTGGGCTGAAGGGCCTGTTTCCACACTGTAAGTAATCTAAATCTAATGAAGCATTAAACAGAGGTACTCTATAATGTTTCAGGTGTTGATAAAAGGTTCAATGGCAGTATTTTGAAGAATGGTGGCATTTTCCCCAACATCATGACCAATATCTATCCCTCAATCAAAACACGTTATTCTGAAGAAGTCATACTTGATTAAAAACTTTAACTTGATTTATATCTCTAAGGATGCTGCCAGAACTGCTGAGTATTTCAACATTTGACTTTTTTAATTGCATTTTATCTGGTCATTGTTATTTTAAGTTAATGAGATACTGTTGCATCCAAATACATATCTGCACTATTACAGCCAAATGGAGTCAAAAAGTCCTACAGCACAAATTCAGGCTCTTTGGCCTAAACTGGTCCACGCTGACCAAAATATCTGTCCTTGCTAATCCCATTTCCCTGCACTTGGCCCATATCCTTCCCTATCCATTGTAATTGTCCAAATGCCTTTTAAATATTGTTAACAAACCCACCTCGACCACTTCCACTGGCAGCTCATTCCATATGCATACTACTGTGTACAAACGTTGCCCCTCAGGTTTCCTTTTATTCTTTGCCCTCTAACCTTAAACTGATGCCCTGTAATCCTTAACTCCCCGACCCTTGGTAAAAAGACTGAGTGCATTCATCCTATCCATGCCTCTCATGATCTGAAACACCTCTATGAGGTGCCCCTCCTCAGTCTCTTACGGTCCCAGTTTGTTCAACATTCTCCCTATAACTCAAACCACTGAGTCCAGGCAATGTCATTCTTCTGCACTCTTCCAGTTTCATAGTATCTTTCCTATAACAAGGTGACCAAAACTAAACAGAACATCCTGTTTTAGTGATAAGAAAATTAATTGGGATGTACTGAGGTTGTGAAAGGCACGATATAAGTGGAATGAGAGCAGGGCGTCCAGTTTATTTTTAATATCTTGTTTTGTTTTAACAGGACACTATCCCCATGAAATATCTGGCTCTGGTGCTGTGTGCTTCCTCATTCAACACAAACACAAACTTCTGCCCAGGCTGTGGAATTCCCTTAATTAATTTCTCACCTTCCATTGGTCCCACACCCAAACATTGGGTAATGAACTGATGCCATTCATTATTTGAGTAGCCTTTCAACACAAATTGTTTAGGAGCACACGAATGATGTGAATGTGAGGAATGTCAGATCAGCCATGATTCTATTAAACCATCAAACAGGCTGAAGGGGCTATATGGCTTACTCTCATTCCTATTTCTTCTGGTATACACTTAATGGTAAGGTCCCAGGGAGTGTTGCTGAACAAAGAGACCTTGAAATGCGGGTTCATAGCTCCTTGAAAGTAGAGTCGCAGGTAGATAGGATAGTGAAGAGGGCGTTTGGTATGCTTTCTTTTATTGGTCAGAGTACTGAATACAGAAATTGGGAGGTAATGTTGCGGATGTACAGGACATTGGGTAGGCCACTGTTGGAATATTGCATGCAATTCTGGTCTCCTTCCTATCGGAAAGATGTGAATCTTGAAAGAGTTCAGAAAAGACTTACAAAATGTTGCCAGGGTTGGAGGATTTGAGCTATAGGGAGAGGTTGAATAGGCTGGGGCTGTTTTCCCTGGAGCGGCAGAGGCTGAGGGCTGACTTTATAGAGGTTTATAAAATCATGAGGGGCATGGATAGGATAAATAGACAAAGTCTTTTCCCTGGGGTGAGGGAGTCCAGAACTAGAGGGCATAGGTTTAGGATGAGAGGGGAAAGATATAAAAGAGATCTAAGGGGCAATGTTTTCATGCAAAGGGAATGTGTATGGAATGAGCTGCCAGAGGAAGTGGAGGAGACTGGTACAATTGCAACATTTAAAAGGCATCTGGATGGGTATATGAATTGGAAGGGTTTGGAGGGATATGGGCCAGGTGCAGCAAGTGGGACTAGATTGGGTTGGGATATCTGGTCGGCATGGACGAGTTGGACTGAAGGGTCTGTTTCCGTGCTGTACAGTTCTCTGATTCTATAATCTTAATAGTGTTAAACTTGTTCAAATTCTTCCATGGTCTCGCCTCTCTCTATATTCTCCAACCTGACAATCTATCAAGTACTGTGTTCCTGAAAATTTGACCTAACATGCTTGAACACAAAATCCCATTCCCCTGCCAATTAAAATGGGAATGTACCTAGGCCTTCTGCTCTGGAATTTACATATTTACTTCACTCTTTTCTTCCTTCTTTAAGAATCAACATAAAACCTCTCAAACTAGCCCTTTAAGACCGTAAGACATAAGAGCAGAAATTGGGCCATTCAGCCCATTGTGTACATACCGTAAATCAATCATAGCTGATAAATTTCTCAACCCCATTTTCCCGCTTTCTCCCCATAGCTCTTGATCCCCTTACAATCTATTCTCCATCTTAAATATACTCAATGACCTGGCCTCCACAGCCCTCTGTGGCAGTGAATTCCATAGGTTCGCCATCACTGGCAGAAGATGTTTCTCTTTATCTCCGTTGTAAAACGTTTTCCCTTTAGTCTAAGGCTGTGCCCTCAGGTCCTAATCTCTACCAATGGAAACATCTTCACAACATCCACTCTGTCCAGGCCATTCAGTACTCTGTAAGTTTCAATTAGATCTCTCCCCTTCATCCTTCTAACCTTCATAGAGAATAGACCTAGAATCCTCAAACATTCCTCGTATGTTAAGCTTTTTATTCCTGGAACCATTCTTGTGAACATACTTTGAACATGCTCCAGGACCAGTACATCCTTCCTGAGATATGGGGCCCAAAACAGCACACAATGCTCCAAATGTGGTCTGACTAGAGCCTTCTAGAGCCTCAGAAGAACATAGAGCCTCTGCTTTTATATTCAAGTCCTGTCAAAATAAATGATTATTGCATTTGCCTTCCTAACTACTGATTCAACCTGCAAGTTTACCTCTAGAGAATCTGGACTAGAACTCCCACATTTCCGCACTTCAGACTTCTGCATGACCTCACACTTTCCCATGTTGTACTCCATCTCCCACTTCTTTGCCCACTCTCTTAACCTGTCCAAATCCTTCTGCAGCCTCCCCAGCTCTTCAATACTAACTATCCCTCTACCTATCTTTGTATCGTCTACAAAGTTAGCCAGAATGCCCTCAGTTTGTTCAGCTACATCATTAATGTGGTCTGAAAATGTGTTGCTGGTTAAAGCACAGCAGGTTAGGCAGCATCCAAGGTACAGGAAATTCGACGTTTCGGGCCAGAGCCCTTCATCAGCCCTGATGAAGGGCTCTGGCCCGAAACATCGAATTTCCTGTTCCTTGGATGCTGCCTAACCTGCTGTGCTTTAACCAGCAACACATTTTCAGCTCTGATCTCCAGCATCTGCAGACCTCACTTTTTACTACCTCATTAATGTATAAAGTGAAAAGTTGTGGTCTCAACACTGATCCTTGTAGAACACCACTAGTCACCGGCTGCCATCCTGAGAAAGATCCTTTTATCTTCACGCTCTGCTTTCTGCCAGACAGCCAAGTTTCTATTCATGCTGGCACCTTGACTCTCACACCACGGCCCTTATATGCCTCATATGTAGCACCATGTTAAAGACCTTCTTGAAGTCCAGACAGATAACTTACATTGACTGTCCTTGGTCTAATATGGTAATTATTTCCTTGAAAGAAGTCTAGCGGGCTTGTCATGACCTCCCCTTGATGAAACCATGATGACTTTGCCCTACTTTATCATTCAGAAATCTCATCCTTCACAATGGACTCCAGGATCTTACCCACAACCGAGGTTAGGCAATTGGCCTGTAATTTTCCATCTTTTGCCTTACTCACTTTTTAAACTAGTGACTTTCCAGTCCTCTGATTCTATCAATTCCAGAAAGATCACTACTAATGTTTGTACTCTCTCTTCAGCTATCTCCCTTAGAACTTTGGGGTGTAGTCCATCTGATTTATCCTTCAGGCCATTCAGTTTTTCTAGCACCTTCTCTTTGGTGATGGCAACCATACTCAGCTCTGCCCCCTCACTCTCTTGAATTTTAAGATATTACTCGTGTCTTCCACTGTGAAGACTGACAAAATAATTACTCAGTTCCTCAGCCATTTCCTTGTTCCGCACTACCATCTCCCCAGCATAATTTTCCAGCGGTCCAATGTCCACTTTTACCTCTCCTTTGCCCTTTATATATCAGTTTTTCATCTTCACTGGTCTCCCTGGATCACAAAATACCTGAAATCAAGCTATAAATGCCTGGCTCCTCTCAGCACCTCCCCATAGAATGCATTGGAATTGGGAACATTTTGATACCCACAGCACAGTATCTTGCCATGTTTCTGCATCATGACCCAACATCACTCATTCCAAGAGTGCTCTTAAGTAGATTATTTTAACTCCATCTAAAAGGTTTTGCATGCTTTTAAGAGGTCTGTCATGACTCAGGAATTACTTTTTCTTTGGAAAATCAGTTATGAGCAAAGTAATTTTGAAGTTACATTTGTTAACCAGGTGGGGAGCAAGTCTGGTGTGTACATCCAGACTGTCTTGCAATTCTCACCCCAGCCTCCCAAAATCACTTACCCACAGATCAGCCAGGTTCAAAGTCTAATTCCCAGTGAATGTGGAATTGATTTCACCTGTAATTTCATCATCATTCAATGGTCAAGGAAAGTGGTAGATCTTGGATTTCCAGTTTCTGATTACTTTTCATTGACTCCCTCCTGGAAACTGCATCTATAATGTCAGGGAGTGATAAGGTGTCAGTCATTTCATTCTGGGATGAGAAACTTGTTAGACATATGTGAATCTTGGAAATCCTTAACCTTTCTTCAGGGGGACCTTAATCATGGAGTAAAAATGTGGCTAACAATAAGATTCCCAGGCACCAAGGGAGTAAAGGATGTCAGATTGAGCTGCAGAATCAAGGCAGATGTGTAGACATGCCCTTATTGTAGAGTAGGCATGCTTCAATTGTCACGAGAACAGAATAGATACCCTTCAGCATGCAGAGTCTAGATGAATAACCTATGACAGAATTGGATGGTAAGTCACTGATGTGAACTATCAAAACCCAGAAGAGATCACCAGGATAGAATGAGAATGAAAAGTTTTGCAAAGAAAGTTTGAGAAACCTTAAAGAGCAGCCCTCTGCAAGTAAGTACAACACGTTTTTAAGATCTGCAAGTCTTTTTATTTACTCCATTCAAACAAAAATAGGTTTATAAGCTCAAATATTGGCCATACAGTGATATTCCCAAACCACAGAAATACACTTTACATAAGGAGGAGACATTCAGCAAACTAGATAGTGGAAGCAGATCTTAGCAGTGGCCATTGTGAAATAACAACATCTTAAACATTCTCTTTTTCTTGTATAGAACAGGACTGAACATTTGCAGCGGGTCTAATTTCACAAGTATACTTCAAACCAACATATTAGTCCAAGATGGAAAACATCTGCTCCATGTTTAAGATCTTTGTTGTATAGTAGAGAACTTGAGGATTGTTGAAAAAAGACATTTTGTTGAAGCCTATGATTTTGCACACATGAGAATTTACAAAATGTACCGAAGTAAAGGCAAACCAACATTTTTACTTTATAAAGAAAGTGCTGATTGGTTGGTAAGTGCATTCTGACTGGTAGAGACATTGCCATGGAGAATGTATAGATAACCCTCAGTGTGCAGAGTCTAGATTAATAACCTGTTAATTATGACTGACTGTTAGCTGCCAAGCTTTGATTCAATTTTAAACAAGATAGCTGACTTGGACTGATCAAAGTTTTGCCCTAATAAACCAGAGAAAGGCTGTCACACTTGTTGAGTTAAATCAGGCACATTATGTTTTTTCCATGACAAAGGATAGGATCCTATATAATAATGCATATGATTATTCCAGTAACCTGTACATGCAAATGCACCATACTGTGAGCCAGAGTGATAATATAAATTGGTTGTCGGCATAATTCACAAACCTACTCTGTGCATGCAAACTCACAGCACACTGTCCGACATTAGAAATGCTTCTACAATAGAAAACATTTGCTACATTCTCTTAAGTGTGCAAAAATTTACCCTGATGACCAATTTAGGATTGTCAGTAAGTTCTGCAGTACAGAACACTCGCACATATTGAAATATATATCGATCACAATCCGCTTGCCAAACAATCAGTACCTTCCTCTCACAAAATATTAATGTTGGTTTCTCTTTTGGTATTTTGGAATTTGTCTTGATGAGTGTAAGACAAAAAATGTATTCTCTCTCAGCTATGCTCAACATTTATTATATTTAATCATATTCTTATTTAATATTTGGGCATTATTATTAGGCTTAAACAATGTCAGCAGTCCTCTGATACTTGGGGCAATTATTTTAAATCTTGTTCTCATGATGCTGAATGTTTGACTGACATTGAGTTTGAACCAGCCAATTTATAATTGATTTTTTTCCCAATTGACAACAGAGTGAATAAATCCGTTCTTATAAATCATTGCTCCAGAAATTTTACAAATACGATAGATTAAGAAATCTCAAGTAGGTTCAGTGTTTTTATGAAACTAGTCAGCCAGATTCTTTTTGGTAAATTCAGAAACTTCATGACTTTGTGTACAAAATTCAAAATCCATTCATACTTCTTCCAATTTGAGTGCAGGACTCCTGCATAGTACGCAATGCCAGTTATGTATACATTGTGTGTCAGTGACGCTTTGTGCAGCTTTGGAGCATCCCAAGTTGCCCAGCAATAGCCATCCTCTCCAAGATTCCAATGATGCTCACTGCCTATGTGATATAATCACATCACCCCATCCCATCCTTTCTTGTGCCTTTGCATCTTAACTTTTAGTTAAACACTGAATGTTGCTGGTTAAGCAATTTGCATTAAATGTGATATCTGGGCCATGTACGTTTCTCCTGCAATGCTCGGCAGCATCAAATGATAAAGTATACAGAGTGTCTGGTAACCCAACATGACAATGATGGAAAATCAGAATATCTTTCTTGTTCTGCTGAATCTTTAGCAGGATTCCACAAATTGTGGCCCTCAAGATATTGCAGAAATAGGGTCAAATGACACAGGCAATGCCAGCGTAGGAGCTGAGTTGGCTGACCTATACAAAGCAGAAGGCTCTAATCAGTTCCTCAGCCTCTGGGGTGATGGAGATTGTACAAAGACAGTGATCATGGGGCTCACACACTTGCTGCCCACTATTCAGGGAGGGGGGAAATGGGAGACAGCTTGATGGAGAAAAAAAATCCATTTTGTGGGTGAAAATAGGCACCTGAGTGAAACTTAACACACCTGAAAATTCTGCACTCGCCTTAGAAACAAGGAATCTTCAAAATAACACCACTCCTACATTCTAAGATTTGTGGGCAAGAGAATGTCCATCCAGTGCATAACATGTGGTGAGGCTGATGGTTTCAGATCACTGTCACTGCACGTCATTCACTCTTAACATACCGCAAGTCTCCAGCATAACGAGAGAAAAGCAAAAGAAACAACAGAATCAACAAAGAAAAATTTCCAGCCCTTTGCCTTTGACTCATGTAAAGACTGAAAAGTAGAGGATTCAAATCTAACTGATGTACATTCTCAGTTTCAAGTTAGTTTAATAAGTCCAATTCTGATCATTCAGTGCCTCACTGTCCTTAAATACATTCTGGCTAACTATGGTACAATTTTTTAAACTGGTCATCTTGACTGAAACTTAATGCAATCAAAGGGGATCTGGAATAATAAACAGTACGTCAAGAAAGTGGATACATGGAACAACTCATTCTTAATGCGATTTGAAGCACTTGGAGATTTGTGTTTGAAGTGTGAAGATGGAATATTATGTACTAAATTAATTTCAAAGTATCCTTCAAAAGCTTTCAGAAGAAATGCCAAATTAAAAAGTTTCCAATAATACAAACTTACACACTGCTTTTTTATAAAATGGTTACCGTAATTTTTGTCAAAGCAGTATATTCTTCCATGTGACTTCTCACATCTGTACAATTTTTTAAATATAAAAATAGCCTTCAGTATCGTCCCGTAGGATTGCTATTCAATTGCTACAAAAATTTTCACTGCCTCCAAGCATCACATGTACAGACTCAGTTACCTGTTTACACACAAATCATTCTGTGTTGTGTTTAAATTAAAAAAATCCCTACAAAATGCATCGAAAATCCATTTCTTGCATCAAACAACTTTTGGGGGGGGGGAAAGAAACCTTTGCTTTTTGTAGTAAAATTAATCCACATTTAGTTTTTTGCTCAAACAATTGGTTGTTGCTGTTTTCAATCTTTTAACAAACCACTGCTAACATCTGGCCACAATAAGCAAGACATTATCAAAGCAAGAACACAAGAGGGAAACCTAAAAATCTGAACAAAAACTTCACTGAAAAGAATTTTACTTTCGACTATATACATCTTTGCCAGAAGGTGTTGTACTCAATGCCCCTTCTTCACTGAGGATCCCAAGAAACCTCAGGTTGAGAATCTTCAGCTGGTCATCCAGTTCCATTCGAACAATTCCATCCTCACCATCAATACTGAGCAGCATACCTGTGGCTTCCCGATCTTCACCTAGAATCACCTTCACCTACAGACAAAAATGTTGTACACAGTTGAAATATCTACAGCTTTCTATTTCTTTAATTAGTACAACGTACAAAGCTTCACAGTTCCGGCACCCAATCCATAGCATCTAGCACTCCGTAACCAGTTGGAGGGCATCAAAGTGGATAACAGGTCCACACAAGCAGACATGACAATCTTACAGCTGAGTGTCTTCCCAATAAGATTGCATTAAGATTCTGAATTACCACAGGAGTTGAGAAGAACATAAAATGTTTTATGTTTTTCTCTCAAATTTTCATCATGAGTTTCTTATACCCAATTCCACATATATAACATGTGCTCTTTAAATGTAAGCTCTTTCTTTCTAAGTCCTTGCTAAGAGTACAAGTTTAATACAATAAAAGATATTTAGAAAAAGCTTTGTGATCCTCACAGAGATACAATGCAAGATTTACGTGGGAAAGCAATGGTGGAGTGATAACATTACTGACTAATAATCCAGAAATCTAGGCAAATGTTCTGAAGCTTGGGTTAAAATCCCACCATAGCAGATGGTGAAATTTGAATTCAATTTTAAAAATATGTTATAGCGTCAATGTGATGTACAGGATGGAAACAGACCCTTCGGTCCAACCTGTCCATGCCAACCAAATATCCTAACCTAATCTAGTCCTATTTACCAGCACTTGGCCCATATCCCTCTAAACCCTTCCTATTCATATACCCATCCAAATGCCTTTTAAATGTAATTGTACCAGTCTCCACCAGTTCCTCTGGCAGTCCATTCCATACACGCACCACCCTCTGTGAAAAAGCTGCCTCTTCGGTCTCTTAAATTTTTCCCCTCTCACCCTGAACCAATGCCCTCTAGTTCTGAACTATCCCATTCCAGGGAAAAGACCTTGTGTATTCACCCTATTCCATGCCCCTCATGATTTTATAAACCTCTATAAGATCACTCCTCAGCCTCCAAAGCTCCAGGGAAAACAACCCCAGCCTATTCAGCCTCTCCCTATAGCTCAAATCCTGTTACTGAAATGTTTGCTTAATGGTGACAATGTAACCACTGTCAATTGCTATAAAATCCTGTCTGGTTCACCAATGTCCTTTGTGGAAGGAAATTTATCATCCTTACCTGGTCTGGCCTACACAAACTCCAGGCCCACAGCAATGTGGATGACTTAACTGTCTTCTGGACAATTAGGTCTGACAATAAATGCTGCCTGAGCCAGCAAAGTGTACACAGCCTGTGCACCCTGAAGCCAACATAATGGGCAATGTACTCCTCAACCTCTTCCCACAGCACAGTCATGAAAGTCAGATCAAGATAACATAGTCGTCACTAAATAACTCATTTACTCCATGGTTTACCCTCTCATTGACTGACACATAACTCACTCAATTGTGGACAAAAGTGTTCAGTTGTAATCTGTTTCACAACTTGTTAAATTGCAGAAGAAGGAAGCCATTAACATTAGTAATAAATGGGCAGTACAATGCATTTTGTTTTTAAACTGAAGGGCCAGTTATAGGTATCTGTTCCTGCATGATAAGTGATCCAGAAGACTATATCAGCTGACTAATTATATTACACTAGACAAGACCACATAACCTACCCCCACCAGAACCCAGCCAATAATAAAGTTATCCAGGTAATGCAATATGCTTCAAAGCAAACAGTTTTTGAAAAGAAATACCAAAGGTTTTCAGCAGGTTTATATATTTATAAACTATTCTCAAATTAATACACTTACATCAGTGAAACTGAATCACTGAACCAAATGGCTTATGTACCACTAGACTGAGCAGGCAGTCAGTGCTGGATATACGTGCAGCTGCCCCCTGTCAAACAAGCATTCCATTTTGGATACAGATGAGGGGGATGGCTTTGTAGGTAACAGCAGCAGCACAGAGCAGTGACATCACGACTGGCTCTGCTGTACAGAGAGGGGGGCAAAGCATAGTAAAGCAATAGTAATTGGAGATTCAATGGTCAGGGGCACAGACAGGTTCTTCTGTGGCTGTGAGACATATTCCAGGATGCTATGTTCCTCCCTGGTGCCAGGGTCATGGATGTCTCTGAGCAGATACAGAGCATCCTGAAACAGGAAGATAAAGCAACAGAAAGATAAAACAAACAGAAGTCATTATCCATATTGGCATAAATGACATAAGTAGGAACAGTGACAAGGTTCTGCAGGTAAATATGCACGTCGAGTCCGTGATTAAGAAAGCGAATGCAATGTTGTCATTTATCTTAAGAGGGTTGGAATATAAAAGCACCATTGTGCTACTGAGACTTTATAAAGCTCTGGTTAGGCCCCATTTGGAGTACTGTGTCCAATTTTGGTCTCCACACCTCAGGAAGGACATACTGGCACTGGAAAGTGTCCAGCGGAGATTCACGCGGATGATCCCTGGAATGGTAGGATCCTGGGATTGTATTCATTGGAGTTTAGAAGATTAAGGGGAGATTTAATAGAAACTTATAAGATAATACATGGCTTGGAAAGGGTGGACGCTAGGAAATTGTTTCCGTTAGGTGAGGAGACTAGGACCATGGACACAGCCTTAGAATTAGAGGGGGTAAATTCAGAACAGAAATGCAGAGACATTTCTTCAGCCAGAGTGTGGTGGGCCTGTGGAATTCATTCCTGCGGAGTACAGTGAAGGCCGGGACGCTAAATGTCTTCAAGGCAGATTGATAATTCCTTGTGACATCAAGAATTTAAGGCTACGGGGAGAATGCGGGTAAGTGGAGTTGAAATGCCCATCACAGAACAGGAAATTCGACGTTTCGGGCCAGAGCCCTTCATCAGGAATTTTCGGGCTCTGGCCCGAAACGTCGAATTTCCTGTTCCTTGGATGCTGCCTAACCTGCTGTGCTTCAACCAGCAACATATTTTCAGCTCTGATCTCCAGCATCTGCAGACCTCACTTTTTACTTGAAATGCCCATCAGCCATGGTTGAATGGCGGAGTGGACTCGATGGGCCGAATGGCCTTACTTCCACTCGTATGTCTTATAGTCTTATCAACAATTCAGGGCGTTAAGTAGTAAACTGAAAAGCAGGACCTCCAGGGTAATAATCTCAGCATTCCTCCCCATGCACTACTGAGACTAAGAACTGAGGCAGAAAACAATTAAATACGTGGCGAAACAGCTGGGGTAAGGGGAAGGGCTTCAGTTATGTGGATCATTGGGATATCTTCCAGGGAATGTGGAACCTGTACAAGGAGGATCTAAATGGAAGGCCACCAATATCCTAGAGGGAGGATAGTGTCACTCAGGAAGGTTTAAACAGTAGATCAGGAAAAATAGATACCGGGGAAAGAGCTTGAGACTAAGGCAAATATAAGTAAGAGGACGAGTAGCCGGGGAAGAGATTGCTGAGCTTAGCAGAACTGGAAGCTTGAACTGTATTTGCTTCAATGCAAGAAATATAACAGACAAGATGAATGAACATTAGAGCCTGGATTAATGCTTGCAATTATGATGTTGTTGCTATCATACAGACATAGTTGAATGAGGGACAGCAGCTGTCAGCGTAATATTCTGCTATGTTGATGTTTAAGACAAAACAGATGAAGCAAGAGAGGTTTGGGAGTTGCATTACTGGTCAGGGAGCATATTCACAGCTGTGTTCAGGGAGGACATCCTGGAGGGATCGTGCAGTGAGACATTATGAGCAGAGCTCAGGAATAGGAAGGGTGCAATCACAATGCTGTCATTACAGTGCACGACAGGCCCTTTCAGCCCTCAATGTTGCGCCGACCTGTGAAACAAATCTGAAGCCCATCTAACCTACACTATTCCATCATCATACATATACTTATCCAATGACCATTTAAATGCCCTTAAGATTGGCAAGTCTACTACTCAGGCCATTCCACACCCTTACTACTCTCTGAGTAATGAACCTACCTCTGACATCTGTCCTATATCTATCACCCCTCAATTTAAAGCTATGTCCCCTCATGGTAGTCATCACCATCCGAGGAAAAAGGCTCTCACTGTCCATCCTATCTAAACCTCTGATCATCTTGTATGCCTTTATTAAGTCACCTCTTACAACTTTTTCCTCTCCAACGAAAGCAGCCTCAAGTCCCCCAGCCTTTCCTCATGAGACCTTCCCTCCATACCAGGCAACATCCTGGTAAATCTCCTCTGTACTCTTTCCAGTGTTTCCACATTTTTCCTATAATGCGACGACTAGAACTAGCCGCACCAGAGTTTTATACAGTTGCAACATGACCTAATGGCTCCGAAACTCAATCGCTTTACCAGTAAAAGCTGACACACCATACGCCTTTATAACAACCCTATCAACCTGGGTGGCAACTTTCAGGATCTATACACATGGACACAAAAATCTCTCTGTTCATCCACACTGCCAAGAATCTTACCATTAGGCTAGTACTCTGTTACTCATTCCAAAGTGAATCACCTCACACTTTTCCACATTAAACTCCATTTTCCACCTCTCAACCCAGCTCCGCAGCTTATCTGTGTCCCTCTATAACCTGCAACATTCTTCTGCACTGTCCACGACACCACTGAATTTAGTATCATCAATAAATTTACTAACCCATCTTTCTACGCCCTAGTCCAGGTATTTTTTAAAGGGACAAGCAGTAATAGCCCCAAAACAGATCCTTGCGGTACGCCACTAGTAACTGAACTCCAGGACAAACATTTCCCACCAACCACCACACTCTGTCTTCTGTCAGCTAACCAATTTCTGATCCAAACTGCTAAATCACCCTCAATCCCATGCCTCTATTTTCTGTAATAGCCTACCGTGGGGAAGCTTATCAAACGCTTTACTGAAATCCATATACACCACATCAACCACTTTACCCTCATCTACCTGTTTGGTCACCATCTCAAAGAACTTAATAGAGTTTGTGAGGCATGACCTACCCTTTGCAAAACTGTGTTGACTATCTCTAATCAAATTATTCCTTTCTAGGTGATTATAAATCCTCTCTCTTATAATCCTTTCCAACACTTTACCCACAACTGAAGTAAGGCTCACTGGTCTATAATTACCAGGGACGTCTCTACTCCCTTTCTTGAACAAGGGGACAATAATTGCTATCCTCCAGTCTTCTGGCACCATTTCTGTAGATAATGATGACAAAGATCAAAGCGAAAGGCTGTGCAATCTCCTCCCTAGCTTCCCAGAGTATCCTAGTGTAAATCCCACCTGGCTTCGGGGACTTAGGTATTTTCACACTTTCCAGAATTGCTAACAGCTCCTCCTTATGAACCTCAATCCCGTCTAGTCTAATATTACTTGCGATTGTTCTACAGACCTCCCAGCTGCCAGCAGGAGATAGAAGAGGAGGAATGTAGTAAGATTCTGGAAAGATGTGAAAATAATAGAGTTGTTGTGGTGAGTAATTTTAACTTCCACCCCCCCCACCCCACACACACTGACTGGTACTCCGAGTGCTGGGATTTTGGATGGGGAGCAATTTGTTAAGTATATCCAGGAGGGTTTTGTTGAAACAGTACGTGAATAGTCCAGCGGGGGAGGTGTTGTGTTGGACCTGATATTGGGAAATGGGCCTGGCCAGGTGATCAACGTTACAGTGGGGAAGCATTTTGAGAATATTTCTGTAAACTTTTCGATGCTTATAGATAAGGACATCAGCGGATGTTGGATGAAGGTGGGGGAAGGCCAACTACAACCGAACGAGCCAAGAATCGGGGAATGTGGATTGGGAGCAACTATTTGAGGATAAAAATCACATCTGACATTTCTTTTAAAGACAATTGATTAGTGTGCAAGACAGGCATGTTCCTGTGAAAATTAAGGAAAGGAATGGCAGGATTTGGGAACCTTGGATGACAGGGAAATTATCAGCTTATTCAAAAAAAAGCAAGTGTACCCAAGCTCGAGGCAACTAAAAACAGATGAAATCCTTGAAGAATATAGAAAAATTAGGAAGGAGTTCAAATGGGGAGTTAGGCAGGGACTATGAAATTTTGTTTGTCAGCAGGGTAAGGAGAATCCTAAAGCATTTTATATATATATTATGAGCAAAAGGATAGCTAGGCAAAGAGTAGGCTCACTCAAGGATAAAGGAGGGAGGTTATGTGTGGAAGTGGGTGAGATCCTTAATGAATACTTTACATTGGTATTCACC
Source organism: Hemiscyllium ocellatum (assembly GCF_020745735.1). Taxonomy (NCBI): domain Eukaryota; kingdom Metazoa; phylum Chordata; class Chondrichthyes; order Orectolobiformes; family Hemiscylliidae; genus Hemiscyllium; species Hemiscyllium ocellatum. The sequence continues at coordinate 18,762,148 of NC_083447.1, read as the reverse complement.
AAAGAGAGGGACACGAAGGATGTTGAGGTTAGGAGAACATGCGTGAATACTCCCGGTCAGTCAACATAATGAAGGAGCAAGTGTTGGGTGTCTTGGAATGTATTAAGGTAGACACGTCCCGAGATGAGATCTATCTCAGGATCAGGTGGGAAGCAAGGGAGGAAATAGCTGGGCCCTTAATAGATATCTTTGCATCCCCTTTGGCCTCAGGTGAGGTTTCAGAAGACTGGAGAATGGCCAATGTTGTTCCTTTGTTTAAGAAGGGAAACAGAAATAAACCAGGTAATTACAGACCGGTGAGCCTTACATCAGTAGTGGGGAAGCTGTTGGAGTAGATACCGAGACACAGAATTTCTTCACATTTGGAAGCAAATAGGCAGCGTGGGATTGTGGACAGAAGGTCATGTCTCACCAATCTGCTTGAGTCTTGAGGTGACAAGAATGATTTGAGGAGAAAGGGCAGTGAGTGGGTGTTGTAAACAGGACTTTAGTAAGGCAGTTGATAAAGTACCTCATAGCAGGCTAATACGAAAGATAGAGTCTCGTGGGATCCGGGGTGAGCTAGCTAGATGGATACAAACCGGCTTGGTCATAGAAGGCAAAGAGCTTTCGTGGAAGGGTGTTTTTCAGAATGGAGATCAGTAACTAATGGCTTACTGCAGGGATCAATGCTGGGACCCTTGTTGTATATAATTTATATTAAATGATCAGGAAGCAAATGTAGGTGATCTGATTAATAAATTTGCAGACACCACCAAAACTGGGGAGTTATAGATAGTGAGGAGGATTGTGAGTGGGATTTAAATAGACAGCATATTTGGGTAAAGAAATGACAGATAGAGGTCATGCATTTTGGAAGGTCAAATTCAGATGCAAATTATACAATAAATAGCAGAACCCTGAGGTGCAGTGACATAGTGAGGGATCTACAGATCCCTGAAAGTGGCAACACAAGTGGATAAGGTGGTCAAGAATTCATACACATCATGCTTGTCTCTCCATCAGCTGGGCAGTGAATACGTTGGCAAATTATGTAAAAAACTTTAGTTAGGCCACATTTGAAATATTTCACACAGTTCTGGTAGCCAAACTACCAGAAGGACATGGAGGCTTTGGTGAGGATGCACAGAAGGTTTATCAGGATATTGCCTGGTCTGAAGGGTTTTAGTTACAAGGAGAGGTTGGATAAACTTGGATTGTTTTCGCTGGAAAAATGGAGGCTGAGGTCTACAAGATTATGAGAAGCATAGATAGGGTGGATAGTCAGAGGCTTTCTCCCAGGTTGGAAAGGTCAACTACAAGAGTAGACAGGTTCAAGGTGAGAGGAGAAAGTTATGGGGAAAAGTGCAGGAAGAATTTTTCACAAGAGGGTGGTGGGTGTCTGGAACACACAGGCAGTGGACATGTTGGAAGCAGGTATGTTAGCAAGGTTTAAGGCATATCTTGATAGATATGTGCAGGGGAACCTCGGTTATCTGGATTTGATAGGCGGGCACTATTTCATTCGGATAATCGATTATTCAGTTAATTGATCACATGCCTTTTCTCTGGGGGCCAGAGATTTTAATGTCTACTCCCTATTCAGGAGACTGCAGCAGCACACAGTGCACAAGACCCTGCCCTCAACATGCCACCTTCCCCCCCCCCCCCCCCCCCACCACACTCCGAACCCATCCTCGCTCCTGCCCAACACTGCCTCACCCACCTCCGTAGATACTCACCCCCTCTCTGGGGCAGCTGGACTGGACACCAACAACCATACTGTTGCAGTTGCCTTTGTGGGTTAAGTCTCCAAATAACACGCACACACAGTCATAGAGATGTACAGCATGGAAACAGACCCTTCGGTCCTATTCGTCCATGCCGACCAGATCCTCCAACCCAATCTAGTCCCACCTGCCAGCACCCGGCCTATGTGCCTCCAAACCCTTCCTACTCATATATTCATCCAAATGCCTCTTAAATGTTGCAATTGTACCAGCCTCCACCACTTCCTCTGGCAGCTCATTCCATACACATACCATTCACCGTGTGAAAAAGTAGGAGTCTTTTATATCTTTCCCCTCTCACCCTAAACCTATGCCCTCTAGTTCTGGACTCCCTGACCCACAGACATAACTTTTTACTCCAACATTTTGACAGGTTCCACCTTTGCCGGGTACAGGACAATGTTGGAGGGAATATCTGGGGAAGGGTGGTGGGTTTAGGGTACACCCCTGTGTAAAACTCCAGGGAAAGTGTGTGTGTGTGTGTGTGTGTGTGTGTGTGTGGGGGGGGGGGGGGGGGGGGGGGGGGGCGGGGGCGGGGGAGGGGTGGCAGGAGTTCAGTCATTTGGAGACAGTGCCTGTTTAACCACTGTCAACAAAAGACGCGATCACTGTTGGAAACACGTCTTTGAAGTAATATTTCCATTGGGACCTCGAGATCTCCTTCGGATAATCCAATTTTCAGATAATTGGTATTTGGATAATCGACTTTCTTCTGTAAACGGGAGGCAAACAGAGAGATAGATTGCATGGGCAATAAACAGGCTTAAATAAGGATTAAAAATCAGCACAGGCTTGGTGGATCCAAGGGCAGTGTTGTTTTTTTTTATACACACAATATATGATTTTTCCCATAAAATATCAATCTAATATCAGCATTTATTTGCATGACTTACATTTTTATGAATTTCTTGCTTGGCGTTTGAGTGGTGTTAATGCTGAGCAGTAGGATATTTCAACAATTTCGAACTTCCATGTTTGGTTTGATGCAGAGTACACATTTCGTTGACTCATTCGCAACAACGAACTCAAAAAAAAACTACTCTCTTTACCCATTCAATTAAGTTCTTCTTCTTCCAAAGTTTTAACAATTAAAATCTAATTAAGGCTAGCTGTTTTCTAACAAACTACATCCACATTAATTGAGCCAGGAGAAACTATTTAATGTCCAACTCTTACAGCAAGGTGAAAGAGGAAGCTTTCATCACCATTGATCTGAGCTTAGTTTGACCAAAATAATGCGAGATATTGCATTTTGGAAAAGTGAACAAGGGCAACACATTTTCAGCAAGGGCAGGACTTACACAGTTAAGTGTTGTCGAACAGAGAGACCAAGGACTTCAGGTAGATAGTTCTTTGAAAGTTGTGTCACAGGTACACAGGGTCATTAAGAAGGTGATTAGCATACTTGCTCAGACTACTGAGTATGGGAGTCTAGATTAGAGTGGTGCTGGAAAAGCACAAGTCAGGAAGTATCTGAGGAGCAGGAAAATCATGTTTCGGGCAAAAGCCTTTCATCAGGATCCAGCATCTGCAGTCCTCACATTTGCCTACTGAGTATAGGAGTTGGAATCTCATGTTGAGGTTGTGCAAGGCATTGATGGTATACAGTGTACAGTTCCAGTTGCCCTGCTGTAACTGGAGAGGGTTCAAAAAAGATTTACCAGGATGTTGCTGGAACTGGAGAGTTTGAGTTATAGGGAAAGGCTGGGACATTTTTCACTTGAGCATAGGAGGTTGAGGGGTGACATTATAGAGGTTTACAAAATCATAAGGGGCATAGAGGTGGTGAGGGTGGGGAGAGTTCAAAATGAGGGGGGCATAGTTTAAGGTGAGAGGAGGAAGATTTATAAAGGAACCCAAGGGACAATTTTTTCCACAGGGTGGTTCTTTTGTGGAATGAACCATCAGAGGAAGCGGTATACACTGGTTCAGTTACAACTTGGACACGTATATGAATAGGAAAGTTTGGGAGGAACATGGGCCAAATACAGCCAAGTGTGACTAGTGTGGTTTGTCATTGGTGAGTTGGATCAAAGGGTCTCTTTCCAAGCTGTATGACTCAATGATTATGACTGTAAAATACCATAAGTGAATGTTCTGTGCCTAAACCCATAATCCACCTAACTCACACATCCCTGGACACGACGGACAATTTTGCATTGCCAATCCATCGAACAATCTTTAGACTGAGAAGAAACTGGCGGAAACCCACGTAGACATGGAGAGAATGTGCAAAGTCCACACAAACAGTCGTCAGCGGCTGGAACAGAACCCAGATCCTTGGCACTGTGAGGCAATGCAAACCAGAGTCATTTGCTGCCCCAATTTTACTGATCTTTTCCAAGGCTTTTTGTGACTGATCAGAATATGGGTGTTGAGCTTCATGAGGAATGGGGAAACAAAGATTATAACAGACAATTTTATAGATTGTAAAGATCAAAAGGAGTTTCTGCAGCAACTCAGGCACAGGTGGTTAGCAGCAAGTTGGCTCTTACCTTATCACTTTTCATAGGGGTGACAGGTTCAAGATGTTCACTCGAGATGCTGACTACTTTGTCAGTGTCAGACAGATACACGGAGCAAAGGCCACCCTACAGGGAAAAAAGATTTAACATTCCTTCAAAACTACAAAGCATTAAAAGTTTACATTCCCCTCCTGAACCATAAAAGTTTTCCCATTTTCTCTACAGATTTGTCCACACAATGGTCAGTGCAGTAATTGAACCCAACAAACAGTTCTTTCACTCAGTTAATATTTGGTGCAACTAAAGCTGTAGCAAATTTCAGCATGTCTTTTCACCCGATGGCTCAGCTGAACAGACAATAAAGAATGCAAATAGTAAGCATAATTCTACAATCCAATATCTTTTGAGAGATATTTGGTCCTGCAAGTTCAAAACTGCACATCTTTGACCAGTTAGAAGGAGCCTGCACTGAATATCCCATATTTGGGGGAATGGTAGTGTTGTGTAAATGCCATGACTAATCGACACACTCTCACAATTGCTCTGGGAAGACAAGTTCAAATCCCATGACAGCAGCTGATGGAATTTAAATTTAATTGATCAAAACTTGTTATGCAAAAGATACTAACTGTGAAACTAATACCAACTGCAGTGAAAATTCATCCGGATTACTACTGTCGTTTGGGAAGGAAGTCAGCTGTTCCTATCTGGTCTGGCTTGTGTGTGATTCCAAATCCACAACAATGTGTTTGAATCTTAACTGTTCTCTGAGGTAGGCAGCAAACCATTTAGTTATGTCAAACAAGATGGACTGCAGCAGTTCAAGAAGCCGACTGGCCACAACCTTCATTGGTCAATTAGGGAAAGGTACTAAATGCTAGCTTTGCCTGTGACCCCCACATGCAGTGAAAGAATTACCAACCCTATACGGCATGAGCACGACTGACATTAAAACTCACCTGCAAGAAAGAAAATTCACTCCCACTTTCAACAGGCACACAGTAGTTTCATATCACAGAGTTTTTTACATTCCTACATGCATCCCACTCTATCCTATTTCCAGAATGATCTTAGGGCAATTGCTCCATTAACTACTCACTTCCAGGTGACTAGAATATTTTGCTGGGTTGCTGGCAACTTTGAGACAATAATGTTTTACTATTGTGGCTCTGTGGTTGTGATTCTTTGTTCACTTCAGAAGCCAGACTAATGAACTGAATATTTCAGACTCCAAACTTTCTCTCTGGATCGCCTTGCGTTAAAAGTGTGCTTAAATCTTTATTTCAAATTCCAAAACCAACATTCAGTACAAATGTAATGTTACATACCGACACGCTGCGGATCACTCCAGTTTGTCCTATGATCTGTGCATCCAAATGGGTGTCCCGTACTTTAACCATGATGTCAGTTGTTACCCAGTCATTGGACCCCTGATCAATGCTGGAACCTGGTGTGTGAGGATTGTATGCACCAGGAGATGGAGCCCCAGGTGTCATTGGACTATAACCAACAGGGCTTGGACTTGGGCTTGCCTGTAACAGAAAACATACTGTGAGTGGGACAGAAAGGCAAACTGAGTTAGAACAATATTGTTCATGTACTGGTAAAATATTCAATTTACTTTCCATCATTTTATATTCCATCTCTGCCAATATAAAAAGCACCATTTTCCAAACCCTTGCAGGTCTGAAGAAGTCATATTGGACTCAAAAAATTAAGTCTGTTTCTCTCTTTGCAGATGCTGTCAGACCTGCTCAGCTTCTCGAGGACTTCTTGAGTTTGTTTCAGTTACAGTATTAACTGCTTCCCACTTGAGTTCAACTAACCAGTAAACCAGCACAGACAAGTGGCTAATGTCTTTGTAAAAGTAAATTCAAATAGGTTCACTCTTAAAATGTACCTGGTACGCCATTGGTGATGGTGTTGGGTGATAGCTGGCAGGTGAGTGAGTATTTTGGTAGCCCACAGGACTTGGTGCAACCTGGTGATAGCTTTGTGGACTGGGGCTGGGCTGGTAAGATCCTTGAGGCGATGGAGCCGCATATGGAGAAAATTGGTCTGTGCTGTACCTGAAAGACAAATTCCAAAGATTAAACGATGAGGAGACTGAACTAGCCATACCTGAGCCACCTTTTTGAAGAGTAACAAATTGTAGAAAGGCAGCCGAAATCAGAGCGAATAGCAATCCACTTTAGAAAGGATACAAAGGTCCTTGAGGATTCCGACTCGAATGGATTCATGTTTGAGGTGTTTACAGCTAAAGATCAGGTTGATGAAACTGGGATTATTCTCCAGATAGTAAAGGAAATTGAGAGGAGAGTTGGGAGATAATAAATAGGTGATGGTCATTTGCACTTCAAACATGCTCTACAAATCAATAAAATCATGGCTGATCTTGGTCATGGCCTCAACTTTACTTTCTTAGTTGTTCCACAAATTCTTAATTCTTTTGTCAACCCCAAAATAGCCAATTGAACCTCCACTGCTCTGAGTGGAAAAGAAATTTCTCCTTATCTTCATCTTAGACGAGATCCCTTTTTAAGCTGTGTCCACTAGTTCTCAACTCCACCTAAATGAAACACCCTTTCAGCATCTAAGCCATCAAGCTGCCTCAGAACGTTTTAGGTTCCAATAAGGGATCACGTCTCATTCTTCTCAACTCCAAAGACAGACTGTATTGCCGAGTTTTCCCCCACATAACAATCCCTTCATCCCAGAAATTAGCCTTGTGAGTCTTCTCTGAACTATTACCAAATGCAAGTTAATTTTTCTCCAGTAAGGAAGCTAAAATATTCTACATTTCTTCAGTTTCACCAACATTTTGTACAGTTATACCAAGACCTCTGTTTACATACTCCACATCCCCGCAATAAAGGTTAACACTCCAGGTCCTTCCTAATTATTTGATATACCTGCATGCTAACATTACGTGATTCATGGACATTCAGATCCTTCTGTACTGCAGAATTCTGCACTGCTTCATCATTTAAAGTAATAATCTGCTTCCTTATCCTTCCTGACAAGTGGATAACCTTACATTTTCTTACATTATACAACATCTAACAAATTTTTGCCCAACCACTTAACCCTTCCATACCCTTTCACAGACTGTTTGTATACTCATAACTTGCTTGCCCACCTATCTTTGTAGAATCAGAATATTTGGCTGCAAAACAGTTAGTTCCCTTATTCAAGTTATCACCACAGATTAACTAGTTAAGGACACAGCTCTGATCCCTGAGGCACTCCACTAGTCAGCTTGTCAATCTGAAAATAACCCCATTATCCCAACTGCGTTTCCTGGGAGTTAACCAATCCGTCATTCATGCTTATAAATCATATCCATACCCTGAATACTTAACTTGGTGCAGTACATATATTAGAATATAGAAAAGAGACAGAAGGATTGCTGTCATGGTGCAATGATAACAACCTCTCTCTGAATGTGGCAAAACAAAATAACTAATCAATGACTTAATATAGAAAGCAGGAGAACATCAATGAAGCAGAGGTTGAGAGGGTTGAGCGTGTCAAGTTCCTAGGAGCGATGACCTGTCCTGGACTTCCTAAGTAGATGCAACGGTCAAGGCGACACAACAATGGCTATTCTTCCTCAAAGTTAAAAAGCTAGTGTACTTCCAATTAAACCTGTTGGACTATAACCTGTTGTTGTGTGATTTTTAACTTTGAACACCCCAGTCCAACACCGGCATCTCTAAATCATATTCTTCCTCAGGCAGCTTAGGAAACTCAGCATGTCCATAAAGACCTTCAGCAACCTTTACAGATGCACAGAAAGCTTACTATCCAGGTGCATAATGGCCTGGTACAGCAACTGCTCTGCCCTGGACTGTACAAAACTACAGAAGGTTGTTTGCACAGCTCAGACCGTCATGCAAGCCAAGACCCCATCCATGGAATCCATTTACAGTTCTTGTTGCCGTGGAAAGGCGGCCAACATCATCAAAGACCCCTCCTACTCCAGTAATGCTCTCCTACAAACTCTTCCATCACGCAGGAGATACAGAAGCTTGAACATGCACCAACAGGTTTGAGAACAGTTTCTTCACTGCCATTATTAAACAAATGAATGGGCTCTCTAAATTCAAATAATGTTGACCTTGCTTCGTGCACCTCCTATGCCGTGTAACCTGTAGGCCTCAGTCTGTCTAAGCACCTTATGAACTTCATGTCCTTACTTACTATGATCTTCCTGTTGTGCTCACAAACAAAGCTTTTCAGCGTACTTAGGTATACATGACAATAATAAATCAAGGCAAGGATATCTATTGGCTCCCCTTTGTCTACCATAAAACATCGAGTCCACTCTGCCATTTAATTATGGCTGATGGGCATTTCAACTCCACTTACCCATATTCTCCCCATAGCCCTTAATTCCTTGCAAGATCAAGAATTTATCAATCTCTGTCTTGAAGACATTTAACGTCCCCGGCCTCTACTGCGCTCCGTGGCAATGAATTTCACAGGCCCACCACTCCCTGTTTGTTACATCCTCTAATTGGTCTACAGTTTCCACTTTCTTGAATAGTGAGGTTACATTTGTACTGTGTCATGACATGTTTAAATAAGGTATGTTGTTGTATGTTGCTAATGGTTAAAGAAATGGAGACAGATTTCAAGACCAGGCAAAAGAGACATGGGGTCATGAAGAAGAATTATTTTAACTAAACAATGGTAATGACTGGAACACATTGTCTCTGCTCCACTGTCCTCATAGGCAATGAATGATTTGAAGAAGTTGGAAAGCACTTGAGGGAAATAAAATTGTTTGGCCACAGAACTGTACAGAGGAATGAGACTATTGTTTGCTCTAAAAGGAGCAAGGATAGACTTGATGTACTGAGCTGCTGTGCCGTCATGATTCTGTTGGCAGACAGAGACTTGGTGGAAGTGAAGACTTTGTTTCAGTCTGATGGGGCTTAACTCTACGCTTTTCATGTATTCATGAGAGTTATGGAGACGTAATGTGAAGACTAGATGCAATCAAGTATGAAGATGTTTGTGTGGATAATAAATACTGGGAAAAATTGGTTGGGCTAAATGACCTGTTTCTGCATAATAAATTCTATGTGCACCAGCTACTAAAAAATTGATTGCCTCGACCCATGGAAAAGTCCAGTAATGTGCCCTCTTAGCAGCACCTATGTACTTCAACAGAAAATAATGGAGTTTAGAGAATTAATGATATAATTACACAACACAGGACTTTATATGTACTCACATTGCTGGTGTTCCGGGTGTTTGAGGGTTATATTGGGGGTTAACTTGTGGAGATGGCACGTCTGTGTAACCTGGAGTTTGTGGGTTGGGTGTTCCACCATAGGCCTGTGGAGATGGGGTGGGCTCATCATCATAAGGGAAATCGTACTCATCATCATTCCTGTGCAATTAAAGAAAAGAAAATATTGCTTGTAAAAATTAAATTGTACACAAGTCACTCTATGGAAGAAAATAAATTCATATATTGTTTAAATGCTAACCTTCACTGCCAAGTCAAACTGAAAATCTTCGCTTTCATTGATACTTACCTGGAGGGTGTGTTGGGATTGTTTGGATCCCAAGCCCCACTTTGCCCTGGAGTTCTGCTCCCATCATGAACCGGCGTTTGTGAACCGTAATGTGGAGTTCGACTTCCTAAAATCCAAGAGATACGTCAGAAGCATACTGATCTTCGCTAACATTTCAGATGCAGGCTGGAATAAAAACAGACTCAATATTTGACTATTTCTGATGAAATTGCTGCAAAGTTTTGCAATGATTGTAACTCTGCAAGATCCTGCAATGTCTCATATGATGACACTGTACAAGCTCATTTCTTCATTCTAATCACAAACATATCTCAGCCAACACCCAGGCAATGTATTTCAGTCTCCCAAAAACTTCACAGCTTTAAGTGCAAATAAAAAAGGTACTTAATAATTTGATGTATATCCTGAAGCCAATTCCAACTTTAAAATCTGTGTTGATAGGATGGTTTCTCTGACAGGTTTCAAATCAGATTAATTTCTGGACAGACCAACTTTCTAAATGAATTAAAAACACTTTCGAACAAATAAAAAATGTACTTCTGAGAACAGACATGTTGTCAAAATCATTCATTTCACACCAATCAGGGCAATTACAACAATGCCAAATTTGAAAAGGAGAACAATTTATACTGCATGAGAAAAGGATGCTCATTGGATGGCATGTTGATTTTGATTAATCGAGTTATTTCTGTGGATAATGCACCAGGGGCAATAATATCCCAAACAGCTTTTTTAAAAATTCAAAAAAGGCTCAGTGCTTGATAATTTCTATTATGAGGTTATTTACGTCACACAGAGTATGAATGGACTGGTCATGCGTTTGCAGAAATCAATTATTAGGGCACCAAACTCAGCACCTGTTATATTAAACTGCATAAAATGGAGATCTTCCGGTTGTGAATACAACGTTTGCTCGGTATTTTTGATTTTCTTGACTACATAACAGTGGCTCAAAGACATAACAATAGATGCCAGCTTTGAAATATGATCGGCATAGGTTATTACATTTGAGGACATTCACACTGACTCCTAAATTAAGGAATCCATTGGAATCCAGGAATTTTACTAAAACGACCAGTGAACAAATGAAAATTGAAAAAGGTAACAAAGTCACCAGAGCCTTTTCTCCGAATAAGTTTGTTAATTGGGAATTAGCATCAATCTGGTCAATTCAGTTCACCCTTTCCATCCCTGTAGCCCGGCAACCTTTTAAGTTGCCATCTATTTTCTCTATGAAATGAATGTCTCCACTTCCACCATACCCATGGGCAATGAGTTCCACGATACTGTCTGACCAAGCAATCTCACCATCATGTAAAGGTGTCTGAGAGCCATACATGGGTGTCCGTGATCCTGAGCCATACATTGGGGTCTGGGAACCATACATTGGAGTACGACTGTAAGCAGATGTCAAGCCACCCTTCTTCTTTGAGTCCCTGAAATTCAAAGATGAAAGTATTTTGTATATTTTCCTACAAACAAAATTCACCATCAGGAACCATTAAGCTTACAATATCTCCAGGTTGTAATGGGTTACAGCAGAGGATGCCCAGAATCAGTGGATGGACATAAAGACAAGCAAATACATCAGGATCAAGAGTAAGAGTTCACAAATCAAAAAGGTTGCTAAATACGACAAGGAGAAAGACAGAAATGTAGGACCTTGGAAATGAAGACCTGACAGCCTTGAGCTAGGATCAACTCAAGCAAAAATAGAAAAGAAGAAAAATTAAATGGGTGGATAACATGACAGGTGGGCTGAAGGTGGCTTGAAGAAAACTAGAGAGAAACCAAGATAATGCCAACACTCCCATCAAGGCTATGCTGAAAGTAAGTGAGGATTTCCAGATAGAACAAGTTTACACAAATTAATATCATAATAATTCTAGACTTCAAGTCATTAGAAATATTATAAGGATTGTCAGAATCAGTCACACTTCTTCTCTTGACCCTTTCTTTCCTCCACCTGAAATCTTGTTTGGATTAAGATCTGCAGGTATCAGGCACCCACCTGACCATCACCTCAAGCAGTCGATGTTCATTCGTAAGACTCAAAACTGCACATTAGATAATTATTTTCCTACCATTGGACATCAGAGGCAGGTCTTACACACTTTCTAAAACCACAGTCCAGCTTGTTTCAATTATGCTACTGATTTATACACATCAAAGTACAATGAAGGGATAATACCAATATAAGTAAAAAACGGGAAGATCAAAGGCATTGATTTTGCCTCCCACTCCAAACTCTGGCCCCGAGCTACCAACTCCATTCTTCTTCCTGGTAACAGTCTGAGATTAAACCAGTCTGTCGTAGCCTAGGTGTTGTAATTGACCCCAAGTTGACCCCAAGTAGACCCCAAGTCACAAACAAAATGTCAGCATGAAAGCCTCTCAATTTTCACATCCATCACCCTCCTCTACCCATGTCTCAGTTTATGTACTGCAGAATCTTTTTATGTCTTTAATACCTGACTATTCAGAAACATTCGCTGCCGACCTCCCACATTCTATCCTTCACAAACATGAGGTCACCAAATTCTCTGCTATGTCTTCACTTGCAGTAAGACCCATTGTAGTTCTTCATTGATTTGTATTTGTGCAAAATCTAGGTTTAAAATTATCAGGCTAGTTTTAAATCCCTCCATAGTGTTGTCGCTCCCTATTTCTAATCTATTTCTGTCAGATAACTCTCCAATATATCTGGAATCCAATTTTTATCTTTAAAAATACCCAATTTAATTGCTTCAGCTTTGATGAGCGTGATTTCATTCGTCTAGTTCCTAGCTCTAAAACACCCTACCTAAAACTCTTTGCCTCATGACCTGGCTTTCCTCCTTTCAGATATTCCCATAAAATCGGTCTTTTAGATTAAACATTTGGTCACCTGACTTAATCTCTTATCTGACATAGTGCCATAATTTGTTTTGAAACAATCCTTTGAAATAACATTTTATTAGATTTAAGGCACTATGCAAAGAGAAGCTGCTGTTCTAGTAACGGATACAATCCATTCAACTGACTCGAATACCAGACACATTCGTCAACTTCAAAATGCAGTTTATTTTTGACTAGAACTCTATACTTACACTGTAGTGAGGCGCTGGCGATCTACAGAAATGGTCTGGCAGGTGGAATGAAGTTCTACACGAGCTGTGGATTCTGTCGCATCCTTTACCACACCTATGTAACCTATAGACATAATTAATTATGCTCAGTATTGTAATAGTGAACTGAAGAAGCTCTGCTGTCGCACCCAGTTCAAAGCAGTGAACAAAGATTCATCCTATACATTGTACATTGCAATGTTCAAATGGACTGTTTATAAAAGTGTTACCTTTTGCCTATATAAGGGAGTGTTCCCCTGTAGCAACACTACACAGAAGCTACTTAATTGAGGACAGGCCCCTTGGCAGTCTCTCAGCAGCAACAAACATCACCCACACCACCCCCCCTCCCCACTCCACCCCCTCCCAACATGTCAGAGGGCAGAAGGGCTGACAAAAGATTTCCACTCTCTGCTGGTGGGATGCCAATGCGATTCATTACAATTTAGTGGCAGCTGAGGGATTAAATGGGAGCCATGCTGCTTTCCCATGTCCTTGCCACTTCTCATGATCCCACTCATATAACTGGCATCTAAAAGTCTCAGTATTTTTATTGTGCAATTAGTCAGTTGTTTGGAGAATTTTTGAAATTACAAACATAGATTTCTGTATGTTTTAAAAAATGACAGAAAAACATTTAAAACATCTAAACATAAGCTGGCAAAGAGGATTCAATAATCATAGCGTTGTACACCAGGGAATGTGGAGATTAGGAGTTAAAATAAAGCAAAGAACTGTGGATGAAGGATATCTGAAATAAAAATCAGGATTTGCTGAAGAAACTTAGTAGGTCTCGCAGCATCTGTCAGAAGAAAGCAGAGTTAATGCTTTGTGTAAGTGATTCTGCAGCAGAACGGTTTTGCCCCGAGTTTCTCCAATTTCTACCTTTGTTGTAGATTAGATGGTATATTGAGATTTTGTTGTGTACATTGCTTTGAATATTCAGCGCATGGTGTTAACTAAGAAAGTTCTTTGTTTATAGCATACCTTTGTATGGTCCTTGTGAAATGCGCACCGTTTGTCCAATCAGGTCATTATCTCTACGACCTCGACCACGGCCCATTCCCCCTGTCCTCCAAACCCGCCTCGAGGGGCTGTAAGATTCAATCATTTAATCAGTTTAATTGCAGAAAAGCAGATGTCAATAAAGTCATGATGAGTAAAGGCATAGACACATCTTGCGTTTCAACAGAGCACATCACCAAAATGGGATTATCAAGGGACAAATGTTTGAAGCCATTAGAAAAAACTGAAACCAGTGGACAATATTTAAAACATTGATTGAACATTGCAGTCACACACTTGATAAAACTGACCATACCAAAAATCCAGCATCATATTAAATTTCAGATCACGTTTTATTGAGAATAAAGGGCTTCACCACAAAGCCCAGTATTGGATCCCTAATTCATCAACCAGTAGTTAATAAACAAGATTTATCTGCAGGTAATTGTCCTTTAACAAACTAGCCCAACTATTTCTACACATTGTTCAGTTAATGAATGCTGGAAATTTAATATTACGTAAATCTGGAAGACTGACTTTGAAAGGGTGGCACAGTGGTTAGCACTGCTGCCTCACAGTGCCTGAGACCCGGGATCAATTCCCGACTCAGGCGACTGACTGTGTGGAGTTTGCACGTTCTCCCCATGTCTGCGTGGGTTTCCTCCGGGTGCTCTGGTTTCCTCCCACAGTCCAAAGATGTGCGGGTCAGGTGAATTGGCCATGCTAAATTGCCTGTAGTGTTAGGTAAGGGGTAAATGTAGGGGTATGGGTGGGTTGCGCTTCGGCGGGTTGGTGTGGACTTGTTGGGCCGAAGGGCCTGTTTCCACACTGTAAGTAATCTAATCTAATTAAGGAGATTTCATTATTCACACCAACTTGTATTTTTCCTACTGTTTATTCATCAAATGTTTTGTTTTAAACATCATGGTTAATTACAGGCCTTTTTGGACATCTCTATGCTCATCAAGTTCATATTCAAGTTACAGGAAGTCCAGGAAAAGCTTGGACTCTGGGCCACATCTTAAGTATTTGACTCTCTGATTGTCTTGTATTATTCTCATTAGCTGTACACCTGAGAGGTTATCGTAGACAATTGCTTTGAGCCATTTGTTGCCAGATCTAGCTGGATGAAACAAAGCATTACTGGATCTCTGCCAAAACTAATTACTGTTCTAGGATCATCCTTGAATCTGAAGATAGCTCAAATTCTCTTCTCAGCTGCCAACCATCATCTTTTCCTTCATTCTTTTATAAAAGCTGGTACGGCTGGCATTTGCTGCCCATCCTTAATTATATTTGAACAAATGAGATTGCTGAGGCCATTTCAGAAAGCGTTAACTCAACCACAAACCAGATGGGTTTTTTAAAGCAACAACTGATGACAGTTTCATGGTCATTATCACTAGGAATTACTTTCAATTCCAGATTTATTAACTGAATTCAAATTTCACCAGTTGCTGCCTTTGGTCTGAATAATGAAATTTCCTTTCTATTTGCATTCAGAGCATTACCCTAGGAAGATTACTCACCCAGTAATATTACCATTACATCACTATCTCCCCATTAATCCCTCCTGAAATCTTTCTTGTGCCACACTCCACTTCCAACATGAGCAAGTATCTCATTTACTTCTTAGTCACTGAGCTTCAGGCATCTGTTCAGCTGCCTTTTCCCTCTCTTCTCCAAGCAAGCCAAACTTAGAAAAATTCCATTTTCTCCCTCACCCTGAACTCACCTCAAGCATCTCAGTTCAACTTAGTTGCAACTCACCCCTGCTCTTTTGATCCTATTCCTAATAAATTGTTAATCATCCAACCTTTCTTTCTTGCCTTCCTGATTGCAGAAAACATAAACATATCCCTTTTCTTTGATAACATTTCCCTCCACTTCAAATACCATGTCCACTATTAAAAACCACCCTTCAAGAAAATCCAAGCTTGACAGTTCTGTTCTTGCATCTACTGCCCTATCTCCAAACTCCTCATTTGTAAAGACGAAGCGTTGTTACCTTCCAAACCCATGCCCGTCTTTCTATAACTCCAAATCAGAACCTATCACAGACAGGTAAGTTTTGACCCTTCAGAGAATGTGGGTAGACAGAGAGGTTTCAGGGAATAATTCTAGAGTTCATGTTCAAGATTGCTGAAGAGACAGAAGCAACCAGTGGCAAGTTGAAAGGAGTAAGAAATGTAGAAGAAGCAAGAACTGGAAGATTGCAGAGTTACATGACAAAGTTAGAGAGAACAAATGGCAAAATCCATGTTTAAACTACCTCATAATAAAACCAAAGAGATTGTAATGACCCCCACATGTCTGTAACCATGTTGATTGTCCAGCTCCGATCTATTATAGCTGTCTGCAATCGTGATATTGCCAATCGTTCTCCTCCAGCGCCTCCTCAGTGACAAACTAACAGCCACTACCCTCACATGGTTTCATTCCCAAATATGCAATTATAGCTAAGAAATCTATAGTACTTCTCTTCCTGTTCCTGCATGGTTACCTCAGGACAACCAAAGATTTAATCTTGGGCCCAGCCTACTTTTTTGTATCTGATATGACACCAAGGGACAGTCTGTGGAAGATAGGTACACTGATGTTATGCAGCTTCACAACACCACCATTCCTCTCTCTCAATTCCTGCACCACCTCTGTGCTGTCAGATCATGTAGCACTTCAGATGAATAAAAATTTCAACCAATTAACATCAGTCTTTGCCCTCAAAACTTATTCTGTCCCCTTGCTGCTAATTCAGTCCTTCTTCATGGCCATGAACTCAGGATGAACCAGAAAGTGTCCACAGCCACAACAGTCCATCTGAGTTGAACTTCTGATCTCACACTAGGTTACTTAACTATCACGTCCATGATATCACCCATCTGTTGTTGAAATTTTCTTCAATACCTTTATTACCCCAATCAACTTCTTCATGGCTGACCTCCTATCTACAACACACTAACAGGTTGAGGTCACCCGTATTCTGTGTACATAACACAATTCTTACACATTCACATATTATTCTATGGTTGCCTGGCATAGAGGGATTTGTGACCTGGTAAAGTTTCAATTTTAAAATCATTGCCTTGGTTTTCAAATCATCTCATTGGCTTGTCACTTGCTATCTCTCTAACTTTCTCCATCAACTGTGTCCCTCCAATTGATGCCTCTTGCATGTCCCAATTTCCTTTGGCTTGGTGTCGGATGCTGTCCCTTCATTTGCTTAGACCATGAGCTCTAGAATTACCTCCATAAACCCCTCTCTCTCTGCACAGCAGTTTTTAAGCCTCATTAACTCAATGATGCAGTGTTTGGATTAATTGCCAAACATTTCCTTCACTAGCTTGATATTCTGTTAGCAATCTCTGTGAAGTTCTTTAGGATGTTTTAATATGTTAAGGATGCTATATAAATGCAAGTTGTTATATAGAAGTAATACCATGAAGTCACAATCCACCCAGATTGTACACCAGTTTATTGCAAAGGCTTTCTTTCCTCAGAACCATTTGACATGGTCTTGTAATGGGTTCCAAGATGCAAACTTCAAGATCATGGTCATTTAATTCAGCTACCTATTTTAAGAGGAAAGGAGTCTCCACAATACCAAAATCTCTGAAAAGAAAATCATTTCTCGTTTGGTAATTTAGTTTGGAAGCTAAGGCTCCAGACATTAATACAAGTCTGCTAAGAGGGCCCTGAGAAAGCCCCTATTTTAATATGGGAGATAAGTTCACTCATATCACAGGGAACACAAATCCAATGAATTGCAAGTTGAAAAGCAGATTATTGTAGATGCTGGAAATAGAAAATAAAACAGAAAATGCTGGAAATACTTTGGTCAGGCAGACTATATGTGAAATAATTTGCAGTTTGGTATCACTAATCATCAAGAGTCTCCCACTGAAACCATGTCAGCTATGCATCAAAGACAGATCAATAGGCAAAAATTATATTGCCTGCTATTAATGGAATAAACACATCATATGAGAAAGCAACAGTCTTCGAATGTCAATCTATTTGCATTCAGTCCTGGTTGTCAAAAGCACGCCTTCCACTAAATAAATAGCTTTAGATCTTGCCTGAAATGCTCACTTACCTCCACCACTGGGGTGCATTGGACTGCTAATCCGGGGGCTCATTGGGGCAAAACCACTCACTGTGAAATTTGTTACATCCCTTGGCTGCAATAAAAGTCCAAAACAAAAGTTACCAATGAAGGAACATTCAGGATTAATTGCCATGCTAGCTCAAGAGGCAGTTCCACTCAAAGAAGCTCACCAACTCTTGCTCCTCACTGGAGCAATGACTTGAGTTTGAACATAGCTGTACACGGAATGAGTGCACTTCAATTACACAGACACGTAGCTAAGATAATAAGACGTTAAACACCAATAGGTCAAACCCAATAATAATTGAATGTTCACCTTCTTTCCAGTTAAATTGGAATCTACTGCAGCAACTGTACATGCCAACCACAACCTTGCTGGAATTAAGTTTTGCACAGGCCCGTGCTAAATTAAAAGTCAAAAGGAGGTCAGCTACCTACTTAAACAGAGTAAAAGTATCTATAATCTCTGAAAAGAAAATCATTTCCCTGTTGGTAAAGGACAACAAGGTTGCCTTAGAGTCTTGATGAAGAATCTCAGTCCAAACAGTAGCCAGTCTATCAGATGCTGAGTGACTTGTTGAATATTTCCACCATCTTTTGATTTTACTTCATGTTCTTAGTGGAACAGTTCAAAATACAAAGAACTAACTTGCAAGTAGGAGTTATGGGAATGGATTCACAGCTGGAAAATTACACCCAGAGTAAAATCATGCAAATATTAATTTGAAGCAGCTAATTTTAATTTTCAAAGAATGACAGCAAGTTGCAAAGATATTTCAAGTGAGATTCCTCTAGAGGAGTGCTAAAGCTTCATTATAAACTCATACTACACTGAGAATAATTCTTGTGCTAAACACAAATAAAAGTCCAAGAGCTGGGATTCACATGCCAACATTCCTATTTTTCTCAGCTCCAAATGTGTCTGTTTGCATACAGAGGCTCCGAATGGAGAAAAGGTGCTTTCTGTACTGTAGAATGAATCAATCAATCAATCGCCACTACACAGCCGTACACGGTTAAGAATTGGTACCAAATCCAATACGGTGTGTGGAATCACATGCTGTCGTAACCTTTTGACTTGTTTAAAGTCACAAATATTTGACAATGTCTTCCATCAGCAATTGACATTGAAGTTATCCGTGTTAAGTGTTTGGACAAAAATTCTCAATGCCTGTGATGATGTAAGCTCTTTCCAATACAAAGCATTACTTTGGAAGATCCACCAACACCCACTACATTCTGGATAGATAAAAAGTTTGTAACATTCACTTAGAGTAAGTAGTGCTCAGGCTATTTATTAGTTTTACTTTAATAAAGCAGAAATTTCCAGATTTTATTAAGGTTTTAAGTTTACACCGCTTACCTTTGCACCTCCAGCAAGTACCAAGTGTCGGGTTTTACAAACAAACATACCGCCATTTTCCACCAATTTCTTGCAATGTAGAAATGCAAAGCCACGATACAAGTGCCTGATCTCACCCTCACGACCCTAAAAAAAATTTTTTTGAAGGTTAGCACAAATCCTGCTAAGTGTTGTTTCATTCAATGTTCCAGAAAATAATACAGAAGACTGGATAAGTTTAAGTGAAATGGTAGCCTAGTAACAATAGACAGGACGGAAGAGAAATCCAAATGCCCACTTGTACTCTCGGGCATGGATTTAAAGCCATAGCAGCTGTTGGAATTTAAGTTCAATCAATAAATCTTAAGTCAAAAGCTAGACTCAGGAATAATGACCAAGAAATGAATGTCATAAAAATGCAGTCTGCTGTCCTTGCCTTGTCTGGCCCGCAGGTGGCTCCAGACTCACATGGTGAGGGCAATTCTTAACTGTCCTCTGAAATGGTCTAACAACCCAGTCAGTTGTAATAAACCATTACAAAAATAGGAACAACTCAGATAGACGACTTAGCACCTACAAAGACACAGAAAATGACAACAGCACATCCTGCTCAGTCATTCCTGCAAAGTTCTCCTTGCTAACACCTGGGGTCTTGTTTCAAAGAGGAGCTATCCCACAGCCCGACAAGACTAACCCGCTGATCCATAACTTATGGCCAGTATCACAGTTACATTCCTAGGTACATGCTTACGAAGGAAGTGGAATCTGACTACCATTGTAGCTTCTACCAATAATTAAAGACTTTGTCAAGTGAGAAATTTGCAGAAGAGACAGCATTAGAAAGGCTGCTTAGGGTAAGTAATCCATTTGGTCTGGATGGTTTGCCCCCCAAGTTATTAAAAGGAAGTTGGGGTGGGAATAAAAGGGTTGCTTAATTTTTCAATCTTCCCTAGATATAGGGGAGGTGCCAGAGCGTTTAAGAGTGGAAAATTTGACATCCTTATTCATGAATGAGTGCAGGGTTAAAATCAAGGTTCTTGGAATACAGAGTCAGGAAAAATGGGCAAAACTCTCTGGCCTAACCAGCAAGTGTCCACGTCCCATTAAAAATACAAGAGGCACACATGAATGAAGATTTTCAAAAAAATCACAGGGTCCTGAATAGAGTTCATGAAGAATAGCCAACACATATTAGCCAACATGGTAGATTGTGTTCAACAGATCTAATTGATTTTTTTTGTTGAAATAATTGGAGAATGTTGATGAACAGAACGTGGGATCTATACTGAGTTTAAGAAAGTGTTCAATAAAGTATCACAAAACAGATTGGTAACCAATAATGAGTCTTATGGAAAACAAAGGTCAATATCCATTTTAACAAAAAAAAGTATAGTAAATGATTGTCTCTCATCCTCCTGTATAAAAACAATAATGTTACCTAATATCAATATGAGGAGCACTGCCTTTTTGATATACATATACATATACATGGCTTAGATCTCGGTACACAGGATAACATTTCAATACTTGCTGCTGACATCAGACTTGGAGGAGTGCCAAACAGTAACAGTAATATGAATTATACACAACACGTCAGAGTTAAGCTGATAGAATAGGTTGACAAGAGGTCAACAAAATTCAGTAGCAATGTTATGTGTTTTAGCAGAAACAACGGGGAGAAGCAATATTAATTTAATATCATAACTCTAAAGAGTATGCAGAGACAAGGGAACCTAGGTTATATGTTTATTAAATCTTTGATAAAGGTAGGACATGAGAAAATGGTTAGCATTCAACTTGGTATCAACTCAACTAGACCTACTCCATTTTAGTTTCCCAAAGGCCTTCAGCCTTTTCTCTAGATAATTGTCCAATTTCTGTCTCTGGTATCTTCTCACTACAAACTAGATTCGGAGCCACTCACATGTTGCCCTTTTCTGCTATTTGCCTTAAATCGGTTCTTGCCCTTTGGACCAATGGGAACAGTTTCTTCACATCTACTTTGCCCAGACCCCTCATAAAATTAAATACCTCAATCAAATCTCAACATTCTCTTTTGCAAAGAAAATGGCCTCAGCTTCTGCTATCTATTCATGCCACGATTTCCTGAAAGGCTTCTTGTTAATCTTTACAGCACTAACACCGTCACATCCTCCAAAATGCAGTATCCACAATTGGATGTAATTCTCCATGTGATGTCAATCCAGTTCTTACTAGGATTTTCTGTAATTTCCTCGATTTTATACTCTAGGCCTCTATAAAGCACAAGAACCCATATGCCCATAACACCAGCTTGCCCTTGAAGTCTATGCAAGCCTGATAATAATCACTGTTTTATGAACATAAGATTTGTGAACACTCATACGTACAAACACAATCTCATACTGAGGTGTAATTTTAAATACAAACCATATAAACATTTCCTGTACTTATGAACAGTTGCTTTATTGTATACTGCACTGTGCTCCAACTTTAACATAAATTGACTTGTGAACTGACTCAGGAACAAGACCCATTCCCAAGTTACAGACTGCCTGAATTTATCATCCTGACAATTCCTAATACTTCCCAAGTTTTATTTTATCTGCCAACTTTGAAATTCTATCCTCCACATTCATCGACATCATTGATAAAGATCCAAAAAAGCAGTAGTTCTAATGATGGTCCCTGGGGAACCTCACTATTATGCTGTCTCCAGTCCAACAAACAAATTATTCATCACAACTTAATTTCTTGTCATATAGCAAGCTTGTTTTGCATTCTGCTGCTTGCATGGAAGAGCTTCAATTTTGTTAACAAGCCTGTTATATATGTTATACCAAAATAATTTTGGAAGTACACGTGCACCACGCCAACTGGATTATCCACATCAACCCTCACTGTTCCTCAACAAAGATAAAGACACATTAAATTAAAAAATGGTGGTACTAAACCAATACAATCTCTACCAATTGTGCCACAGGTTAACAAGATCATGAAACAAAGTACTCTGTTTTATTTGTATGTGATTAGAACGGATAAATAATGAAGCTGTATCAAACCTTTGGTTTGGCCATATTTAGATCAAAGCATGCAGTTCAGATTTCCATGTTAACAAGGAGATATACTAAAGAGGATGCAGATTGACAAGGATGAGTGAGTTGACATATCAGATTGGATCAACAAATTGAGTCTTCTCGATCATTTCAAGACTGAATGACACAAGTTTGCAAACAGTCTGCTTCGGGCTCGTGTTGCTGCCAAGAAGGGAGATGGAGTCAATGGTAAAGGATTGCAGTTTTGTAGCTGGAACAATGTTTAACTGGAGAAAAATTCCACTCATCCAATACTGGATGTCTAACAAGGTGTCCGATAAATTAATGACAGGAACAATCCTTAATCTTCATTTCATTAAAAGCTTAAACTGAGTTTCTTTCAATGAATGTGACTATTGATGCATTCATTGTGCAACTCCTGTGAAAATTCTCAAATGGAAGACTATGGAGTATTACCAGGTACTACTTTAAAGAGAGTTAACAGGTTACTTTAGAGGTAAATGCTGTGTTTTCAGATGAGGTGACCAAGGGACTTCACCTTTGACTCACATTTCTATATTTGCAATTTCATTCAAAACAAAACTGTAGGGAAGTCTTACCGAGTGTGGTCCATCAATAACTTTAACAATATCTTTCACATGAATATTATTTTGCTCAGAATCCAGGGCCACAGCAAAACGGTTATCCTTTTTCCGAGTTATTGCTTGATGCCGTACAGTAATGACCTTTCCATACATATTAAGAACCTACAAAATGATGAATATTAAAATGAGCAGTTTGCCTTTCTCAGCCCAAGCAGAAGATGGCTAGCTTTCTATCTGTATTGTTGAAGGATAAAGTTTGCCTTTTGCAAATATCTTATCAAAAAAATAAGGAAAATGTGAGGAGATACAAGATAGAGAAAGTTCACATCAGGCCTTTTACTCAGAAGTATTCTTAACTGGGTTTGTTTCAACTTTGTCCATCCAATAAGATAAAAAGGAAACAAAAATCCAACCCATGTAATGCAGTAACATTAACTGATTGCTCCTTAAAAGGAACATACTTTACAAAAATCGGATTATCTTGAATTCCTTCAGTTACCTTACTAGTATGCCATATAAGGTAACAAATGCTAAGTATATTCATTCACAGATGCCTCAATTAATTGCCATTACAAACCACCACAATTTTCTAGACCATCATAGTGGCACTTCAGATAATGACTTGCAGCCTAGACTTCCAAGATCTCTTCTGTTCACTGTTTCTCTATTTTGCAACTGGAGCGTCCCACTATACATTCTAACTGTCCTGACACAGAAAAGGGAGACAGAGATACAAGGGCAATTATCAAATCAGGTACCCGACAATGACCTTTAAGGATGGCAGTTTGATTAAAAGGACAGCTCTACTCACATGAGTCAATAATTTATGATCAAACATCAATAAAAGTTGTACACCTGTACAAGCAAGGCGTGACCAAGGCTGAACAAGGTTGTGATAAAGACATTGTGGGGAAGTGATGGAGTAGTACACTGGACTGCTAATCTCGAACATGGGCTCGAATTCTATTTTCGCAGATGATGAAATGTGAATCCGATTAAAACAAAAGTCTAGAATAAAAACATAGCTGAATGGCAAGTTGGTAACCATTAACAATTGTTAACTAATGTACTGAGGGAGGGAAATTGCTGTCCTTATCTGATTTGGCCTACATGTGATTCCAATTCCATAAGCCCTCTTGGCGATAAATGTCAATCTTGCCAGCAATATCCACATCCCATAAACAAATGTTTAAAAATGAGATTGGCCATTAGGGAAACAACAATGTCATATATCAGATGATTTCATCACAGCAACATGTTCAAACCTGAAGCTCCCAAAGTCCTAAGCTCTGGAAATCCATCTCTGGTTCTCGCCTCCATTAACAAACTCAAAAACCTACACTTTAAAGCAAGCTTTTTAAAACCTATTCTAAAAGCTCCCTCCATGGTTCAGTGTCAATTTGTTTTGATAAAGCACCATCAGGCATCTTGGGATATTTTATTAAGGATAAAATGAGTTAGATGCTGACCTCTGAAATTCTGGTTCGAAATCAAAACAGACCGACTGAGATGATTGCCTTGCCTTTATGACGGCAATGATATGAAATGAGGTTGTCAGCTCTGCCCTGTTCTTATGGGCATGGGATCACCGGAATAAACACTCCCAATTTGTAATCTGGTTCAGAAATACATTTGGAAATGTGGAATATTTCAATCTGGGCACTGGTGGTTTCAAAGGCACTTCCCTCCAATAGTTCAGGCAAGATATTTATATTCACACTCAATGCACACATTCAGGGCCAACATTTCAGAACTGAGCAAAGTGTGCTTAATTTTGACATCAGTGACAAGTAGAAGACATGTTACAAGTATTCCAACTTGTGGTTTAGAAATTCTGAGAGTTTTACAATTTCAGATTAATTGACATTCCTGATGAAGGGCTTTTGCCCGAAACGTCGATTTTACTGCTCCTCGGATGCTGCCTGAACTGCTGCGCTCTTCCAGCAACACTAATCCAGAAAATGATATATCTAATGGTCAAGAATATGCATTGAAATTTCTATGGTTCTAAAATAGACACTGAATACGTAGTCTAAGTTGGGGAGCGAACTCCAATAATCAACAATATTTCCGATAACCTATCTCAAGAGGAATCAATCATCATACCTGGAATGTCTCCCTCTCCAGCCGGACAATAACTCCCATAGTCTGTGGGTCAAGTTGGACCAGTTCACCCCACTCATGCTGACCTCCAGCATCAACTCCAGATGCAGTTTCTGAGCATAGTTGCAAATCTCTTGGGAGCACTTTCAGCTGAAATACAATACAATTTCATTACATTTCAAACACCATTAAAACTGTATCACCAAAGTGTGCAAATATTGAAACATGTCTTGTAATAGAACATAGAAAAATACAGCGCAGTACAGGCCCTTTGGCCCTCGATGTTGCGCCGATCCAAGCCCACCTAACCTACACTAGCCCACTATCCTCAATATGCCTATACAATGCCCGTTTAAATGCCCATAAAGAGGGAGAGTCCACCACTGCTACTGGCAGGGCATTCCATGAACTCACGACTCGCTGAGTAAATAATCTACCCCTAACATCTGTCCTATACCTAACACCCCTTAATTTAAAGCTATGCCCCCTCGTAATAGCTGACTCCATACGTGGAAAAAGGTTCTCATGGTCAACCCTGTCTAAACCCCTAATCATCTTGTACACCTCTATCAAGTCACCCCTAAACCTTCTTTTCTCCAATGAAAACAGCCCCAAGTGCCTCAGCCTTTCCTCATACGATCTTCCTACCATGCCAGGCAACATTCTGGTAAACCTCCTCTGCACCCGTTCCAGTGCCTCCACATCCTTCCAAAGTATGGCAACCAAAACTGCACACAATACTCCAGATACGGCCGCACCAGTCTTATACAATTGCAACATGACCTCAGGACTCCGGAACTCAATTCCTCTGCCAATAAAAGTCAGTCCGCCATATGCCTTCTTCACAGCACTATTTACCTGAGTGGCAACTTCCAGAGATCTGTGTATACAGACACCAAGATCTCTCTGCTCATCCACACTACCAAGTATCCGACCATTAGCCCAATACCTCATCTTCTTGTTACTCTTACCAAAGTGAATCACTTCACACTTACCTACATTGAACTCCATTTGCCACCTTTCTGCCCAGCTCTGCAGCTTATCTATATCCCGCTGTAACCTGCCACATCCTTCCTCACCGTCAACAATTCCACCGATTTTCGTATCATCCGCAAACTTGCTCACTCAACCTTCTAGCCCCTCCTCCAGGTCATTTTTATAAATGACCAACAGCAATGGTCCCAAAACAGATCCTTACGGAACACCGCTAGTAACTGCACTCCAAGATGAACCTTTACCATCAACTACTACCCTCTGTCTTCTTCCAGCCAGCCAATTCCTAATCCAAACCTTTAACTCACCCTAAATGCCATACCTCCGTATTTTTTGCAGTAGCCTACCATGGGGAACCTTATCAAACGCCTTACTAAAATCCATATACACCACATCTACCGCTTTACCCTCGTCCACCTCCTTAGTCACCTTCTCAAAGAATTCAATAGAATAAAATAAAACCAAAAAAAAAGTCAGTTAGCCACAGCCAGGGGCAACAGAGGATCAAAAAGCTACCCAGTGCCTCCAGCTTGGGGAAAAGGAAGTTAAAAATCCCAACAGGATTCCTCTTGATGATAGTCATTGAATGACCCCTGCAGGAAAGTGCAAGGTCAGCGACAGAATCAGGCTCAGATACTCTGCTACACTACAACTCCTGACACTGACTAGAAAGATTTCAGCGACAATCATGCATGCACATTTAGGCTGCAATGCAAAGGCCAACACATGCACACAACTGATACCTTTCTGATTGGGCTACCTTACTCAAATTCCAATCCTGCACAGTCTAGCTCATGTTCATACCAGAGTCATTGTCTCAAGTCCCACATTGTTATATTTTTGAAATGTATTTTACATTCAAAACACTGAACAACTGCAGTGAGTAAAGTTCCTTCATGCAGGTACAAGAATTGAAAATGATGAACAGGAGCTTCCTGGGACAGTCCAGTTACAAAAGAATATTTTCATTGTTGGAAAATAGAAGGCATCAATAAACAATGCAAAATGAAGCAAGGCCTATATTTTGATACTTCCCAAAGCCTTTTTCACAGAACCTGCAAAAAAATGATATTAAAAGCAATGCTGCAATGTATTTTTGATGAGAATATTAATAATGATGACTGGCAAATGAACAGAACATTTTGGGGAACAGTCAATCCTAACACCATTTAGAGTCGTAGAGTAATAGAGATGTACAGCATGGAAACAGACCCTTCGGTCCAACTGTCCACACCGACCAGATATCCCAAACCAATCTAGTCCCACCTGCCAGCACCCGGCCCATATCCCTCCAAACTTTTCCTATTCATATACCCATCCAAATGCCTCTTAAATGTTACAATTGTACCAGCTTCCACCACATCCTCTGGCAGCTCATTTAATATATGTATCACCCTTTGCGTGAAAAAGTTGCCCCTTAGGTCTCTTTTATATCTTTTCCCTCTCACCCTAAACCTATGCCCTCTCATTCTGGACTCCCTGACCCCAGGGAAACAACTTGTCTATTTATCCTATCCGTGCCCCTCACAATTTTGTAAACTTCTATACGGTCACCCCTCAGCCTCTGATGCTCCAGGGAAAACAGTCCCAGTCTGTTCAGCCTCTCCCTATAACTCAAATCCTCCAATCCTGGCAACATCTTTGTAAACCTTTTCTGAACCCTTTGTTCAAATTAAATCGGAATAATGGACATTTAAACATCATTTAGGTTGCTTAGATGCAAATAATGAACAGACTGCAGAATTACTTGTGTAAAAGTTGAGTTTTTGAGACTAAACATTAAGCTAAACAAAGATTTAAATCCACTTTTTTTTTTAGGAACTGCCAATAATGACATTGTCTCTGCAGTTGCTGGCCGTGGTCCTGAATTCTGAAGGAAATGCTGCCTCGAGCTTTGTACTTTTGACAGGTTGAAGAGAAAGAGCAATTGTGAAAACAAATCAGTGGACTGCTCCAGCCATGAGATATAAAAAATATAAGAACTTCAGGGCCAAAAATACATATTGTATGAGACACCAGGTGCACTAGAATACTCGAGTGGTTAGCACTGCTGCCTCATGGTGCCAGGGACTCAGATTTGATTTCGGCCTTGACTGACTAACTGTGTGGAGATTACGTGTACTCCTCATGTTTGTGTTGGCTTCTGCCAGGTGCTCCGGCTTCCTCACACAATCTAAAGAAATATTCAGAAGGTCTGCTTAGATTACTGTTTGAAGATTAGTTCCAAAAACACATGATCCTCTAAGAGAAGAAAATTATTCTCATCACCTTGCATGAATGACCGTTATTTAAAGCAGTGACCCCTGGTCTAGATTTCCCAACAAGAGAAAATATCCTTTTTAAAGATACCCCTCAGAATATTCTGTGTTTCAGTCAGGCTTCTCTAACTCTTCTAAACTCAAGCAGATGCAATCTCTATCTTTCCTGATATGATAACTCACCTATTACAGATTTTAGCTTAGTTAGCTTTCTCTGAACTGACTCTTCTACATTTAGATCTTTCCTTAAGTATAGAAACCAGTTCTATAAACAATACTCATCTAATCTCACCATGTTTGAATCACTGTGTTCAGATTTGATGTTTCCAACTTCAGACACAAGAAGAAAAAAAAGTAGACCATTTGGCCCATCAAGCCTTCTGTGCTATTCTAATAAGATTGATCTTCAGCTTCAACTCCACTTTCCCGCCCACCCCTACTCCATTGATTTCCTGAGTGACCTAAAATCTGTCTCGTGCAGCTTGAAAGATATTTCACAACTCTCTGGGGCAAAGAATTCCAAAGATGTACAATTTGTGTGAAGAAATTTCTCTCTACCTTATTAACGATTGATCAGCCCCTTGCTTTGAAGTTGTGCCCCAGCATTTTTGATTCTCAGCCAAGGGAAAATAATCAGTCTCTATCAGTAATCCTTCTTAGGCAATCTCCCGTGATAAATGACATGCTTCCAATTCAGGTCGACGAGTTCAGAAAAGGCTGATAAAATCCAGTGCACAATCCACAGATTGTCACTTGGGTTAAATAGTCTTGAGAGGTCAGGTAAACGAGTTGTTAGGAGATGTGCGTCTTACCTCCAGTAGGATCACAGAATCACACATTAGAGAAGTAACGTAATGGTCCACTGAGTCTGCCCCAACAAAAGCTACTTTATCTGGGCTACCAATGTGTTTGGTGTCCCTCCGAATTAACTTTCTCTACTTTGTTCTGTCGCATGCAACTATGCCCATGCACTGGCAGGAGTGGTTGATCTCTTTAGGATGTTTCAGTTCAGCTTCCTATATAGCAGAGTTTCAAGTACAGTGGTTGCTTCAGGAATATGCTGTTATGCATACTAACATACTGAAAAAGGATTACAGGACTCAAAATGTTAACGGCTTTCTCTCTACAGATGCTGCCACACATGCTGAGTTGCTTCAGCAATTTCTGTTTTTGTTGCACATTTCCAGTACCTGAATTTCTTGATCTTACACAACTTGGACAGCATCTTTGCCACTTTTACTTCCAAGTGTTTAATTTTAAAATATATATCCTTCAAAACATTACCTCATGCATGGTTAGATCCGAAAAAAGAATGACAAAGTTCTCTTCCACTCGTACAATCAGTCCCGTATCTCCCTCATATCGCCCTGCTATCACTTTCACATGGTCTCCCATTTTGAAGTATTTGCGCAATTCATGAGCTGGAAACTCTAAAGGATCCTGCAAACAAACAGATGATAAATTTAACCAGATTCTTCATCAATCCATTGATCAGTTCTAGACTTAGTCAATGCTGAGATTTTAAATCTTTCTAATAAACTAATCTTTACTTGCTTGGAAATACAGAACTTGAGCATTTGTTGAAAACATTGGGGAAATATTGTCAAAGCTTTTCACTTTGTACTCATCAGGAAAGATTCAAGAATGTCAAATTATAAAGGAAGCAACAATTTGTACCATATAAGAAAAGGGAACAAATAAGTTGGTCCCCTTTGGCCAAGGTGTTACCATTGAGAATGGAAACCATAGAGAGAACTAGAGTCCCAGAAGATTGCTTAATTCAAAATACGTCTGGACATGTTTCTTTTTCCTGTGGAGGACAAATCATGACGTATGAACATATGTAGTTTCTAGCAATTATAAGTGAGCCTGACTAACCATTGTAAATTGGTTGTCAGCGCAACTCATAGCACACAAAGTGCTGTCCAATCATGAAATCACTATCAATGTTACATATTACATTCCAAACATTATCAGTATTCTGCCCGTTGCAAACAATCGGAGGGCTGTTTGATATCATGTGTCAGTCATTAGGGACATATGGCCTACATAATTGTCATCTTAACGGCAACGATACTTTTCCTTAAATGGAGATGCATCATTTCATCTATTGGAAAGCTGAAATTTAGTTTTTGCTTTTTGGTCTCTCCTTCCCATAATATGCACCCTTTGGTATCCCATTATCGTGGCTAGGATCCATGCACAAGTCTCAACAGTGATCAGTAGTTTACTGAATGAAAAGGGCAGCACAGCTGGGCCCATTTCTGCCCTCATCCAGTGTCTGCAGGGCCACATTTCTAGCAGTAGCCACATAACAATCTATTCTTGCTTTGCTGTCTAACAGCTGACTAGATCTCTTGCAAGAGTGGATTTTCACCATAGATTTGTAAATAGTAAGGTCATAGCCAAATTCAGGACTGGTTTTAAATTAACAGGAGATCAAACAGGCTAGATTAGTTTAAAACTGGCTTTGGTTGCTATAGCAAGTGAACAGATATCAGATGGAAACAATCCAAAGTCATCTGCAATGGATAGAAAACCTTTCCTTATTGACCAGTAGAGATATGATTCTCCATACCTTCAGATCTTCGTGTTTGGGTAAAATTGTGATCTTGTTGCCCTCCACACTCAAAATTTTACCCTGCAGGTTTATCAATTCACCTTCGCAAACTTCTACGTTATCTCCAGGTTGCAAGTTGTGTTCTCTTTCTTTGCCTGGGGAAAAAAAAATGAAAACATCATACTTAAAATTCAGTCAAGAGCACAAGAAGTCAAATTGCCAGAATGCATTATTTGTGATGCCCCACTTTTTCAATTACAGCACACAACCCCATTTTTAACATTCAAATGTCACCTCCTATTTGGTTGGTAATGCCAAATATTTCTAGTATCAAATTCCACATGACTGTTCATTAATTTAAACTCCTATATTCCTGTAACATGCTAGCTTTACATTATTAAAACCACATCAAATAAGAACAAATGGCATTATTCCCATTGGTACTACATACTCAGCCTCCAGGCACTGCCTGAAAGGAATGTCAAGATTATCAATTACACGGAGTATCACAAGGTCACATAATAACACAACATAAAGAACACTTAAAGTCTGGTTGAAGATTTGTAGCTCGGGTGTCTGTTGTTGTGGTTCTGTTCGCCGAGCTGGAAGTTTTTGCTGCAAACGTTTCGTTCCCTGGCTAGGGAACATCATCAGTGCTATTGGAGCCTCCTGTGAAGCGCTGCTTTGATGTTTCTTCCGGTATTTATAGTGATTTGTTCTTGCCGCTTCCGGGTGTCAGTTTCAGCTGTAGTAGTTTGTATGTGGGGTCCAGGTCGGTGTGTCTGTTGATGGATCTTCTTGCCGTTTCTGGGTGTCAGTTTCAGCTGTAGTGGTTTGTATATGGGGTCCAGGTCTAGGTGTCTGTTAATGGAGTTTGTGGATGAATGCCATGCCTCTAGGAATTCCCTGGCTGTTCTCTGTCTGGCTTGTCCTATGATGGTAGTGTTTTCCCAGTCAAATTCATGTTCCTGGTTGTCTGAGTGTATGGCTACTAGGGATAGCTGGTCGTGTCGTTTTGTGGCTAGCTGATGTTCGTGGACGCGGATTGTTAGCGGTCTTCCTGTTTGTCCTATATAGTGTTTTGTGCAGTCCTTGCATGGTATTTTGTAAACTACGTTAGTTTGGCTCATGCTGGCTATTGGGTCCTTTGTTCTAGTGAGTTGTTGTCTGAGTGTGGAAGTTGGCTTGTGTGCTGTTATGAGTCCTAAGGGTCGCAGTAGTCTGGCTGTCAGTTCTGAGACGCTCCTGACGTATGGTAGTGTGGCTAGTCCTTTTGGTTGTGGCATGTCCTCGTTCCGTGGTTATCTCTTAGGCATCTGGTGATAAAGTTGCGTGGGTATCCGTTTTTGGCGAATACCTTGTATAGGTGTTCCTCTTCCTCTTTTCGCAGTTCTGGTGTACTGCAATGTGTTGTGGCTCTTTTGAATAGTGTCCTGATGCAGCTTTGTTTGTGTGTGTTGGGGTGGTTACTTTCATAGTTTAGGACTTGGTCTGTGTGTGTTGGTTTCCTGTGTACCCTTGCACTTTCACCACAAGGGTACACAGGAAACCAACACACACAGACCAAGTCCTAAACTATGAAAGTAACCACCCCAACACACACAAACGAAGCTGCATCAGGACACTATTCAAAAGAGCCACAACACACTGCAGTACACCAGAACTGCGAAAAGAGGAAGAGAAACACCTATACAAGGTATTCGCCAAAAACGGATACCCACGCAACTTTATCACCAGATGCCTAAGAGATAACCACGGAACGAGGACATGCCACAACCAAAAGGACTAGCCACACTACCATACGTCAGGAGCGTCTCAGAACTGACAGCCAGACTACTGCGACCCTTAGGACTCATAACAGCACACAAGCCAACTTCCACACTCAGACAACAACTCACTAGAACAAAGGACCCAATAGCCAGCACGAGCCAAACTAACGTAGTTTACAAAATACCATGCAAGGACTGCGCAAAACACTATATAGGACAAACAGGAAGACCGCTAACAATCCGCGTCCACGAACATCAGCTAGCCACAAAACGACACGACCAGCTATCCCTAGTAGCCATACACTCAGACAACCAGGAACATGAATTTGACTGGGAAAACACTACCATCATAGGACAAGCCAGACAGAGAACAGCCAGGGAATTCCTAGAGGCATGGCATTCATCCACAAACTCCATCAACAGACACATAGACCTGGACCCCACATACAAACTACTACAGCTGAAACTGACACCCGGAAGCGGCAAGAACAAACCACTATAAATACCGGAAGAAACATCAAAGCAGCGCTTCACAGGAGGCTCCAATAGCACTGATGATGTTCCGTAGCCAGGGAACGAAACGTTTGCAGCAAAAACTTCCAGCTCGGCGAACAGAACCACAACAACGGACACCCGAGCTACAAATCTTCAACCAGACTTTAAGCATTGAAATCCAAACAAGTCATCATAAAGCTCAGAACAGAAACAGATTTCTCTCTCATATACAAAACAAGTACCTGTTGATTCGGTCACAACCTCCAGGTCAATGCCTTCTGGTTGATCCTCAAATTTTTCAAGCTCAGAAAGTGTGGGCTTCACTCCTTCAGTAATCTGTAACATGCAAAGAGTCACTCCAGTTATTTCAAGAAATATGAACCATTGGAGAAACAAGACTGAAGGCTCAAGGTGCCTTTGAGCATGATCGCACATGGAGTGGCCACACTCTGGGTTCAAATCTGAACCAGAATGCCACAGCAAAGCACACGGTCTTACCAGACTCTAAGTATCGAAAGGTAAAGACATTCATCCCACATATACCCTAGCAGCTAAATTAGACAGGAATTGGTCAAAGTGATGGAGCATACCCAACTAACGCCTTGGTTAAATGTAAAAAAAAAGCAAATATGCCATGACTGAATTTTGAACAAATTTTATTAAGATCACAGAATTTTACCTAACACGTAATATTGCAAGAATGAATGCAATTAATTTCATCAGAGATTAAGCATTTTATTATCTAGTGACAGTTTAAATTCTATACTCTACCTGATTTTCAAAACTAACCTTTCCTGATAGGTGGAATGAAGGTAAAGAAACGCAGGCCACATACACTCAAGTCTCCAAATGTACCAGGTATATGGGACTTACCTTTGAGTACACAAACTGTCGATGAGAGATCTGGTGGATTAATGAGTTAGGGAAGTAGAGGGAGAGATGGATATTATCTATCACATCACTGTTAAATACTTCGTAGAGACTAACAGACCTCTCATGTTGTTCATGGTCTGTCAGGAGATATATAAAAAATGTGGCAAAGAAAGTGTTGCAATAGCATGCAGCAGGGATAATGATATTTACAGGACATTCCTCTGGCAACATCCATCAAAGATTGGGAAAATAGCTTGCTTCGTGCCAGGTGGCTTTTGTTTTATGCACTTTTTCAATTACACGATGCTAATCATGCATCAACACAGAAACAGTCAAGCTGTAACCTCAATTAATCACCCACCCGACATGCGCAAAGCAAGTAGTCA
This sequence comes from Hemiscyllium ocellatum, assembly GCF_020745735.1. Lineage (NCBI taxonomy): Eukaryota > Metazoa > Chordata > Chondrichthyes > Orectolobiformes > Hemiscylliidae > Hemiscyllium > Hemiscyllium ocellatum. The sequence goes on along the minus strand of NC_083447.1, from coordinate 18,727,750 downwards.
TCAAGAGGCTTGGAAAACTTTGGAATGAGCACTTCAAAAACATAACTCAAAACCACACTGATACAAAAGATCCTAATAGATGCATTACTTACCACTGCAGACATTGCAAAACTTTTGAACAAGAATCCTTTCCTGCTGTAGCGATTGCCCTCAAATATAAGAAAGTCTCCATCTGTGGTAACGTCTCCACCCAGTGATCTATGAAATGTACAATTTCAATTCAAACAAATCAGTTTGACATCAAATATACAATGAAGACAGCAAAATCTAAATAGTGTTCAGGCTCTTTATGATCTTAAGATTAACAAAAACTGGCAAATGGGACTAGATTTATCTAGGATATCTGGCGATATGGATGAGTTGTGTGCTGTACATCTATGACTCTATAACTACATTTTATCAGATATGATAATAGGCATTTTAAACAAATAACTAACAAGAATGCCAATAAAGACCCGTCACTAAATGACAATGCAAATGACAATTCATTGATCTGCAGCCACAAGATCTATCTCAGTGTCCTCCTGAGGTTCCAGTATTGCAGACACCAGTCTCCAGCTAATTTTATTTATTCAGGTTGATAACAAAAAATGGCTAAAGACATTGGACACAACAAAGGTAATGGGCCTCGACAACATTCAGTGACTGCACTGAAGGTGCGTGTTTCAAAACTACTTGTGCCCCCAGCCAAGCTACTCCAGTACAACTATAACATGGACATTTACCTGACAACTTGGAAAAATGCCAAGGTAGGTCGTACTGAAAAGAAACAGGACAAATCCAAATTGATCCCTGTCTACTTTTTGATTACTGAAGTATTAGAAGAGGTCATCAACAGTGGTGTCAAGTGACCTTAAATAGCAACAACCTGATCACTGATATAAAATAAAGAACTGCAGATGCCGGAAACCTGAAACAAAAACAGAAATTGCTTGAGAAACTTGGCAGGTCTAGTGACATCTGTGGAGAGAAAGCAGAGTTCATATTTCAGGTCCAGTGACACTTCAGAATCTGATCACTGATGTTCAGTTTGAATTCCACCATACTCATTCCGCTCCTGACTCTATTTCATCTTTGGTACAAAAAGAGTTGAATTCTGGAGGTGAGTGAACAGTAACTATCCTTGACATTGAGCTAACACTTGATTGAGTATGGTCTCAAGGAGGAGAAAGAAGAAGGGCTCATGCCCAAAACTTTGATTCTCCTGCTCCTTGGATGCTGCCTGACCTGCTGCGCTTTTCCAGCAACACATTTTCAGCTATGGTCTCAAGGGGATGAACCAAAACTATCAATGGGAATTAGGGAAAATTCTCCACTGTTTAGAATCAAACTTAGCACAAAGGAAAATGGCTGTGGTTTCAGGAGACTAGTCATCTCAATCCCATGACCTTACCACAGGGTAGCATCCCAAGCCCAATCATCTTCATTAGCTTCATCAATGATTTCCTCTCCACCATAAGGTCAGAAGTCAGTTAGTTCATTGCAGCAGTTCATGTCTCTCTCTCTCTCTCTCTATATATATACACACACACACACACAGGTTATAAAAAAAGGTTAAAAGTTAGGAATTCTGTTGTAAGTAATTCCACACCTGCCACACTGAAGTCTACCCACCATCTCAAGGATCAAGTCAGTGGTGATGAAAATACTCCCCACCTGCATGGATGAATTCAACTCCAACAATACTCATGAAGCTTGACATCATCCACAAGGCAGAGCACTTTACTGGCATCCCACCATCTTCAATATTCACTCCATCTACAACCACTATGACAGCAATGTGGATGAACTACATGATGCACTGCAGCAACTCACCCAGGCTCATTCAACATACCTGCCAAACCCATGAGCTCTACCATCTCAAAAGACACAGGCAACAGATGCCTGGGAACACCACAACCTGCATGCTCGCCTTCAAGGAGCAACCATCCTAACTTAGAACAATACAATCATTCCTTTAGTGTTGCTCGATCAAAACCCTAGCACTACCTCTCTAACAGCACTATGGATGTCCTAAAATAATGCAGCAGTTTAAGGATGCAACTCACAACATACTCAAGAGCAATAAGCACTAGCCTAACCATCCACACCCACATCCTATGGAAGAATTTTAAAATAAAAAAAACTCAAAGATTGGTCTGATCAAGTTTACAATTCCCCAATTCTCACGGTATCCATTTTGGAGTTTGGATTTACAGCTATCTAAAGACATGGGAATCACAGAATAATTATTATGATATTGTAATGTGAGGGAACTAGTACCATATCCCAGCAGGAAAACAGTGTGGGTCAATGTCAGTTAGCCCCTTCAGATGGGCCTGGCATTCAATTAGATTGTGGCTGATCTGTAACCTATCTCCACACAGGTGACTTTGCTCCATACCATTTCTTAATCTAACAACCAATCGATCTCAGATTTGAAATTAACTGATCTAGTGTTAATTCCTATTTGCAGAAGGGAGTGACAAAACTTTACCACTTGAAAGTTGAGATTCCCAAACTTTAGTTCTGAAAAAGGCTTGATTCCAGTTCTTTGATAATACCTCTCCCCTTGGGCAGGTAGTATCCCTATCTCTGAGCCAGAAGACCTGGTTTCAAGTCTTACCGGCTCCAGAAGTGTGTAACAATATCTCTGAACAGGTTGATTAAGAGAATATCGACAACATACTCTATCAATGTGTTCGACCAGGCCAAGCCCCTTCAAATCATTTCAATAAAGTAGTCCCAACCCTAACTTTGCTAGTTGCTTTAAACAGGTGTAACATGGATATTCCAGGAGAGATACAGCTGGTCAAAGCACTTCATTTTAAACAAAACAGAATTTATTTATAAGATTACCGAATGAAACACAAACAACAGAAAACAGTTTATAGAATAACCTACCTGAAAACCCAACAGATGATACCAATTTAAAGATGCTGTTCCCAATATTTGCAATAATCCCTATGAACACTCCCGGCACAAAAGGTAAAATCAAACAAAGGGGCTCAGAGGAGACAAGTCACAGAGAGAGGGTCAGCATGGACCTTCTCCCCTTGGTCCAGCAACTTCACAACCCTGACTGATTGCCAAAACTAAATCACACCAGAGAAGAGCTGAGCTGAGCCACTCCCCTTTCATTGTGCAAGTGTTCTATTTTTAAAAATTGAAGGCCTTTTGCCTGAGGCAGTATCTGTTAGCTTTAATCAAACTGGTCCTAAAACCATAGAATCCCTAAAGGATTCTACACCCTAAAGGATTCTCCTTAGATTTTTCAAAGTATCTGCTTTTATGACCTCTCTGGGGAAAAAAAACCAAGGGACAACATAACCGTGTTAAAAGAGCATCATCATATCAATACCTGATTTTTTCTGCATCAAACAATCGCTGAAGTGGCCTCTTGAATCTCTTCCTTTTAGCAAACCAGTCTTTCTGTGGGTTGAAACATTGAAAATATTCAGATGCTCATTGCACTAAATTAAAATGAGAAATCAAGAGCAATAAGCAACAATTCTTCAGGGCTAAGTGTTCAAATAAGATTAAGTTAGTTCAAGGCAAGAAGAAAATCTTTGTACAACACCTTCTCCCTACCTAGCAATTATTTTGCTTATAAAATGCAAGACAGGATATTTCTTTTATAATACTAATGACACAAAAAAGAAAGCAACTGGAGCTTATACCATTATTATCCATAGCTCCAGGTTACAACATACATGTAAAGGCTTATGTTGCTTCCTTTGGGGGACGTATTGATGGACTGCTATGTGGATCAGATTCACGTAAACAGCAAAGGGTTTGACCTTGTTCCAAATTGGTAGATTTGAGACCTGCCACTTTACCCTACCCCAGTGGAGGCTGCAGCACAGTGAGTTGGACCTGCTTCTAGCAGAGAACACACAAAGATGAAGAGGTAGAATGACACCATCATCAACACAATTAAATACAGCCTCAGTTCATGGTTCATACAGAATATCAACTTGTAACTGAAGATGGACTCTTACCAAACTCATCCGAGCTTTGATTCGCTCATGGTCAATTCTTGGGATCAGTTTCAGAGAAATGGTGTTCTGGCTTGGCTCAACATAGTCCACCTGAAAAAACAAGCAGCACATATTAAAAAGTCAATAGGTGAGACAGGGCGCCATAGCAAATACTAATATTTATGCTCACAGCCGAAAGGGAACATAATGGCTTCAGACTAAGCTCTTCCATTTTTACAGCACGATATAATGTTTGTGGTGCTAACATAAAATGGTGTAATACATACAAGTCTACAAATGCAGTTACCTGGAAACAGAGCTTGTCAAAAAACAAAAGACATATGTTTTCGCTCTGTACACAGCTCAACATTTACATAATTTACTGTGTCCATTGTTTGAATTCAGCCACTGCCCTAGTCTGTGTGTTTCATCAGCCAACTCGCTCACGGGGTGGGGAATTGGATCTTACATTACAAATGTACAATTTAAACATAGACCAGACCAGGTAACAGGTAATCCACAATCCAGCAAAGTCTGAAATCTAGGACAACCCTAGGTCAATAGGGTACTGGCATTAGGACACTATCTATATTAGACTGTCTGCCTGCTACGTCACACGGACTGCAAAGATAGAAAGCTTTACCTGTGCAATGTCATCCTTGTACAGACCTCTTTTCAGACGAACCCAGGATTTCGGTTTCAGGTTGGTCACCTCCTTCACCACCTTTAGCACGTCTGTCATTTCCTTGATAGGAACCATCTGTTGGTTCCAGTACCCTATCCGGAGGTTCCCCACACCCTCAATGGCCTGCTTGACATGAGTCTGTTTGTATGCCTCAACATAAATATACCCCTTCACATGCTCAGGGGAAACAACAGACTTGATCTGGATGGGCTACAGGCAAAAAGAAAAAAAGAATGAAAAATGTGTGCACTTTATTCAAAACAAAAACTTACAGTCTGAATACTAAATTCATCACAAAATCAACAGCATGCTAACACCAAACTGCAAGTTATTCACTACTACAAAATTTAAGCAATCGTGATTGAAGACAACAAAATGTGAAAATTCCAGTGCTGACAAATAATAAGTTAATGACTGAACATGGTCTTCCGCTCCTGCAATATACATTTCTCAAGCATCTTTAGAAAGGAAAAAAAAATCAAGAAATCAAACTTCTGATTTCTTAAATTGTATGGCTTGTATAATGCTAACAAAGAATTAGAATATCCTTTATTGTCACATGCATTCAGATGTCACCCCAGGTGGCATCATCTTAGATACAAAGGAATCCCATCCCATCCCATCCTATTGTATGTGGCTTTGGTCCAGAAAGGCAAGATAGTCTGTTCATTCTATTGTTTACTGAATTGATTATCTCAGTCAGTGTTTTAGCACCTTCAGAATGTCTGTCATTTCCTTGATAGGAACCATCTGTTGGTTCCAGTACCCTATCCGGAGGTTCCCCACACCCTCAATGGCCTGCAAGGCGGCACGGTAGCTCAGTGGTTAGCAATGCCACCTCACAGCACCAGGTTTGCATGGGAACATGCAGGTGGTGATGTTCCAAGACACCTGTTGCCCTTGCTCTGCTAGTTGGAGAAGGCTGCAGGTTTGAGGGTACTGTTCAAGGTGCTTTGGTGAGTTGTAGCACTGCATCTTGTAGATAATGCACACTGCTGCCACTATGCATCATTACTTCTCCACTAATGTGTTGAAGATGATGGATGGGGTGCCAATCAAACTTTGCCCTAGATAATGTTGAGTTTCTCAGGTCCGTTGGAGCTGCACTCTTCCAGGTAATTGGAGAGTATTCTATCATGCTCCTGACTTTTGACTTGTAAGTGGTGGACAGAGTTTGGGGAGACAGTTGGTGACTTACTCACTATAGAATTCTCAGTTTGTCGTCCTGCTGTTGTAGCCATAGTATTAATATGACTATATTAATTCAGCTTCAAGTCGATGGTAACACTTGGGACACAATGATATCGGGGAATTTAGCAATCTTAATACGATGGGATGTCATGGGGACATGGTTAGATTCTCTCTCATTTGAGCTGTCACTCCCAAGCATTTGTATGACAAAATGCTGCTTTGCACTTATTAGACCAAGCCTGAATGTTGTCCAAGTTTTTCTGTTTACAAATATGGATTGCTTCAGTATCTGAGGACTTGCAAATTGTGCAGTCATCAATAAATGTCCTGAGGAATGTTTGCTGTAATGTTCCAGGACAAAGGTGATTGGGCTCCCAACAAATCCCTGTAGAGGGTTTTCCTGGGTTCCCACTATGTTCAGTTTTGCAAAGACTCTCTTGATGCCACACTCAGTCACATATCTTGATATTAAAGGCAGTCAATCTCACTTCGCTGAGTTCAGCTGTAATGAAGTCAGAAGCCAAGTGGAACCCAAAATGAATACTGGGGAACAAGATATTGCCTTTAAGCGCTGCTTGATATCACTGTTGATTACCTGTGCCATCACTTGGCTGATGATTGAGACTAGATCAGTCAGGTAATAAGTGACCAGTTTGGATTGGTCCTGCTTTTGGTGGACAGGACATACTTGCACAATTTTCCACAATGTGGAAACAGATTGCCCAGAGCTGTAGTTAGTCAGTTTTTATTCCAATACTGGATGGTGTAATGGCTTTAGGACCATCCAGTTTCTTCAGCTGTTGATTTCAGGGTGTTTTTCAAAGAGGGATGGCACAAACTACTCATCTTCTTTGAAATGACTTGTACAAGGAATGAGAATAGCACAACAATTAAAATTCTTGGGAACACAACAATTCATCATTCTCTGAGATAATGCCATATTATAAGTCACTACGTATCTTAGAGAAACGCAAGAAAAGCATGAAACAGTCAAATCCTCAACTGCAGTACTGGAAAACTCGCCATTGGATGCTTGCATGTGCCTGTTGGCTAGCTCCACCAATAAAGAGATCCAAAGCTGCTGTTTAAGAACCATAAGGATACCTACTGAATCTGTAAACTGATAGGCGACAAATTTCCTCATCAGTGAAATAGCTGTTGCTCGTTCTTCACCGATCTGGAAAAAGGAAAGATAAATCAACTGACAATTCCAAGTTTTACTAACTAGGAATATGGAACATGAAAGCATTTTTTAAAAAATCTAACAGCAACTGCTTTAATGTGATACCAAACAGGAATTGGCATGTGAATATGCTTGTGAATACATGGGGCTTCTTCACATGTGAACAACCTGGAAAATCCAAGTTCAAGTGATTGCCAAATTCTCCAGAATCCCAAGCCACACACTACAACGTTGACATGTGTTAATAAAGCTCAGCTACAAAAATGATATGTATTTTGCATTTGCTGTTAAATGAAATACAGCATATCTCCAGATACGGCACACAAAGTTCTTTTGACTATGGAATTATTCAAATGGTTTCAAGTGGATGATTTCCACAGCAGTAACTTGACTTTTCTCTTCCTTGGTATAAAATTCCATTACAAACACAAGTTAAGCTAAAGAATGGCCAACCAAACTCAGTAACATCCATATTATCCACCGGTTGGGCCACTCTACTCAACTGGTAAATAGTACCCATCAATCTCACTAGAAAATAAGACTGTGCCCGGGGTGCAGATCACTTTTGTGGTGAACAAAGTTAATGAGGGGCCTTCTTTGCTCAGACCATTGAGTACAGGAGTTGGGATATCATTTTGAAGTTGTACAGGACATTGGTTAGGCTACTTTGAGTACTGTGTATAGTTCTGGTCTCTCTGGTATAGGAAGGATATTGTTAAATTGGAGAGGGTTCAGAAAAGATTTACCAGGATATTGTTGGGATTGGAGGATTGGCATTATAAGAGGAGGCTGAATAGGCTTCAGGAAAAATGTTGCTAAATTCATTCAGACTCCCAAGGTTGTCACTCTCTGCCAACATACATTTGGAAGCAATTTGCAGCCTTTTTAATGGTATAACAAGGTAGAATAAGCAATAGGGATAAATGGGACATTTTTAAGTTGGCTCTCATTAGTGGGGTTCCACAAGAATCTATGCTGGGGCTTTGCTTATTTACACTCAACATTAATCCCTTAAATAAAGAGACAGAGAGGAATGTATCCATGTACAAAGCTAGATGTTAAACAGCAAGGACACAAACAGCCTGCAAAGAGATATTAAGTGAGCTGGCAACAAGATGGCAGATGGATCATAATGCAAGGAAGAGCTGTGGTCATAAGGGAAAATTCATTCGCAGATTTGAAATCTGCAGCAAATGTTATCTTATATGGTGCTACAGCCTGGAATGACAATAATAGTTTGATTACAAAGCTGCAATCACATGTTTCCAGATATATATAATATTGTTGTCAACAATACATATTGCAATATGTATTTTATATATATTTTGCAATATATATTTGGCATGTTATTTTCATGCCATTCAGAAATGCATAAAGCACAGGATTGCATATGGGAATAACCATACCTTACATTTCACAGTCCACAAGTTAGGATCTCTGTGCAAATGAGGGAGAGACAAAACAGAATTAGTTGAGAGAACATATGCAGATTTTGGTCAATATAATGATATTCATTTCAAGTTTTGTAAAGTTCCATTAATCAGAGAATCACTTACTTAACACCAGGCAGTAACTGCTGCTGTGTGATGTCGTCTGAGAGTTCATCTGATGCACCATAGAAACTAAAAGAAGAGGAAGATGTTAGCAGGAACCAAACTGCTCAGAATATCATCTTGGACAAAGTGAGTCTCACCCACGCACATGGTACGGGATCAGAGCAAGCTAGGCAAGGCCAGTTAAAAACAGCTGAGACAATATATTATAGCAATGCATTCATACCTAAATATGTAAAAAACAGACTATGAGTAAACATCACAGTTCTGCATTCTTGTCAGTCGGTCACTTTCAACCCTGGTCTACGGTCACTATTGCCCGGTCTTGTATGAAATGGCAATCAGCTGAAAACCTCTGGAGCCACAAAAATACAATCAGACTTATAATATTAAGAGCTCTGTGCTAGGGGAGCAAGTAGTGCGAGGGCAGTATCACCAGACCAGCAATCCAGAGGACCAGGCAATTGCCCTGGGGACATAGACCCAAATCTGGTGAACTTCAAATTCAATTCATTAATCTGGAATCTAAAGCTTGTCACCAGTAATAGTGACCACAGAAACTTTGACTGTTGTGAAAATCAATATGGTATGTTAATGCCCTCTAGGGAAGGAAATCTGTCCTCTTTACCTGGTCTGCCTTATGTGACTCCAGATCCACAGCAACACAACTGATTCTGAATTGCAATAGCCTCGGTAAGCTACCCCATTCAAGGCCAATTACAGCGAAATCCTCAAAGTATTCAGAAAAAATAATACCTTGATACATAATCCTGATTGGGAGGGTGTTAGACATTCTGGTTTCATCCTGGATAGTTCACAAGTGTCCCTCCAAATGAGTGATAGTTTAGTTATCACTCAACAAAGCTTAGAAGAACAAGTTATTTGTCTCATCTTTTCTACAATCCATGTGAAACTACCACGATCGTACAGCCAAACAGCTCTCCCAATCCTCGACATTTCATACCAGCTTCCTATTCTTCATGAACCAAACAGATCCATTACATATAAAAATCAATCCCTTTTCCTGACAGATCAATAAAACAGTAGCAAAACTCCTATATATCCACCCTAAAGTTTAGCCATACAATGAGTTTTGAATCATAACATTTAATAATTTTTAAAAAGAAACAGAATACTTACTGATCTCCTGCAGTTGGCTTGGCATATTTATTCATATAATATTCACCAAGTTCCTCTTCTCTTTTGTCTCTGCAAGATGCATTGAATTATTAGCTGCATCATTCAAATAGGTGCCATAACTTACAGTGTATTATACAATTATCTGACATATTCAGAGACACAGCAATGTAAGTTACGTTACTGGGCTGTAAATCTAGAGGTCAGGACTGATGATTTAGAAACACTAATTCAATCCCACCACCGCAGTTGGAGGGTTTGAATTAAATAAATCTGGAATTTTAAAAAAAACACCAATAATTGACCACAAAAATCACTAAAATGTTTTAAATGTCCATCTGGTTCTTTAATGCCCTTTCAAGGAGGAAATCTACTATTCAATATGTGACTCCAGACCCACAGTTAATTTTGCACTACAAGAATTTGAACAATGAAAATTTATAATCCATTGTATGTGAGAACGTAATTTTCATCTTGTCTAAGTCATTAAGACAAGGTAACAAAAGTAAAGTTAAGAGGATTATTCTCAGGCCAATTTTGTTGGAAGTCTAGGTTATACACTTACTTGACTAAAAGTAAGGGGAAATAATCAGAGATAATATCCCTTAGATTTAAGAGTGGGGGAGGTGGAGTTTACCTCCAATGGTTCAGCAATCGTCTTGCCCCGGAGTGATCTTCATCAAGGACCAAGTTGTCAATGTTGGAGGCTATAGAGTACAAGAAAGAATATGAAGAGACAATGCAACAGCAGACAAATTAACGCCTACTTGTCAACTAAGATATTACAACAAGACTAAACTTTCAACTTTTGTCCTTTCCGAGTTGTAATTCCCTTATCAACACAAGAATTCAATGTCTATAGAGGTATACGTATCAAAGATGCCCAGTTGACTAAATATAAACTCAGTCTCAAAACAAAATCCAGGAACAAGTCTCACCACTTAGTCAATTAGAAAGCATTTTTAGACAAGATGGAGTAAAAAATGAGGTCTGCAGATGCTGGAGATCACAGCTGAAAATGTGTTGCTGGTCAAAGCACAGCAGGCCAGGCAGCATCTCAGGAATAGGGAATTCGACGTTTCGGTTATGCTCGAAACGTCGAATTCCCTATTCCTGAGATGCTGCCTGGCCTGCTGTGCTTTGACCAGCAACACATTTTCAGCTTAGACAAGATGGAAGCAAAGTGTCAATTCTAAATTACATTTGAGAAAGTCGAATGAAGTCACATCCCTAAATTTTCATTTTAAAATTGGACCCAAGAGAAAAGCAACTTACTAACTTTAAAAGATTTTACCTACAGGTAGAAATGTAATGTAATTGACTGCCATTGACAACTAGAGTTTTTCATTATTTTTGTCCCATGATTTTGGCTGAAGCTGATGGTTGCTGACTAACTGAGCTCTTCCACAAGCTCCAAAGCTTCAAACTTCTTTGTACATGTTATGTGGAAACACAACACAGTTACACTGTGGTTGCATAGACTAAACTACAATTCCCATTTGGAAGTTATTTAACATCACAAACAATAACAGATGAAATATCTCACCTCCAGGAAGTACTACATACTCAGTAATAGGTACTGAAAACAAAAAATGCTGGAAATCACACAGGTCGGACAGAATCCATGACTCTGACTCAGATTCCAGTATCTGTACTAATTTGCTCCTAATATGTAGTCTTGGGAACTTCAACCCTATTTTCTAACATATGCAAACTCATTCTTCAGAGAACACTTGGAAGCAATTTATCAGAAGATTTGGTCTTTTGAATTTGCCAGTTAGTCAACTGTGCTACGTTGAACTGAGGAGAGATAGTACTTTGCCCTTCTTGCCAGCGCATTTAAATATCAACAACCCTGCAACTATAGCAATTAACATGCTTGATTTATATCTCAGCTCTATGGGCTTGACAGCTATGCCCAACCAATGAAATCAACTCTCAGTTAAAACAACAGAGCATACGTTGAATAAGACGGTCAAGATGCCTTTATCAACATACCTTTCAAAAAGAACCCAGATTTCCAAATGTGACATATTTGCACAGGCTAGATTCTAACACTGAGGTGGATGTAACAAAAATCTCTATCTGTTCAGCTATTTGTGAATTGACCAGCAAGTAGCAGTATCCTGTGAAAGAAATGTAGGCAGTGCAACAAGTGATGCCCCATGGTGGGAGTTCCTATTGTGGAGTCAACTTAGTGATGTTGAATGTCTCAGTGAGAGAAGAAAGCAAAACAAAGACAGCTAACCCTCGCCTGCTCTCAAACAGACAAAAGCAAAGTAGAACAAAAGTACAGTTTGGAGCGTGCTGTCCACCTACGTGAAGAGTGAATGATGCAAAGAGGATGAAGAATAGAACGCTGTATCCATGAAGCATCTACAAACTGGATAACAAAGAAGTCCAAGTGCAAGATATCATCTCATGTTTGCTTTATATTGCATTCTGTTCACTTTAAAAAGCTGTGGATATGTCAGGGGAGACTAAAGATTCAGATGCTTGCTATGATAGTGTCTAATCTTACTCAGTTTGACTCATGACTTGAAAAAATGGAGTTACTGTTCATGTAAGTTGGCCATACCTAGTTTCTACCAGACCATCATTCTTTCAACTTCTCCACTATCCCTAAATTGTCAGAGTGGTTACCTGATCTAAATGAGCAGAATATTTCTCCAATGAAATAATAAATTTAAATCTCCTTTGCTGTCTTCAGTTCCCACTACAAACCCAGCTCTCTAGTTCTCCCCCAACCAACTGGGCTTCAACACAATTACTTATAACCTTGGTGTCATACTGGTCTCAAGCTGGTCTGTTGATCATGCATCTGTACCATGATTCAGACTGCCAATTTCCACCTCAGTAACACCAACTGACCCTGTCTCAATTCAGCTCGACTTAAATTCATGCTTGCCTCATTACCTCCAGAGTAAAAAGTGAGGTCTGCAGATGCTGGAGATCAGAGCTGAAAATGTGTTGCTGGTTAAAGCACAGCAGGTCAGGCAGCATCCAAGGAACAGGAAATTCGACGTTTCGGGCACAAGCCCTTCATCAGGAATGAGGAAAGTGTGTCCAGCAGGCTAAGATAAAATTATCTTAGCCTGCTGGACACACTTTCCTCATTCCTGATGAAGGGCTTGTGCCCGAAACGTCGAATTTCCTGTTCATTGGATGCTGCCTGACCTGCTGCGCTTTAACCAGCAACACATTTTCAGCTCATTACCTCCAGATTTAATATTCTAACATACTCAATTGTCCTCCTTTGTTCTACCCATCAAAAACGAGAGATTATCAACAACTCTGTTCACTATCTTCTTTTTTACTCACACATTGGATGTGGGTGCTGCTAGCTGGGCCAGCATTATTCTTGCCCATCCATAGTTGTCCTTGTGAGCTGCTTTCTAAGTCACTGAAATCTCCGTGCTGTACAGAGACTAACAAAATTGTTAGGGGAGGAACTCCAGGATGTTGAACCAATGACACTGTGGGATATATTTCCAAGTCAGGATGGCAAGTGGCTTGGAGGGAAACTTGCAAGTGGTGGGTTTTCCCAAGTATCTACAGCCCTTGTCCTTCTGAATGAAAGTGGTTGTGGTTGTGAAAGGACCGTACAAAGAGCTTTGATGAATTTCTGCAGTGTACCTTATGGTTAGTAGATACTGCTGCTACTGAGTGTTGGTGGTGGAGGATGTGGATGCAATACCAATCAAGTAGGTTGTGTCACTGATCATGCCATATGAGTGTTTTTTAAGATGCACTCATCCAGGCAAGTGGAGAGTTTTCTATCACACTCCTGTTTTATGCCTTGTAGATGGTGGACAGGGCCTGTAGCCTTTGCACAATCTAATGCCTCCAACCATTTCTTGCTACTACAGAGTGAATCAAGTTGGCTGAAGACTGACATCTGTGATGCTGGGAACTTTTAGATGAAGTCAAGATGCATCCTTAATTCAAAACAATCTCCAACCAGAAGTACGAAAGTGTTTCAGCCTTATCTTTAGCACTAACTGCTGGGTTCCCTCATCAGCGAGACGGGATATTTGCAAAGCCTCTTTCTCTATCGAGTTGTTCAATTGCACACCATGATTCATCACTTGATGTGGCAGGATTGCAGAGCTTAGACCCGACCCATTGTTTATGGAATCACTTAGCTTTGGCTATAACCGGCTCCTTATGCCATTTGGAACTCAAGTAGCCCTGTTTGGTGGCTCCTCCAGGCAGACACCTCACCTTTTGGCATGCCTAGTACAAGCTCCTGGCATGCATTCTTGCACTCTCCATTGAACCAGAGTTGATCCATTGAACCAGAGTTGGCTTGACAGTAATTGTGGAATTGGGGCTACATCAGGCCATGAGATTATAGATTGCGTTGGAAAATGATTCTGCTCCACAGAGCCTCATGGATGCCCAGTCTTCAGTGGCTTGATCCATTCAAAGTCTGTCTCATTTAACATGGCAATAGTGTCACACAACATTATGTAACGTAATACCAATCTAAATACAGGACTTTGTCTCCAATAGGACTGTGTGCTGGTCACTCTTACCAACACTGTCATGGCCAGATGCATCTGCAGATGGCAGATTGGTAAAGAGAAGTAAAGTATATTTTTCCATCACCACCTATTGCAGAAGACTCAGTTTACCAGCTATGCTCTTTAGACTCTATCAGTAAAGCTGCTGAGCGTAGTCAAACCACTCTGTGTGGACATTGAAATCCAGTCAAAGAACATTTGCGCCCTGCAGAGCTCAATGCTTTCTCTACGTAGCATGCAATATGGCGGTGTACTGATTCATTAACCAAGGATGAATGATGAATGCAACATGGTAATCAGCAGGAAATATCCTTGTCCATGTCTGACCTGATAGCTTGGTGTCAGGAGCCAGTGCTGAGAACTCCAAGGGCAATTTCCTCCTGATGGTACAGCACTATGCTGCCACCTTTGCTGGGCCTGGCCCACTGGTGAGACAGGACCTATCTAGCGATAGTGATGGTAGCGAAGGGATATTGTCTGTAAGGTATGAATCTGGAGCTGTTGCTTGACTAGTTTGTGAGACAGCACTCCCAATTTTAATACTAGCCACACCCAAAATATTAGAAAGGAAGACTTTGCAGGGTCGATATGTTTTTCTTTTGTTGTTCTTTCCAATGCCTAGGACAGTGCAAGGTGATCTGCCTGGTTTGAGTTTTTTTTTAGATTTTCTAGTGATTGTTACAACTGAATAGCTTGCTACACCATTTCAGAGAGCAGTTCAGAGTTAACTACCTTACAGAGTCTGGAGTCACACGTAGGCCAGACCAGGTCAGCAGTTTCCTTCACTAAAGGACATTAGTGAACCAGATAGGTTTTTCTGACAATCGACGATAGTCACTGTCAGAATCTTAATTCCAGATTGTTACTGAAGTCAAATTCCACCATCTACCATGGCGGGATTCCAACCTGGGTCTCCAGAACATTACCTAATTAACAGTCCAGCAATAATACCATCACCTGCTTTCCCTTGTACTCGCACCAAGCTCATATCACCTATCACCCTGGTGCTCTCTGATCAACTTTGTCTCAAAGAACAAATTAATATTAAAACTCTCATTCTTGCTTTCAAATGTTTCCAAAGCCCCTCTCTCTCTGTCAGTGATCTCCTCTAACCCCACAGCTATCACAGAAGTCCATATTTCTTTGATTCGGGCAGTTTGAGCATTCCCCATTCCCATCTTTCTGGCATTAGTAGTCATATGTTCAGCTGCCCAGACTCTAAAGCTCTGGAATTCCCTCTACAAATCCTTTTTAAGATGCTCATAAAGACACACCTCCTTGACAAAGCATTTGGCTTCTCCCTAATATCAGTTTGTGGTTAGGTATCAAATTTTGAGTTACAAGACTTCTATGAAGTGGGACACTTTATGACTTTAAGGTGCTATGTAACAACAAAGCGGCATTGTTGCATTTCATGAAGTAGTAGTGAAAGCTGGACTATTATTTTAACAGCCACCAAGCAAATGAAATTACGAGATTGACAATGTTCTTGCAGGAAAGCAAGGATAATTAGATGGATCAATGTGGTACATCATATAATTTTAAATAACAGCCTAAATGAAATCAACTGCAAGGAAGAATACGTATGCACACTTGACCTTGAAATTCCACTATGTTAAGATTAGTGATGGAACATCACAAGTTTGCATGGTTCTTTAACATTCAACTGGTGTTAGCCCAAATAAATGTTCAGCATACTGCAGATATTATGAGTCTCAGGGTTAATAGAAATGTTTACACAAATTAATTAATTACAATGGAAAACAGAGGAATGTAGTTAATATTCACATGGTGCAATTTCAAAGCCTCAAATAATTATGATCAATAGACTAATTTGCATTAATATCAAACAATATGCAGAATTGTGCACGTACCTTCAATTTCTTCTGTTCAGAAGGCAACACAGTAAACAGCCAAATAATACCACCAAAATCAATCACATGGTGAACGGGGAACAAAAATGTAAGGACAAAATTAAAACATGGCACATAAGCAGGAATGTATGATGTACATTAAAAACAGAAATGAAACACATAGAAGGGCAAAATGGACATGTTTTCAAAGAGAGAGCACTCAAACTGAAATGCTAAATTACCCTTTTACTAGATACTGTATAGTAGGCCTGATTAAAACAAAACAACTAGATTTTTAAACATGAACCCTACTCATCTCTTCAAGCACGGGTGATTGGTATCTTACTCCACATGTATTACATACAGGGAGGAAAGCTGATACTTTATTTATCTGTTAATGCACGTTCCATGATAGTATAAAGAAAGTGCAAATCCTATGTCCTGCTGACAAGTTAATCACAGTGATAACCAGTTAATTGATGAACATGAACTTTTAAAAATAGAAACACAACTGCTAGAGTCTTCATAAACTGCATTCTAGGGCCACCTCATTATCAAAAAACCTGTTGCCTTTGCAAATATGAAGTGCTCAGATTGACACAGCAATTGCAATGGTTTACATTATAGGGGCTATCAGGTTAACATTATAGGGCTTGCAGACAGAAGGAAGAGCACTTTTTTCTGAAGACTTTTAAAAAATCTATTTCATGTACCCATTAGCTCACCTCTCCACAGCTCACGTCATGCGTCTGCTCCAACTTAATTCCAAATTGCTAACTTACAGAGAATAGAATACTGAAGTCTGATCTTAAGAAATAAACTCTAAACAATAAATCTGTCTTAGATATTAAAGCAGGTTTTAATGGTCCAATTTAAATATTTTGCATTGAGTATTCAGTAGATACCTTGAGGTGATCACAACTCCCTGAAGACTGGACACCATTACCTGAACAGGCCTTACTTGAGCATTACCTGAATACGTTGCCGTTTTTAAACACATACCAACAATAACCTTGAGCATTATCAATTCGAAGTATCTGAACAGTCCATGTACAGGATGACTGTACATATTACTACACTTTGTGCTTGGTAAATAATGCCACTGTACAACCAAAGTTTCAGTACTGCAAGTCAGCTTGAAGTAAAAGAAGCTGAAATCATTTATCAAAGCAGTCTGAATATATTTCAAGCATTTTCAATACTGATTCATGGGACATGACTATTGCTGGTTAGGCCAGCATTTATTACACATCCTGAACTGCCCTTAAGAGCGTGGTGATGGTGAATTGCTGCAGTCCATGTGCTGTAGGTACACCTGGAGTGTCATTAGGGATGGAATTCCAGGATTCTGACCCAGTGACACTGAAGAAAATATGATATATTTCCAAATCAGGATGGTGAGTGGCTTGGAGGGGATCTTAGGGTGTTGGTGTTCTTATGTTTCTGCTATCCTTGCCCTTCTAGATGGAAGTGGTCGTAGGTTTGAAAGGTGATGTCTCAGGATCTTTGATGAATTTCTGCAGTACATCTTGTACATGGTACACACTGTTGCTAATGACTGCCAGTGGTGGGAGGAGAGGATGTTATGTATTATAGATATCCCTCACTGTCGCAAGTTTAAATTGGAAAGGTAGTAATTTAGAAAAAACAAAAAATGGTAGCCGATATAACTTTCAAAAATACTCATTTTAGGAAGTAAGGGCGACAACAAATCAAAATTTTCTTCTTGCTTTAGTTTCTCTGCATTTTCGACTTTTCTTCTTAAAAACCCAATAATAGGTGGAGGTAAAGCTCAAAGAGAGAGAAAAATAGGTGGATAGACAAGGGGTGATTAAAGATCAGCCTGGGATAATAAATAGTTACAACTGGAGGCTACTAAAAGCTGACAGCCCATGTGATGACAACTCATGCGTGGAGATCAGGGAGACAAGCCATTTCAACACACCAGCGTGTTCCCTGGCCAACATCTCTGTTTCAGGTTTGTTGCAGTGCTCAGTGAAGCTGAACGCAAGCTAAAAAAAGCACTTCATTTTCCACTTGGGGACTCTGCAGCCTTCTAGACTTAATATCAGGCTCACCAATTTTAGGGGTTGAGGCCACATCCTTCCTCCTACCTCCCCATACACTAGATCTTGCCATAGCTGCTACCATGCATAACCCATTGTCAGCTGCTAATCACCCCCATTAGCACTTATTCATTCTCCCAAACTGACCTGTAACCACTCCTTTGTCTATCCCACTGTTTTTCTCTCCCTTTGGGCTCTATCCCCACCTATCATTTACTCTCAACCCTCCACCTACTCTGTCTTCTGTATAAATAACAATCTTTACCCAGCTACCATCAGTTCTGGAGAAGGGTCACTGGACCCAAAACATTAAATAAAACTTTTAAGTTGCCTGACTGGAGCCAGTATAGGTCAGGAAACATATTGATGACGGGTGAATGAGGCTTGGTAAGAATTAGAATACAGGTAGAGGTTTGAATAAACATGACAAATTCGGCTCAGACATTTTCAGACCATAATGGAAACTCTAGTTTTTGTTATGTAAGCCAACTTCAGCGCAAAGGCGAACCGCAGCACTGGCTGTTGCCCTGGGATGAGATCAGTAAATTAGAAGGTCACATTGGGTCAATGCAGCTTAGAACCCCTAGATGGGAAACAGAAAAATCCAGCAAAAATAAAAATGGATGGATATAATCAGGTCAGGTAGCATTTGTGGAGGAAGAAATGAAATTAATGATTTGAGTCTTTGGTTAATTTAAAGTAAATATAAAAGTAGGGAAGGGGGACGGGAGGCAAGAGCAAAACAGGAGAGGTGAAATAACAGAAGGAATGATGGTGCAAAGTGATAATGGGACAAGAAATATGGGACAAAATAAGATGTAAATACAAAATATCCAGCTCTTGTCCTTTTGAAAATGACAGAGGTCATTTGAAATAGCTGAACTCCTGGTGAAGTTTAGAAGGCTGTAAGTGGCCCAGATGAAAGATAAGATGCTGCTTCCTGAGCTTACACTGACCTTCACTTTAACAGTGCAGGAAACCAAGATCAGAGAAGTTGAGTGGGGCAAAAAACTAAATTGGTGCTAAAGGAAGTGTGGGTTATACTATGGCCTGTTTGTTCTGACCTGTATAGGGGAAGCAGAATCATAAGTAGACAGCATAGCATACTAAATTGAAACTACAAATAAAACAATGCAACTGATGAGCGGCACATTTTGCATCTTCTGCATTTACATAGAAAGTGAGAAACAGGCCAGTTGGTCCTTCTGCTTGTAATTACATTTAAAATATTCAGCTGCATAGAATTCATAGCAGAGAAATATCACAACATAGTACACATGGTAACAGATATTGTGTAGAATAGGCCATATTGGAAAAAGTTTCTTGGCACTTGTTCAGCAGAGATTACTTTTTCAATTTTTAAAAAACTACTATTGTCTCTAATTGAAGATTGCTTCAGGTGTTCCAGGTCCTGTCTTAGATACAAAGATACAATACATTGCTACATTAGAAACATCTCGAGACAAATACGGGTGCATCAGGTAAATGGGTTAACAGGTATTAGAAAGCGCAAAAGTGACACACTTCTTTTAGTGCCCTTAATTTCAGGCGCCTTTTATATATTCACTGAAGTTAAGCATAAACATTACACCAGTAATTTTTGGGCGGGACGGTGGCACAGTGGTTAGCACTGTTGCCTCACAGCGCCTGAGACCCGGGTTCAATTCCCGACTCAGGCGACTGACTGTGTGGAGTTTGCACGTTCTCCCCGTGTCTGCGTGGGTTTCCTCCGGGTGCTCCGGTTTCCTCCCACAGTCCAAAGATGTGCGGGTCAGGTGAACTGGCCGTGCTAAATTGCCCGTAGTGTTAGGTAAGGGGTAAATGTAGGGGTATGGGTGGGTTGCGCTTCGGTGGGTCGGTGTGGACTTGTTGGGCCGAAGGGCCTGTTTCCACACTGTAAGCAATCTAATCTAATCTAAACACGTAATAACATGAAAGATCAGAGATGAAGCCTATGTTATTAAATCTTTTAAGTTTTATTACTGCTGAATCACAATCCTTACAACTAGATTACCTGCTTGGTGACCTCAAACCGATTACTGTGGTGCATATATACAGAAAGTTGGGTTTGTAGATAGCTTTCTATAAAGATAAGCATGAGGGATAGATCCCTTTCATTTAATCACATCCTTTTAGAAAATAACCCAAATATCATTGCACTTTTATATTCACCTGGACAAGTGGAGAGGGTATCACTTAAATGTTTCATCCAAAACAAAGCTTTTGAGACTTCCCAGTTTTATTTACTATTCTTGTTTCTTCTTGCCTGTGAGGTTTGTAGTCGCTCCTCGACATATTGGTACAGACCATGCCATGTTTTTAAATTGAACATGGGGTCAGAAAGGCTACCTGGCTCAGTCCATTTGTTCACTCCTAATGCCAGGTGCAGTTTCCCTCCCAGTCACCTTTTACATTAACTCTAGGAATAAAATGGTTCTAGGTAAAGTACAAGTGTTAGAGAAAACAGGTGATTAAAGGGTGCGGACATGATGGAGAGACTTAAAGAAAAAGGAAGTAAAAAATTAAAGTATGTGAGTGAAGGCAAACAGTAGATAACAAAAGGGAGAGAATAACTACGTGGGATAGAAACAGAGACAAAAGCATGGGCATATGACCTTTAAAACAGTTTGTCTTTAAAATAATGCTTGGAGAAAGCAACTGGTTAACATCTGAAACCAAGGCAGCTTAACCTCATCCAGGACCAGTAAATGAGTTATTGTAGGTATGAACAAGGTGATTAACTAGGTTCTGATAAACACTTCTGGCTGTATAGTTATAACATGCGCCTATGTAAGTTACTAGCATGAATACCAGTAACAATCTTAATTGAATTAGCTTCTAACTTGTGAGCCCTTTCATTTTTGAACAGAAGTGGAGGCATTATAACCAACTGTTACATTTTTCAGTTACTACATGTAATGAGAACATACAGATGAAAGCCGAATACAAAGGCTAATTATTTCATATAGTTTGTTTATAAAATCATCTACATTGATCTAAAACACAATAGGGAGGAGAGTGAGGACTGCAGATGCTGGAGGACAGAGTCGAAACGTGTGGCGCTGGAAAAGCACAGCAGGTCAGGCAGCATCCAAGGAGCAGGAGAATCAATATTTCAGGCATAAGCTCTTCAACAGGAATGGGATAAAGGGTTTATGTCCCAAATGTCGATTCTTCAGCTCCTCAGATGCTGCCTGCCTGCTGTGCTTTTCCAGCGTCACAATTTTCGACTAAGACACAAAAGGCTAGCAGAGAGAACAAATTTGATGTTTGCACTACGTATATTTTAGATTGCCGTGAACAAAGTAAATGTTAACTCTAAACAAACCTTTATCAAGGATATCCTCAGCTCCATCTTCCCACTGATCTTCATCTTCATACTCATCGTCCACATCTTTTTAAAAGAAAGAACAAATTTCAATTTTTCTGATATTTTAAACAAACATTCAAGTTCAAATAAGTTCCAAATTTATTTATTTGGAAATAATTCTCATGAGCATGGCAATGGTACCACCAAATGAATTGTTAGGGAGAAACATTTTAAGCAGCATTACTTTAAACTTTAAAATATTTGTATCACTTCCAAACAAAAATCACATCTGCCAGAATTCACAGACTGCAATACAAAGGCGGATATTGGAAATCCGTAATAAAAATCAAGAGTGCTGGAAAAACTCAGCAGGTCTGATATGACTCTTCTTTCAGAACTGAAGAGTCTTTGGATTTGAAAGGTTAGCTGTGTTTCTCTGTCCACAGATGCTACCATTTCTGCTGACTTACTTTAACACGTTCGGTTTTTGTTTGGTCAGACTGCTAGATTGGATAAGAGAGGGGAATGTTCACATTAATAATCCAAAGACCTAGGTTGGCTATCCAGAGACAGGAGGTCAAACTCAACCATAGTAACTAGGGAATTTTAATTCAGATTATTAAAAGAAATTTAGAATAAAAGTATAGTATAATTAAAAGTGATGAGAATATCCAGCCATCAAATAATGTGGTTGATTCTTAATTGTCCGAGCTGGCCTAGCAAGTCACTGATCTGTGGAGATATGGACAATAAAAACTGGTTTTACCAGCTTCACACATGCTATAAAAGAACAAAAAAATTACAACATCAATTCTCCTGGTTTTCACACAGTCATCCAAATGCTGCCGTTAACAAGCATGAACTAACTTGCCACCACCTTAATATAAAAACAAGGTGACAATGATGTACCTCAACCTTTTAAATTCCATCTGGCAGTCAGACCACAACAGGTATGAAGTCAAAACAGTCCAAGCTGACCACCTGAGTGCTCACAGCGTGTTGGGCATATCCTGCTTCCCATGGTAATTATACATGCACCCATTAATGTGAAGTCTTAAGTCAGCATAAACAGGAATAAAACTGGCTCATTGGAATAAAACATAAATTTCTCATCCATTAGTATTTTTCTTCCACTTCAAAAATCAAATAAGCACTCACTTCTTGCACACAGCAATGTGTCGATGGTGTAAAGAGAGTGACTGGAAAATGGCACAAATTTCAAGGAACATACTCCAAAGAGATATTATACAATTATTTTTTATGGTATTTAGTGAAACATCAAATTTCAAGCACAGAGGATCTCAAATTTAAGGTAAATTTGTTCAAATTCTCAAACTGTTTATTCCCTCACAAAAATCATTAGCAAATGCAATTCTCCCAAAAAACGTGGAAATTGTTTCTCAAAACAAAGATTGCAAAGCTGAGAAGATTTCGCAAACATTCATTACTGTAACTATGCTGGTGGTTCTTGCAGTGCAGAGCCAGAAGGCCCAGGTGCAAATGTCCCCGTTTCATATGTCAACAGGTTGGTTGAAAATAACTATTAAAACTGCTCCCTGATAATGAAAGATGATGATCAGATTTTAAAAAACACATTCAGGCACATTATTGCAGAAAAATGCATATCATGTTCAGTACCAGCTTCATCCAAGATGAATCCTCCATGTCGTGGCTTCTTCTTGGGTCGGTCATCATCTTCTTCATCATACTCTTCCTCTTCTTCCTCCTCTTCCTCCTCCTCCTCTTCCTCCTCCTCCTCTTCAGCTTCTTCCGCTTCCTCTATCTCACCTTCTGCCTCTGCTTTCTCACTGCCCCTACTGGCAAGCTCTTCCTCCTCCTGAATGACAACAAAACAGACTGAGACAAATCAATGATGAAGTAAATATTTGAAAATTAAGAAGCTAAATGGAATCTGTCAACAAGTCAGAATTAAGCGAACACAACTATCTGGAAATATTACATAAACCAAAGTTCTTTTCTCTGGTACTAAGTGGAAACATGAGAAATCTTCATGAAGTAGTTGGATAGGAGGAATGTGGCTGAAACCAGAATAACTGGGTGTAAATACAAAATAATCACTGATAAATCAACAAAAATTTGAGGAGGTACGTCCTTAAATACAGCATGATAAGAATGTAGAAGTCACATGAAGCTGTTGGAGCATATTCTCCTGATGCAGTAAGAAGGACTTTTGATACTTATTTAAGGCTACAGGAAATAGCAGTCATGAGGGCATCTGGGAATCAAAATATTGCCTTGGATAAATTTTGATTTCAGGAGCAAAATTTCGGTTTTCAGCAACTCAATTTTCATTCTCACCAATTCATTTACAGGTGATGCAATCATATTATAACATTATCTCCTGCTTTCACATTGATTTATTTTAGGTTTCTCTTCTTTAGATTGGTAAGATAGCAGAAGTACCAAAGATTACAAATATGTCATTAAATATCTCAACTTAGAATAGGATGCTTGTGTTAATTTTTCATTTCCATGTGACACTACAAATGTGTCTCATATCTGGAGTCTCTTAAAAAAATAACTGAAAACAATTAACATAGTCTAGCAATTTTTGATTTTGCTGCGCTAATTTCAAATTTTTACCCTTAATACTTCTGTAGAAAGTAAGTTCTGACAAATGTGTCAAAAGACTGCCTTTGAAAGATTCAACTGTGCAATGATGTGCATAAACAACATTCCTTAGTCTGCTGTTTAGATTAGATTAGATTAGATTACCTACAGTGTGGAAAGTCCACAAGTCCACAAGCCCACACCGGCCCGCCAAAGCGCAACCCACCCACACCCCTACATTTACCCCTTACTTAACACTACGGACAATTTAGCATGGCCAATTCACCTGACCCGCACATCTTTAGAGTGTGGGAGGAAACCGGAGCACCCGGAGGAAACCCACGCAGACACGGGGAGAATGTGCAAACTCCACACAGTCAGTCGCTTGAGGTGGGAATTGAACCCAGGTCGCTGGCGCTGTGAGGCAGCAGTGCTAACCACTGTGCCACCGTGCTGCCCATGTTGTGTGTGCTGAATTCCACATTGCATATCATAAGTTGCCATATTTGCAGACTCTACCTCCTCTAACAGCACTGATTCATCCCGTGTCAAAGCTGCCCTGAGTTTCATTTCATTCTTCATCTTATCCATAGCCTTAACACAAAATGTTTCTCTTTTCAGATGCAAATGAATGCTACCTCTATCAATAAATAGGTTCCGTTGCCCTCTGGATTATTCCTACCCATCCCCCCACCATTTGTTTCTTCAGACCTAATCCATTCTTCTAGTCCCACCTAGAAGGGGTGTATTCACTTTACAGTCTAAACTTTCCATCTCTGATGTGAAACAATCTGTAGTCAGTGACAGACTCATATTTATTCGATTATGCCATAAAGTCAATGTAATTTAGGTTCCACACGACTCTTGAATTCTTACCATTGCCTTTCACCCATGTACATACTTAACTTGGGCATATGTCCTCCTCATAACCAACAGACCCTTTCGCCTATATCCAACATTCTATCACTATATCCTTCCCACCAAAAATCAGACTCCTCCTCCTGGCACCTCAATGCTCATCATGACATCAGTCATTTTAATTTCTTTGCTGTCCTTACTCATTCTAACCTGTCTCCCTCAGAACACGCTGAACTCCAATCTCTCAGGTCTAACTTCATCATTGCTTTCAAACATGCTGACAAGGATGGTGCTGTTTTCACATCACCAACATCAAACTAGGACTACTACTGACCTCAACTCCTCTGGAGATATCCTCTTTAAGATATTAAGTTCCTACAGAATACCCCAACACCCACATCCTTCCCAAAAATCACAAGTAGGTTAGCCTTGACAGACACATCATTTCAGCCTGCTACTATCCCACTGAACTTGTTTCCTTCTATCTAGATTCCATTTCCTCTTCTCCAACTGAATAGCCTCTTAACAGTTATGTTTGAAGTTTCTCTAATGTCCTGCAGTATTTCAATAATTTCCATTACTTGGTCCTAACTGCCTCCGCTTCACTAGTCATCCAATTCCTCTACATCTCCATCCCCTAACAAGATGGTCTGAGAGCTCTTCACTTCCTCCTTGTAAAGAGGATAGAACAGTCCCAATTCATCACCACTCTCGTCCTGGCTGAATATGTCCTCTCATTGAACAGTTTCACCTTTACCGTGCCTCATTCCTACCAAATAAAAAGCATGGCTATGATTGAGTTTAATTTATATCTGTCTTTTAAGAGGTTTGTGGAACAATTCCCAACTGCAGAGAGTCATTGACAGATTTCTGGATGCAAAGGGAATTGAGAGACATGGGATAGGGCAGGAAAGTATAACTGGGGCAAAAATTCAATCATAATCTTACTGAATAGTGGTGCAGGTTAAAAGGAGCAAATACCCGTGTTCTGCTTCTATTTGTGCTCAGTCCCTGGAGTGGGACTTGGATCCACGATCTTCTGAATCAGAAGCAAATGTGATATCACTGAACTACAGCTGACGAAGAGTTCAAACATTCAATCCAATCACAAATACAAGCAGGAGTTGAGGAGAGGTGGGAATGATGGCACATTTAGTCACAAATAGCCAATATTTCATTTTCTCCAAAGTAACAAGCGAATTCACACAGTTTTAAGTACCTCAATATCTTCTTGCTCCTCTGCCTCACTACTGTGGGAACTCTCGTCATCGGTGAAGTTGCTACCATCGCTATCAGACATCTTGTAGATTCAGCGAAAGCCTGAAGTGGAAAAGGAATTTATAGAAAGCACAGAATTTAGGCAATTTCCTATGGAGTTTAGATTAGATTAGATTACTTACAGTGTGGAAACAGGCCCTTCGGCCCAACAAGTCCACACCGACCCACTGAAGCGCAACCCACCCATACCCCTACATTTACCCCTTACCTAATACTACAGGCAATTTAGCATGGCCAATTTAGCATGGCCAATCTTTGGACTGCGGGAGGAAACCGGAGCACCCGGAGGAAACCCACGCAGACACGGGGAGAACGTGCAAACTCCACACAGTCAGTCGCCTGAGGCGGGAATTGAACCCAGGTCCCTGGCGCTGTGAGGCAGCAGTGCTAACCACTGTGCCACCATGCCGCCCATATACATTAGTTCACGAACTTAGGGAGATTCATTTGAACAATATAGACCTGTAACACTAATACGTACATTAAATTAGATACCGATGGTACAAGGAAGAGCAAACATATTTAAGGATCTGGGTGAGAAACAAAACGGTAATGTGAGGACAGACTATTTTGATGCAGTGCCTGGTAAAGTCCTGGATATCTCAGTCTAAGAGCATGGTGCAAGTGTAAATGAACAACATTTTAAAAGGAAACTGAGGCAATGAGATTGCATGGTTAAAGGAGTTGAGCGAGACAACAGAATTGGTTTGGAGTGTTCTATCCAAAATCAGCATGGACTTGAAGGGTCAAAGAATCTATTTCCATGCTGTAGTAACCCTGTGACTCTACAGCAATAGAAGTGAAAAGCAAGAGATGATATGCTAAACTTGCACATTATTAGATAATACAACATTCAGACACATGGGGCAATTGTGGTGTGTCTGCCATAAAAATAAGGAGTTGAACAAGAAGATTTATGAGACAGATGATCTGGTCAGGAAATATTGAACAAACTGGGGTTCTTTTCTCTAGAAGAGAGAGAGCTGATGAGGTGACTTGATAGCTTTAACATTATTGAAGGGTTCAATGGGGTAGATGTCAAGAAAGTATTTCCACATAGATACAAGACAGTCACAATAGGGAACTCTAGAGAAATTGACTTGTCCACATATGTATTTGATGTAAATAGATGCAGGGGAAATTAGATTACAAGGTTAAGAGATAATTGTGTTATATAGATTCTGAAAACAAATGAGAACACTATTGGGGATGTTAAATTATTAACCTTTGATCTTGCTTAAAAAGAGCACACAGACATGAAAATGCAGTTTTCAAAGGCTGACAGCAATTGTGAATGCTAAATTGATGCAATTGTTTGATCACAGAAAACATAGAACACAGTTCACCATAGTGGATAAATGTTAGCACTGAATTGGGATTTTGACCATTGCTTAATTCATGCATTTCATTCTTGTAATTGAGCTTTGGTGAACATACTTTTTCCTTGCCCACTGGAACAAGAGAGACACCTATTCTTTCTCATGTCTAAAGGTACAAAGACATTCTAGTTGTCTTGCAGCATAGAACCATACATACAATGGAAAGCCAATATAATGTGGATGTCGGGGAAGACAAACTAAAGGAATTGCCATGGGCACCCGCATGGGCCCCAGCTATGCCTGCCTCTTCATAGGATATGTGGAACAGTCCATCTTCCGCACCTACACTGGCACCACCCCCCACCTTTTCCTCCGCTACATCAATGACTGTATCGGCGCTGCCTCGTGCTCCCACGAGGAGGTTGAACAGTTCATCAACTTTACTAACACCTTCCATCCCGACCTGAAATTCACCTGGACTGTCTCAGACTCCTCCCTCCCCTTCCTAGACCTTTCCATTTCTATCTCGGGTGACCGACTCAACACAGACATCTATTATAAACCGACTGACTCCCACAGCTACCTGGACTACACCTCCTCCCACCCTGCCCCCTGTAAAAACGCCATCCCATATTCCCAATTCCTTCGTCTCCGCCGCATCTGCTCCCAGGAGGACCAATTCCAACACCGCACAGCCCAGATGGCCTCCTTCTTCAAGGACCGCAGATTCCCCCCAGACGTGATCGACGATGCCCTCCACCGCATCTCCTCCACTTCCCGCTCCTCCGCCCTTGAGCCCCGCTCCTCCAACCGCCACCAAGACAGAACCCCACTGGTTCTCACCTACCACCCCACCAACCTCCGCATACAACGTATCATCCGCCGCCATTTCCGCCACCTCCAAACGGACCCCACCACCAAGGATATATTTCCCTCCCCTCCCCTATCAGCGTTCCGCAAGGACCACTCCCTTCGTGACTCCCTCGTCAGATCCACACCCCCCACCAACCCAACCTCCACTCCCGGCACCTTCCCCTGCAACCGCAGGAAATGTAAAACTTGCGCCCACACCTCCACACTCACTTCCCTCCAAGGCCCCTTTGGGATCCTTCCATATCCGCCACAAGTTCACCTGTACCTCCACACACATCATCTATTGCATCCGCTGCACCCGACGTGGCCTCCTCTATATTGGTGAGACAGGCCGCTTACTTGCGGAACGCTTCAGAGAACACCTCCGGGCCACCCGAACCAACCAACCCAATCACCCCGTGGCTCAACACTTTAACTCTCCCTCCCACTCCACCGAGGACATGCAGGTCCTTGGACTCCTCCACCGGCAGAACACAACAACACGACGGCTGGAGGAGGAGCGCCTCATCTTCCGCCTGGGAACCCTCCAACCACAAGGTATGAATTCAGATTTCTCCAGTTTCCTCATTTCCCCTCCCCCCACCTTGTCTCAGTCGGTTCCCTCAACTCAGCACCGCCCTCCTAACCTGCAATCCTCTTCCTGACCTCTCCGCCCCCACCCCACTCCGGCCTATCACCCTCACCTTGACCTCCTTCCACCTATCCCACCTCCATCGCCCCTCCCCCTCGTCCCTCCTCCCTACCTTTTATCTAAGCCTGCTTGGCTCTCTCTCTTATTCCTGATGAAGGGCTTATGCTTGAAACGTCGAATTCTCTATTCCTGAGATGCTGCCTGGCCTGCTGTGCTTTAACCAGCAACACATTTGCAGCTGAAGACAAAGTGAACCCACATTGGTATGGATACTACAATATTTTCCTATTTTTAATTAGCTGCATTGGGAGCCATGAGAATGCAATATTACAAGCAAATTTTTGAGTATAATGGATTTTTAAAATTAACTTGCATTCTCCATAAAGAAGGTGACTTACTATTCACAGGAAACGGATTGTTACTAACAGCAGGAAAGTTACATAGGGATGGAGAGTCAAATGGGAGGAAGCGATTAATGCTTCAGAAAAAAAAATGTGGCTGAAAATCTACTCATTCCCATATTCTGGATTAGTTAGTTACATCAATTAATCCAGTTTACTGATAGGTACTGCAGCACATTTTAAAATTATTTTGAAAACCTCATGCATTGAATTAAACACCCAATATTTATACCAATTTCCTCAAGTCCTCTCCCAATATTGCAAGGCGGGCATATTAAATAACATATTTTGACCAAGTACAAATCACAAATTTCCAACAGCATTTTCTATGATGGGTACTGACTCATCTTTGACACTAATTAATATCTAAAGCCTTTTTAACCAAGGGTTTTGTCACAGTATTTGCTCTGGTCCAAATGGTAAACCTTCAGACTTATCTGTTCAGTCACCACTGCATTAAACTAGACGCAATAAAAAGATACAACACTAAAGGAGGCTATTCAGCCTATTGTATCTGTAGAAGCTCATTGGTAGAACCCTCAACTAAACCCTCTCCCCAGCTCTTTCCCCACAGACCTACACATTTCTCCATTTCAATGTCCAATATCAAACTGCCTTTTAAATATTACTGACCCTATTTCCACAATACTTTCCAGCAAAGCATTCCTGACTCATCACATGAGGAAACATAGTCATCTCTACTCTGGTTCTTTGGCTAGTTTTCTGTCATCTGACCTTCTGTTGCTGAAATAGTTTCTCATTGTTTACTTGACCAAAGCCCTTTGTTATTTGATTAGATTACTTAGTGTGGAAACAGGCCCTTTGACCCAACAAGTCCACACCGACCCTCCGATGAGCAACCCACCAAACCCATTCCCCTACATTTACCCTTCACCTAACACTAAGGGTAATTTAGCATTGCCAATTCACTTAACCTGCACATTTATGCACTGCGGGAGGAAATCGGAGCACACGGAAGAAACCCACAGAGACACGGGAAGAATGTGCAAACTCCACACAGACAGTTGTCAGAGATGGGAATTGAACCAGTGTCTCTGGCGCAGTGAGAGAGCAGTGCTAACTATTGTGCCACCATGCCACCCACTATTAATCAAGGGATGTCTTTTAAATTCTGAACCAGCATTACAACGTTTTGGATTATGAACATCTATTAAATTTTCCCTTAACCTTCTCAGCACAGGTTTCTCTCGAGGTAAACTTGAGTCAATAGTTAGGAAGGCAAATACAAAGTTGGCATTTATTTTGAGGGGACTTGAATATAAAAGCAAGGATGTACCTCTGAGGCTCTATAATGAAAAGGTTAACACATGAGGAACATTTGTGGACTCTGCGTCTGTACTTGATGAAGTTTAGCAGGATTGGGGGTTGTTGGGGGGGGGGGGGGGGGGGGGGGAAGAAAGTGTGCAGTCTAATTGAAACTTGCAGAATACTGAATGACCTGCACAGAGTGGATGTTGGGAAGATGTTTCCATTGGTAGGAGAAACTAGGACCCAAGGGCACAGTCTTAGAGTAAAAGGAAAACTTTTAGAACGGAGATAAGGAGGAACTTCTTCCATGGAATTCACTGCTACTGAAGGCTGTGGAGGCCAGGTCATTGGGTTATATTTAAGACTGAGATAGATAGATTCTTGATTGTCAAGGGGATCAAGGGTTACGGGGAGAAAGTGAGAGGATGGGGTTGAGAAACATATGAGTCATGATTGAATGGCAGAGCAGACTCAATGGGGCTGAATAGCCTAATTTCTGCTCTTATATCTTATGGTCAAAAGGATAAAAACCACTGCTTCTCCAGTCTCTGCATAAAACTGAAATTCTACAATGCTGCTACCATTCTAGGACATTCTTTTCTAAACTATCCCATTTAGTTGCCCTATTATCTCATCAGGATTTGTATACTT
Organism: Hemiscyllium ocellatum; assembly: GCF_020745735.1. Lineage (NCBI taxonomy): Eukaryota > Metazoa > Chordata > Chondrichthyes > Orectolobiformes > Hemiscylliidae > Hemiscyllium > Hemiscyllium ocellatum. Next base: position 18,696,436 of record NC_083447.1, on the reverse strand, counting down.
GCAATCCCAGGTTTCTATTTCCCATGCCCTCTTTTTATCAGTTAAGGTTCTCAATCTCAGTATCACTGGAGTGGACTAAAAATATCTCTGGAGCGGCATGCAGCTCTTTATAAGTTACATTTGGTTGTTTAAGAATCCTGTTCATTTACTGTCTATATGCAGGATGTCAAAAAAGTCCTCTTTTCATTGACTAATTAGCAGTAACCCACAAAACATGGAGTGAAATTTGGACCTTCATTTTATTAAATTCCGATCACATTCCATCCTTCAAAAATTATTCACCTCAAGCCAACTCCATTCTAATATAATACTTTCACCATCTCATACGATCACCATTCCATCACTTCTTCCACCATCTCTATTAAAACCCCTCCATTGTATTCTATAACCATTCCCCATCTCCTCGGCCTTCCCCCTCAATCTTTCTCCCTCCAACCTTATCAGTCTGCTCTTGCTGTCTCAGCTCACCACAGCTGATGTCACATCGCATTGTGAATGCAGAAGAGCATGGGTGACAATCAACTAATCCCTTCCACTCACTTTATATAGAGGCCAAAATTTGCAGCTTTATTTTCCAGCAGACAGAGAAGGACAAAAGCCAGAAGAAGATCAGTAAGCACTAAGTTGGGGGGGGGGGGGCAGAGAATTAAGCCAGCCATGGAACAATTACAGAGTGTTCAGGGAGCAACAATAGCCATTGAACAGGCACTGAGAGACAGAGAGTGGCAAGTGACAGTCATCAAGGATTAGAGACCATCAAGCAGGAGACCAATTACTGCGGATTATTGTGGTGATAGAATGAGAAATTATTACAACACAGGAGGTCACTTGGTCCATCATGTCTGCACTGGCTTTATTATGTACGGCCAGTCTCCTACTTTTTTCCCATATCCCATTACTATCCAAAACACCACTCAATGCCCTCTTAAATGTCTCAATTGAAACTGATTCCATTACATTCCCAGGTAGTGCATTTCAAACCCTAACATCTCATTGTGAAGTTTTTTTTCACTTCATCCTTGCTTTGTTTACAAATCACTAAGCCTATGTTCTCTTGGTCTTCTTTCTTAAGTGGAGGCAGTATCTCCCAATCTACTCCATCCAACCTGCTGATGATTTCAAAAGTCTCAATCCAATCTTCTCTTGGGTGCCTTCTCTCAGGGAGAACACTCAACATTTTCACTGCTGAAGTTCCTCATCTCTAGAATCATTCCAGTAAATCACTTCAGCACCTTTGCACATCTTTCCCATAATGTGATACCCACAACTCTACACAACTCTCCAACAGAGGTCTGACAAGCTAAACATCACTTCTTACTCTTGTGCTCACTGCTCTAATTAATAAAACCGAGAATGCTATACGCTTTATTCATTGATCTCTCTGGAGAAGAAAGTGAGGACTGCAGATGTTGGAGATCAGTGTCGAAGAATGTGCTGTTGGAAAAGCACAGCAGATCAAACACGTTGGAGGAGCAGGCAAATGGACGTTTCCTGCATAAGCCCTTCATCTGGAATGATTCCACCCCTCAGCTCACAAGCCTCATTCCTGATGAAGGGCTTATGCCCAAAACATCAATTTTCCTGCTCTTTGGATGCTGCCTGACTGGCTGTGCTTTTCCAGCACCACACACTCATCACTGATCTCTGCACCTGCCCTGTTACCTTCAATAATCTGTGCACACCCAGGTACCAGCACCAGACATCAAGTTAATAGTGTAAACAAAAGAATTAATGACTTACTAACAACGCAGTAGTTTTTAAACAGAGCAAAGTTAAACCACAAGGTATTCTAACTACTGACTATAAGTTAAACCTAATCTTTTCTGATTCAAGCTATACCCCTCCCCATCCCCACCACCACTTTCTCTGTAACTTCTTTGCAGACTTGTTCCTTTCCTCCAGTTGGTGAGTCTGTAGCCTACACTATAGTGTAATTGCACCTTTTCTGTTCTATAGCTCAAGCCAAATTTGAATCCTCACAGCCATCTTCCTAGATGTTCTGCTTAACTAATTATGTTACCCTCCTTCTCTACTTCCTTTTCCATCTTTCCTAACCAGTGTATATCCATGAATATTAAACACCCAGTCTCACTATCCTTCTTGTATTTTTTAAACTTTAGCTCCCTTCTGCGATGCTTACATAACACTGATCATATTTTAGCTCAGGTTCTGATATTATGTATTTTGTCTTTTTATATTAACAGTATTTATACTATTAAGTGTTTGTCTATGGTCACATTCTAACAGTGAAACAAAGCAATTTGTAATCCTGATATTATAGTTGACCCCTGGATTAACTTCCATCTGCATATTTACAATGACCATACTTCACAAGTAACTGATTGATTAGATGAGAACTTTGCTTTGAACAGCAAACCCTGGTCTGTCTTTCTTTCTTCCTTATAACAATCCTTTCATTACGGTCACCTATTTCCACCCCATAACCGCTAAACTCTGCTCCTGTGTCAGCTCAGACCGTAACTCGCGTGTTTTGCTACTAGATTTGACAATTCCATTGAAGCCAAGCTGGAAAAATGTTGTTACCAGTATCCTGATTTATACGTACCCCACTCACATCTCATTTCTGAGCTTGCTGACCTATATAGGTCCTAGCTAAACGGTTCAGCTAAATTTTAAAATTCACATTCTTATTTTCAAGTCTCTCCATGGCCTCTCATCACTTTGTATTGCCTTCCCATCCTACTACAAACGTAAAAGATTTCTTTGCTTCTCCATTCTAACCTTTCCACATTCTCAATTTGAATTGTTCCACCATTTGTACTGGGTCTTTGGCTGCCAAAGCACTTCACTCTGGAATTCCTCCCTGAACTTTTTCACATTTCTTTGTTCCCTTAAAATGCCCTCAAAGCTGACCAAGCTTTGAGTTACTCTCCATATTTTCTCATCTGGTTTGGAGTCAAGTTGTGTTTTGTCATACTTTAAGAAGTTCCATTTCTTTAAAAGCCCAATTCCATATATCCTGTTCAGCTCTTACTACAGCTTGTGGTAGTGAGTTCCACATTCTCCTGAAAAAAAAAATTGGATTTATCTTATATTTGGACAACTTCACAACTAAAAACATCATTTCCATATCAGCCCTTTCAATCCCCTCATAATTTAAAAGACTGCTGCTAAGAACAGGCTTCAGCCTTCTTTTTCCTAGATAAAAGAACCATAAACACGTTCTTTCATTTTTGCTAGAGACAGGCTCTCACTTCTGCAAATATTGTTTGCACTTCCACCAGCAACTCGAAATCCTATTACAGGAACAAGAATTGCTCACGGTGTTCCAAGTATAGTGCCCCACAGTTCTGTATAAGTTGAATATAAGTTGACAGCTTTGTAAATCTATGTCACTGAAAGCAAAGCCGAATGCTGTTTGCTTTTCTTCAAAATACAACTGACCATAGAGATGTACAGCACGGAAACAGACCCTTCGTTCCAACTCATCCACGATGACCAGGTATCCCAACCTAACCTAATCCCAGTTTGATATTTCTAATGATTTGAGGTATGTGGACCATAATCATTTTGTTTTACTACCCCATTTAACTCTTTCATACAGTTTCCTCATTTTCCACTTACCAAATTTTAGTACCTCACACTTTCCTGCACTGTTTACAATTCATTTCCAAATGCAGGCAAATGGGACTAAATTTATTTGGCTGGCATGGGCAAGTTGAACTGAAGGATCTGTTTCTGTGCTGTATATCTCTATGAGCTGATGACATACTCACACCGAAAGTCTATTACACACTTTGGTAATTTCTCGGTCTCCCTCAGAATCACTATAATCTTACCTCATTCCATCTCCCACTCTTCCCCATTCCCCAAGAACGTCAGGTGTTATGTACAAAGTTTGCATTTGTACTTTGGATTCAATATTGTTCTGGAACAACACTTCTCACCACTTGTTAGTCTGAGTAGCTACCTTTAACTCAAAATGTGTTTTCTGTTCTGTGCCCAGTTTGCTACCCATTCTTCTACTGCCTGTCCTGTGAATCCACCTGCCAAACAGCAACACAAAAAATAACAAAGAAATTTGTTCAGAACAGGTGCCGCTGCAAATACATACCAATGTGCAAGATTCTCTTATCACACTGGTGAGCTCTCAGGGCCCACATCTTTCACATTAACAGGCTTTCCTTTCTCAGGCACTGACAAATGTATTGTGCATTTTCAGTAAGTAATGTCACACACCAGAAGTTGAGTGTTCTCTGCAGCTATGGTTTCAGAACTTAATGGTAGAATTTAAAATTCTGATTTTTTTGTGTCAAAAGTTTGATCAAGAAGAACATTTGTAAAAGTCAATCAGCAAGCTCAATGCAAACCTCTCTGCAAACATGGAGACTAGTCAACACTATTTCCCTATTGACATCCAAAATGAGCATGAATCAGCAAAGACTGATGGGAATAAACATTACCTCTCTCTACCAGCTGCAAGAGTCCCCCATTAAATGATCCCCAGCAGTCACTCTTCAGCTCATTATAAGCACAGCTTCAAAGCAAAATCCCCAGTGCTATTAATATGATGTTTAATTGCTAAGTTCATTTGAGCATTATGGTGACATACAAATCATTCATCTAGCACCTTTGACCTTAGTCATTGGTAAGCATTCATAATGCTTCACTTCACAGGAATATTATAAAATAAATATGCCACTGAGCTGCATAATGAGGTATTAGGTCAGATGACCAAATGTTTGATCAGAGGTGGGTTTGAAGGAGAGTATTAAAGTCGAAGAGAGGGATACGGATGTATAGGTAGTGAATTCCAGAGCTTGGGTTGCAGGCAATTGAAGGCACAGTTGCCAATGATGAAGCAATTATAATTGGGTGCACAACAGGCCAGTATTAGAGCAGCACAGAGGTGAGAAACAGTGGATTGGAAGATATTACAGACATAGGGAGCGGCAAGGCTGCAGAGGGATTTGAAAACAGGCACAAGACTTCTAAACTAAAATACTACATATGTCGGAAATCAAAATTAATACAAAGATGACAGGAAAAATTCAATTCTGTTGAAAGGTCATCAGCCCAAAAAGTTAACTGCTCCACTGTCCACAAGTGCTGCCAGACCTGAATTTCTCCAACATTTTTTATTCTTCTCTTAAGAATTTTATGATCATAATACTGCATTGTTGCTTCAAGGTTGGATTTGGACATTTTGCTAGAGCAGGGATTTTGGCCATGCCCATGGTACACTTGACCGAGGAATGTTTAGCAGTGGAATACTTAGCAGCACAATTTTACTCTGCCATACAGACCACATAAGGGAAGCATTTCTCTTCCCAGGAGGAATATCCCTCAATGAGTACCAAAAAAAAAGCAAATACAGACATTTTCAATATTAAACATGCATTCCTTTCAATTGTTTCTTTGTAAAGCATTTAACAAGTGGAAAAATGGAAAGAAACAGGGGTTCTATCATAAAACAAATAAATCTTCAAAACAGATCAGCAGTTTAGCCAACAGTAAACATGCAAAATGCTTATCCTGATATTAAAAAAGCCATATTGAAGAGAGAGAAAAGTGACAAAAGGCTGGGCAAAGGCAGATCAAAGTAGTACCACAAAGGTCCCTGGATAACATTCAGGGTATCACTAGCCAGCCATTCATCTACTGGCCTGCCATAGTGTATTCCAGGTTTACTATACCAGAAGGTACGCAGAGATTTGAAGGATTTTCTAGAGAATGTCATCAGGGATTCAGTCAATCCACAGTGAACACACCAGTCTCAAGACTAAAATTACTATGGGTGTGGTGTATGTGCTGAAACATCGGCACAGGCCCTACATGGTGGGTGAAGTTCATTTAAGAAAGAAAAATAACATCTGCACCCTTTCAACGGAAATCACAAAGCTTCTAAATGACACAAAATAATAGGAATACTGATTGGACCCAATGGGCCGAATAGTTTGTCAATTCTGTGAAGTTTGTGGGAAACAGGTGAGATTCAGTAACAGAAGAGAAAGGCCAATGGAAGTGATATTCAGGCAAAAAAGAAGCAATAGTAGTATTCGGATCATGGAATGCACATTCAGAATGCAAAAATGAGAGACAAACTGAAAAAGGCAAAGAAAGCAAAACAAAATGGGTACAGAGATTACAGTCTGAAATTGCTGAACTTAAGGTCGAGTCCAAAAGACTGAAGTACCTAGCTAAAAGTGAGGTCATGATGTGGATGTGCCAATGTTGGACTGAAGTGGACAAAGTTAAAAATCGCACACCACCTGGTTATAGCCTAACAGGTTTATTTCTAAGTACAATCTTGCAGAGCTTGCTCTCTCTCCATGGATGCTATCTGATCCACTGGGATCTCCAGCGTTTGTTGCTTTCAGTATAGATTCCAGCATATACAATCGTTTGCTTCTATTTAAATAGTGGGTACTTGAGCAAATTGTCAGTGTGGATATTTTAATCAACCTGCATAGGAATGATGTTGTGAAACTTGAAAGGGTTCAGAAAAAACTTACAAGGATGTTGCCAAGATGGGAGGGTTTGAGCGATAGCAAGAGGCTGAATAGGCTGGGCTGTTTTCCCTGGAGCATCAGACGTTTGCAAAATCATGAGGGGCATGGATAGGGTAAAGAGGCAAGGTCTTTTTCCCTGGGGTGGGGGAGCCCAGAACTAGAGGGCATAAGTTTAGGGTGAGAAGGGAAAGGTATAAAAGGGACCTAAGGGGCAACTTTTTCACGCAGAGGGTGGTGCGAGTATGGAATGAGCTGCCAGAGGATGTGGGGGAGGCTGGTAGAATTACATCATTTAAACAGCATCTGGATGCGTATATGAATAGGAAGGGTTTAGAGGGACATGGGCCAAGTACTGGCAAATGGGATTAGATTTGGTTAGGATATCTGATCAGCATGGACGAGTTGGATCAAAGGGTTTGTTTCAGTGTTGTACATCTCTATGACTCTATCATATTGCTCCTTCGTCTGAGCTCAGATGTCACTTTTTTTTAATAAAACCTTAAGTTACTTCAGGAATGTGACTTGAAAGTAGTTCTGGGATTTACATATTAATGATTCTAAACTTGCAACCCATTCGCAGAGATGAAAGACTTAACAGCAATCTATAAATGTGTGTCCTTTCATCCTATTCCATTAACTACCTGATGAAGGAGCAGCATTCCAAAAGCTTGTACTTCCAAATGAAGCTGTTGGACTACAACCTGGTGTTGTGTGAAAAGTGAGGTGCCATCCCTTGAGCTTATGTGGAACTTTACGTGGTGGGCCTGTGGAATTTATTGCCGCAGAGTGCAGTGGAGGCCGGGATGCTAAATGTCTTCAAGACAGAGATTGATAGATTCTTGATGTCTCGAGGAATTAAGGGCTACGGGGAGAATGCAGGTAAGTGGAGTAGAAATGCCCATCAGCCATGATTGAATGGCGGAGTGGACTCAATTGGCCGAATGGCCTTACTTCCACTCCTGTGTCTTATGGTCTTATTTAGTGAAACACTACAGCAAGCCAAAGACAAAGGTCAATGTTAGAGTAAGAATTAAAACAATAGCTGACCAGTAGCTCGGGGTCTTGCATGCAGACATGATTTTCATGACTTTAGCCTGTAATATTGAGGAGGATAATTTCATATCCTTTTATCTCTCAGTTCATTTCATTCCACCTCATATCCCATACCTCTGAATGCAGCCATCCAACTAAGTCCAGACTAACCAAACCATTACCAACAGCAAATACCGTTCATTTGAGAAGGAATCTTAATAACCACAGGGCCAGAAGTCAGACGACACCAGGTTATAGTCTAACAGATTCATTTAAAATCATCTTTGCCAGGCGACAAAGGGACAGTGCTCCGAATGCTTGCGATTCCAAACAAACCTGTTGGACTATAATCTGGTGTTTTCTGACTTCTGGCCTTGTCCACCCCAGTCCAACATCAGCACCTCCACATCATAACCACAGGGCAGCAACAAACACAATATTTTGCTCTCATACCCCACAGACAGCAATATACCACAAATTACACAGGTATCACTAGATAAAAAACATTGCCTTTTCCAAAGTATTCACTGCATAGTTAAATCATAATTGAATTACTGACAAAATACATAAAGGTTCCAGAAAACCCAGAAATAAGAGCTTAGGTACATGAGTAGGCTATTCAGTCCAGTGAACCTGTTCCATCACTTAATACAACTGTGGCTGATTGAACATTCAATGCTTTTTACCCATACTATCTGCAGAACCGTTAGTGCCATTGATAATCATAAATCTATTAATTTGTACTTTAAATATCCTCAAAAACTGAACTTCCACAGAAGACATGAAAAGTTTGGAAATCACATGCTCCAAAGTCACCATCTTCTTAACTCGCATGCCAAGAACCTAATAAAACGCGAAATAAATCATTTGTTTTATTCATTCATGAGATATAGGTGATGATGGCTGGGGACAGCATTTATTGCCCATCCCTAGTTGCCCTGCATCCTGCTCCCATTGTCCCCATACTGTATAGCCTTTAACCCCTGTATCGGTATTTAACTTCACTTTGAGCTAACTTCTTAAGCCACTATACAACCTTTTCATACAGAGGGTGGTATGTGTATGGAATGAGCTGCCAGAAGAAGTGGTGGAGGCTGCTACAATTGCAACATTTAAAAGGCATTTGGATGGGTAGAGGAATAGGAAGTGTTTGGAGGGATATGGGCCGTGTGTGGCAGGTGGGACTAGATTGGGTTGGGATATCTGGTCGGCATGGACAGGTTGGACCGAAGGGTCTGTTTCCATGCTGTACATCTCTATGACTGTATGCTACCCACAGTGCTGTTAAAAAGGGAGTTATAGGATCTTGACCCAGTGACATTGAAGGAACAGCGATATATTTCCAAATCAGGACACTGTGTGACTTAGAGGAGAACTTGCAGATGTGCCCACGTACAGTCATTCTCCACATCCACGAATGATTAAATTCATGAGTGTGGAGCTCACTAAAAAAGCTCAAAATGGTTAAAAAATGCAAATTTTGTTGTTACTTATGTTTTGGCACAAATGGGTGAATTTTCAATTCAAGTTTTTGGGTATAGGTTTAATGTATCCGCTTCCCTTGTTTTTAAAAACATACTTGGTTCTTTGAGATGTCAAATTCCAAGATGTCATTTGTCGTTTTTCTCTCTGCAAAGACTGTATTAAGAATGGATTTAGAACCCTTCTTTTGTACTTGTAATTTTTTTAATAAATAAAGTATGGTTTTGCAATAAAAAATCTGCTGCCTTGGTTCTTCAAGATCAAAAAGATTGAGGGTTTGGAAAGTACCTAGTTCATGCTTACTTACAAGCAGGTTGCAATACAAGTCAGAATTTTAAATTGGGAAATTAAGCACAGACATACTATGATCAGTGACCATAATCAAATCCAATCACCAACTGTTCAAAACGGGTCATGATGCAGTCGAAATGAGCCGAAACAAAATCAGATTGTTGGCAGACTAAACGTCCACATTTTCAGTATATCATACATGAATCAGTGAAAACTGAAAGACTCACAGTTTCATAAGAGGACTCCCGGTGGATTGGAAACGTTAACTTTGTTTCTCTCTCCAAGGATGGTGCTAGACCTGCTGACTTTCTCCAGCGGGTTATTTAAGGACGGTGCATTTTGTTTATTTTGAGTTGTCTATAACCGCTGGGGGCCTGATGTCAGCTCATTTCGCCTTCTCTTGCTGCGATGGATTAACTGTTTTAAACATTCAACACCTCTCCATAAACCCTACCGTTTCCCTCAACACGAAGCTGAACCAAGTGGCAGTCTGTGGCAGGAGGATGCACCGGCCTGCGGGACAGGCCCAGAGGGACAGCCGCCCGGGGAGAGGGCTCGAGAGAATCCGCCGCGGCCTAGCTGCTGGCTTCGGGCCTGAGCGGTTCAGGTAGATCCCGAATCGCTGGGAGCACGGTTTTCTTTTACTCGACAATTTATCGCTCACTTACCGACAACTGGCGGCAGCGATGCCTCGTCCCGTCTCTCCTCCCCTTCCCTTCCCTTCCCTTCAGTCACTCTGGGAGGAAGAGAAAGAGAAAGATCGAAGACTTCCCACCGACACGGGGACAGCGAGGAGAAGGGGGATCGTTTGTGCTCGACCCACGACACCGGGCGTCAGTGCGTTCCGCCGTGCGCGCGCGCTCTCACCGCGGCAACAGATGTCAGTGCGTTCCGCCGTGCGTGCGTGCGCACCCCCACCGCAGCAACAGACGTCAGTGCGTTCCGCCGTGCGTGCGTGCGCGCTCACCAAGCAACACTCGTCAGTGCGTTCCGCCGTGTGTTTGTGTGTGTCACCTGTAGTGTGACATGAACCCAAAGTCCCAGTTGAGGCTATCCCTATGGGTACTGAACTTGGTTATCAGCCTATGCTCAGCCACGTTTCGCTGCTGCCTGCCCTGAAGTCCACCTTGGAGGATGGTCACCTGAACGTCCAAGGTCGAATGTCCTGGAATGCTGAATTGTCCAAATGGGAGGGAACACTCCTGTCAGTTGATTGTTGTGCAGTGCCCATTCATCTGTTGACCTAGCCTCTGCTCAGTTTCACCAATGTAACATGCCTCAGGGTATCCTTGCCTGCAGCGTATGAGATAGACAACGTTGTCTGAGTCATATGAGTACCTGCCACGTACATGGTGCAGTGGGCACTGCACGTTCACTCTGAATGGAAACGTGTGTGTGGACATTACCATGAAAGAGATGCACAAGTGTAAGCGTCCTCTGCAGGGCCCACTGCCTGGACCAGTCAATGGTTATTTGACTATAACAAGTAACCACCCTCTTGCACGAAAATGTTGCCCCTCAGGTCCCTTTTAAATCTTTCACCTTGAACCTATGCTCTCTGGTTTTGGACTCACCTACCTTTGGATAAAAAGACCTTGGCTATTCACCCTATCCATGCCTCTCATGATTTTATAAACCTCGATAAGATCACCCTTCAGCCTCACGCTCCAGGGAAAAAAGCCCCGCCTATTCAGTCTCTCCCTATAGCTCAAATCCTCTAATCCCAGCACATCCTTGTAAATCGTTTCTGAACCCTTTCACGTTTCCAACATCGCAGGGAGACCAGAATTGAACGCTGTATTCCTGTGAAGCTGCAACATGGCATTCTAATTCCTATACTCAGTGAACTAATCAATGAAAGCAACCATACCAAATGCCTTCTTCACCACCCTGTCGACCTGTGACTCCACTTTCAAACTATGCACTTGCACCCCTAGGTCTATTTGTTTGGCAACACTCCTCAGGACTCTACCATAAGTGTATAGGTCTTGTCCTGGTTTGCCTTACCAAAATGCAACACCTCATAACTTAAAATCATCTCCACTCCTCAGCCTACTGGTCCATCTGATCAAGGTCGCATTTTACTCTGTGATAATCTTCTACACTACCCAATTTTGGCGTCATCTGCAAATTTACTCATCCTACCTCCTACGTTCATATCCAAATGGTTTATATAAATGACGAAAATCAGTGGAGCTAGCACCAATCCTTGCAGTATACCATGGGTCACAGGCCTCCAGTCTGAAAAGCAACCCTCTACTACCACCAGATGTCTCCTACCTTCAAGTCAATTTTGCATCAAATTGGTTCACTCCCCCTGAATTCAATGTCATCTAACCTCAATAACCAGTCCACCAGCTGGAAAAATGTTTAACGCCTTGCTGAAGTCCATATACAGTACTTCCTTAATTAGGATCAGATGGCCTCAGATTTTGGGTAGATGTCATAAGTTTTTTTGGCCTCTAAATATCTTCTCACAGAGTGCATGTGAATTGAAAAGTCAACTTAGATTTCATCGATCTCAGCTATCTGAAAGAATAATAGGGTAGTTATGGAAGGGGATTTTAACTTTCCAAACTTAGACTGGGACTGCAATAGTGTTAAGGGTTTAGATGGAGCGGAATTTCTTAAGTGTGTACAAGACAATTTTCTGATTCAGTATGTGGATGCACCTATTAGAGAAGGTGCAAAACCTGACCTATTCTTGGGAAATAAGGCAGGGCAGGTTACTGAGGTGTCAGTGGGGGAGCACTTTGGGGCCAGCGACCATAATTCTATTCGTTTTAAAATAGTGATGGAAAAGGGTAGACCAGATCTAAAAGTTGAAGTTCTAAATTGGAGAAAGGCCAATTTTGACGGTATTAGGCAAGAACTTTCTAAAGCTGATTGGAGACAGGTGTTCGCAGGTAAAGGGACGGCTGGAAAATGGGAAGCCTTCAGAAATGAGATAACAAGAATCCAGAGAAAGTATATTCCCTGTCAGGGTGAAAGGGAGGGCTGATAGGTATAGGGAATGCTGGATGACTAAAGAAATCGAGGGTTTGGTTAAGAAAAAGATGGAAGCATATGTCAGGTATAGACAGGATAGATCAAGTGAATCCTTAGAAGAGTATAAAGGAAGTAGGAGTATACCTAAGAGAGAAATCAGGAGGGCAAAACGGGGACATGAGATAGCTTTGGCAAATAGAATTAAAGAGAATCCAAAGGGTTTTTACAAATATATTAAGGACAAAATGGTAACTAGGGAGAGAATAGGGCTCCTCAAAGATCAGCAAGGCGGCCTTTGTGTGGAGCCACAGAAAATGGGGGAGGTACTAAATGAATATTTTGCATCAGTATTTACTGTGGAAAAGGATATGGAAGATATAGACTGTAGGGAAATAGATGGTGACATCTTGCAAAATTCCTGAAGAAGGGCTTATGCCCGAAATGTCGATTCTCCTGCTCCTTTGATGCTGCCTGACCTGCTGCGCTTTTCCAGCAACACATTTTTAAGCTCTGATCCCCAGCATCTGCAGTGCTCATTTTCTCCTATCTTGCAAAATGTCCATGTTACAGAGGAGTAAGTAGTGGATGTCTTGAAATGGTTAAAGGTGGTTAAATCCCCAGGATCTGATCAGGTGTACCCGAGAACTCTGTGGGAAGCTAGAGAAGTGATTGCTGGGCCTCTCGCTGAGATATTTGTATCATCGATAGTCACAGGTGAGGTGCCGGAAGACTGGAGGTTAGCAAACGTGGTGCCACTGTTTAAGAAGGGCGGTAAGGACAAGCCAGGGAACTATAAACCGGTGAGCCTGACCTCAGTGGTGGGCAAATTGTTGGAGGGAATCCAGAGGGACAGAATGTACATGTATTTGGAAAGGCAAGGACTGATTAGGGATAGTCAACATGGCTTTGTGCGTGGGAAATCATGTCTCACAAACTTGATTGAGTTTTTTGAAGAAGTAATAAAGAAGATAGATGAGGGCAGAGCAGTAGATGAGATCTATATGGAAGAGTTTCGAGGGATTTGGGCCGGGTGCTGGCAGGTGGGACTAAACTGGGTTGGGGTAACTGGTCGACATGGACGGGTAGGTCCGAAGAGTCTGTTTCCGTATTGTACATCTCTATGACTCTATGAGTAACTATGTCCAGAAAAATAATTATCTAATTTTAATTCAATTTACAACTTTGATCATTCATAATACTTATTGAAGGGAATCTCCCTTTTTAAGAGTATTAATTAAAAGTTAGAATACAATATCTGTTTACACAAAAAATGGGAGCATTCTGCCATGTGAAATAGAATGTGAATATGTATACCTTTAAGGCTTCCTCTCCACTTCACTGCCTGAAAGCAGATCCAGGCCATACCTCTTTGACCTTCATCATGGGTAGGGCAAGGAAGCAAAACATCCCCCCAACTGAACCCATGCTATTGTACACCAGCCTGAATTTGCTGCAATATCCCAATAAAGCACAACACAAGCTCAAGGAACAATAGCCTATTTTCCACTTAACCACTTTACAACCTCAAGGTCTCAATATTGAATTCTATATCTTCAGAAACTGACTGCACAATGTCTGATACTCCATTTTTCTTACATTCTCCCTCACCACCACAGGTTTGTTTTATTTGTGTTTTGTTTACTTTGCTCTTAGTGGAGACAACCCATTCTCTCCCTTTCACGGCTTAATTTAGACCCATTTTACATCTTTTCTCTTTACCATCACAAACAAACTCAGTCTTTTGCACTGGGCCTCTATACCATCTGATCCCTTGCTCATCCACCTAGATGAAAAGTATATTTTAAAAAAAAATTCCAACAACCTTCATCCCATATTAACTGTTTCTGTCTCCTGCCAGACTTGTTGAGTTTCTCCGCATTTTCTTGCATTTGAGTCACTTTTGAATGTATATTGTAGCATGGAATTCTGGTTGGTGACAGGACAGACTCTAATTTTCTTTCCAGCACATGGATGAAAAAGAATCTCTTCTGCTCTTAATATCTGCCATTAAAGTTTGTTGGAAAAATTTACAAACTGATGCTTATTCCCATTGGCCACTTACCCTTCTTGGCTATTCAGACCTGGAGTAAGACCTGGACCTGGAGTGAGACCTGGACCTGGAGTGAGACCTGAACCCAGAGCGAGACCTGAACCCAGAACCTCTGGCTCAGAGGCAAGGATACTACCTTCTTCTCCATAAAACCTCATTTATTCACTTTACATCTTTGTTACAATAGTGATTTACAGTCTCTGTAGTTGACAAAATCCCAAATTGTCTTTTCAGTTCACATGCATTCTATCAGAAGATATTTAGAGACAAAAAGAACTTCCGACATCTTCTCAATATCTAAGGACACATGACTGTAATTAAGGAAGTATGGCATGTTTTTAAAAAATATATTCATTTTTTTAGAGGGATATGGAAGTCGCTGGCTAGCCAAGGCTAGGATTCTTTAAATGGACCACAGAGTTAGGCTCAAATCAGACTGGATCAATCAGATTTTGGTTGCTGTTATTAAGGGAGGAGAATTTGTGTCACTAATATTCTTATGAGAGATAGGGAGCTGGAATAAATACCTTGTATATCTCAGGACATTTATGCTCCTAAATGTTTCTACTCTTTGTACATTTCCTATTCCCACAACAGTTAATAACTACAACCACCTTCTCACTTTAGAGGCTTATCTACCCCTCACCTGCCTAAAACCTACAGCGTTCTCCTGCCACTTCCTTCTAAATCAGGAAATTTTAAAAATGCAAGATTGAAGATTCAAGATAAGAAGTGAAGATGAGGTGAAATCTCTTGCCTTTGAGAGTTGTAAATATTTGAAATTCTCAATCCCAGAGTGTTGATGGTTTTCAGTCATTGATTTTATATATATATTAGACCGAGATTGGTAGATTTTTGGGTCTTAAGGTATATGAGAGGCTAATCTTATGGCATAATGAGTAGTTTCCCCTACTTCAGCACTAGAAGCTCCAAATTTATCAAGTGTGGATGAGAACTGAGGAACCATATCACCTATTTCTGTTCCTATTTCTTATGTTAATATTCTGATTACATCGATGATCAAATATAGATTAGATTACTTACAGTGTGGAAACAGGCCCTTCGGCCCAACAAGTCCACACCGACCCTCCGAAGAGCAACCCACCCAGACCCATTCCTCTACATTTACCCCTTCACTACGGGCTATTAAGCATGGCCAATTCACCTAACCTGCACATCTTTGGATTGTGGGAGGAAACTGGAGCACCTGGAGGAAAACCATGCAGACACGGGGAGAATGTGCAAACTCCACACAGACAGTTGCCTGAGGGTCTCTGGTGCTGTGAGGCAGCAGTGCGAACCACGGTGCCACCATGCATGAAGACCACGAATCTATAATTTGAGGAATTACAACTTGAACGTAAAAATATTGTAAATATGCTTGAAATGCTTCAAAATAAAATTGCAAAATGTCAGTTTTATAAAACACCAATGAATTGCAAATAAATCAAGATGAAACATGCAAATTAACAAATAAGTAAGACCAATCATGAATTAGCATTTAAAAAATATTTCCCAAAAGGAACCAAAATGAAAATTCATTCAAATGAATTAAGCTCATTTTTAAAAATGTGTATGTTTACAATGTCTTCCATGATAACCTGTGCTGTTCTGATGAACAAATACTCGGATCATCTGGTCATGAAAAGGGGAGGAAAGTGTTGGCCACCAAAATTTTATTAATGCTTGATAGTGACACTCCGGCCTTCAAGAGAGTATGTTAAGACTTGCTGTTTGTATCCCCTTACCAGTCCCCCTATTCAGCAATACAAAGCCTGAGGAATGACAGTACACTGAAGAAAAGAATGCCTATCTGGCCTATACATACTCCCAGTGGGTTGGCATAGTAACCACTCGCTGTAAGGCCTTAGAGATCAAACTCCAGTTCTTTAGCGATGTCATGATAATCCTGAAGGACTGACAGCCCTATTTGAAAGCTGAACGTTTTTGTTAATCATGTTTACAAATATTTCTCTGAATAAATTCATATGTACAATTTGTCCCATGTTTAAATCGAGCAGATGAATTTCAGATTTTACTTTGCTTTGATTTTTAAAGATATTTGTGTTTTCAACAGCTGTGTGCAACACTTAGTAGCTGAAAGGGTTAACTGACTTCATGGGATAAGCTCCACTCATCAAACAGAAACATAGAAAACAGGAACAGGAGTGTGCCATTTGGCCTTTCAAACCTCCTCCACCATTCATTGTGATTACGGCTAGTCACAATGTTGCCGTTTTCTCCCATATCCTTTAATTCCTTGCTCCAAATGAGATATCAACGCCTTCGTGAAATCATTGGGATGTTTTGGCCTTGACTATTTTTTACAGTAGCGAATTTCGCAGGCTCACCACTCTCTGGGTGAAGAAAAGTTTTTATCATCTAAGTCCTAAGTAGTTTACTTCCTTATCCTTAGATTGTTGCCCCTGTTTCTGGACTCCCCAGCCATCAGGAACATCCTTCTTACATTCACCATATTTATTCCTGTAATTTTAAAGGTTTCTTAACTTATATTGATTTCGTTCAGTTCCTCCCTCTTACTTAACCCTATATTCTGCAACATTTCTGGTATGTTATTTGTGTCATCTTTTGCGAACATAGAACCACAGTGTGTATTGAATTGGTCAGCCATTTTTTTGCTCCCCATTATATATTTCTATTTTTGACTGTAAAGTCCCTATATTTGTCTTCAGCGATCTTTTTCTCTTCCCATACTTAGAGAAACTTTTACTGTCAGTTTTAATGTTCCCATAAGCTTACAGTCGTACTCTTTTTTTCCTTTTCTTAATCAATCCCCGTGTCTCTCTTTGCTAAATTTTAAGCTCTCCCACTCCAAGTCTGTTGTTTTTCCTAGTCAATTTGCTTGCCACTTCCTCGGATCTAATACAATCTCTGATCTCTAATTTCCCTTGTAAGCCACAGTTTGGCCATATTTCTCACTTTTGTGCCAGTCAGGAATGTACAATTGTTGCAGTTCACCCCTGCACTCTTCAAATGTTTGCCACTGCCTCTCTACTGTATCTTTTGAAGTAACTTTTCAGAATCTATCATAGCCAACTCACGCCTTACATCATTGTAGATTCCTTTATTTAGATTCAGGACCCTAGTCATAGAATAAACTACATCACATTCCACCTCAAGGAGAAAGTGTATTATGGTCAAACATCCCCCACACAAATTGCCAATTATTCCTTTCTCATTATGTAAAACCAGTCTTGTATGGTCTCTTCTCTAGTTGGTTCCTTAACATCATGGTCCAGAAAATCATCCTGTATGCATTCCAAGAATTCCTCCTCTACAGTATTGTTACTGATTTGATTTGCCCAATTTATGTGAAGATTAAAGTCACCCATAATTATAGATGTACCTGTATTGCAGGTAACTCTAATTTCCTGTTTCATGCCATTCCCCAACATCATCCCTGCAGTTTGAGTGTCTATGTACAACCCTGCTAATGGTTTTTGCCTCTTGATGTTTCTCACTTCTAACTGTACAGATTCCACACTGTAGAATGGATATTCCTTTCTCACGATTGCATTAATTTCCTCTTTAACCAGCAATGCAACTCCACTGCCATTTCCTTTTTATCTGCCACTTCTAAATAATAAATACCCCTTGATATTCAGATGTGAATCTTTGAGATCCTGGAGCCATGTTTTCATAAGCTGACTATATCTTACTTGCTTTCATCAATTTGCATGATCAATTCATCTAGTTCATTGCAAATGCTCCATGCATTAAGGCAAAAAGCTTGACTTTTTAACATTGTTCCATTCCTTTTATTTTTCACTGTGTACCTGTTTGATCTTGGCCCTTGATTTCTCTGCCTATCATTTTCTTAATCTCTTTTCTGTTTTTTGTTTTTGGTCTTGATTCCTCTTCGCCTGACACCTTCAATAGTTTCCCATTCCCCTGCCATTTTAATTTAAATCCTCTCTAATCACTGTAGCATGGTGGTGTTTTTCAGTATCAAGACACACTCCAATGAGACAAACAATTCCAGGGTAACCTTTTTCAGATTAATTGACTGTTTACAAATGTTATATTTACTTGTACGGAGACACAGAATGAGTTGTGAAGCTCCTCTAGCCACTCTCACAACACATTCCTATCTTGCAGAAGTCATCATTCAACCCAATCCCAGTCCAAGAGGAAGCCACTTGTGGGCTGCTGAAGCTGCACTGCGTTTCCTGCTTCAGTGGGGAAACTGGTTTAATCCACATAGATCCTGTGTGGTTGGAGTGTCCCAAGGCGGAAGATAAGGTGTTCTTCCTCCAGTGTTTGGCAGTGGAGGATGCACAGGACTTGCACATCCTCACAGGGGATCAATGTGGATATCATCAGTTTCCTAATTTCCCCTCTCCCCACCTTATCCCAGATCCAACCTTCCAACTCAGCACCGCCCTCTTGAACTGTCCTACCTGTCCATCTTCCTTCCCACCTATCCATGCCACCCTCCTCTCCGACCTATCACTTTCTCCTCTTGATATACCTTATCGCATACACCTAGTCCCACCCCACTCCCATTTATCTCTCAGCCCTCTTAAGCCATTCCTTCATTTCTGATGAAGAGCTTATGATCAAAACGTCAACTCTCCTGCTCCTCAGATGCTGCCTGACCAGCTGTATTTTCCAGCACCACACTCTTCGACTCTGAACTCCAGCATCTGCAGGTCTCACTTTCTCCTACTCAATTAGCTGAGTTAACTACCCTAATAATCTTTTAACTAGATTACTGAACTTTAAAAGAAAGACTTCCTAGTTCAATTCCCACTGTGCTCCAAATTCCCAAAACACACAACCATGCAGGCTGAGTTTCAAACAGGATGTGCTCTCCCCAAATTACTCATGTGAAGCACATTGATCATGCACTTCCTTTCTTAAATAGAGGACTCGTCCTGGTTGAAGCTAACCAATGGATTCTAATTTGGTTTCAGTTCAGTGCTAAGTCTATGTAACTAATAGTAATCTATGTTTATTCTTATGTCAAGCCTCAGGTCTTAAAAAGGATTCTTTTGCACCTCGAATATTATGCAGCTGGTTAATAAACACTATTTAATAAACCTAGTCTACTTACCAAGCCTGAGCTTCACTTTTGAGAATTCTGTGTAGGATCCTTCCATATTTGTTCTCAGTAACTTAGACTAATACCAGTAAGAAAGAATAGTGGCATTGAATCTCTCCAGTGGACACAGCCATAATGGTGATGGAATTGGACGCTTCAACTGGAGCTCATCTGTTTTGTCTGTTTTCTCCTTTTTTTCTCTCCTAATGTTTCTTTCCTTCACTCCCAGCCTCAGCACAGATCCAGCAAGGTGTCTTCTCAGCCCAGCCCGTGGCAGTCTCTCGGCCCTGCATGTTGGTAAGCAACTTGGTCTGCTTAGGTATGTTGCAGAGGCAGCAGGAGATTGGGGAGATGGCGGCTTCAGCAGCAGCAGCAGCAGTGATGGCATCGTGGGCCAAAGTGGGAAGAGTGAGCAGTGAGAGAGGTCCCCCTAGTATCTGCGGCAATGTCAAGAACAGGCAGCTGAAGTCTCCCAGAGAGCGAGCCAAACAGAAAACTCATCAAAGATTGAACTTTTAAGTTTATTCCTTTATTTTTCCAGTTTATATTAAGAAGGATTTCGATGTTAACTATTACCTAATTTCTTTATTTTTCTACTTATTATTTGAAGGTAATGCTTAACATTTTTAACTTTGTTTCTTCTACTACTTTGCACCAAAGTTTTTTTTGTATCTAGGTACCTTTGGATCTAAGATGGCACATTATACATTTCACTGTACTCCTGTACTTGAGTATGTGGCATTAAAGTCTAAATCCATATCATCCCTGTAGAGTTCATATTTGAATATTTACCACCAACAATATCATGTTGCCATCTGTGCATTCCCAATTTTAATCACTACCACTAGTGGCTCTGCCTTCAGTAACCTGAGTCCCAAGCTCTGGAATTCCTTTTTTATACTACTGTACCTCGCTTTCATTCTATGAGGCACTTCTTAATTGTGCCTCTTCAACCAAGATTTTGGTCATCTTCTGTTTAATATCACTGTAATTGATTCATTGTCAAACATGCTTTATGATGTGCCTGTGAATGACTTTGGGACGTTTAACAGCGTTACATAAATTTAAGTTGTTGTATCTGACCTTGGGCAGAGCATGGAATATCCAAGCAGCTGCCAGTCAACCATGATTCGAGGTAAATGCAGAACAAGGCCAGATTATCATGGGCGGCACACTGGTTAGCACTGCTGCCTCACAGCACTAGAGATGCGGGTTCAATTCCCGCCTCAGGCGACTGACTGTGTGGAGTGTGCACGCTCTCCCCGTGTCTGTGTGGGTTTCCTCTGGGTGCTCCGGTTTCCTCCCACAGTCCAAACATGTGCAGGTTAGGTGAATTGGCCATGCTAAATTGCCCCTAGTGTCAGGCGCAGGAATAAATGTAGGGGAATGGATCTGGGTGGGTACGCTTCGGCGGGTCAGTGTGGACTTGTTGGGCTGAAGGGTCTGTTTCCACACTGTAACGAATCTAATCTAATTATAAAATCTAATCTAATCACAATTGCAGAAATTCGAAATGGATACGTTACTCTAAAAAGCATGGAGAATAGATACTTACAACAAAAAAATGGAGATGAGTCGCAACCATCCTTCTTGTTAACATGCAGCAAACTACACAAAACCCTAGAACTAATTCTCACGTCTCTAAGACATTCAGATGCAATTAAACTTTCAGAAACTACTTTTGAGAAGTAACTAAAATGCAACACACCTTTCCTGTGGTTAATGTCTGCCCTAATCTAAATTAACATTGAGGTAGATAGATACTTATTATGCAGGACTATCAAGGATGATTGGGGTTTGAAGGGAAAATGGAATTCAAAACACAAACAGATCAACCATGATCTTTGAAGGACAGAGAGAACTGAAGGGGCCAAATGATCTACTTCAGTTCCTATTCTGTATGTATGTTTATAGATAGTTAAAGAAACTAGTTCACAATACTGCTTGCAGGTGTTTCAATTTTTGGAGAGGAATTATAAAGGATGGGGTTGGAACAAACCCTTTTCTATCACAACATGAGTGGATGAAACTCAGACCCTTTTGTATGTCAAATCCAAGTCATTGGAAGCCATCATGAGGATAATAGACAAAAACACTCTTGTCACATGATAGAAACTAGATTTTCAGGTGAGGATATTCAATGCAGTGCATTTTTGGAACAATAAGGGAGAAAGATCCAGACAATCGAAGGAACAGAAGCATAACAGGTCTTTCCCTCTTTATCTGTGGAACCAAAGTTTTCCACTGCAAGGTTCAATTGGTCCTCAACCAGAGTGGATCAAGAGAAATGTGCTACTGTGAGCAACAAACCACAACAAATTCATCTCCTTAAACTTCCAGACATTTTTGTACTGAAGAAACTGCAATGCTTCAATACATCAGAAAAATCAAGTGTTACAGAGAGATACGAACTTTGAAATACAAAGTACATGCAACCTTTTTTTAATCACAATATTTTCTTGACTGGCTGTGATTGAGAAAACACTCATGGCTGAACAATAAACATTTAAACTTTTCAAAACTTACAAAAAAATGATTTGTTTTTGATCTTTTTGAAAACGTTCTTGTCATTCAAGGGTGCCAGAACAATTTAAGAATGCATCTGTTTTTGAACATGAATAGGCTGGGGCTGTTTTCCTTGGAGCATTAGAGGCTGAGGGGTGACCACATAGAGGTTTATAAAATCATGAGGGGCATGGATAGTTTTAACAGACAAGGTATTATCCCTGGATTGGGGGAATCCAGAACTAGAGGGCATAGGTTTAGGCTGAGAGGGGAAAGATTTAAAAGGGAACTAAGGGGCAACTTTTTCATGTAAAGGGTAGTGTGTATATGGAATGAGCTGCCACTGGAAGTGGTGGAGGCTGGTACAATTACAACATTTAAAAGTCATCTGATGGGTACATGAATAGGAAGGAAGGATTTACAGGAATATGGGCCACCTGTTGGCAAATGGGACTAGATTAATTCAGGATATCTGGTCAGCATGGACAAGTTGGACCGAAGGGTCTGTTTCCCTGCCATATATATCTTTGACTGTATGTGCAAAAGAGGAAACTACTCTTGTGGTTTTCCCATGTTCATAAAACAGCTAACAGAAGAAATGCTCCCTGAAGTTGAGTTCTTGCTTGTTTCCATTGCTGACAATAGTTACAGTCCATCAGTGTCAAAGATTGACAGAAGGGAGTCAGGTTAATTTTAAGTGGTATCTACTTCCAGATGATGAGCTGATTAATTTAGTCCAAAACAGTTTATTGGAAGAATCTATAAATCAGCTGGAAAATTGTTAACTATCCTCCTCAACCAATCTATTCTTGGCAGAATCAGCGAAGACAGTTGTGCTAACCATCTATTCAGGAAATATTAGATTTTTTAAAATGGTGGAATCATTGGAGTAATTGCCATAGTAATCAACGGTTACTGCTTTGATAATGGGGAAAGAAAAACACCTGGAAATTATGGAGTATTCACATCATAAGGAAGGAATATGAAGAGGAGGAAATGATGAGGAGCTGCCAATGAGATAATGCAAGACACAAATATCATTTAGGAGGTGGCAGTGGCAAGGTGGTAGTGTCACTGTAGTTGTAATACAGGACCCCAGTCTAATGTTCTGGGGAAACAACAGAAATTGCTGGAGAAACTCAGCAGGTCAGTAGCATTTGTGCAGAGAAAGCTGAGCAAAGGTTTCAAGTCCAGTGACCCTTCTTCTGAACTCCCCAGAAATATTCTGGGGACATGAGTTCAAGTCCCAGCACAGATGGGGAAATTTGAATTCAATAGAAATCTACAATTTAATAGCACCCATGTAATCAGAGCTGATTGCCATTAAAAACCCATCTGTTTCATCAATGTCCTTTAGGGAAGGAAATGTGCCAATGTGGCCTAAATGTGACTCTAAATTCACAACAATATGGTTGATTACTAACTGCCCTATAATGTCCATCAGAGATGGACAACAAACGCTGGTCTGGTCAGCAACAGTTTCATTCCTTGAAATTTCAAAAAAAAATCAATAAAATTCCTTATGAAAATGATGGCATTATCTTTTGCCGTTCCACAATAAAAGCCCCAGTTGTATTTTCCAATAAACCAATATACATTCTGAATATTATGTAAAATGACATAAGCTCATGTCAATTTTTTAAAAATCCAAGAGTTTAGAATCCAATGATAAACATAACACTGTTATTGATTTTCAAGAAAAACCCATCTGGTTCACTAATGTCCTTTTGGGAAAAACATCACCATCCTTACCCAGTCTGGCTTACATGTGGCTCCACCAGATGCACGACAATGTGGTTAACTCAAGTGCTTTTTGGGCAATTAGGAATGTGCAATAAAGATTGGCCTAACCAGTGGGATCCATGTCCTGTGAATTAATAATTTAAATAAAATAAAAATATACAAATATGGGCTACTGACTAGTTTTAATCAGGTTTTTTTTTAAAGAGGAAGCAATTAAATCAAAGATAATCAATGTCCTTTAAATGTAACATGGCTTTTTTGTTAAGAACTGTGGTTTGGTGTCAGGGCAGTTTGGAACATATAATGTGGCCAGTCATCATGTTATTGAATAACGGAGCAGACTTGAATAGGTCAAATGGACTACTCCCAGTTCAACCAAGGATGACCTCCTTGGTTGATATTGGAATGAGTTTCTTCCCCTTTTTCCATAACTTCAGGAACTTGCAGAGCTCATCCCATCAAAAATGCAGTGTTTACGCTGAATGACTGTAAAGGAGAGAACACTAACAGAAGATGTTCAAATTGTTTAAAATTGCTAGTGTTCTGATTAAGTCACTCTCTTTAATATTTCCAGCTGCTTCTTTTGCTGTTGGCCTCTTGTTCTTCTTCCATTCTTCTTTGTGGTGGTGATTAGATATGTCAACTCTAATGTATGAATAATATGTCCAAAGAATTTCATTAGTAATTCTCAACATTATTGATGAGTTCTCTTGTTCTTCCTGTCTCATTCAATACTCCTTTGTTAATTCTTTTCTTGACTCAGCTTCCCTTAGGATCCTTATTAAGCATCACAACATGAAGCTGTTGAACGTCTTCATCTTTACCACTGCTTCATGTTTCACATTTATAACTGACCAGATGTAACATCTAATTCAAAGAGTCTTGTTTCAAGGCTTAAGCTGACCTTTCTGTTCTGAAGAATGGTCACTCAACTCAACATTAATGCTGTTTTCTCTCCAAAGATACTGCCAGACCTGCAAAGTTTCTCCAACAGTTATGTTTTTTGTTTCAGATTTCCAGTATCTGCAATTCTTTGCTTTATTTTGTTAGAATATTGCTTAATTTTGTAAAAGTAAAAACGCTGCCTTTTCAAATCCATTGTCAGGTTTCAATACTGTCTTTAACATCAGATTTTACAGTTAGATAAAGTAAGTAGATAAAGCTACACTTGGGAGATCAAACCCAAACTGGGCAATCATTTTGCGGAAAGGAAGCATGATCCCAATCTTCAGTCGCTTACCAATTCACCATTGTGTTCTCGTTGTCATTGTTGTGCTCATCTAACAGCAATATCCCAGTGAACCAGAATAAAAATTGAAGAAACAGCATCTCATCTGTAGATGAGGCACTTTATAGATTGAGAACAGACTAGACATTGAGCACAAAATGTCTTCAGCTACACAGCAGCTAGGCTGGCTCTGAACATGAGATGGTCAATCAAAAAGGGTTCAAACCCCAGAGTTCAAGTCTAACTGCTCAGAAACAAAGAAATGTCGCAGAGATGGAAACTGTAGATTTGATAAAAGCAAGCTAAAGCATGTGGCTTGGGAAAACAAATAAGTATAGAAGTAGTCACAGCAGAAAAACTGAGAATACCAATATCTACAAATTTGCACAAAGCTGAAATGGAAAGTAAAGGCTCAACAAGTTGTCATGTTGCTGCCTTGGTTTCTTAATTATCACTTCTTTTTCTTAAATGTCTGGATTTAAGAAGTTGTCTTGTAGGTTTTAGTCTTGTTCAACTAAATCCTGAGTGTGTCATTAAACTAGCAGCTGGTCTGGCATATTAAGAGTAATGAATTAATTTTGTCGTCTATGTCAGCCTCCATTAAGAATTACTCCCAAGTATGGAAAATCGTCCAAATCTTTCAAGATCTCATCACCGATCTTAATTGTTGGGGTAAGAGTTGAGCTGTGGGATCTGGTTGGTCAGCATTAAAGTCTCACCAAAGCTCTATGAAATTGTAGAAAGTCTTTGCCCCTTTTCTAATCTATACCCTTAGTATTTAATGCCAACATTCCATTTCTCTTCAATTTCTTGCGTAACTTTTTCGAGAGTCATGTACAATGTAATAATATGCACCTTTAAAAGGGATTTGTCTGTCTTGGTTCTTATGAAGGGAAGTGTTGTAAAAAAAATTATACCAAGTGTGTCTGCTCCATGGAAAGCAGAGTAAATAACTTAAGGGATTTAAAAAAAAATTAGACAAAAGAAGCATGAGTGGGTGGTGCTAGGCTCTTATGGACCCAGGATTTTAGTTTTGGCTTTCAGTTATTGAAGTTGAATTTTACAGAGCTGGAGCTGCTAGATAAGAGCTCTTTGTTACTGAGAGTTACTATTGATCATAACTGATCTCAACCAGACATACAAATACTGAGACTACAAGAATAGGTCAGAGACTGGGCATTCTGCACTGAGTAAGTCATCTCCTGACTCCCCAAAACCTGTCCAGCAACTACACCTTTCAAAGAGCAATCATGATTAGTCCCATAGCCCCGCTTACACCATAACCCTGTAAGTTCTTATCCTCAAATATCCCTCATACCCGATGTAAACTTATATGGAATCTGCTTTACCTTTGCAGGTAGAGTTTTATTGATAAATTCGGGAACTGCAATAGTCTTTCCAACCCCACTTTACAAGTACCTTCTTGCCTACAAATGTCTCCCACTCCATCAGCTAGGATTAAAGTAGTGCACCATCTCTTCCATTCCTATTTCTTGATCTCTTTTGATATTTCAGTGAATGGTATCTCAACTGAAAACTTGAGACTCCCCACTCCCCAGATTATTAGCTTCCTCGCTCCCTCTATTTATTCCTTTTACCATGGCTCTGACTTTATGTATAATTTCACAGGTGGCAGCAAATCTCCAATATCTTGTCCAACTGACAACTCCTTATCTGACAGCGACTAGACAATAAATTTCTTCACCAAAGGAATCATGACAGAACCTGATTCTAACCTCAATGTTTAGTACATACATTTCTAGCAATGGTCACTAGGTCTTGATCAAAAACGTGACTAATAATCAACCAGCACTATGACTAATCACAACCTGAAAAAGACTAAGAGGACATACCCATCACCAAGTATAAAATGTCAATATTGTTGTTTTATTAGTTGTTGGTTAAAAAGTTGAAAGATACATGACAATACAATCTATCTATCACAAATGAGATGTGATATTGATGGTTTAAGGATGCAACATAACACACTTACACAAGTTTCTTCAGCATGCTGTGACGTCTCTTCAAATAGCATCTTTTGTTTAAAGGAAGATATATAGTTAACTAATTAATACGATCATTTCAAAGACAGATAAATACAAAGACTGATTTTCTTTTACACATAAGGAAAACAGATTTGTGGGAGCTGTGTGAAGAGGCTGGACCCAGCATGAGGCAACACTTTGTATATTGTACATCTCTTGTGTGGTAATTTTAGCTGCCACAAGTCAAATAGCAAAGTATTTTGTAAATATTAGCTGTGTTTGCTTTCTATATTAGCAGAATAGTTATAAAACTTGTTTTGGAATCAGTGCAGAAGTTGTATTTGGCCCAAGAGAACATGTGGTTGACTATTTTTGTGTATATACATTAGCCAAACCATTAAAATCCCAGTCTTTTCATCAATCATATCAAATTAATAATCAATCCACGATAAAGAATTCAGTGTGTACTGGTAAGATCTGAATTAAGACAACTGCAATCCATTTTGGAGAAACCACTCAAATCTTTGCAAATTTATCTAATTCATTTCAGAATTGGCACACTATATAGTACATGGAAAATGTTTAAACGTATTACAAACAAGTGCAACTTGATATCTTAAACTGTTGAACACACTACTGTTACTAAATGTTAGCAGAGTCACAAAGTGGATTTAAATCAAAGCAGCAATGCCTACTGGCCATTAGGTTTTCATCCTGTGTACTTCAAGGAGTATAAGCCCGCAAACCTAACTCAATGATCTCATTTTTTAAAAATCACATTGTACTGTTTAACAAACTCACTTACTTTGATGTGACTAACACTCGAGTTGAAAGAGTGATGGACTTTTAAACAAAGCATACCTATGACAATTAAATTACAGATTCATAGAATTGTTATGGCTCTGGAGGCCATTCAGTCCATCATGTCTGCACGAGCTTTCCAAGTGAGTAATTCACCAAGGGCCATTTTTCTGACTTCTCAATGTAACTTTGAATGTTCTTCCTTTTCAAAAATTGATTATCATTTTGCAGTCTCAAACCATTTGAATAATCCAAGGATAAATTGCCTAAAATGTGTTTGCAATATAAGACAAATCAAGGCATCTGCACACATACAGACACACAGACAAAGGAAGCACAGGCTGCATATTTGGCCACTCAAAAATGAATCCAAATGAAATTAAATCCAAATTCACTGAAGAGATAATACAGCTGTGTAAAGAATATGTTTCATTTACAGTCACCCTAAATTTTTAAACAACAATCTTCTCATTTGCAACTGACCTTGCATCGTATGAAGTTTCCCCTTTTAGATGTCAGTTGTTGCAAGCAGTAAGATTGCAGTACAAATAGCCCTATTATAATACTGTTCCCTGTAAAAACACAAATGAAGTGCCATTCCAAGCTAGTTCAGTGAAACGTCAGAGTACCACTCAGCTACAGAAGCCCTTCAATATCTTCCCATTTCAACAGTGCATAGTGATGCTGCATAAACGATGCAGCCTACACTGTCCCATCTGATACCGTCTGGAATAGGTAACATCCTGGGACTTCAGAAGACACAGACTTGGTAAAAGAGATTGCTCAAACTTTAGCCAACCTAAATATTAAACTGCAGTTCAATTTCTCTGTATTGTGGATATACTATATTTTTACTAACATGTAGTAAATCACATTTCACATCATCTCAACATCGGATCACAATTGGTGTTCTGGTAAGGCTGGTGAAAATAGCCAAATGGCAATTTTATTTGTCACCAGTGAACTTGATCCATTTGTAAACTAAACTTCCTCATTCCTGAATATTCCATTTGTTAATACTGTATATGCAAAGAATTTATCTCCATTTTTGTGGCTTAAATTTCTTAAAAAGGAACAATTCCTATTTGGTATATTAAAACTGTTATCTTGTGACAAAAGAAACAGAGAATGGATATGTGGTATGGAATTTACACCTTGCTTCTCCTTTCAATGACTGGCAAAAAAAAAGCAAGGTGGCACCATGACTGACCATATTCACTTAAAAATGTCCGAGGGACACGATTTCAAAAAGTCCACAAATTAACTTAATCTTTCTGGACATTTTCTATTCTGAATATCAGTTATAGACAGAATAACTCTTAAAAGAGGAAGACTTATTTTGATGAGACTTTTAAAAACAATAAATTTAAGTTAACTTTCATAATTATTTCAGTGATAATACTCATGCACCAAAGATAAAATGTGCTTCAAATGAAAGTTGATAAAAAGTGTGGGAATTACTAAATCACAACTAAAGATTGTTAACTTATAATAAATGGCTTGTTGATTACACTTAAGTGTCGTCCAAGAAGAGGACATTTCAAATACCCCACACATATTTTGAAATGAAGAAAAGCAAACAATTTATACAGATCCTTAGTAATTTGTACATAAAATATATAAATACACCTCATTAAAAAGGATATCATCTCCAAAATGTTAATGATATAGAACAAATGCTTGGGAAGTGAATTTAAAAAGGCTGAGAACCTGATCAACAGCTTCTAATGGCATCAGTGCTCCTGCATTTTATAACTCCATGAGCACAAATATTGGAATATACCTGTCAAACATTCAAAGGATCAAATATTGTACAATTCAAACACAATGTAAATACAACTTAGAATATTGCACTATGTGACGTCAGCCAGCTGCTCCATACTAGGTACTGAATGGTATAAGGTCAAAAGGCATACAACCTTGTGCAATAAATGTTAATTACACCAATGGAGTACACCACAGATAATTCACTATACTATATGCATAACAAAAATATATTTGGTAGAACTGTACAAGGTTATTGCAATCCCAACACTAATACAGCTATCGCTCTTTTAGACAGCATCATTGCAAATTATGCTCCAGACAGTCTTCATATTGGAAATCAGGTTATCTACACTCCTAGTATTAGGTCGAAATCCACACTATTAAATTTTTTATTGTATATGTAACACTACAGGATTTTAACACAGCCCAACAAAACAAAACCCATTCCATTTGGCCCTAGGTCATATCTATGTTGCATTGAGTACACCCAAGATTAACTCACCAGAATGCACCATCCTTCTTTGCACCACAACAAGGCGAATACTTCGGCTATACCTGAACCTTTTATTCATATTTCTCTATCACATAATCCTAAATATTAACCCTGCAATGCTAAACCCCAAAGCTAACAGTCAACACATTAGCTGATCATAATATAAATGTTGTTGACAAGTTCCACACCTTGCTGACACTGACAGGCTAATTTTGCACTTGCTATCTTGTTTGCTTGTCAACACACCTCTGCTGATAAATTAGCAGCATCTGCTGAGAATGAATTTACTCTATAAACTGTTTCCAGACATGACAATATTGGATGTGGCTTGTTGAAACCGATTAAGGTAATTAGTCTGTTTGGATTTGATTGGCAACTCTGAGAAGTTATAACCATCTGACGAGGAAGCAAAGCATCAATTTTACTGCACTGTAACAGGAAATTAGCTTGACGTACCAGATGGACCAGTGGATAAAAGCACGAACTGATAATAATTGTAAAAATAAAATAATTCTGTCAAGGAATTAACACAGAGTTAGTGGAAACTTTGTTACAAGTAAATTTTAACAGCAAACCCTATGTATTTACACGTATTATTAAACCAAAATTATCTTGTTGCTATTTATCTGATCTCAATTTTAGGAAATGTGGGAGCCTTACAAACAGAAAAAAAAAGCATTTTATTCACAGATTATTCTACACTAATCCATCAGTCTCTGATTCTTCAGTGTCTAAGCTACAGATACAAACAGGTCTAAAACTATGTGAATGCTTGACTTTTTCTCTGCATTTTGTACATATTTACCATATAAAGCTACTAAAACAAAAGTAAAACAAAGCAGCACCTTGTGTATGATTTCTCCACAGAAGAAATATTTCAATATATAGTATTTGGAGTCAGTTGTGGAAATTTCATGGATAGTGGAATCCTTAAGTTGAGAAAGTCTTGGTAACCTGGAAGACATCCAATTTGGACATGTTCCAGGAATGTTAACAAACAACCATCAGTTCTTGCCACAGTTTCTGGGGAACCAGGTACCATGGCTGCAACCAGGTGCTTCTTTTTTTTTAATATAAGTTCTTTATCTTTGATAAAAAAAATTCTGTTATTTTTGAATATTATGTCCCTCAGTTTAGCAAAAGTATAGTTTATATACATATATATATGTGTATTTTTAAAATACATGTTTAAGATATTCAATATTTCTGATAGGGTTCTTTGTTTAATTTTGGAATATTTCACAGCCTTATATGTGAAATATTTTTGGGAGTTTTGCCTCGCAGACTGGGAATATGTGGTGAGGCACAGGCTGCAGGAGGCCTACTCATTTGATAAATCCCAGCTTCAGCCTCTTCCTCCCCAGGTCAAGTGG
The DNA here is from genome assembly GCF_020745735.1 of Hemiscyllium ocellatum. Classification (NCBI taxonomy): domain Eukaryota; kingdom Metazoa; phylum Chordata; class Chondrichthyes; order Orectolobiformes; family Hemiscylliidae; genus Hemiscyllium; species Hemiscyllium ocellatum. The sequence continues at coordinate 18,665,160 of NC_083447.1, read as the reverse complement.
GAAGAGATAAACTCAGGAACCCACAGAACAAGACTCATTTGAATGTGCCAAAGGGTCACTGCCCAAGTTTGCCACTCAACTCAGAACATATTATATATACATTTGATGTCAATTATGTACTTATACGTTTAATTATACTGCACTACTTCTAAAAGACTGTGTCCAGTCAAAAGAAAATGTCCAAATCAGTGGGAGCTCTGTATTTTTTGACAGACAAGCATCTGGTATTAGACAGACTGACTTTTCTTTAGAAAGAATGCTTCAAAATCAATAGCTGGAAAGCACATTTTTGCTTGTTTTGATTTTGAAGAGTCTGAATCACTGCCTGAATCACATTTTGGATTCAGATATTGCTCTGCCAAACCCACTAAACTTCAACTTGGTGAATTCTATCACCTGTTTTCTAAGCATATTCACATTTATCGATGTATTAAATTACAAAGTTAAAGAATATGATAAAATATTGCCCGATGCTGTGTCCAGCCCCTGCTATGAGGTTAAATATACAGAAATAAATGCAGAATTCACTGTCCTTTTACAATTTACTGACAAAACGGTGACGCAGTTGGATCAAATCCTTTAAAAACATCCTTCAGGGAGGTTGTGTCCTGCTCGCTCTCCTCGTGAGGACTGTTCCCACCAAAGGGGCTACCTGAGCCAGATTTAGTGACCTGTTTCACCTCAGAAAATTGGGGGTGAATCAGTCCAAACAGAGATGGCACTGGGAGGCTATGCACTCCTGACTGACCTGAATCCTGTGACGGGGCAGCAGGTGTGGCTAGTTTTGGCCTAGGTCTGTTGTAACTATTATATCTGTCTGTGGAAGTTTCTGAACTTGACTTATCATTTTCCAGTTGATCCAATGCTGATTTTCTTACAAACAATGGCTCTTTTGGCTTAGTGGTACTTTTAGGGATGTCTGACCCTTTCAGCTGGTTACCTTCACTGGAAGACTCTACGTTTCTGTTATTTGCACCCTGGGTGCTCTGAGTTCTTGGGTCATACAAACTAATGCCAGTTAGCATACTGCTCTGTCCTCCAGCTCCTCCTCTGCTCTGACCACCAGCAGTAACCAACCTGGGATCATATGGTGCAAGACCAGCACTCGATTCCTTCCCTGAAGGGGTAACAGGGGACTCAGTTTGTTCCACAAGTTTTCCAGATTGTGAGTTAGAGGTTTGGAGTCCAGCAGAGGACCTCTGCAGTCTTGGATCCACAGGTGTCTTTCGCATCCTGGGGTCAGAAGGTTTGTCACTCTGTGCCGTCACCTTGGTTGCTGAAGCATCCACACTCTTCAGTAATCTGGACAATAAGCTCAAGTCTGGAAGGGCAGGACTTGCTGCTGGCTGGGGGGGCTCTACTACTGGATCAGCAATACGCTGCCTGGGGTCTGAAGGACCAGTTTGTGGAGAACGGTTTATCCGAGGATCCAATACTGGGAAGGGTACAGGAGCAGCTACAGGATCTGGCTTAGGAATAGGCAGTGGGATCAAGTCCTCTGGGCTCCATAAAACACTTTTAGCAAAATGAGGTTTACCTAGGGAGATGTCCATTTTAATATGGCTAAACTGTTTCAGCTGACACCTGGGATCCCGGAGTGAAGAACCCAGCAAAGGATCCAGAGGAATGGTGACAGCCCTGTCCCTCAGAATTCTCTCTCCTTCCTCCTCATTAATTGCGGTTTGAGGTTTTGCAATAGCAGGGGTCGGCTGATTACTGGCATCTGTCTTCAGAACAGTCACAGTCCTGCTTTCGGCAGCAAGCGTATCGGAAGCAGGAGTTCCTGATGTGTTCTCAATGCTTCGAGAAAGCCGGGGGTCCCTCGAAATCCGAGGGTCCACAGGTCGATTCACATTTGATTGCCTTTCTTTCTGAAGGCGTGGATCAACAGCATTCTGGCTGTTACCATTGTTGTTATGTACCATCCTCTGGGCTTGCACTTGAGACTTGCTAGCAGATTGCTGACGAAGTGTTTTTAATATGGAGCTCATACTGCTTCCACCATCCTCCTCATCACTTGAGTACCAATTATCACCATCACCTACAAAGCACAGAACAACACCCTATTAAATACTGCAAGAGCTATTTTAGTTCAAGTATGATAGAATAATAAAGTTAAGAAAGTGCACAAATATATTTCAATATATTTTGTGGTGTAATATACTACACAACCCTGGTTTCTCCACTTTGCTACTTCAAGTTAAGTCATGCAATGTGAGGCAGTTTAAACCCAAGACAATGACTAAGAGGTATATCGGATAGTAAAAATTATTATGTTGTCTTAAATGGTGACTTTTCCAAGATGATTATGCTTCCAAACATCCCTTCATTTGAAGCAAAATGAAAGGTTTGAAAATGAAAGGTGGGGCAGGGATTGTGCATTCCTGATAAACATTTAGTTTCAAAGAAGTGCTCAGGTGATCTCTGGTTTCCATGAGGAAAGCAAGTAAAACAAACTATTGAGATGTTTATTGACTATTGCAGTTTTTAGCACCTCTTAAGTAAACACAGATGACAGAATAGAATTTGTTACTGTAGTGAAGCAAAAGAAAATCGTGTAAAAAGACCAAGTTGTATGCTGGTAAGAAGGCAGTTTCTGTTCAAATTGGGGATTAGAACACACAAGAGTCTTTAAAGTTAGAAAATGGGAATTCACCAAGAAGTAACTTGCTGGGGATGATCAGATCCAGAAAGCTTAGACAGAGCAGAACGATTGTTGATGTACTCTGGAAATTTTGACCTGGTGCAGCAGGGACTTTCAAACATTTGCTGAAGAGCTGAAAGTGACACTGAGGGTCTTCATTTAATGCAGTACTTCTCCACCCTTACCTGCCATTTTAATGCCCAGTCTATGTGGGGGCTGCAAGAATTGTTCAGCAATGAGTTAAGTGGCAATGCAGTTTGGGGAAAGGAGAGTTGAACCTGCTTTGTGAGCCCCTCAATCTCATTTCCTGATCCTTCACTCTCTAACTACTAACTTTGCATGCCAGTTTGTCCCCCTCAATCCATTTACCCTCAATAGACAAATGGACAGCATTCTCCATTTAAAATCATAGGCTTAGTGGTGTCAATGTTGGTCTTCATCAGCAGAAGGAGATACAATTTATGCAGGGCTGGGGAAACAAGACTCCTTGTAAATGAGTATTACAACCCATTATCAAACCTTACAGCCTGGCAAGGACCATCAATACTCTCAAAATTAAGACCTGGACTGCTGATTTAAAATTCAATCCCAAAGAATAAAGTTTAGATGTTTTTGACTAAGAAAAAAGGAGGGAGAAATTTAAATTCATCAAAATTATGAGTGAAAAATTAGCACAAAAACTTGAAGATTGACAGATTTCCTGGACTAGATGGCCAGCATCTGACGGTCTTGTAACAAATGGCTGCAGAAATAGTGGATACATCGCTTGCAAACTTCCAAAAGTCCCAGCAGATACAAAAATTACAAATCTAACATCTTTTCAAGAAACAAGGAAGACAGAAAGCAGAAAACCAACTGCAGGCCAGTTAGCCTATCAATTAGCACAGAAAAATGACAATCCATTATTAAGATGTTGACAGTTTGACATTTAGAAAACCATAAAACAATCTAGCAGAATCAACATGGCTTTCTGAAAAGGAAATTGTTCTTGATATGTGGGCGGTACTGTGGCACTGTGGTTAGCACTGCTGCCTCACAGCGCCTGAGACCCGGGTTCAATTCCCGACTCAGGCGACTGACTGTGTGGAGTTTGCACGTTCTCCCCGTGTCTGCGTGGGTTTCCTCCGGGTGCTCCGGTTTCCTCCCACAGTCCAAAGATGTGCGGGTCAGGTGAATTGGCCATGCTAAATTGCCCGTAGTGTTAGGTAAGGGGTAAATGTTGGGGTATGGGTGGGTTGCGCTTCGGTGGGTCGGTGTGGACTTATTGGGCCAAAGGGCCTGTTTCCACACTAAGTAATCTAAGTAATCTAATCTAATCTAATGTCTGAAGTAATAAAGGGAACCTGTAAATGTGATAAACTTGAATTTCCAAAAGGTATTTTAGTAAAGTTCCTCATCCAAGGGTACTATACAGGAGGTTGCATGAATTGAGGATTGATTGATTAACAAGAAACATAGCGTACGCATACCTGGGTCATTTTCGAATCGGCAATTTGTAACTAATGAAGTGCAAACAGATTGGTCCTAGGCCTCAACAAGCTACAGAGGAACCTCGATTATCCGAAAGACACGGGCGGGGAATATTTCCTTTGGTTAATCGAATTCTGAATAACATAGTTTAGCCAAGTATTGGGACCTCGCAAAATTCCTGGATAAGCTGATATTTAAATAATCAAATCTGGATAATCAAGCTTCCTCTTGGATGAAGAGACCCAATTTATGGTAACTAAATTTTCCGACAAAGATAGGTGGAAAAGTAGGCTGTCAAGAGCACATAAGAAATAGTAGCAAGGACAAAGATTGGTTAAATGAATGAACAAAAGAATTGGCAGGGCATATGTGGAAATATGTAAACTTGTTCACTTCAGCAGGGAGAATAAAAAGCAGTATACCGAACAATATCGGTTATCTGAACATAAATTATCCAAATTTTGGATTATCTGAACAAGATTTCAAGGTCCTAGAATGGGTTCCTTTGTTTACGATCAGTTCAGTTATTCAAGCAATCAGTTACCCAAACAAAATACTCCCTGCCGTCCATTCGGTTAATCGAGGTTGATCTATACTATTTGAATGGAGAGGATGCTGGAAAAGCACAGAGGCTCAGGACGCATCCAAGGAGCAGGAGAATCAACGTTTTGGGCAACAGTCTTTCATCAGGAATGATCAGATTAGATTAGATTAGATTAGATTACTTAGTGTGGAAACAGGCCCTTCGGCCCTACAAGTCCACACCAACCCGCCAAAGCACAACCCACTCATACCCTTACATTTACCCCTTTACCTAATTTAGGTTTTGGCATGGCCAATTCACCTGACCCGCACATCTTTGTGACTGTGGGAGGAAACCGGAGCACCCGGAGGAAACACGTGTCCCATGTAGACACGGGGAGAACGTGCAAACTCCACACAGTCTGTCGCCTGAGGTGGGAGTTGAACCCGGGTCTCTGGCACTGTGAGGCAGCAGTGCTAACCACTGTGCCACCGTGCCGCTCCTGCCTGAAACGTCAATTCTCATGCTCCTCGGATGCTGCCTAACCTGCTGTGTTTTTCCAGCACCCCACTCTCAACTCTGATCTCAAGCATCTGCAGTCCTCGCTTTCTCCTAGGCTGCACAGCTAAACATTTTCAACAGATCTGGGTGTTCTGGTATGAGCCACAAAAATGGGCACAGCAAGTGGAGGGCAAATAGAATGTTGTAATTTACTGCATGGGGAATTGAGCACAAAAATAAAGTATTGCTACGACTGTACACAGCCTTAAGGAAAACACATATACAGTGTTGTGTATTTAAGAAACAATAGAACTACATCAGAAGCAATTCAGAAAATAATTAATTCAAAGATTCCTGGGGATGAAGAGATTATCTTTTGAGGAAAGGGTGAATAGTTTGTGCCCATATCCATTGGAGGTTAGAAGAATATGAGATGATGTTATTGAAATAAAAAATCCAAAGGTTATCGGACAATGATTCTGAAAAAAATGTCCCCTTTGTGGGCCTGTCTGGAATGATGAGACAAAGATTCAGGGCTCCAATTTAAAATGAGGATGTGGATAAATTCTATTCTTATAGAATTTATGAAATTCTCTTCCCCAGGGAGTAATGGAGGCTGGCTCATTGTATGTGTTCAAGGTTGAGTTAGATAAATTTTTGATTGACAATGTAGTCAAGTGTTCTGAAGGGGGTAGATAGGAAATTGCAATTAAGAACACAATCAGATCAGCAATAATTTTATCAAATGGGGATTGAATGCTCCACTCTTGCTACTAATTCTTTTTGACTAAAATATTTGAATACAGTAGATACAAATTCTTCAGATTCGCAACAAATTTTCAAATATTGTAGGGAAGAATTACACACCATTTAAGGATAACTGTAAAACATCTGCTTACTTGTTTCTTTATGGCTACACTCAGATAATTAATAAAGATAGTTATTTTATAATACCTAATCAGAATATAAAAATAATGTGCACCTTCCTCATTTTCTTTCTCCCGTTGGCTGTTCTCTGCTTTCCTCTTTGCCTTCTCCTCTTCCTCTTGTTGCTTTTGTTGGATGCGGAGGAAAAGTGCTCGCTGGGCCGCAGGAAGAAAGTCAGGAATATTTACATTGCCCTTCTGACCGGATGAATCACTTTCAGTCTCTTCAGCTTCCATTTCCTCAATATGTGGAAGCAGAACTGGCTGGCCATCTCCTTCATCCATCTCTTCATAAGCACCTGGCAGAGGTATGAACAGGAAGAGTGAACAAAGAGAGATAAAGTTAAAAATCACACGTCATGTCATAGTACAACAGGTTTATTTGTAAGTACTAGCTTTCAAAGTGCTGCTCCTTCATCAGGTAGCTGTGGAGCAGGATCACAAGGCACAGAATTTATAGCAAAAGATCTCAGTGTCATGCAACTGAAATTATATATTGAACAAATCTGGATTGCTCTTAAGTCTTTCATCTTTTAGAATGGGTTTCAGGTTTCGGTTCATTAATATGTAAATCCCAGAACGTCTTTCCAGTCATATTCTCAAGATTGCTTATGGTTTTATAAAAAAAACTCAAGATTGGGATACAAACAGACTATAACCTCACACCTTTAATGCATTGTCTGAGCTGAGATGTTACTTTTTTTTTATATATAAAACCATAAGCAATCTCGAGAATGTGACTGGAAAGAAGTTTTGGGATTTACATGTTTAAGGAACCGAAACCTGCAACCCATTCTAAAAGATGAAAGACTTAACAGCAATCTAGGTTGTTCAATATATCATTTTAATTGCATGACACCGAGATCTTTTGTTATCAATTCTGTGTCTTGTGATCCTTCTCCACAGCTACCTGATGAAGGAGCAGCACTTTGAAAGCTAGTACTTCCAAATAAACCTGTTGAACTATGACCTGGTGTTGTGTGATTTTTAACTTTGTCCACCGCAGTCTAACACTGGCACCTCCACATCAAAGAGAGATAAGGAAGATTTATGTTGAATTTGGGTGATTATTCTCACACACTTATCAACTCTTTCTTCAACAACAAAGTTATTTTTCTGTGTATTTGTTTTATACAATTCAAGAGTAATTGTTTGGAATTGACACCCTGCTCATAGGAGTTAAAAGGGACAATTGTTCCGTACTGTTTATAATGATGTAGAAATCACTTGGCAAATAAGTGGCAATTATTCTAATTTAATACTTGTGAAGGTACAGACTCCTCCATTTCCTATTCACCAGCAAATTAGTTTCTGCAAAAGAAGATGGAAATGCACTTTGGCTCTCGACCTTTTTCAAAGGCGCTCTTTGACCATCTGTTGGGAAACATTGCCTCTTCAAGTGTTTTTTGCCATTGAAACAATGGCAAAAAGAGGTTAGATGGTAACTCAACATGAATGAGAATAGAGAATGGAATCCAAAATCCCAATGCTCTCTGCCAGTGTGCAAATAGCTGCCTTAGCTGAAAGATCAGTTGGCTGAAAAAAAGAGGGAATCACCAAATATTATACATCTGTACAACTGGACAGACATAAAGAATGATTTACATAATTTCAGTACTGTCAATCACTTCCTTTCATTCTGGATGCCATTAACCCCATCAAGTCCATTCCAGATTCCATTAATCCCATTTCCCAGTTCAGCCCCCATGAAATGTTCATCCAATTCCCTTCTGAAATTATTGTAGATATTAAATTCCAGATATGACCACTTGCTGCATAAAATGCACTTTCTCACCATCCCCCTGAATCTCTTGCCTAAAATTTTAAATCTGTGTCCCCTAGACCTCAGACTATCAGCTAAATTTAAGAGATTTTCCTCATCCAACTTAACTAAGCCTATCATAATTGTATACACCTGATGAAGGGAGTTTGCCCAAAACATCAACTCTCCTGTTCCTCGGATACTGCCTGACCTGCTGTGCTCGTCCAGTACCACACTCGAATCTGATCTCTAGCATCTGCAGTCCTTGTTTTCGCCTTGCAACTAATAGGCCCTATTGCTGGAACCCTTCTGGAAATATCCTCCGCATTTTCTCAAGGGCTTCCATGTCTTTCTGAAAGAGTAGTGCACATAAATGGATACACTACTGTAGTTAAGGCAGAACCAGCATTTTATGTGGGTTCAGTATAAAATCCCTGATTTTATGCTCAATGCATTCAACTAAGAAGCAGAGGATTCCATTTGCTTTGCTGACCATGTAGGGAGAAAGTGAGGACTGCAGAATCTAGAGATCAAGGTCGAAAAGTGTGGCACAGGAAAAGCACAGCAGGTCAGGCATAATTTGAGGAGTAGGAGACATTCTTGATGAAGGGCTTGCCTGAAACGTTGACTCTTGCATGTTCCTTGGATGCCACCTGACCTGCTGTATTTTTCCAGTGCCACACCTTGGCGGGAAACTATTAGTGAAAATTCTGAAGGAGAGAATGAATATCACTTGGAAAAGTTGGGTCAATTAGGGATCGTCAGGGTTAATCCTCCAAATTTTCAGGTAAATGCAATCTTCTGTTGCAACTCTGTTTTTTTCAATGCTAAACTAGATAATTCATCAATGGCCTGGACTGGAAAAGACAAGGTTCATACCCTGTGTCCTACCTTCTACTCCATCTTGACCAAGGTCCATCTGCATTCCCTGTTGTTGATAGTAGTTATCATAGAAATTGGGATCAGAAGGGGCAGGAGGCATCATTCCTGGATCTCCTTGCATGAACGATGCTACAGGAGGGCCTGGTCCTACTGGTGGTCCTGGATTCATTCCAGGGCCTAAAGACATCTCCTCTGGGCCAGGGCCTGGCATAGGTCCAGAAATTGGGCTAGACATGGGACCTGGTCCCATACCTGGAGCAGGTCCTGGACCCATGGGAGGTCCTGGTGGCCCAGGCGGTCCTGGAGGCCCTGGGAATCCAGGGGGCGGTGGTGGGAACCGTGGCCTATGTGGAAAAAGAGCATAAATAAATTTCATTCTAAAACTTATGCTTAGCTTGCAACTGCCATTATTTTACAACATTATCCTTTGAGGACAGCTGCATTCTTTTAGCATTAAACCAAACACTATAGCAACTCCGAATTCTGAAAAAGGGCCAGTCACTGAACTTAAAATGTTAACTCTGCTTTCTCTCCGCAGATGTTGTTAGATCTGCTGTGGTTGTCTATTTGTTTTTGTTTACTGTAGCAACTCTGCCTTAACTTCAAGTCCTGACTGTATTCTAACTATTTTAATTTTATATGAAGATAATTGCATAGCTCTCATGTCTGAGCAGCTCCACGTAGAGGTGAAAGGACTGAAATGGCAGGTATAAAGAAATAAAAATTCTAACAGCATCAAATACTTCCAACGAACCTTTCCACCTGTGATATCAGAAACATCCACCTGAAGGCTGGCTTGGGTGAAGCAAGTCCTTTGACTCATTTGCTTTTATCCTCAGCAAATATCAACTTTGTTGTTAATGTTCACTAAACAAGGAATTGACTATTCTGACTGCATACTATTCCCCTCTGCTGAGACATGACAATCTTCAGGATAATAGCACCATCAGTTCTCTCTCTCGAATGACACAGCAGCCTTTGATCATCTGGGACTATGGTAGCTTTCATATACTATAAACACACGAGTAATGGCAGATCTCATCCATGATTTAGTTTGCACATCTTGCTGTACTATGTGAATCCCCCTGAACCTTAAGTTCACGGATGGAAACAACAGGCTAGCAGTGGACCAAAATCTGGTAAAGTCACATTGTCAAGTTCTATACGAAATGTTATACTGTAAACATTAGTTTAGGTATGAACAGACACAATGGTAATTTTTTAGTCAAAAACAAGGTGTCAACTTTTACATGAGAAACTGAGAGTCCGTACTGATCATTTTCACAGAACTGTTTTGAGACTTCATCTTCCAACTGCAGCCACTTGCAAGGCCTTCCTCTGTTGTATATGTATTCTGTCAAAGTTGAGATTCCTCTTGTATGCAATATTCTCCAATACTTTGAATTCTCTAGCTTTTTAAACATTTTCCATTTTATATAGCTAATGAACAATTATTGCCTGCTTTGCAAACTCAATGACCAAGTTTAAATACGCTTGTGCATCTGGGAGATAGTGAGGACTGCAGATGCTTGAGAAGTCAGAATCGACAAAGTGTGGTACTGGAAAAGGCACAGCAGGTCAGGCAGCATCTGAGGAGCAAGATAGTTGACAGTTCAGGGTTAACCATTCATCCTGATGAAAGGTGAAGCCCAAAATGTTGACTCTCTTGCTCCTGACCTGCTAGCTGATCTTCTGTGCCTTTTCCAGTGCCATTCTTTATCAAATCACGCTTTTGCATCTACCATTCCTTATTGATACCATGTTCCTATTAGAAGGTGGGATTGGCAGGAACAAAGTAAGTACGAGTGAAGTAGTAGCCTTGGCATCATGTTTTCACATGTGCAGACATAAGAAACTGAACTGCCACGTTTGATGCTGTGACATGCTATGAATCTACTAGATTTGCACCACGACACATTTGACATCAATGGTGAGTAGACAACAAGTAAATAGAGCTAAATGTTGTGGGTCAACCTGTACATGAAAGATTAATGATTTTTTTTGGCTAAGTCAGGGCCCATTTTTAGACACCGACCATTACCCAAGTATGTACGGTATGTGAAAACTGCTGCAGTCCCAAAGGAGCACAGCCTGCTGTCTCATTTGAAAGAGACAACTGGTGGCAGGTTTAACCTGAGTGTCATCATGCCACAGGCGAAGAGAGAAGCTTAGAAGGCTAGACCTTTCTGGTGACCTCAGCTGGTAAAGGAATTGAACCCGCACTGTCGGTGTCATTCTGCACTGGAAACCAGCCATTTAAGAAAGTTTAACAGATTGGTGTCAAAATTTAAGAATATGGCATGAAATATTTACCTCATTCCCATTTTATGTGCCAGGTGTGGAGTGGGTTGAACAACAATTTCAAAGAGCGAGGGGATCTTCTTTTGGCCTGGAAGACATGGTGGTCCAGGGGGTGGAGGGCCTGGAGGCGGAGGACCTATTGGTGGGGGACCAGGTGGTGGGGGACCAGGTGGGGGAGGTGGTCCCATCATGGGAGGCCGAGGGGCATTGGGCATATTCGAAGGTGGTGGCATTGGAGGCCGAGGTGGTGTGGGTAACAATCCAACTCCAGGTGGTGGCTTCGGTAAGGGAGTGATTCCTTGTTTTTTTAGCTCTTCCACTTCCTTCTCATCCTCTGCCCCAGCTTCTGCCTCACTGGCTAGCATCTGATTGAAAAGATGAAAAATTAATAATTTAATGACCAGTTCACAGAACCATAAAATGATACACCAGAGGGGGAGGCTAGTCATGCCTGTGCTGATCCTTTGGTAGAACTAATGAGTTCATCTGATGTCCAGCTCTTTCTTCATAGCCCTAGAATTTTCCTTCTGTCAGGGTCAATTTCCTTTTGAAAGTTCCACCTCACTTTCAGGCAATGCATTTCAAATCATAACAAATTACTGTGTAAGAGAAAATTCATGTTGCATCTGGTTCTTTTTGCCAATCATTTTCAATTAATGTCCTCTGATTATTGACCCCCTCTGCCACTGGAAACAGCTTCTATTTATTTGTTCTATCAAAACAATTTATGATTTTGAACACTTTTATTAACGTTCCTCTTAACCTTTTCTGCTGGAAGGAGGACAACACTTGATTTTCCAGATTCTCTACAGAATTGTAAGTGTTTCAATCATAGTCTATTCTAGTAATTTTTTTTTCTGTACATTAAACAAAGTCCCCTTAATAAAGTGTGATGGCCAGAAATAAACAATATCACATTTGAGACCAAATGAGTGCTCTGAAAATATTTAGTACAACTTCCCTGCTCTTGTCCTCTTTAATTATAGCCCTCCTTATTTGTTTTATACCTTTAAAGATTGTATACCTACAGCTCAGGTCTGTTTTTGACCTGCTTTAAAGTTGTACCAATTTGGTTCATTTTGCCTTTCCTCATTCATCCTACCAGAATGCAGTACTTTATATTTCTCCACATTAAATTTTACAAATCTACGTCCTCTTGTAATTTATTACAATTCTCCTATTGTTCACTAAATTTCCGAATCTCACTGCAAACTTTGGGCCAGAGGTTGTGCAATTTCACACCCTTACTTTCTTTTAGCTTCCTGAGGTGTATCCCACCTGGAGATTTTTCAAATTGCAGACTCATACATTTTTAAATGCATTTTTTGTACATATCCATTCATGTAATGTGGGCCATATTTGCTGGTCTATCCCTAACAGCCCTTGAACAGAGAGACGTGTTGGGCCATTTCAGATGGCAGTTAACAGTTAGCTGCACCATTGCAGGTCTGAAGTCACATGCAGGCTAGACCACATAAGGACCACAGACTTCCTTCCCAAAATGGCATTAGGTATATAAAGGACATTTTGGGTGGAAGTTTGCTTGCTGAACTGGAAGGTTCATTTTCAGATGTTTCATCACCATAATAGGTAACATCGTCAATGAGCCTCCAGTGACCCACTTCCCGTTATTAAAGGACAAGTTTATTTACACCATTAGTTTCCAGGGTGGAATTTCAGTCCATGTTTCCTCTGACTAATTATTCCAGTGACATTACAACTACACTACCACAATTCTCTTGACATCCTCTTGAATTTATGATATCCAATTTACCTTCTACCATCTTCTAGCGGCTAGTTTTGCTGATCCAAACACCTGGAAACTACTCATTTCATACCTTAGCCATCCACCTGCTTTCATAAGGTCATTTTTCTGGTCTATAAACAGCTCTACCCTTCTTTGACTACCATTTTACTATTTAACTGTTTGTGAGACTTGTCAAACCAAGACTGTTCAATACTCCAAGCAGCATAGCCAACACCTTGCTAACAAATGGAAAGAACTAACTTTCCTTACACACTATGGAATACAATCGTTTAACCTACGGATATAAACATATGTAGATTTGTAAAATTCTCTTTTATTGCACTGCTGGTAATTTAGGTCAACTCCAGTGAATTCAATAAGGCTACACAGGTGGACTAGAGGACAGGAGAGCCACCACAAGAGACAAATTTTCCAGAAAAAATATTTTTTTTTACCCTGCTCTGCTGGCATGAAATTAAACTTTCAAACTGTGGATGTGCAATCAAAGTGATAACACAAGTATAAGAAATTGACTGGAATAGCTTTAATGCAACCTCTTTCGAAGACAAGCAATTTCCCTGTGTGAAGGTAATAATTTTGGCTGCCAATTATATGACAACTGTGTTCACTGAAATGAACAGTTCAAATCTATCTGTTTCAGTGTTACCAAAAGAACTGAAGGAAAAATGTACTGCAGTAATTCATGCTGTCAATGAAGATTTGACATTTTCCTGGTCAATTCATAGCCTGTAATGTGAGCTGATTTAGGCAGTCATAATGATCTCACAAATCAGCCATAATTTTTTCTATCCAAATCACCCAGTGACCACCTGCTGAAAATTACTCATATATAGATATTTGAGAGAACATGGTCACATTCAAATATACTTTCTCCAGTCCAAAAATAAAATAATCTGTAGATAAGGTCCAGAATCACAACTGAATTGACTAGAGCAATGTACTAAAGAGCAATGTATCAAGTAAAGGCAACTACATCTTGCTGATAGTCACTGCTGTGAAAGAAAATCTGTAATTTGCTTTACCTTGTCCAGAAGCTCCCTCGTTTCTTCAGTTAAATGTCGATGGGAAAATTTGCACTCATCACCCTGGTAACAATTTCCAGTTGTATGATAGAACTTACAAGGGAATTCATGTGAGGCATATTAAGGACAATGACTTTCTTGATTTTTATAACTACAGAAACTCATCCAAAATTTTATCAATTACTTTGATATTTTTCAAATGGATCAATAAATGTATGAGTCAACAACCTCTCAGTTTTATCCCGCAATGAAAAATTGATGCCATTAATTCTACAACTATCATAACCTGTACCACATTAGATCTTGTCTCTTTTCTAAATTGTGAAGGTTAGGGTTAGCTTTATTCATATACTCATAAACATTCGCCGACAGTAAACCTTAAGGTTTACATTTGCACAGGAGCATAAATTCAGCAGAAAAAAATCTGCTTAACTTTATGGAGTATATAGAAAGTTCTAGGATTCGCAAAAACTTTCAAATTTTATCTGATAGCTCAGAGCAGAGAATATTTTGTATGATTCTATACCTGAGCTCCGGGAGAATGTGAGGACTGCAGATGCTGGAGGTCAGAGTTGAGAGTGCAATGCTGGAAAAGCACAGCAGGTCAAGCCGTATCAGAGGAGCAGGAGAATCGCACTTTGGGCAGAAGCCCTTCATCATGAATGAGGCTTGTTAGCCGGGGGGCTGAAAGATAAATGGGAGGGGGGTGGGGTTGGGGAGAGGGAGCTTGGAAAGCGATAGATGGGTGAAGGTAAGGGAGAAGGTGATAGGTCAGAGGGGGCAGAGATGGACAGGTCCGGAGGGTGGTGCTGAGTTGCATCCAGTGTGGCCTCCTCTACATCGTGGAGACAGGATGCCTTCTTGCGGATCATTTCAGAGAACATCTCTGGGACATGCACCTACCAATCCCACCGCCCCGTGGCTGAACACTTCAACGCCATCAAGGACATGCACGTCCTGGGCCTCATCCACTGCCAAACCGTTACCACCCAACATCTGGAGGAGGAATGCCTCATATTCCACCTTGGGACCCTGCAACCACAGGAGATAAATGTGGATTTCAAGAGCTTCCTCATTTCCCCATCCCCACATTATCCCAGTTCCAAGCCTCCAATTCGGCACCACCCTCCGAACCCGTCCATCACTGCCCCCCTGACCTATCACCTTCTCCCTCACCCTCATCCACCTATCGCTTTCCCAGCTACCTTCCCTAACCCCACTCCTCTCCCATTTATCTCTCAGCCCTCCGGCCCAAAAGCCTAATTTCTGATGAAGGGCTTATGCCCGAAATGTCGATTCTCCTGCTTCACGAATGCTACCTGACCTGTTGTGCTTTTCCAGCACCACACTCTTAAACTGACCTCTATCCAATAACTAACCAGAGGTGATCTCACACCTCACCACTCTGGAATCAGGTTAGAAGTCACACAACATCAGGTTATATCAGCAGGTTTATCTGAAATCACAAGCTTCTGGAGCACTGCTCCTTCACCAGGTGAAATGAAAACAAGCACACAGGCACAGAATTTAGATTAGAATAGATTACTTACAGTGTGGAAACAGGTCCTTCGGCCCAACAAGTCCACACCGACCCGCCGAAGCGCAACCCCACCCAAAACCCTACATCTACCCATTACCTAACACTATGGGCAATTTAGCATGGCCAATTCACCTGACCCGCACATCTTTGGACTGTGGGAGGAAACTGGAGCATCCGGAGGAAACCCACGCAGACACGGGGAGAATGTGCAAACTCCACACAGCCAGTCGCCTGAGGTGGGAAATGAACTCGGGTCTCTGGCGCTGTGAGGCAGCAGTGCTAACCACTGGAAGTTTATAAACAGGAAGATCAAAAGATCATACAAATGACCTGAGTGGAATGTCAAGAGGCTGAATAATAAGTCTCTGCAGGTGATCAAAAGTGTCAGTAGGTGACAGTAAAGTGTCAACAGCTGAATTGCCAGACAATGGATGACCTATAATCCAATTGATTGATGCAGAGAGATGATTTTTAAAAATTCAAAATAAGGTGGTGCTGGAGAAAACCAAATGGCTGGAATAACATGACAGGAATAAGAGTCACATGCCGAGGGTCTAACCAAAGTAACAAGTAATCCAAAACCGAATAAACTAATTAGAGAGATCATAAGAAGTTGTCAAGGTGATGGCGTCAAAACAAAACATGAAGGAAGATTTAACAGATACAGAATAGTATGATGGGATTACATTCAGCAAGACATGAACCCAATAAGAGGCCGTCTTCATAGGTACGGAACTTGGTTCTCAGTTTTTGCTCGGTAATTCTGCACTACTGTATATCTCGAAGGCCGTCTTGGATGAAGCTTACTCAAACATCGGAGGCTGAATGTCCTTGACTGCTGAAGTGTTCCCCAACTGGGAGGGAACATTCTGTTTGGCGATTGTTGCATAATGTCCATTCATCCATTGTTGTAACATCTGCATGGTGGGTGATGTTCACACATGTTATGGTAGCATCCATGTTGATGTGGTACGTCTTGCACAGGTTGCCACGGCAGAGTAGCGTGGTATTGTGGTCAATGTTGTCCTGAAGCCTGGGTAGTTTGCTGGGAACAATAGTCTCTTTAAGGTTTGGCAGTTGTTTTAAGGCAAGAGGTGGAGGCATAGGGATGTTCTTTAACATGTTTATGTGGAAGATAGAGAAGTGCAGCATCCTGAGGTTATCTGTGGGCCTGCAGCAGAGTAAGGTACTGAGGTGTACCAGCACCACCACACTCTGGAATTAGATCAAGGCCACTGGATGTTATGCTAAATCTTTGCATTAGTGGCATTGAGTTGAACAGCCAAGATCCAAGGTGCAGAGCACCAAGGTTGGAAATAGCAGAAGACAAGTAAATTGAGTAATACTGACTAGCTAACACCAAGCTTAAAAGTTTTATAAGACCTCAGGAAGGAGGCAATTTGTTCAATAGTTAGAAGACTCTTGGAAGAAAATAGATAGGAGTCCATAGAAAAAGATGCTTATCCGAAAAAATGGGGGGAGATTATTAGTTTCTTTCTATATACACTGTACTTGTTTACCTAAGTAGGTGTCTCATCACACAAATTGCAGCCAGCCTAATGGTATACCACGATTTTAGAAGAGATAATGTATTATGCAATGGAGGTCAAATTATGGTGATAATAAATCCTTATTTGCACATAGTTTCATTACATATCATAATGGAGGCAAACCGCTGTCCATACAACATCATTATTTCTTATTCTTAAGCATTCTGGCTTATCTGTTTATTGATTGAAGGAAACTTGCAGATTGGCTTTCTGAGAGGGTGGCATAGGACGTGGTTCAACAGGTGAAAAACACTGTCAGAAGTTATCTAAGATTACAAAGAGATCATGAAAAATTGGGTCCACCGACTAAAGAGTTGCAGATGGAGTTCAATTTGGATAATGAAAAGTATTGCATTTTGGTAAAACAAACAAAGACAAGACTTGTACAATTAAAGGTCAAAAATCACACATCAGCTTATAGTACAAGCACCTGATGAAGGAGCAGCAGTCCAAAAGCTAGTGTTTTCAAATAAACCCGTTGGATTACAACCTGGCGTCGTGTGATTTTTGATCTTGTCCAACCCTATCCAACACTGGCACCTTTGCATCATGTATACAATTAAAGGTAGGGCGTTGTGCAGTGTTGTTGATAAAGGGACCTAAGGTTCATGTACATAATTCTTTGAAGTTTACATCACATATACATAGGGTGGTTAAGAAGGTGCTTAGCATGATTGCTTTCATTGCTCAGACTTTTGAGTATAGGAACTGGGATGTTACTTTGAGGTTGTGTGGGACATTGGTGAGGCCACTTCTGGAATACTACGCCCAGTTCTAGTCTTCCTGTTATAGAAAGGATACTTTTAAGCTGGAGAGAGTTCAGACGAGAGTTACCAGGATGTTATTGGTAATGGAGGATTTGAGTTATAAGGAAAGGCTGGATAAGCTCAGAGTTTTTTCACTGAAGAATAGAAGGTTGAGTAGTGGTCTTACAGAGGTTTATAAAATAACAAGGGATATAGATAATAGGAATAACAGGTTTCTGGTTCCTAGGGTGAGGATTTCAAGTCTAAGGGGCCCTATTTCGTGGTTTGTGCATGTGATGACCTTCCAGATTAAGAGGTAGATGCATGTTCAGTTATAACGTTTAAAAGACAGTTAGATACGTACATGAATAAGAAATGTTTGGAGGGATATGGGCCAAGTGCAGGCAGGTGGGACTAGTTTAGTTTGGAATTAAGGTCAGCATGGAATGCTTACTCCAAAGGATCCATTTCTATCCTGTGTGATTCTATGAATTTAAACTGGGGAAATCTTGGGCTAACACAATCATTCAAGCTGGCTCAAGAATATCAGCCATGGCAGCATGATATGGATTGGATATTATGGTCAGTTTTGAACTTTTCAAAGTTAGGAATTGGTGAAAAACAGACTGGCATGCAAGCTGAGAAAAGATGACTGCTGCTTCCATATAACTATTTAAAAAGTGGCACTGTTTAGCAAAAAGCAGATTCTGGAGTTAGCCAAACAATTACAGGCCAGTCAAACAAATCTTAGAGGGTTGTTAGAACAAGCAAGAAAGAATCACAAATTTAATCCAATCAAAATAGGCATAACTAAGTGTCTGAAGAATGACTGAATGCTAAGGTAAAAATATTTACAGGATTGAAGAGCAACACTTGAAGGAAATATATGAAGTACATTTAAGACTACATACAAAATAAAAATTTAGATTAAACCTTTTAGGTTAAGAAAAAGTAACTCTCTCCCAAAATAATTATTTTCCTGTACTTTCTCTAATTCCCCATATTTATTTACATAGTTTATGAGAGTGTTTAAACCCAGTAATATTACAATTTTTTTAGAAAATATTATTTTCCTGTAAAATTGTAGTAGTCCCTCTGCATTAACCAGCTTTTATAAAACTAAGGTGAAGACATGGCGCTAGTTTTCTGAAATTAAAACATGTATGCTCAAAGCTTCACTCCTGGAAAATGAACTCAGAATATGCTGGTAGCACAGTCGAGGTTGTGCACTTCATCAACATAGTATCTGTAAAACAAGATTATCAGCTGTACCAGAAATCTGAAGCTCCATGAAAGCACTTAATACTGCACTGAAACTACAGCTTTTACAGTGTCAAATCAAGATATAGTAGTCTTTTCCTAGGTCTTGCATCAACATGGCTTACACTCCTATTAACAGAACCTGGCTGAGTTGTACCATCAGTTTAGCACCACCGCAAAATCAGAATACAGAAGGATATTGTGCATGTACAAACAATTTTCTGCTTTCGCACAGAATCCATTGTAGTAAAATCTGCAGAGCTCCCGCTTTCTTGGTGGGCCTAAATCATGGCTGAAATTGCACTGGTCTCCCTGTAAAAATTAGAAAAAGTATTATTTCTTCATCATTCTCATTTGAACATAACTGCGCAAAACAAAATATGGCAAATGTTTTTAAGATAAACACATTGGTAACTGAGGTCAGGTTTAAAAGTTACAAAATCTTGTCAAGTAACAAAGGGATTATTCAGTTGTATTCACTTTTAAAGTCTTGAGTCATGCAAACAGTGCGTAGTTGCAAATAAATCCTATTAAAAGACAAAATGGAGTATGGCTTTGCACAACATGCATAGTGATGAAAAAATAGAAAGCCATACAAATGCTGCTCAGTCATTATTGTTGAGCATGAACAATTTCAATCACCAGTGACAACCTGGGGGCAGTGTGGTGTCTGGGACATAGTCATATTCACTAAATCATACCTTACAGACAATGGTGAGGCCGTTACTCAACCAGCCAAGGGACAACTCTCTCAATTTTAGCACAAATGTCCAACATGCTAGCAAGAAGGGCTTGCAGGATTGAGGGGTCTGGGTTTATCGTTGTCATTTCCAGTGTCTAGGTGGTCAATCTAATTTCATTCCTTTTAGACACCGTAGCAATTTGATACAACTGAGCAGTTTGCTAAGCCAGTTCAGAGTGCATTTAAGAATCAACCACATTCCTGTGGTTTTAAAGTCAAGTGTAGGCCTGATGAAGTAAAGAAGCAGATTTTCCTCCCCAAAATAACATTAGTGAACCAGTTTCTCCAAAACTTTCTCTTTGGTTGCCAATCTGTTCTAATGATGACAGCTTCCACATGGGGACCTCAGAAATGTATTTTCCCTCAGCCAAAGACGTGCCGCTATCATGGTGAACAGGGCCACCAGCAGTGCCTGATCCATGTTCTGCACATGTGTCCTCACCCTTTCACTTGCTTTCCCTGACAATGACTAGGTCTCCTTGATTCTCACTTTCCATTCTACCAGCCTCTTCATCATATTCGTAGCAGCAGGAGTGGTGAGAGCGTGGACTGGGGGCTGCCAGGAAGGTAAATTTCCCTTTGAAACACTTACCTCGTGAATAGGCAGAGCAAAGACTCAACAGGAGTGGATGCAGACACAGGGATTGCTGAGCATGTGAATCGACATATTCAGGCTGTGGCTAAACCGGAAACACTAGACATGCCTCCCACCCTTCCTATTCCTCTAACCAAAAAAAAAAAGACTGTGTGTGGAGGATTGGTAAGGTAAGGTTGTTTTCATTTATTCAATCTTTCTTGGCAATTTAAAGCAGAGGGAATGGAGGCTAGGGCAGTTGCATGCTCCTCTTGCAGGATGAGAGGTGTAAGGGTCACCACTGGTGTCACTGCTGACTTCGCCTACAAGAAATGCACCCACCTCCAGCTCCTCACAGACCACGTTAGAGAACTGGAGCTGGAGCTGGATGAACTTTGGATCATTTGAGAAGCTGAGGGGGTGGTAGAGAGGAGTTAGAGGATAACAGTAGCTGGGTGACAGTCAGGAGAGGGAAAGGGAATAGGCAGACAGTGCAGGGATCCCTTGTGTCCATTCCCCTCAATAATAAGTATTCTGTTTTGGATACTGTTGGGAAGGACAACTTACCAGGGGAAAGCCACAGCTGCCAGGTTTCTGGCACTCAGCCTGGCTCTGTGGCTCAGAAGGGAAGGGGGAAAAATAGGAGAGGGATAGTGATTGATTCAATTGTGAGAGGAACAGACAGGAAATTTGTGGTCGTGATTGAGACTCCGGACGGTATATTGCCTTCCAGGTGCCAGGATCAAGGACGTCTTGGATCAAGTCTAGAGGATTCTTAAGGGGGAGGAAAAGCAGCCATAAGTCATGGTACACATCAGTCCAATGACTTAGGTAGGGAAAGGGAGGAGGAGCTGAAAACAGAATCTGGGGAGTTAGGTTGGAAGCTAGAAGGCAGGATGAGCAGAGTAGTAATCTCAGGATTGCTACCGGTACCACAGGCTAGTGAGGCTAGGAATAGAGAGCTATAAGGGGGCATGAGAAAACTTTCGCGGGTAGGACTAAGGAAAGACATTCTACACTTAGGTGAGGAACAAGAGGATGGCCAGAGCAAAGGTAGGGCTGATCAGGAGTATTGGAGGGCACTTGCGTGGAGTTGGAGGAGGTAGGGGAGGTACTTAATGAATACTTTGCTTCAGTATTCACTACTGAGAGGGACTTTTGACATTTCTGAGGACAGCATGAAACAGACTGATATGCTCAAACAGATTGATTTAAGAAGGAGGATGTGCTGAAAAGTTTGAAAAACATAAGGAAAGATAAATCCCCTGGGCCGGACGGGATACATCATAGGTTACTACAGGAAGCGAGGGAAGAGATTGCTGAGGCTTTGGTGATGATCTTTGTGTCCTCACTGTCTACTGGAGCAGTGTCAGAAAATTGGAGGGTGACAAATGTTATTCACTAGGGATAATCCTGGGAATTACAGACCAGTCAATCTTACATCTGTGGTGGGCAAAGCAATGGAGAGTATTCCAAGAGACAGTATTTATGACTACTTGGAAAACCATAGTTTGATTAGAGATGGTCAACATGGTTTTGAGGGGGCAGGTAATGTCTCATAAACCTTACTAAATTGTTTGAGGATGTAACAAAACACATCGATGAAAGTACAGCAGTGGTGGTGTACATGGATTTTAGCAAGGCATTTGATCAGGTTTCCCATGGTAGGCTCATTCAGAAAGTAAGGAGACATGGGATACAGGAAAATCTGGCTGCCGAGGTACAGAATTAACTCGCTCATACAAGATGAAAAGTATTCAGCCTGGAGTTTGGAGACCAGTGGTATTCCGCAGGAAAGGGTTCTGGGACCTCTGTTCTTTGTGATTTTTACAAATAACTTGAATGAGGTAGTAGAAGGGTGGGTTCATAAGTTTGCCAATAGGGAAATTGAGAAACAAACTTGGAAGGAGATCTCAGCTACCTGTAAGAATAATAGGGTAGTTATGGTAGGGGATTTTAACTTTCCAAACATAGACTGGGAAAGCAAGTGTTAAGGGTTTAGATGGAGAGGAATTTGTTAAGTGTGTACAAGAAAATTTTCTGATTCAGTATGCGGATGTACCTACTAGAAAAGGTGCAAAACTTGACCTACTCTTGGGAAATAAGGCAGGACAGGTGACTGAGGTGTCAGTGAGGGAGCACCTTGGGGCCAGAGACCATAATTCTATGAGATTTAAAATAGTAATGGAAAAGGGTAGACCAGATCTAAAAGTTGAAGTTCTAAATTGGATAAAGGCCAATTTTGACAGTATTAGGCAAGAACTTTCAAAAGCTGATTGGGGGCAGATGTTCGCAGGTAAAGGGACGGCTGGAAAATGGGAAGCCTTCAGAAATGAGATAACGAGAATCCAGAGAAAGTATATTCCTGTTAGGGTGAAAGGGAAGGCTGGTAGCTATACGGAATGCTGGATGACTAAAGAAATTGATGGTTTGGGTAAGAAGAAGGAAGCATATTAAGGTATAAACAGGATAGATCAAGTGAATCCTTAGAAGAGTATAAAGGCAGTAGGAGAATACTTAAGAGGGAAATCAGGAGGGCAAAAAGCGAACATGAGATAGCTTTGGCAAATAGAATTAAGGAGAATCCAAAGGGATTTTACAAATATATTAAGGACAAAATGGTAACTAGGGAGGGAATAGGGCCCCTCAAAGATCAGCAAGGCGGCCTTTGTGTGAAGCCACAGAAAATGGGGGAGATACTAAACGAATACTTTGCATCAGTATTTATTGTGGAAAAGGATATGGAAGATATAGACTGTAGGGAAATAGATGGTGACACCTTGCAAAATGTTCATAATACAGAGGAGAAATTGCTGGATGTCTTGGAACGCATTGGACCTGTTCAGGTGTCCCTGAGAACTCTGATGAAAGCTAGAGAAGTGATTGCTAGGCCTCTTGCTAAGATATTTGTATCATCGATAGTCACAGGTGAGGTGCCGGAAGACTGGAGGTTGGCTAATGTGGTGCCACTGTTTAAGAAGCGTGGTAAGGACAAGTCACGGAACTAAAACCAGTGAGCCTGACGTCGGTGATGGGTAATTTGTTGGAGGGAATCCTGAAGGACTGAATGTACATATATTTGGAAAGGCTAGGACTGATTAGGGATAGTCAACATGGCTTCGTGCGTGGGAAATCATGTCTCACAAACTTGATTGAGTGTTTTGAAAAAGTAACAAAGAGGATTGATGAGGGCAGAGTGGTAAATGTGATCTATATGAACTTCACTAAGACGTTCAACAAGGATCCCCATGGGGGAATGATTTGCAAAGTTAGATCTCATGGAATACAAGGAGAACTAGCCATTTGGATACAGAACTGGCTCAAAGGTAGAAGACAGAGGGTGGTGGTGGAGGGTTGTTTTTCAGACTGGAGGCCTGTGACCAGTGGAGTGCCACAAGGATCAGTGCTGGGTCCTCTACTTTTTGTCATTTACATAAATGATTTGGATGGGAGCATAAGAGGTACAGTTAGTTAGTTTGCAAATGACACCAAAATTGGAGGTATAGTGGACAGTGAAGAGGGATACCTCAGATTACAACAGGATCTGGACCAGATGGACCAATGGGCTGAGAGGTGGCAGGTGGAGTTTAATTCAGATAAATGTGAGGTACTGCATTTTGGGAAAGCAAATTTTAGCAGGACTTATACTCTTAGTGGTAAGGTCCCAGGGAGTGTTGCTGAACAAAGAGATTTTGGAGTGTAGGTTCATAGCTCCTTGAAACTGGAGTCGCAGATACAGAGGATAGTGAAGAAGGCGTTTGGTATGTTTTCTTTCATTGGTCAGAGTATTGAGTACAGAAGTTGGGAGGTCATGTTGCGACTGTACAAGACATTGGTTAGGCCACTGTTGGAATATTGCATGCAATTCTGGTCTCCTTCCTATCGGAAAGATATTGTGAAATTTGGAAGGATTCAGAAAAGATTTACAAAGATGTTGCCAGGGTTGAAGGATCTGAGCTATAGGGAGAGGCTGAACAGGCTGGGGCTGTTTTCCCTGGAGCGTCGGAGGCTGAGGGGTGACCTTATAGAGGTTTACAAGATTATGAGGAGCATGGATAGGTAAATAGGCAAAGTCTTTCCCCAGGGGTCGGGGAGTCCAGAACTAGAGGGCATAGGTTTAGGGCGAGAGCGGAAACATATAAAAGAGACCTAAGGGGCAACGTTTTCACACAGAAGGTGGTACGTGTATGGAATGAGCTGCCAGAGGATGAGGTGGAGGCTGGTACAATTGCAACATTTAAGAGGCATTTGGATGGGTATATGAATAGGAAGGGTTTGGAGGGATATGGGCCGGGTGCTGGCAAGTGGGACTAGGTTGGGTTGGGATATCTGGTCGGCATGGATGGGTTGGACCGAACGGTCTGTTTCCATGCTGTACATCTCTATGACTCAATGACACAAAGCTTGGTGGAGTTGTGAATAGTGTGGAGGGCTGTTGTAGGTTGCAACAGGACATTGACAGGATGCAAAACTGGGCTAATAAGTGGCAGACCTAGAAAAGTGTGAAGTCATTCACTTTGGAAGGTCGCATTTGAATGGAGAGTACAGGGTTAAAGACAGATTCCTGGCAGTGTGGTTATGCTGCAGCTCTATCGAGTCTTGATGAAACCACACACTTGGAGTATTGTGTTCAGTTCTGGTCGCCTCATTACAGAAAGATGTGGAAGCTTCAGAGAGGTTGCAGAGGAGATTTACCAGGATGCTGCCTGGAGTGAAGGGCATGTCTTATGAAGAAAGGTTGAGGAAGCCAGGGCTTTTCTCTTTGGAGCGAAGAAGGATGAGAGGTGACTTCACAGGGGTCTACAAGATGAAGAGAGGCATAGATACAGTGGGTAGCCAGACACTTTTTCCCATGGTGGAAATGTGTATCACAAGGGGGCACAACGTCTAGGTGGAGGAAGGTTTAGGGGAGATGTCAGAGGTAGGTTCTTTGTGATGGGTGCGTGGAATGCACTGATAACAGTAGCAGTAGAGTCAGATACGTTAGGGACATTTAAACAACTGTTGGATAGGGACATGTAAGATTGTACAATGAAGGTTGTCTAGTCCAAGAGTGCGATATAAGGTCAGCACAACATCAAGTGCCCAAAGGCCTGTATTGTGCTATACTGTTTTGTGTTGTCATAGAATCCCCATCGTGTGAAAAGAGGCCATTTGGTCCATCAAGTTGACACCGACCCTCCAAAGAGTATCCAACCTAGACCCATTTCCCTACCCTATTACTCTGCATTTCTCCTGACACATGCACCTAGCCTACACATCCCTGAACACTATGGGCAATTTAGCATGGCCAATTCACCTTACCTATTCTATGTTCATCCAAAGGATCATAAGTCATGCTTCTGCCACCTCCAGCCAGATGCCACCACAGACATATAGTTCCCTTCCCTCCCTCATCTTCATTACAAGAAGTGTTCCCTCCAAGACACTCTGGACCACTCCTCCATCACTCCTAACACCTTCCCATGGCACCTTCTTATACAATCACAAAATGGTGCAACACTTGCCCATTTACATCCTCTCTCCTCACTATCCAGCCACTCCTTTCAGATGAAACCTGCTCTTCACTCAATCTAGTCTATATATTTACTGCTCAGAATACAGTCTCCTTTACACTGGGGAGATGAAACACAGACTGGGTCACTGCTTTGTAGAACACCTATGAGCTGTCTGTAAAAATGACCCCAAGTTTTCAGCTGCCCATTCCAATGACAACATTTCTGTCTCCAGTCTGATGCAGTGCTCCAACAAGGCTCAATACAAGCTTTAAGAACAACTTCTCATCTTTCGCCTGAAACCTTACAGCCTTCAGGTCTCAATATCAAGTCAAATAGTTTTGAGAATAACCATCTCTTTCAAAATCTACAACCCTTTCCCACATCCCAGGCCCTGTCATAACATGGGGTGTTTTCAACACTGCCAAACACCTTTCAATTTGCTAATCAAATTGTGTGTCATATGGTCATGTTCCGCAACCACCTAATGAGGCGGCAGCGGCTCGAAAGTTTGTGCTTCCAAATAAACCTGTTGGACTATAACCTGGTGTTGTGAGATTTTAAAGTATTTACAACTCGTTATCGCAAGCACTACAGACGCTGGAAGCCAGAGTCAGTTGGTGCGAAGCTAGAAAAGCACAGCAAGTCAGACAGTGTCTGAGAAGCAGAAAAGTCAATGCTTTGGGCCAAAATGTTGACTTTCCTGCTCTTCGGATGCTGTCTGACCTGCTGTGATTTTCCAGCTTCGCATCTATTGATCCCCATTATCACATATCTAGCTTTTCTTCTTGCCTGGCTTATCATCTATAATCTTTTGGTGTGCCTAACTTATTTTCTCTGTCTCTATGGGCTCAGTTCCACCTATCCACTCACTTGTACCCATCATCAACATAAATACCATTATTTCCTCTTGCACACACACATAATCTACTGTGTCCGTTGCTTTTGATGTGGTCTCCTCTATATTGGGAAGACAGGACGCCAATTTGCGGAACATTTCAGAGAACATCTCTGAGACACACTTCAACTCCCCCTCCCACTCTGCCAAGGGTATGCAAGTCCTGGGCCTCCTCCATTGCTAAACTATAGCCACACGACGCCTGAAGGAAGAACGCCTCATCTTCCACCTTGGGACCCTCCAACCACACGAGATCAATGTGGATTTCACCAGTTTCCAAATTACCCCTCCACCCACCATATCCCAGATCTAACCTTCCAACTTGGCACTGTCCTCTTAAACTGACCTACCTGTTCATCTACCATCTGCTCCACCATCCTCTCCAACCTATCGCCTTCACCTCCCTATCGCATTCCCAGCTACCTTCCCCCACAGTTCCACCCTTCTCCCAATTATCTCTCAGCCCCCATTGGCCAGCCCCCATTTCCTGATGAAGAGCTTATGCTCGAAACATCGACTCTCCTGCACTTTGGATATTGCTTTACTGGCTGCGCTTTTCCAGCACCACCCTCTTTGGCTCTGATCTCCAGCATCTGCAGTCCTCACTTTCTCCTAGTTGATTATTTCCTATTTGCTGTCAGTTCTGAAGAACGGTCACTGGACTCGAAACATTGACTTTTTTACCTCTTCATAAATACTGCCAGACTTGGGGGCGGCACTGTGGCACAGTGGTTAGCACTGCTATCTCACAGCGCCTGAGACCCGGGTTCATTTCCCGCCTCAGGCGACTGACTGTGTGGAGTTTGCACGTTCTCCCCGTGTCTGCGTGGGTTTCCTCCGGGTGCTCCGGTTTCCACCCACAGTCCAAAGATGTGCGGGTCAGGTGAATTGGCCATGCTAAATTGCCCGTAGTGTTAGGTAAAGGGGTAAATGTAGGGGTATGGGCGGGTCGGTGTGGACTTGTTGGGCCGAAGGGCCTGTTTCCACACTGTAAGTAATCTAATCTAATCTAAAAAAAACTTGCTACATTTGACAATGTTTCCACACTATTGAGATTAACCTTTCAATCTGCAATTGAATTTATGTTCCACCAGCTGCCTTGGTCCCAGAGCATCTGCTGAGGGTACTAACCCAATGAAGTTACCACTATGCCAACGCCTCCTCCAGCATGGCTGTCAAGGATACTAAGTTAGTGGTGCTAGAAGAGCACCTCGGATGCTGCCTGAACTGTTGTGCTCTTCCAGCACCACTAATCCAGAATCTGATTTACAGCATCTGCAGTCATTGTTTTTACCCTGTCAAGGATACTAACCTATTCCTATCACCTGTCTTAGATGCAATGGAAAGATTTGTAGATTGGTACTTAACCTGTTTAGTCACTTTATGCACAAAACCTCTGTGACAATCAAGTCTCACAACCGGACGTTTTCTTGCTACAAAGGAGGGATGCTACCCACTGCACACCTCTTAAAGGGTTTTAAAGAACCACAAGGGTTTTCATGGCAAACAATGATAATTTCATGGTCACAATCAAAATGCAAACAACTTAGTGATGTTTTGCTTTAGCCATGGGTGACATGGTAGCACAGATGTTAGCACTGCTGCCTCACAACGCCAGAGACCCGGGTTCAATTCCCACCTCAGGCAACTGTCTGTGTGGAGTTTGCACATTCTCCCCGTCTCTGCATGGGTTTCCTCCGGGTGTTCCGGTTTCCTCCCACAGTCCAAAAATGTGCAGGTTAGGTGAATTGGCCATGCTAAACTGCCCGTAGTGTTCGGTGAAGGGGTAAATGTAGGGGAATGGGTTTGGGTGGGTTGCTCTTCAGAGGGTTGGTGGGGACTTGTTGGGCCGAAGGGCCTATTTCCACACTGTAAGTAATCTAATCTAATTTCACTGATGTTGAAACAAAATTTCACTGTCCATTGAACAATTTACCTAGGCTGGTGCTTTAATACTATTCCTGAAATTTTTTGACATAAATCTCTGTCAGCTGTCACCTAGAATATGAACTGGGGCAATTAGATTTTGGGGCTAATTGACATATAATTCAGTAGAAGCAACCTGGAACATTTATTAACCAGATTTTCCAACTCAGGTGCAGAGGTGAACATATACTCAAGTAAAACAAACAGAACAGAAATTGGTGGAGAAACTCAGAATGTCTGGCAGAATTTGTGAGGAGAAAACAGCATTTTAAATTTTGCCATTTGTCAAAATGAATCTGTTCTGTTTCTGGTTGTTTTTTTGCATGTTTCAGCTCTTTTACATGCATGGTTCTTTGTTTCATTATACATGAATGATCTATATCATGTTCCTACACATTGCTGGCTTCATATTCATAGATGCTGAGAGCTGTGTTTCAGACCCAATCACGTGCCAAGCTCAAATACTGAAACTTATCAGTGGAATTAAGCCTCATCAGCAGGGAATAACTGCAAATACTTACATAATATGCTGATGCATATATATATATCAAACTTTTTTTTTAAAAGGTCAACTCTGGGCTGAAAATAAACTGGAATTTCATTTCTAGTCTTTGTTGAATAACTGACCCATTGGTTATGGACAGAGGTATTTGTTCATAATTCATACCTGCATCTCTAAGATAGAGGGGATATTAAGCATCAATTCTATGAGCTACAAATCTTCTCAAAAATCAATTCTATTTTTAAAAAAAACTATTGTCAGCCCAACTAAAACATCAGGTGTGTGAATGCAGATGAACAGCTTGATTACTGATAACTTGGTTAATAGAATATCATGTAATTTTCCGTTTCTAGTTTATGTTAAAATAACTGACCCCTCAGCTATGAACAGAGCTACAGAAGCAATAATTCTTAAATGTACATCCTCACCTTTGAGCATCTGCCCTCGACAAAGAATTTGCAGAGTACTTTCCCTTTCTTCTCTCCACACGGCTGATGTCCTAGGTCATGCACATTTCTCCTATGCATATCTTCACCAAAATCCTAGCAAAAAACAAGGTTCAGGAAGACAGAGTGAGGGATTTAATCATGTTCAACATGATCAACTGATATGCTAACCATCAAAAAGAAATATGAGTGAATCAGAGATGCAACAAGGATTGGTATATAACCAAATTGGAAAATATTAGTGTAATTGACATTAAAAGCCTCAAAAACACTCAGAAACATGGTTTTGAGCCATTTTTCATTACTGTTCATTGCAACCAAAAGAAAGAATAGCTTGACTTGCACTCCCATTTCAATATAATGTCTTATACTTCCTCACATTTCATTATCCGGAGAACATAGCAGACTGCACTTTGTCACGTAACAGTCAAACAGCATAGAAACAGGCCCTTCACTCCAGCTTGTCTGCATCGATCAGACATCCCAATTTGTCTTAGTCTCATTTGCCAGTATTTGGTCCATATCCCTCTAAACAAGCCAAATTCATATACCCATCCAGATACTTTTGAAATGGTGTAATTGTACCTGCCTCCACTACTTCCTTTGGCAGCTTGTTCCATATACGCACCACCCTCTGCATGAAAAGGTTACCCCTCAGGTCCTTTTTAAATCTTTCCCCTTTCACCTTAAAATCTATGCCCTCTAGTTTTGGACTTCTCCACCCTAGGAAAAAGACCTAGGCTATTCACCTTATTCATGCCCCTCATGACTTTATAAACCTCAGCAAGATCACCCTTCAACCTCCAATGCTCCACGTAAAAAAGCCACAGCCCATTTAGCATTTTCCTATAACTTAAATCCTCCAGTGCCAGAAACAACATTCTTTATCTTTTCTGCACCCTCTCAAGTTTAACAATATCATGCCTATAGAAGGACAACCAGAAATGAACGCAGTATTCTAAAAGCGGCCTCATCAATATCCTGACATCCACGTCTTATACTCAAAATTCTGACCAATGAAGGCAAGTGTATCAAATGCCTTCTTCACCATCCTGTTTATCTGCGAATCCACTTTCAAGGAACGACACACCTGCTCCTCTACGTCTATTTGTTCAGCAACATTCCTCAAAACCCTACCAGTAACCGTATAAGTCCTGCCCTAGTTTGCCTTACCAAAATACAACATGTCACATTTATTTAAAGTAAACCCCATCTGTCTCTCCTCCGCTCAATGGCCCATCCGACTAAAGTGCTGCGGTATCTGACGTAATCTTCTTCCCTGCCCATTTATTTTGGTGTCTTCTGCAAACTTGCTAGCCAAATCTCCTTTATTCATGTCCAAATTATTTATATAAATGAGAAGCAGCAGTGGACCCAGCACCAATCCTTGTGGTACACTGCTGGTCACAGGCCTCCCATCCAAAAAGCAACCTTCTACCATCACCTTCTGTCTCGTACCTTCAAGCCAACTTTGTGTCCAATTGGCTAATGTTGCAAAGTTGGTGTATAAAAATGCTAAGATTGCAAAATGGGGGAAATCAGTGCATGGCCCTTTAAGAGATGATGTCCTTTTCGGTGCTTATTGTTAAAATGGATATCTGAACATCAGTTTAAGTGCAGATGCACAGATTGAAACATTTTGTACCGAACAGCCAAGCAGCATTTTTACCAATACAAGTCTTTTTAAATTTAGCCCAATTAATTTAAACCAAGCACTTAGAGACTTAAAGCCAATTAAATTTAAATCTGATGGTATTGATAACCTTGAACCAATCTGGTTGTAAAGAAATTAAAATGTCAGCCAGAGATACAAAGATGAGGGCAATTGGACTGAGATGTGAGAGCCAATTGCCATCTGAAGAGATAAGAACTTTCCAGCTCTCAAGAAAAAAAGCACCATCTATTCATAAAGGTACACGGCTCTCTTACATAATATTCTTGAACCAGAAAATGAATAAGAAGGCATATCGGACAGAGAAAGACAGCAAAAGAAGATACAGAAAGTTCAGGAAGACACATTCTGTGTGAACTTTGAGAGACTAAATTTTAATTTATTGTTTTCTTATTACTTGGATGTATATAAGTGGGACCAGTGTTATTGGAACAGTGTACTATTAGAATCTTGTTTTGTTCAGGAATAGGTAGTTAGACAGGGATTGTTCGGTTTGTTGGTAATTGTGCTAACTTGTTCACTGTTGAAGTTAGATAAATAAATAGTTGCTTGTTAAGGATTCCATTTCATTTAACCACTTCTTTACAACAGATTGGGGGTAAGAGGTAGGTTATACCACTCTTTACACTTCTTTTATCAGATTACGAGGCGAGATGAGCTTCTCCAGGAGCTTTGGTTTTAATTATCAGAGGGGTGTTGGCCTCCACTTCATAGCACTAGCTTCCCTCAGGATCCCATGTGATCTAACTTTACTAACCAGTTTACCATGTGGAACCTTATTGAACGCTATGCTGAAATCCAAATAGATAACACCTACCACTCTGCCTTCATTAATCTTTTTTGTCACCTCTTCAGAAAACACAATCAAGTTAGTGAGACTCGATTTTCCATGCACAAAGCAATGCTGACTATCCCTAATCAGTCCTTGCCTTTCCAAATGCATGTGAATCCTTTCCCTCAGAATTCCCTCCAACAACTTATCCATCATTGACATTAAGCTCACTGGTCTATAGTTCCCTGACTTTTCCTTATAGCCTTCTTAAACAATTGCACCACATTAGCCAAACTCCAGTCCTCCAGCATCTCACCCATAGCAGTCAATGATACAAATATCTCAGCAAGGGGCCCTGCTGACACCTGATCAGCTCCTAGGGACTTATCCACCTTTACGTGCTTTAAGAGCTCCAGCACACCTCTTCAGTGAAATGAGCACTTTTCAAAACACCATTATTTGTTTCTCCAAGTTCCCTAACTTCCATGTTCTTCTCCACAGTAAATACTGGCAAGAAATATTTGTTTAGTATCTTACCCATCTCCTGTGGTTCCAACATAGACGGCCACGTTAGTCTTTAAGGGGCCTGTTTACTCCCTTGTTACTCTTTTGCCCTTAATGTACTTCTAGAATCTCTTTGGATTCTTACCAACCTTCTTTTTGCCAAAACTATTTATGTCCCTTTTTGCCCTCTTGATTTCTCCCTTAAGTATACTCCTACTGCCCTAATACATCTCGAGGGATTCACTCAATCCGAGCTGTCTATATCTCATACATGCTTACATCTTTTTCTTAACCAGAGCCTCATTTCTCTAGTCATCCAATATTCCCTATACTTACTAGTCTTGCCCTACACACTAATTGTCGCACTTACTGTCTCTGAACTCATTGTCTAATTGGTAAAGGCCTCCTGTTTCCCAACCGTCCTTTTACCTGTGAATAGCCTCCTCCAATCAACTTTTGAAAGTTCCTGTCTAATACCGTCAAAATTGATCTTACTCCAATTTAGAAATTTAACTTTTAGATCAGGCCTATCCTTTTCCATAACTATTTTAAAACTAATCGAATTATGATCACTTGTCCCAAAGTGCTCCCCCACTGACACATCAGTTACTTGCTATGCCTTATTTTCAACAGACAATCAAGTTTTGCTCCTTCTCTCATAGGTACATTCACATATTGAATAAGAAAGTTTTCTCATGCAATCTGAACAAAATCCTCCCCGTTCGAGCCCTTAAAGCAATGGCAGATCCAGTCTATATTTGCAAAGTTAAAATCCCCTACCATTATAACCCTATTACTCTCACAAACATCTGAGATCTCCTTACAAATCTGCTTCTCAATTTCCTGCTGACTATTTGGGGGTCCAATAATACAATCCCAATAAGATGATCATTCCTTTCTTATTTCTCAGTTCCACCCAAGTAATTTTAGTGGACGATCTCCCATGAACATCCTCCCCAAGTACAGCCATAATGTTATCCCTAACCAAAAATACCACTCCTCTCTTGCCTCTGTTTTAATCATTCCTATAACACCCTGGATCATTAAGCTTCCAGTCCATCCCTGAACCACATTTCCGTAACAGCTATGATATCCCAATCCCATATTCCCCACCAACGCCAAGTTCATCTGCCTTTCTTGTCAGGCCTCTTGCATTG
The DNA here is from genome assembly GCF_020745735.1 of Hemiscyllium ocellatum. Lineage (NCBI taxonomy): Eukaryota > Metazoa > Chordata > Chondrichthyes > Orectolobiformes > Hemiscylliidae > Hemiscyllium > Hemiscyllium ocellatum. Next base: position 18,631,577 of record NC_083447.1, on the reverse strand, counting down.
AAATACATGCAGCTTAATTTATCAGTCGTACCTCATTCTCTGACTTGATCATTTGACTTTCTCGCCTTATCTACTGCACCAGCCTTAGCCTTTGCTCAGTACCAACCAACACCACCCACCCCCCAACCCCCTCTCATAGAAGTTTAAAGCCTCCCAAGTAGCACCAGCAGATCTCCCCACGAGGATATTGGTCCCCTTCCAATTCAGGTAGAAGCGTCCCTCTTATAGTCATTTCTACCAATAAGGAGATCCCAATAGTCCAAAAATGTGAATCCTTGCCCCTGCACCAGCTTCTCAGCTGCACATTCATCTGCTATATTCTCCTATTCTTACTCTCATTAATGTGAGGCACCAGTAGCTGTCTAGGTATTATTACCATCAAAGATCTACTTTTCAACTGCCTGCCTAGTTTCCTTTATTCTCTGTGCAGAACCTCATCTCTTTCCCTATCTACGCTGTGGGTATCAATGTGCAGAACAACCTCCTGCTGGTCACTCTCCCCTTTCAGAATACTCTATAGCCTCTTCAAGATATCCTTGAGGTAAAAAATGAGGGCTGCAGATGCTGGAGATCCTGATGAAGGGCTTATGCCCGAAACATCGAATTTCCTGTTCCTTGGATGCTGCCTAACCTGCTGTGCTTTAACCAGCAACACATTTTCAGTCAAGATATCCTTGACCCTAGCACCAGGGAAGCAACACATCATCCTGATATATCACTGACTGCTACAGAAATGACTTTCTGTCCCCTATTACAACTGATCACATGAAACCTGACAAATCCCTCATTACAGTAGAACCAGTCAAGGTACGAGGAATCTGGCTGAGAAGCTTTTCCCCACTACAATTTCTAAAACAGCATATCTATTTGAGATGGGGATAGCCACAAAGAACTCCGGCACTACCTCGCTACCTCTCCTACCATCCTTAGCAGTCAACCATCCACCAGACTAAATCTGTGGGTTTTTTTTTACCTGTGGTTCAATCAACATTACAGAAAACATTACAATCAAAGGATGGGAAATAATAAGATGAAAGACAGAACCTTAAGTCTGTGTTTTGCTCAGCAACTGGTAAAGAATCTGAGTCTTGGCTACCCAAAATATGAAGATTAGAAAACCATGTGAAGAAAGAGTGAACAAAATTAATATTGAAGAAAAGGAAATGGAAAATGTCAGAGCTTCACATCCAGCATGTTATCAGAAACAAGTGAAGAGACAAACATATTCAAAATGAAAGTGCTTCTAATTGATTTAGAAAATCATTATAAGCAACGAGACACACTAAGGGACATGAAAATATCTAAGGGTTATGCTTAATCAATGGCCTGGAATTATTCCACGTGACAGAGATTGAAGTTGTAGGCCCAACAAATTCTGGGATTCCTCCTCCATTCACACTGACAGAAACCTGCAGTGGTAAAGATTGAAATGGTTGACTCCACTGAAGAATTTCAGATCCCACTCCTCCCCCATTTAAATTTCAATGGAGTTGGGCAAATTTCAACAGTGATGTGATTTACACCAGCTCAAAGCTGTTGCAAACCATAGGGAAAGACCTGGTTTGGAAGCAGAAACCATTTGATACCCAAGAAAAGAAAGGCATTAACAACAATGAAATATGTATAAGTTTTGTATGTTTTTAATACAGTGATTAATTATAGGACTTTATTCCGAAAAGAAAAATTATCATTAAATCACCCAGCATTGTGAAACGTCTTCAAGTGATTAGAGTACATTATCCGCCAGATGATGTGTTCTTTTGCACTGAACAATATTGAAATTCAGATCTGACTGTGTCAATCGTTCTCTGTGCTTTAAACAGATATGCAGCTACAGGAGCTCAGAGGGAAATAATGAGGTCCTGCGAAGACTAAGACAAAAAAAATTAACATTGGCCACTATGCACCTGGACTGTAAAGTCAGTATATGGCCAATTCCAATATATCTGTTCCTTTGTACCTACTAACACAGTAGAATCTCACGGTGATAAATTTGCCATTTTTCTCCTCTCTCTTGCTGAAACATGGCTAATTAGATCTGGTGTTCTCCATGGATTATACTTAGTGAGATACCAACTATCAGTCTGTGAGAAATCTGTATTGAGATTTGGTACACTCCACAGGTAAAGCAGTGAGATCCAGTACTCAATGCACGGGGTATTATGACCTCAAATCCGCCAGTGTGCCAAAGTCTTAAGTTATAGAACCATCACATGCTGATTGGTATCTTTATTTCCTCCCGATTTGGAGATGCCGGTATTGGACCAGGGTGTAAAAATTAAAAATCACACAACACCAGGCTATAGTCCAATAGGTTTAAATGGAAGCACTAGCTTTCAGAACGCCGCTCCTTCATCACAATGACCTGATGAAGGAGTGGCGCTCCGAAAGCTAGTGCTTTCAATTAAACCTGCTGGACTATAACCCGCCGTTGTATGATTTTAACGTTATTTCCTCCCAGAAGAGTTATTAGTCTTACCCAAGTTATTAAATAACTTCAATGACAAATGAAGTTAGATCTCACAAGTGGAAGATAAAGTGGCATTGAAAACAACATTTAAGTAAATGGCTTAATTTTTAGCAGCTCATCACTGGCACAGAACAAGTTCCATCTACCTCAGTGTGCAAGCGTGTATTAGCCATACAATAAAAGCTGAAAAACATTGTCAAGATTCATCATTGCTGGCTGGTTATAGAGGAATGAGAACATGACACAATTTAAACAAAGTTGAGAGTGTGGTGCTGGAAAAGTACAGCAGGTCACGCAGCATCCAAGGAGCAGGAGAATTGACGTTTCGGGCAAGAGCCCTTCATCAGGAAACACTGATGAAAGACTCTTGCTTGAAACGTCGATTCTCCTGCTCCTCAGATGCTGCCTGACCTGCTGTGCTTTTCCAACACCACACTCTCAACTCTGATCTCCAGCATCTGCAGTCCACACTTTCTCCACAATTTAAACAAAGACCTTTTTATAATATTTACACAATTTCTTTAGGTTTAATAAATATCTTTTATATGACTTAGCAACATTTACATTTACACTGCTCTTTAAGGGTAACAACTCATCAAGTAATAATTCAATACCAAAAAATTTCAGATTTTACTCACCTGCATTTCTTCATCATAAAGGTCATCATCACATTCACCCATGGGATCCATCATATGTCCTGGTGGTCCATGTCCCGGTGGTCCATGTCCTGGCCCAGGTCCATGACCAGGGGATCCATATGATGGCCCTGGTCCAGGCCCATGCCCGGGGGATCCATACCCTGGACCAGGCCCATGCCCTGGTGGTCCAAGATTAGAACCAGGTCCATGTCCAGGACCGGGACCTGGAGGGGGTCCATGCCCAGGACCGGGTCCATGACATGGAGGCGGGCCATGTCCTGGCCCAGGCCCATGGCATGGAGGAGGCCCATGTCCTGGTCCTGATCCTGGTCCATGACCTGGGGGACCATGTCCCTGGGGGCCATGCACAGGCCCTGGCCCATGTCCTGGAGGTCCATGTTCTGATGGTCCATGACCTGGCCCCGACCCATGTCCTTGTGGTCCATGCACTTGGCCATGTGTTCCTCCTCTGCCTCCTCTTCCACCCCGTCCCCTAGCCCTTCCTCGGCCACCTCTGCCTCGCATACCACGTCCTCTACCAGCACCTCGACCAGGACCTGCAGAAACAATAGAATTTATAGTCAGAATAACGTCAGGATAGAACGCAAAAGGACACAATTGACTGAAAGGCAAACTGGAATAATAATGAACAAATTTTAAATAAATAATAATGTCTGCAATGGGATGCAAAATAAAGCCGAGCAAAGTTGCAACATATGGGACTCGAAACATTAATTTTGTTTCTCTCTTTGCAGATGCTGCCAAATCTATTACATTTCTCCAGCACTTTGCTTTCATTACACCATAATACTGTTTTTATCAGTAATGATCATTTTACTGAAGAGAATATGTCCTATAAGTTAGGTGCATAATGAAATAACATCCACTTGCCAAATGATGGCAGCTCCAGTAACACTCAAGATGATTGTCACCACTGAAGACAAAGCAGACCACCAAATCAGCACCACCAGCCTGGCCCCAGCGACCCAAAACCAAAAACACGTATTCCTACCACCACCAGGGGGAACATATGTCAATCATGAATTTAGGAACATGTGAAAACATGAAAATTGTGGTGATGAATACAGAATCAGAAAGCTGCTTCAGTACTAATCAATTGGGTCAATATGCTAAAGACTGGCAAATGGAGATTAATTTGGATAAATGTGAGGTATTGCATTTTGGTAAAACAAACAAGGGTAGGACTTATACAATTAAATACAGGGTTTTGGGTAGTGTTGTAGAACAGAGAGACCTATAGATTCAGGTACATAATTCTTTGAAGGCTGCATCCCCTAGGGTAGTTAAGATGTTTAGAATGCTTGCTTTCATTGCTCAGACCTTTGAGTATAGGAGTTGGAAAGTCATGTTGAAATTGTAGGTGGCCTTGGTGAGACCTCTTCGAGAACACTGTGCCCCATTCTGGTCTCCCTGTTATAGGAAGGATTCTATTAAGCTGGAGAAGGTTCAGAAGAGGTTCAGCAGGATGCTGCCAAGAATGGAGGGTTTGAGTTATAAGGAAAGGCGGGATAAGGTTGGAACTTTGTTCACTGGAGCTTAGGAAGTTGAAGGGTGATCTTATCGAGATTTATAACATCATGAGGGCTATAGATAAGGTGAATTGTAGGTGTCTTTTCCCTGGAGTGGGGATTTCAAGACTAGGGGACATATTTTAAGCAAAGAGGAAAAAGACCTCGGGGGGGGGGGGGGGGGGGGGGTGGAAACAAGGTTTTTACACTGTAAGTGGTTCATATGTGGAATGTACTTCCAGAGGGTGCGGTTACAACACTTAAAAAACATTTAGATAAGTACATGAATAAGAAATGCTTGCAGGCAGGTAGGAGTAGTTAAGTTTGGGATTATGGTCAGCATGGACTGTGGAACCGAAAGATTTGTTTCTCTGCTGTATGACTCAATGACTCTATAATGATGTGTATGAAAGAAATAATGTGGTGAGAGATAAGATGCTTCGTAAAATTTTATTGGATCAACATAGTTGAAATTCACATCTGTGCTGGCATGGGCAGTCTGTGCAAAGAGTTTGTATGAAAGATTGGGACTACACTTCACATCATGGGAGAAGTCAAAAATTCTTCAATAATGAGTCATCATCCGCCGGCGTGGGATCAGACTATATTTAGTTAGGGATTTTTGTAAGCACTTGAATGCCCAGCTCTCAAATTGAGGGGGATTCATTAAGGCTGAGTTTCAGAGAAATTTAATGAGCCTTATAGCATCATATAAGGCCATGAGAAATAAATTTTAATCCAAGAGACATGGTGTAATACAAAAGAGAGTGGCAGAAAAAGTGGAAAGATTGTGATGAAAAACAATAAATTTACAATAAAGCAACAAAATGAGTAGGGTGTATTCTTCATGTTTAATAAGTACTGATGGTATAAAATGTTGAGGTACCATGCATTTCACATACACACCACATTGGGCAATGCTGAGAATCAGATCACAGACATCGAATTGCCAACTGAGGATGAGCAAGGTCATACAGAAATCCAGGACAAAGCTATCGATCGCAGAGGACAAGAACCAAAAGTAGGTACCAAAAAAGAAAAGTATATACCAAAAGAGTCTAATGAATGAAGGAATGCTACCATTATAGGAAGAGCAGGGAAAGGCAGCGTAAGTACAAACACTGGTTAAATGTGCAAGATGAGGAATAGAAAGTAATATCCATAGATTGGCAAAGAAAATGAACATGGCCTTTATAAAGATTATTAACTTGTGAAAGGAATTCTACTCATAGGAGGGTGAAATTGTGAAGCAGTAGCCCTGAACAAGGTCGGACAACTTGCAGAAATCATAATTCTGAACTATAGTCTCTGGTCCATAAACCTCAAACATGAATTCTGATTTCTCTCCAAAGATGCTGAGAGACCTGCTGAGTTTTTCCAGCAATTTCTGTTTTTGTTTCTGATTTCCAGCATCCTCAGTTCTTTTGATTCAATTCTCTGCAGTGAGTAAACAGGCCATTTGGCTCACAAGTCCACACCGACCCTCCAAAGAGCAACCCAGACCCACTTGCTTACCCTATATTTATCCTGACAAATGCACCTAACACTATGGGCAATTTAGCACAGCCAATTCATTTGGCCTGCACATCTTTGGATTGTGGGAGGAAACCGGAGCAGAGACAGGGAGAATGTGCAAACTCTACACAGACAGTCGTCTGAGGCGGGAATTGAACTCAGGTCCCTGGTGCTATGAAACAGCTAACCACTGAGCCACCATGCCACCCCAATTTTGGTGCACTGTTTCCAGAGATCCAAGGGGACAGATACAAAAAGGTCCACAGGGGTACTTTTTTCACACAGAGGATGATGAGTGCATGGAATGGGCTGCCAGAGGTAGTGATGGAAGCAAGTACAATTTCATCATTTAAGAAACATATAGAAACATACATGGATGAGATAAGTATAGAGGGGTATGGACCAAATGCAGGCAGATGAGACTAGTTTAAATTGTGAAAACTGGACGGCATGGGTAAGTTAGGCCAAAGGGCCTGCTTTCATGCTGCAGACCTCTGTGACTCTGTCACAGTTTGACAAGAACAAGGAGTGGGAATTCTATGGGAAGTTCATGATTTTATGATCAAGAAGCTTCAGTGGTTATAAACAATTTGGAAGGTAAATTAATAACAGAGCCATAAAAAAAGAGTTGAACAGCTAGGATGAATTTGGTTCAGTAAATAGCCAACCTTATCATACAGATGAAGATGCTAAGAAAAAACGCCTTCTGATGTGACATATAAGACTAAAGCCATTCTAGTAGTATAGCATTTTGATGAAAGACTCAGTGATCAAGATATTGAAGAGAGTTCTCCCCCTACAAGAAAAATGAACTTTAAGATCTTCTCAGCCCTTTTAACAACATACCCGTGGGAATGTAAGCCAATCAATATAAAGATTGTATTTCCAGAAGGTGAAAAGTATTAAAAGGAAGCATTTCTGAAAACACCTAAAGAAGATGATCAACAGAATCATAGAGTTATTATGACACAAGAAAAGGCCTTCCCACTGTTGATTGTGCACCAGCACCCTGAATAAGCATTACAACTAAGTGTCACTCTCTGTCCTTTCCTCATAATTGCGAATATTTATTTTAAGTTAATTTAAATAACCATCCAATGCCTTCTTCAAGGCATGCAGAAGGGAAGTTTTGGAAGTTAAGCCAGTGTTTTTAAAAGGTGAATGTGCAGGGAGGGTCGAATATTTCTCGGTTAGGTGCTGTCCTGTTGGAAATTGGCTGGATCACATAGTTCTGGCAGGTATTTTTATAACGCACATTACTGATTTTCTGTGGAAAGGTTCTATGGATCTTGGTAGTGTGAAAGAGAAAGTAAAAATTAATTTTAAGGTTACAATCAGGTTTGGGGGTCATTAAACACACAAACTTACATATAACCAGAATAAATCACATGTAACACTTAATTCAACAGTCTTGCTTGGAAAATACTTATCTCATCTTGATGCATCAGGCCAAGTCCTCCAAGAAAAATGATTTAGCACTCAGAAAAGAAACATATCAATTAAGATATTTAACTAATTGTGCACTCAGGCTAGAGCCAATACTAGTTACGGCGTATTGCAGCAGAGTGTTTTTTTAAATTCATTCATGGGATGTGGGTATCATGAGCTAGGCCGGAATTTAACTTCTATCCCTAATTGCCCAGAGGGCACTTGAGAGTCAATCACTTTGCTTTAGGTCTGGGGTCACATGTAGACCAGAACAGCTATGAATAGCAGATTTCCTTCCCTAAAGGACATTAGTGAACTAGATGTGTTTTCCTGACAATCAATGATGGTTTCATGGTCATCATTAGACTTTTATTTACAAATTATCATTGAATTCAAATTCCAGCATTTGCTCAGGCAATATTTGAAGCTAGGTCCCCAGAACATTACTTGGTTCTTTAGACTAATAGTCGAACAATAACAGCACTAGACCATTCTAAATAAGTACAATGATGAAGCAGGCTACTGATGAGGAAACCTTAAGAGCAAATAAAACACTAATGAAATTAGGTTTAGAAAAATGAACGCTCAGGTTTCCAGTCTTGGGTAATTCAGATGACAAGAAGCTAATTCTTTCCAGCTACACTTCACAGGTCAATATTCTAGTGGGATCTTCTCAGCATGGCAGGATCTGTCATATTCTTGGTGGATTACGACAATAAGTGTTGTTTGCTGACAGTGTTGAAGACCAGTTATGATTTGGAGATGCCGGTGTTGGACTGGGGTGTACAAAGTTAAAAATCACACAACACCAGGTTATAGTCCAACAGGTTTAATTGGAAGCACACTAGCTTTCAGAACGATGCTCCTTCATCAGGTGACTGTGGATCATCTGATGAATCACCTGATGAAGGAGCGTCGCTCCGAAAGCTAGTTTGCTTCCAATTAAACCTGTTGGACTATAACCTGGTGTTGTGTGATTTTTAACGTTGAAGACCAGTTACCAATTGTCAAAGCTGCTTTACAAAAAAGGCACTTGCTTCAAGGAATTATTGAAGATCCTTGAAAAGAGATGGATGGTGATTTGCGAAGTTACAAGAATATGAAGAAAAATAAGTTAAACTTCATGAGTGTTTTTGTTTGTTTAAAGAAAGGGAAGGTTTTTAAAATGTGTACAGTATGAAACAAACATTCATTTTTCATCAGTTTCTGTTGATTGTATGTCTTTAAAAGCTTTATGTAAATATAGTTAGGTGGTTGTTTTTGGCTGGAACATACAGAATGGGCCCAAGGGCCTTTTTCTGTGCTGTAATATTTTTATTACAGGTTGCCTCTGAATCTGAAAAGCAGGGTTTGAACCCTGCAATGTGTCAGCATTAAGCTGATCCTCAATCTAGTTGCTTAGTCAACTGACCTATCTGCCTACCTCAACTTCTCTATGGTGTAGGTGCTTGTGGCTCTATAAGAGAAATCTGTCAGTACACTAAGGGTTAAGTGCTGACTGAAGTAGTGGTCCAAATGAGGTTTATGGCATATTGTTAGTGTTCCTACATTTTGACTAAAAATAGTTCAATAAAGGTGACATTGAGAGATGTGGTATGAGATATATAGCTGTTAAATAATAAACCTTATCACAAGGGAAAGGCTTCTTGAGTTCTGATTCACCAGGAGATTGAGATCCTACTGAACATTAAGGTGTACCATAAAAGAGCTCAGGTCAAGAAATTCAAGAATGGAATTTCAGAGTTTAGGACACAAATAATTTCATTGTTGGAATGATGAAAATATAGACTGTGCAGGAGGTCAGATTGGAGAAATGCAGAAACCTGAATGCAGAACAGGAAGACATCATAGAGATGGGAAGGACATTGAGACTCTGCAATTCTAATACCCCGAAACCAAAGAGAAGACCACTCCCGGGCTGGGATGTCACCCAATAATTTGTAGTGGAACAAGTTTAGGATGGGGACAGATTAATGGCTTAATGTTAAGCTCTGACAGTTAAACCTTGTGCCTTGTCACAGATGAATAGTCAACCAACAGGTTAATTACAATACACCCATATATTGGCCACGACCTCAGAATATGGAAAACAAATTAAAGGTAAAGAAAGGAACACACAAAATTTCAACTTTCTACAAGCTATACCTGATGCTCCACGCCCCCTATTGTGTCCCATGGGCATATGGGACTGCTGCTGGTGGTGTTGATGCTGTTGCTGAGAAGCCTCCTTTGCTTTCCTGTATTGGCTCAACTCCTTGGCAAAATCATCATAATCTTCTTCTTCCTCATCTGGTACTTCCTCGTCCTCTTCCTCATAGTCAACGTACTGATCATCCTCATACTCCTCATACATGTTATAGTTCATCTTTTCAGCTTTCACATATGTCTTCTTTGGTAATGGAGCCCCTGACGGGGATGGATAGGGTGACTGCATTAAGCATAGAATAAAATGTAATTAGTTCAATCACAGAAAAACACTGACTTACCAAAGCATCAGAAATGACATAACAGTTCCACATTTGTTTGCTAAGTTACATTATGGCACAGAATTGGAAAATACAGTTTTGTACCAATAACCCAGAATGTGAGTTCCAAATATTAGTCAAATCAGCAATTGAAGGCGTAGGGCAGAAATGAATCGCATCAGTAAAGTGAATATTGATAACACAGTGGTCCAGGACATTCAGCCTTGGACCTTCGAGTGACCATCCTCCAAAGTGGACTTCGGGACAGGCAGCAGAGGAAAGTGGCCAAGCAGAGGCTGATAGCTAAGTTCAGTACCCATAGGGAGGGCCTCAACCGGGACCTTGGGTTCATGTCACATTACAGGTGATCACCATTGCACTACACATACACACTCTCACATACACACGGACACAGGTACACAGACACGCACACACCCTTATAGACACACACACTCCCACACTCATGCATGCCCCCCCTCAAAGACTTAACACACTCTTCCCTTACTACACACACACACATTCTCACACTCACAACCCCCACCCCAGACACACATACACACACATACACACACACACACACACACAGACAAAGACCCACATGCACACATATATTTTGTGGGGTGAATTTGTAGTTACATTGCACTTTGCTCAAAAACTGCATGCATTCATGTAGAACTCAGTTCAAAAACTGCATGAATTTATGCAAAACTCTGTTATCTCACTTTTTAGATTAGAATCAATCTAAACATCAAGTCATAGACAGAGAACACAGGGGGCTAACACCTTCAACATATTGTCTAGCTATCACCATTGTTAACAGCTAACCCGAGAATGCAACTTTAAAAAAAAAGGTTTTGTGATTTACACATGAAAGAAGTGAAACTATCACTGTATTCTAACACATGAAAGGCTTAACAATCAATTTTTCAATGTATAATTTCAGTTACATCACACTGCAAATTTTTGCTATATTTTCTGTGTTACGATCAAGCCCTCCACTATCACCTGATGAAGGAGCGTTGCTCCGAAAGCTAGTGTGCTTCCAATTAAACCTGTTGGACTATAATCTGGTGTTGTGTGATTTTTAATAGTGATAACACAGTAAACTAAGACATCCTTTCATTCCCTTCGAGGGCTCTTGTGATGCACGAGGCAGTCCAGGTTCAAGTTCCATACGTTCCACAGAGGTGTGTAATGACATTTTTGAACAGATTAGTTAGAAAATATCTAAAGTTAAAACCTAAAAGCAAGGTCCCTGCTGATTATGAAGTTAAATTTCCCCTTCCTTTTTTGTCCCATTCACTTATCATCCTTGGAATAGTCCACATTTTCTCAATGTTTAATCTGCTTTGTTTCTTCCTCAATGTAGCCCTCCCTAACCTTATACTATTTCCTGACTTGGAAGTCAGCTGGTCTCCTGATCACGCTGGTCTGCCACATACGCTTGAGCCGGCTCACAAGCAGCTTGTCAACAGTCCAGGTGGTGGATTTCCGTTAGGAAACATTCGTTTATTCTTGCAGTCCCTGAAGCACAACTGAGTTTAGGAACTTGCTATACAATAATATGTTCTATTATAAAGCTAAAGTTCAACCACAGATTGGTACTTCACTGCTAGAATTTGTGACAACCAGTCAATAAAGTTCAAAAACAATAACTGCTCGAAAGCTGAGCAAGTCTGCAGCATCTGTAGGGAGAAAATTCAGATCTAAAAAAGGGTCACATGATCCAAAACGTCAACTCTGCTTTGTCTTCACAGATGCTCCCAGGCCTGCTGCATGAACACTGGAATTAGGAGTGGGAGCAGTGTGATGATATTATGGCATTAACAGGTGTATTTTGTCCTTTTTGATTTATGAAGAGAAGTTGAGACAAAGGTGACAAGTGGTCTAATTGAAGCCAATAAAGCGAATAGCTTGAGAGGCTTTGGGAGTTTTAAAAAAAATGTTGGAATAGAAGCAGCATGAATGGGTGGAGTCAAGGGGTTTTAATTTAGCTTTCAGTAATTGCTGGGGTTTGAAGTTAGCTGTGGAAGCTGTTACATCTCTCTGTTACAGCAAAATGCTTGAGTTCTTTCTCTCTGCCAAAATTTTCTCTTGATTTTCTTTTCTCTTGGACTGGAGAAACATTGCACGAGAGACAGTCTATTTAACTAAATTTGCATTTGCCAAGGATGTGTTTATGAGATATTACCACATTGAAACAGTCGCTGTTTAGTGGTTAAATAATCTATTACTCTGTTAAGTTTTCAAAAAGAGTTAAAGTTATACCAATTCATTTTTCTTTTATTTGCATTTTAACTGTAGGATAAGAATAAAAAATGTTTTGCTTAAAGCTGAGAAGCATATCAATCGAATTACATCTGGAACATAGCACCTTACGCTTGCCTTTAAATAAGATAAATGTTAGCGTCTAGGCTATCTCCTTGTTATATCTGAAGGGGGTTTGGTGTGGTCCATAAAAGTAGACAATTTAGCCCTTCGACCTCACTCCCTCATTTAACTTGACCGGAAGCACACATAAGGTCTAAGCAGCTAAGAACAGAACAGGCCCTGGAAGAATATTGGAAGAGTAGGACAAGTCTTTAACGAGGAATCAAGCAGGCTAATAGGTATCATGAAATAGCTTTAGCGAGCAGAATTAAGGAGAATCCCAAAGCATTTTATTCTTATATAGGAAGCAAGCAGGTAACTAGACAAAGGATTGGTCCACTAAAGGATAACAAAGGAAAGTTGTGTGTCGCACCTGAGAGAATGGGTGAGATTCTGAATGATTATTTTGCATCATTGTTCACTGAGGAGAGGAACATGATGAATGTTGAGATTAGAGATAGAACTTTGATTAGTCTAGATCACGTTGACATAAGTAGGGAAGATGTGTTGGGTAGGTTAGAGGTTATTAAGGTGGACAAATTCCCAGGACTGGATGGGATCTATCCCAGATTGCTGAGGGAGATGAGAGAGGAAATAGCTGAGGTCCTGACAGATATCTTTGTGGCATCCTTAAATTCAGGTGAGGTGCCGGAGGACTGGAGGGTTGCTCATGTTGTCCCCCTGTACAAGAAGGGTTGTAGGGATGTTCTGGGTAACCACAGACCAGTGAGCCTGACGTTGGTGGTGGGAAAGTTGCTGGAGAAGGTACTGAGGGATAGGATCTATTTATATTTAGAAAAGAATGGGCTTATCAGTGATAGGCAACATGGTTTTGTGCGGGTGAGATCATGCCTTACCATCTTAATAGAGTTCTTCGAGGAAGTTCCCAAGTTGATAGATGAAAAAAGGGCTGTTGATGTCATATACATGAACTTTAGTAAGGTGTTCGATAAGGTTCCCCACGGTAGACTAATGGAGAAAGTGAAGTCATCTGGTGTGCAGGGTGTTCTAGCTAGGTGGATAAAGAACTGGCTGAGCAACAGGAGACAGAGTAGTAGTTGAAGGGAGTTTCTCGAAATGGAGAAAGGTGACCAGTGGTGTTCCACAGGGGCCAGTGTTGGGGCCACTGTTGTTTGTAATACACCTAAATGATCTGGAAGAGGGCACTGTTGGTATGATCAGCAAGTTTGCATATGACACAAAGATTGGTGGAGTAGCAGAAAGCATAAGAGACTGCAAGAGAATACAGGAGGATATAGATAGACTGGAGAGTTGGGCGGAAAGGTGGCAGATGGTTTTCAATCCAGACAAATGTGAGGTGATGAATTTAGGCAAGACTAATTCTAGAGCGATTTATACAATGAACAGAAGGGCATTGGGAAAAGTTGATGGGCAGAGAGATCTGGGAGTGCAGGTCTATTGTACCCTGAAGGTTGCTGCACAGGTGGATGGAGTGGTCAAGAAGGCATATTGTATGCTTGCCTTCATTGGACAGGGTATTGAGTATAAGAGCTGGCAAGTCATGTTAAAATTGTACAAGACATTGGTTAAGCCGCATTTAGAATACTGTGTACAGTTCTGGTCGTCACATTGCCAAAAGGATGTGGACGCTTTGGAGAGGGTGCAGAGAAGGTTTATGAGGATGTTGTCTGGTATGGAAGGTGCTAGCAATGCAGAGAGGTTGAGTAGGTTAGGTTTATTTTCTTTAGAAAAAAGGAGATTGAAAGGGGACCTGATTGAGGTTTACAAAATCATGAAGGGTATAGACAAGGTGGATAGAGACAAGCTTTTTTCCAGGGTGAAGAACTCAATAACGAGAGGTCACGCTTTCAAGGTGAGAGGTGGAAAGTTTAAGGAGGATACACGTGGCAAGTACTTCTCACAGACGGTGGTGGACGTTTGGAACGCATTGCCAACAGACATGGTAGAGGGAGGCACAGTAGATTCATTTAAGATGCGTCAGGATAAATGCATGAGTAGGTGGGAAGTAGAGGGATATAGATGCTTAGGAATTGACCAACAGGTTTAGACATTATATTTTGATCGGCTCAAGCTTCGAGGGCTGAAGGGCCTGTTCCTGGGCTGTAAATTTTCTTTGTTCTTTGATCTTGTCCTGGTCTCAACTCCAATTTCATACCTGCTCCCCAAAACCATTTATCCCATTCTTCATAGAAACAGATCTATTTCTTTCTTGAATATGTTGATTGATTCTGCCTCAACTGCACACTGGGACAGTGTGTTCCACAGATTCACAACCGTCTGAGAGAAGTAGTGTCTCCTCATCTGGGTTTGAGCCTAGCTCCTCTCACTCAATATCAAGACCTCTTGTTTAAGACTATGGGAAACATTGTTAAACATCCATTTCATCAATCCCCTTTAGCATTTTATAGATCAGAATCATATCCCCTCTCATTCTTCTGAAGTCTAGGGAGTACAAGCCCACGCTGTTCAACCACTCCTTGTATGACAGCTCTTTCATACTTGGAAACATTCTGGTGAGCTTCCTCTGAAATGCCTCCAGTGCCACCACATCCATCCTCAAATAAGGAGATCAAAATTGTACACAATACCCCAGGTGTGGTCTCATCAATGCTTTATGTAATTGTAACAACACTTCTTTACTTTTATAATCCAGTCCTTTTGGAACAAATGCCAAGATTTCATTTGCCTTTCTTACGATATGCTGCACCTGCGCACCCATTCTTTGCAATTCATGCACAAGGCTACCTAGATCCTCTGCACTGATGCACTTTGATTATGATTCCCATTTAAAATAATAATTTCCCTTTTTATTTTTCCGGCCAAAATGGAATCTTTTCCAGCAATTTTGTTTTTGTTTCTTACTTACAACATCTGCAGTTCCTTGTTTTTTTTACTCAGTGATTCAGGTAAGTTGGAATACTCAGTTATAATGTTCTAACTTCGCAAACAAAATCATATTATCTCTTCTCTCAGACTCTTCCCATAAATTGTATTGCTCTCTCTCTCTCTCTCTCCATCACCAAATAAATAGTTTGGGAAGAATCTGCACCATCCCCTGCTGATTCTTTCTGAATTCCTGCTTCAATCTATTACCAAGTGAGCAAGACAATTTACTATTTCTTGTTATTAACTACAGAGAGAATCATTTCTCCATCATCTCCCTGTTAAATCAATACAACAAAAAAACTCACAAGGAAGGAAAGAAGAGTGGATGGATAAAAAAGAATGTACCAGTAAAACAAGATCTGGAACTACAGCAGCAATAATGAATTAGGAAATGAATTGACAGAGGACAAGTACAGAAGTTAAGAAGAAAGGAAATCACAGAATGTGAAAACAAGTCATTTGGCCCAACAAGTCCACAGTGACCCTCCAAAGAGTAACCCACCCAGGCAAGTACCCAACCCTATTACTCTAAATTTCCCCTGACTAACCCACCAAGCCTGCATATCCCTCAATGCTATGGGCAATTTAGCATGGCCAATTCACTTAACCTGCATATTTCTGGACTATGGGAGGAAACACACACACAAATATGGGGAAAAAGTGCAAACTCCACACAGACAGTTGCCTGAGGCTGGAATCGAACCAGAGTCCCAGGCACTGAGAGGCAGCAGTGCTAACCACTGAGCCACCATACCACCCTATTTTCTATACTTCACTATTCATTGGCATAATGTACTTAACTTACCCTGAATGATGTGAGCCAGAATATTGTATAATGATGTCAACCATTATCAGTGGAATCGTTCTTAAGATGAAGTCTCACCATAGAGATCTGAGTACAAAACTGAAATGGGTATTCTGGTACAGTCCTGAGAGAATTAACCTTAGTTGGAGGTGCTACACTTCTGATGAGATTTTAAACTAAGACCCTCCCAGATGGACCTAAAAGATCCCATGGCAGTGGTGCTGTGATCAACTTTTGTACCTCAAACATCACCAGATCAGATTATGTGGTATAATTTTACTGTTGTTAGTGAGACATTGCTGTTTCAGCATTACTACACTGCCTATACCTTAAAATATGACTGATTGACTGTAAAGCAAATTGAGACACTCTAACATCTTAAAAGGCATTATGCGAATAGCAGTCTTTGTCTTCAATTCTTAAACAAGCTCTAGTTCTCAATGATTTATTCATTTACATTTAGGCAGAGCCTTGGGGGAATATAGTGATTTATTTCTCAAAATAGCTCATCTGCATAATTTTAAATCTAAATCTAATATTGTATTTCTAATATCTCCTAAATACCAACAGGAAATTCAAATCATGCACTAAAATGTTCACTTAAACTCTGAACCAACGGATGTTGCAAAACCTAATTTTGAACGATAATGGCAGCATGAGAGATATGCTCCCCAAGTAAGGGTTGGAATTGTCGTGTCACATTTATGGAAACGGAGTATAAAAAATAGGATAGTGTGGCTAGAACAATGAGACCATGTCCAGAATTTAAGTTGTATAGCAGAGAAAAATGGATTACTCACTCCGTTGCGTCGAAGCCAGTCATTAAGTGCCTATCTACTCCAATCCCATTTGCCCGGACTTAGCCCGCAGCCTTGTATGGTACAGCATTTCAAGTGCTCATTTAAATAAGTTTTCAATGTTTCTGCCTCTACTGTCCTTTGAGGCAGCAAATTCCAGATATCAAAAAGTTCTTCATTAAACGCCATCTTAACCTCTTGCTCCTGACCTTAAGTATATGGCTTCTGATTACTGACCCCTCTACGAGGGGGTAAGTTTCACCCTATCCATGTCTCATAATTTTATCGATCTCAATCAGCTTCCTCCTTACCCTACACTTCTCTATTCTAAGGAAAACAGTCCATCCTATATCATCTATTTGCATAGTTGCAATGCTCCAGCTCAGGTAACATCCTGGCGAATCAACTCTAACTAGAACTGGAACAATTTTGGAATTGCTGCAACACAGACCATTTGACCCATCATGCTTCTGAATGAGCAATTCAGCTAACGTCATCCTCTTGGCTTTTCCCAATAACCCTGATTCTTTCTTTTTCAGATAATGATCTAATTCCGTCTTGATTAGAGTCATAGTCACACCAGCTCCCTGACATATATTAACATTCTCTAATACAAATTAAACGGAAAGAGTATTTTAAGAGCAAGTGATGGCAAGGCAGCTTGGTCAGAGGTAAGTTGCTCCTCTCCTTTGAGTTGTGGTAAATCAGGGACACTTCCTGTGTACATGGTGATCATGTGTGCAGCACATTTCCAGCTGCAGCTGATACCCACTTATCGGATGAAGGATCGGCAAAGCTGAGATCTTTGTGGTTAGCTCCAACAGCGAGGTGGTCACACTGCAGAAGCAAGCTGATCAAAGTCCCAGAGTGTGTGGATAGAGTGCAGAGGTATGCCATTTAGATGGGGGATCAGCCATGATCATATTGAATAGTGAAGCTGGCTTGAAAGGCTTAATGGCCTATTCCTGCTCCTATTCTCTATGTTTCACACTGTGAATGTCAAGGTTGGGGTCCTTGCTCTTGTACTCTATACCTTTGCTACGAAAGGAAAGTATCACCTAAGCCTTTTTAATCACCCAATGTGTCTGCCTGTTACCTTCAGAGATCTGTGGATATGCACAGCATGGTCCCTCTGATCATCAATAATTTCCAGGATTCTACAGTCATTTGTAATCCCTTGCCTTATTAGCCTCCCTGAGTGCATTACTTCACACTTTTCTGGGTAGAATTCAATTTTGCATTGCTCTGCCCATCTGAGCAGTCTACTGATATTCCTCTGTAGTTTAAGGGTAGTCTCTTCCCTGCTTACCATCCTATCAATTTTTGTGTCATCTATGAACTTCCTGATTGCAAAATTAAAGTTCAAATCATTATGTACAGAACAAACAGCAAGAGCCCTAGCACCGAGCCCTGTGGAACCCCACGGAAAACAGACTTTCTGTCTCGTAAGCATCTCTCTATCATCACCTCAACTTCATGACCCTCAACGAGTGTTGGATCAGGGTGCCACTTTTCATTGCACCCCATAGGCTCTTACTTTCTAACCAGTCTGCCAAGCCATCTTTATCAAGAGTCTTGTTAAAGTCATATAGACTACATTAAACACATTTCCCTCATGAACACTCCTGGTTACTTCCTCACAAAACTTAATCACATTTATCAAACACAACCTTCCGTTCACAAATCTACATTCACTATCCCTGATGAATCCACATTATCAAATGCAGATATATTCTGTTTCTCTGAATTCTTTCCAATAATTTCCCCATCATCCAGGTTAGACTGGCAGTTCTGTAATTTCCTGGTCTAACCCATCCTTCAATTTTAACAATATGATTGTATTAGAAGTCGTCTAGGAGAAAGTGAGGACTGCAGATGCTGGAGATCAGAGCTGAAAATGTGTTGCTGGAAAAGCACAGCAGGTAAGGCAGCATCCAAAAAGCAGGAGAATCGACGTTTCCTGAAGAAGGGCTCATGCCCGAAACGTCGATTCTCCTGCTCTTTGGATGCTGCCTGACCTGCTGTGCTTTTCCAGCAACACATTTTCAGTTATATTAGAAGTCCTCCAGTCCTCTGGCACCCTTGACCAGGGGACTTGAAAATTACTTCCAGGGTCCCTGACATGTCCTACATACACACACAATGTTGGGGAGACTCATCAGGTCTGGCAGCATATGTGGAGAGAGAAACACAGTTAACATTTCAAGTTCAGCATTCCTCTTCTTCAGAACTGAATGAATTTAGCCTCTGCCTCTGTCACGTATTAAAAAAACCATTTTCCAACACCTTCCAGTTCTGCAGAAGAAATCATACCAAACCTAAAATGTTAACTTTGTTTCACTCTCTACAAATGTTACAGGAGCTAGTGAGTTTCCACAGCATTCTCAGTGTTTGATTCAGATTTCTAGCAACTACATTATCTCCTGATCTCTCCTCCCTTGACAGCTTGGGGTACACCTCATCCAGATCTGCAGATTTATCCCCTTAGAAGGCTGCTAAATCCATTAGTACTTCCTTTTTCGAAGTTAATTTCTTAGAATATTTTATTGTGCTCCACTCTAACATCTAGACCTGTGTCGTCCATTTCCATTGTGAAGACTGACACAAAATATTCACTGAAGATTGCCTTGTCTTCTAGGTTCAGGCACAGATTATCTCTATTGATTGATCCCTAGTCTTTCCCGCGTTGTGTCTTTCCCTTTATATCTTTTAAAAAAAACCTTTGGATTTTCTTTTATTCTATTCATCAATTTTTTCTTATACACTCATTTTGCTTTCCTAACTTCTTTTTTAATATCGCCCCACACTTTCTATAATCCTCTACCATATTGATCCCTCCATATCTGCCACAAGCTGCTTTTTTCTTAATCCTAATCTTGATATCCCTTTACATCCAGAAACAGTAGCAATGCATTATGAATCTGTCCTCTTGCTTGCACTACCTCTTGAGACATATATTCATCTGCTCTATCCTTCTACTCACTCCTGTCTGGAACTAGGAATAATTTGAAGAACATGACCGTCAAGTCTTGCTTTCCAATTTCCTATCAAACTCCCTAACATCTGCTTTGCAGAACATCATTTTTCTTTCTTCCTATATCATTTGTCCGAATATGATCCTATCGGAAAGATGTTGTGAAACTTGAAAGGGTTACAAGGATGTTGTTAGGGTTGGAGGATTTAAGCTATAGGGAGAGGCTCAACAGGCTGGGGCTGTTTTGCCTGGAGCGTCGGAGGTGGAGGGGTGACCTTATAGAGGTTTACAAAATTGTGAGGGGTATGGATAGGATAATTAGGCAAAGTCTTTTCCCTGGGGTGGGGGAGTCCAGAACTAGAGGGCAGAGGTTTAGGGTGAGAGGGGAAAGATATAAAAGAGACCTAAGGGGCAACTTTTTCACACAGAAGGTGGTACGTGTATGGAATTAGCTGCCAGAGGAAGTGGTGGAGGCTGGTACAATTGAAACATTTAAGAGGCATTTGGATGGGTATATGAATAGGAAGGGTTTGGAGGGATATGGGCCAGGTGCTGACAGGTGGGACTAGATTGGGTTGGGATATCTGGTCGGCAATGACGGGTTGGTCTTTCCATGCTGTACATCTCTATGACTCTATAATTACAACCTCTGGCCATCCCTTCAGAATGTCCTTGAATTGTTTTGTGACATCACTGATCCTCGCACCCGGGAGGCAACATATATCTTGGGAGTCACTTGTAAAGTACAGAAGCCTCTGTCTACACTCCTTACTAATGAATTTCCTATCACTACTGCCCTATCATACCTGCCCAATTTCACCAATTCCCAGAGCAATTGACCATCTGCAATAACATAGATTTGGCTCTGCCCAATCTCCAGAGGAAAACATTTTCTCTTACCATTTTCTAAGGCTGAAAAATAGCTTGCAAGCAAGTTGCACTCTGGGGGATTCCTCCACTATCTGCCTGGTCCACTTCTTCCGTGTGGCAGTTACCCTTTCCTTCTCTGCTTATAATTACTTAAGCTACAGCATGACCACATCCTGAAATGTGCTATCCATGAACTTCTCAGCCTCGCGAATGTACCATGATGCCCTGAGGTGGTGCACAAGCTCCCAAGCCTTGAATTCGAGTCGCTCCAAATAGAGGGACCTCGCACAAACATAGTCATCCAGCTAGCCAAGAAATGCTAGGATTTTCCACATAGTCCAAGACGTTCAAATCATGGGCCTAAGCTCCTCAGACATATAATACGTAGGATATGGACCCTCTTGTTTTTATGAGACCCTTGCTCCTACTCAAGAATATACCACAGAAATCTTGCTCTTGATTATGTCCCAAGTTCCACTCAGGTCTGCAACTGATCTGTCTGTTCCTCACTTCAACTGCTCCTCTCAAGGATGCTGACTGCAAATTATTCTGCCCACAAATCTCCCCTCATTTGCTCCTCCTTTACCAGTCATTGCGTGAACAAGTTTCTCATCATGCCTCCATTGCTTATTTTGCCAATGGGAAGACAGTGATGTGGTGCTAATGGTAGTACAATAATAATGCAGAAGCCTCGACTAAGTATGGATTCAAATTCCACCATGGCAGTTACAGTAGTATGTATAGTATTAGTCATCTGATCTAAAGAAGGATTTAAATTCATTGGAAGTGCAGAGAAGGTTTACCAGACTAATGCCTGGAATGGGTGGGTGGTCATATGAGGAAAGGTATAACAGGATAGATTTGTATCTGTTGGACTTTAGAAAAACAAGTGATAACTTGATTTAAAAATAAGATTCCGAGAGATCTTGACAAAGTAGATATGGAGAGGATGTAAGAGAACATTGAACAAAGGATTATACCTTCAAAATAAGGGTTCACCCATTTAAGAAAGATTAGGCAAACTTTTTCTCTCAGAGGGTCACGAATCTTTGTAGCTCTACCTGATAAGGTGATGGAAAGAGAGACTTTGAATATTTTTGAGAGAGAGGTGGAAAGACTGTTGATGAGCAATTGGGTTAAAAGGTTATTAGGGAATATGGAGTAGGCAGGAATACAGATTTGAGGTTACAATCAGATCACCCATGATATTTTTAAATGGCAGCGCAGGCTAGAGGAGCCAAAAAGCCTAACCTTGGTCCATGTTCAGATGAATTTAAATTCACTTAATTAAACTGGAATCATAAAGCTTGTCTCTGTAACAGTGACCATGCAACTAATGTACCAATTGCTGTAAAACCACTTGGATTCCCAATACCTTTTAAGCAAGGAAATCTGTCATTCCCACCTCGCCTGACTTACTCATGACTCCAGAACCAGAGCAATGTGGTCGACTCTTTATTGCCCTCTAAAATGGCCTCGCAAGCCACTCACTTCAAGGACAGTTAGGGATGGACAACAATGTTGGCCTTGCCATTAACACATTCATCCCATAAAAGAATAAAGAAAAACATGTTAAATCTGTGCCCTCTCATTCCCAATCCTTCTATCAATGGGAGTAGATTTTCCTGATACCAGACACGTCATGACTTTGAACATCTTATGCCAAATTACCTCCAACCTTCCTTTCTCTGAGAAAAACAGTGCCAACTTCTGTTCTTGTTATTTTTCCTTCGTTCTCACTAACTTTTTTATACCTTTCCTTCAATGGTACCCAGACACTGAGGCCAAGTTTAGACATGTTTAACATAACTATCTTGCTCTTGTACTCCATGATTTGTGATTCAAGTATAAGAAACTATATGATTTATTAACCACTCTCTCAACCTGTCATTCAGGGAAGGCTATTTCTGGGAAGATCGGTTTGTCTTATAAAAAAAAGGTGGAGAAGGTTGGGCCTATGCTCATTAGAGTTTAGAAGAAGGAGATTTTATTCAAACATACAAGATTCTGAGGGGGCTGGACAGGACAGATGCTGGAAAATGTTTCCTCTCATGGTGACTGAGGCAGGCTGGGAGGGAATCTAAAACTGGGGGAACAATTTAAAAACAATTAATTGATGAAACAAAGATTAATTGTAATTTTATTGGCTGGCCTCTATGGAGTGCTTTGTTAAAAAGACACTCGTGTTAAACCAAGGTCTTTGAATAAAGTAGTTGCTAATTTGTGTCTATAAAGCCACATTTCTCTCCATGGAGACCCGATCAGAGACAATGGCATTACTGGACATGTTTGCGGATTCAGCTTCTTACATCAAGATGAAGGATGAATTATTTGAGATTAATGGTTGCGATATTTGAAACTAAATTATTGAATTACACTATTAAATGACATTATTGTGACATGTACTCATATGAGTACTGTGGAAAATTAACAAATTCACCACTTACTGCACCATCTTAGGTATCTGCGTATAGAATCTTGGTACAAAGCAGAAAAATAAAGAATGCAATGTTAAGCATCACAGTCAATCCTCTTGGCCATCACATGATGGTAAGACAGAAGTAATGGGGACATTCTATAGTCTTTGGAATACACAAATGACATGGAGAGACATTAACTCTTTTATATCTGACTGTTGGACTTGAACTTGATTGATCGATTGATTTATTATCACACGTACCGAAGCTCAGGGGAAAGTTTTGTTTACGACTAGTACAGACAGATCATAAGCAGCAAGGATGCACAGATCAAAAGGTGTAAAAGGACTTAGACAGAGTCAAACAGGTTACACTGCACAGGGTATGCATTTGGCAAGATCAATGTCAGTAAGATCAGCATTATTTGAGACTACAGAGTCCATTCATCAGTCTAATAACATGAAAGAAGCTACTGTAAATAGCTTCGAGGGGCTGGTTACAGCCACATCAGCTCCAGTCTCCCAACCTAGAAGAAGCTGTTCCTGAACCTGCTGGTGCATGTGTTCAAGCTTCTGTATCTTCTGCCTGATGGAAGAGGTTGTAGGAGATCATTACAGGGGTGCAATGGGTCTTTGATGATGTTGGCAGCCTTTCCACAGCAATGAGCTGCGTAAATGAACTTCACAGATGGAAGGTGAGCTCGACACAGAACCTTCTATAGTTTCTTACGGTCCTGGGCGTTGCCATATCAGATCATCATGCACCAGAAAGTACGCTTTCAATGGTGTATCTGTAAAGGTTGGTGAAGGTATTTATGGACATTTCAAATTTCCTGAACCACCTGAAGAAAAAGAGATGTTGTTGTGCCTTCTTGACTGTTGCATCTACGTGGGAAATCCATTATCAATTATCAACCATCGAAGGAACTTAATGCTCTCCACCCTCTGAACCTCAGCAGATGGGGACATATTCTCCTCCTTCCTTCTGAAGTCAATATCAGTTCTTTAATTTTGTTGACATTGCACCATGTCACAAAGCCCTCTATCTTCCTTCTGTATATTGACTTGTTGTTAGGTATCCATTTTACTACAGTGGTGTCATCAGCGAACATGCAGACGGCATTATCTTGGAATTTAGCAATATAGTCGAGGGTGTATAGGAAGTACAGTAGGGAGTTGAGGTTACATCCTTGGGGGTCTCCAGTAGTCAGTGTTATTGTGGAGGAGATGCAATTACCTATCTTCACTGATTGCAGTCTGTGGGTCAGAAAGCTGAGGATCCAATTGCAAAGGACGGAGCCAAGACAAAGATCTTGGAGTTCTGAGATCAGTCTGGAGGGGATAATGGTTTTGAAGGGGGAGCTTGTAGTCAATGAGCAGGAATCTTACGGAGGTGTCCTTGTTGTTCAGATATTCCAGAGGTGAGTGCAAGGCTAGGGATATGGCATTCGCCGCGGACATTTTTAGGCAAATTATAGGGGATCGAGGCAGGCTGTGAGACTTTAGCTGATGTGGGCCGTAACCAGCCTCTCAAAGCACTTCATCATTATTGAGATCAGAGCCATTGGGTGGTAGTCATTAAGGCATATTGAATATGCTTCCATTGGATGATGTAACCTTCTGGAAGAAGGTGGGGACTTTGGCTTGTAGTAGAGAGAGGTTGAAGATGTCAGTGAAAAACTCCACCGAGCGGTCCGCACAGAATCTGAGTCCTCGACCAGAGACACCGTCCAGGCCTGTTGCTTTCCTTAACTTGGCTCCCAGGAAGACCGATATGATGTCTGCAGCAGTGGCAGTGGGCACAGGTGCATCCGGGGTTATTGGGGCAGGTGTCACTACGCCATTGGTATTCTGCTCGAACCGAGTGTAGAAGCGTTGAGCGCGTAAGAGAGAGATGTGTCTTTGTCAGCTATCTTGCTCTGCTTTATTTTGTATCCTGTAATGTTGTTTAGGCCTTGCCATTAGCAGCAGGGGTCTATTTGGCTAAGGCTTGAAAATTAATCAGAACCTCCTTGCTGTAAACACAGAATCTTGAGGGAAGATTTCAACCAAGCAACCATGATTCCAAGAGAACAGAATCTATCAGAAATTAGTGTTAATCAAATCTCTTTTTCTTTTAAAACTTGCATTCTTAAATTGGCCAAGTTAGGAAAAATCTGAAACACCGCAAACCTGCATTTAATTTTTGGTTACTTGGGGAGCACATATGTTTGTGCACATTAGTGTGGAGTAAGATACATTTGAACATTTTTTAAACAGTCTTTCCAATACTTTTACCTGCATGGGTTTTAGCAATAAAACAAAATAAAACTCACTTCTTTCAAGAATGTGTGTCTGGTTTAATTCTTACAATCTGCAACGGCCTAGATACTTATTGAATTGGCAATACAACATCCTGCTTTTAAATTTAAAAAATTATTGTGGGAAAACAGGAGCAGGAAAAGAGAAAACACAGTTATATCTTCTCACCTGGTCATAACAACAGAGATGAAGAGAGTAATAAACATTTGGAATTCCCTTCTGTAGCATACTGTGGAAGCAGGGGCATTGAAAATATTCAATGTTAAATAGGTAAGTTAAATAGATTTTTGATCTTAAATAGATTTTGATGTTAAGGTTTGTTGGGGATGGACTGAAAGTGCAGTTTATGCCACAATCAGTACAGCCATGATCATATAGATTCAAGGAATGGAATGGAATGGCATACTTATGCTCCAGATTCTAATGTCATTGATACAGCATGGAGTGATGGCAAGAAACATCCAAAGAGAAAATGCCTTTCTGAGGCCAAACCTATACTAACCATTAGAGAAAATACCTTGAAGATAGCAGTGGAAAGTGAAGTAGCACAAAATGAATTAATATTCTACTCTGTTGTCTTTACCTGTGAATATGGTGGACTGTATTCCCGATATTTCCGATATCCCTTCTCCCCAGGACTGTAGTCAGACTCATCACTATAGTCAGAAAAATCATCACTGGAAGATACATGTCTCTGCAAAGACAGGTAAAGTGGAAAATCTGAAAATACAACATACCAATGTACATTTAATTTGTTATCTACTGTAACCAGATGACCCAACTATAGGAGACTATACGAAAAGGAACTCCTGTGGCACAGTGGTAGTATCTCTACTTCTGAGCCAGGAAGCCCATGTTCATGGAGGCAGTGACCTAAAGGTATTTTCACTAGACCACTAATCCAGCCACACAGGTAATGGTCTGAGGACCCAGGTTCAAATCCCGCCATGGCAGATGGTGGAATCTGCATCCAATAAAAATCTGAAGTAAGAATCTAATGTTGACCATGAAACCGCTGTTGATTTTCAAAAAAATCCATCTAGTTCACTGATGTCCTTTAAGGAAGAAAACTACCATTCTTATCTGGTCTGGCCTAAATGTGACTCCAGATACACAGCAATGTAGTTGATTCTTAAATGCCCTCTAGGCAATTTGGAGTGGTCAATAAATGCTAATCTAGGCAGCAATTCCCACAACCAAAATTAATCGAGTTCCACTTGCTCCACAGTGTGTCATGACATATCTAGAAGCCATAACAATATGCTTACTTGGCAGCAACATTTTGCAAGTTATACCACCACAAAACAGTACAGGCAGCCTCACTGCATTCGGGTATACTATGAAATTTCACTCAATTTCAAGGCCATTCAAAATCCTTGTTTTGTTTACTTTATGTCAAGAAGGTCAATGCCATAATTAGGTCACTAAAGATAAATACGGTTGCCAATATATTCCCATTTAATGGGCCAACATTTATTATTCATTCTTCACATCTTTGTGATGATGATGATGATGATGAGGTCCTTGAACCCTGCAGTCCTATAGAGTGTAGGCAGGCTAGTAGGGATGCTTGGAAAGGACTTCCAAGATTTTGACCCAGTGAAGTAAGAGTCAGGATGGAGTGTGGCTTGGAGCAGAACATTCAGGTGACAGTGTTTCCATGTGTCTGCTGCTCTTGACCTTCTAGTAGTAGCAGTTATACATTTAGAACATGCTGTCAAATCAACTACTTTTCTTTTATTGGTTGCGCTGTGATTGATTTTTTGCAGTTTGATTGGGTTTTCAAGAATACATTTGCACCAAACTTGTGCTTTTCGAACCCTGAAGGTATAGATTTCGAGATGAGAAACAAGCAACTAAAAGAATAAAGAATGGGAGCATACCAAGAAATGAACAAGAAGAGGCATTATCACAGATCCTTGAAGGTAACAGAATGTATTTATGGTGGTTAAGAATGCATATGGGAAACTATCTTTTAGCTGAGGCACAGAATATGAGTAAAAGAATTATGCTAGAATGGCATAAAATAGCATTTAGACCACAGTGAAGATACTACGTGCAATTCATTTCACTGCATTTCTGAAATCATCTGATAGCACTCTGCAGGGAATAAAGGAGACATACAAGAATATTGCTAGGATATTCAAACTATATTCAGAGATTGTATATTATGAGTTTGTAATTTTAGGGATTCAGGAATTGACGGAGGGTCCTAATAACAGTAGATAAGGAGAACTTGCTGTCCTTAGCAGATAGGTCAGTAACCAGGAGACAAAAGCCAGAAAGCAATGGTTGGCTAAAATTCATTGTCTGAAGGATGAAGAGAAAAGAAAACACACCGCATTTAAAAATTAGTTGAATATGCATTTAACTGTACAAACAAACTAAACAAATCAGGTTGCTGAGTTGCAGCCATGTAGAAAACAGATGTTCTGGCAATAATGGGGGCCTACCTCATAAAAAGACAACATTGGATACTAAGTATTTCTGGAAGATGTTCCAAAAAGACAGGCAAGGAAAGAAAGAAGGGTGGCAAGATTGGTTAAAGGAAATACTACAATGCTGAGAGGACCAAGGACTGAATTTATTTGATTCAAGCTAAGAAGTACTATTGGACTATCTACTAATGAGAAAAATAGAGAAATGCAAATTTGCAAGGACAGTATAGATAGCTTCAACAACTATACAGTAGATATAAAGGGGACTTCAATTATTCAAGTACAGACTAGGATAATACAAAGGGCAAAGAGGGACGCATTTACAAAATATGGCCAAGAAAATTACTTTACATCAGTATAGTTCCAATGAGGAAGGAGCCACTGTTGGATCTAATTCTGGGAAATGAAGTGAATTAAGTGTCAGCGGGGTTTTAATTTGTTGTTTTCCAGGCATGGTGGTGGTGGTGGTTGGTGGATGGCGGGGAATGAAGGCAGAGGCTATTTAATTCAGTAAAGTGTGAACTGATATATTGTGATAGGAAGACTGCAATTCTTAATTAAGTGCAGGAATTGAGAGATTGAAAATATAAGTGCACAAATGATAGAAAGCAGAACAGATTGAGAAAATAGTCAAAAGACATTCAGGATGCTTGGCTTTAAAGTGGAGTAATAGCATACAAAAGCAAGGCAGTGATAAATTTCCATAAATATTGTCCCCAGTTTTGGGCACCACAGTTCACGAATGATACAAGGCTTAGGAGAAAATGGAGTAAATATCTGCAAGAATGATTCTAGGAATGAAGGACTTCAATCACATGAACAGACTGTTATTCCTTCAGCAAAGAAAATGTTGAGGGAAGAACTGATGGAGGAATTCGAAATGAGGGGCCATGTCAGACACTGGCAGAAGATTGGAGAATCTGAGACATCAATACAAGTTGAATGACAAAGTAAAAGATTGATACAAAGAAAATAAATTTTACACCAGCAGTCAGGATTTGTAATTCACTGTCAATGTTGGAAACACATTCATCATTGTTCTTGCAGAGCCAGACATTACAAGCCAATGACTTCCTTCTGCACTGTAACCATCCTAAGATTCTATAACTCTCAGGCCAAGTTGCTCTTGTGCTGGTTCTTTGCTGGAACCATAATCTACCAAACAAAGAAAAAATATAGTAAGTGGGAATTAGACTACATAGGTTTGTTTTTACACAGACACACGCACTGGGCTGAATGCTACCCTCGTGTTGTAACTTTTTATACAGAACTCCACATATATCAAGCAATCTGGAATCATATAGGCCTTGTTCTGTGATTAAAATACAGTGAATCGCCACAGTAGAAATTGCACACTGAAAAATGGCTGCATGAGCATGTAAATTTTAAAGGGATCATAACATCCAAGTTACATATAACAACGCAGCACCAGAACAGGTCATTCAGCCCACCATATGTGTCAAATATGAGTCTATTCTAAACTAATCTTGCCTGCCTGCACATGGTCCATATCCCTCTATTCTGTCAAAATGCCTCTGAAACATTGTTATTGTCTCTGTTTCTCCACTTTCCCTAGCAGTGCATTGCAGGCACCTATTACCCTGTGTAAAAAACATTCCTCTCACTTCTCCTTTAAATGTTTACCTTCTCATCTTAAACCTAGAATGTGACATGTTCACCATGGGAAAAAGACACCAACTATCCACCCATTTCATAATTTTATACACGTCTGTCAGATCGCTCTTCAGCATCCAATAGTCTAGCTAAAACAATCCAAGTTGGTCTAAACTCTCCTTATAGGTAGTACAGCTCTATTCCAGGCAACATTCTCGTTAACTTGGGATTGCTGGAAAACCTCAGCCAGTCTAGCAGCATCTGTGGAGAAACATCAGAGTTAATGTTTCGGGTTCAGTGACTCTTCCTCAGAACTGATGGTAACTGGGAAAATGTCAGTTTATATGCAGAAGGCAGAGTGGGGGGAGGGGGTAAGGAATAAATGATAGGTGGGGATAGAGCCCAAAGAGACAGAAGAACAGTTGGACAGACAAAGGATGGATAACGATCTAGCTAGGAGGGTGAATAGCTATTAATAGAGACTGTTAACAGATAATAATGGCTGTATAGTAGCAGACTAAGTGATAACAAGGCCTGGTGTGTGAGGTTTGGGGTAAGGTCATGGGAGAGCTCAAGTCCTTAAGTTGTTGAACTCTATACTGATTCTGGAGGGCTGCACGGTCCCCAAGTGGAAAATGAGGTGCTGATCTTCCAGTTTGCACTGAGCTTCACTGGAGCACTGCAGCAAGCCTGAAACAGACATATTGGCCAGAGAACACGGTAGCGTGTTAAAGTGGCAGGCAACTGAAAGGTCTTTTTTGCAGACAGAATGCAAGTGTTCTGCAGTCATCCAGTGTATGCTTTGTTTCCCCAATGTGAGCAGCCAGTGCAGTAGACTAGATTGCGTCAAGATTAGAATGGCGCTGGAAAAGCTCAGCAGGTCAGGCAGCATCTGAGGAGCAGGAAAATCGACGTTTCGGGCAAAAGCCCTTCATCAGGATCCCAGCAGTACTCACCTTCACAAGATTGGGTCAAGTGCAGGTAAAGTGCTACTTCACCTGCAAAGTGTGTTTGGGCCCTCGAATACTGAGAAGGGTGGAAGTAAATGGATAAGTGTTACGTTTTCTGTAGTTGCAGCGGAAGGTGCCATGAAGCTGTAGTGAATCTGTTGGGAGTGAAGAAAGAGTGAACCAGGCTGTCCTGAGGGGATTATGTGTCTGGTGGTAGCATCTCAGTGGAGGTAGTGGAAATGGCAGTTAATGATCCTTTGGGTGTGGATACTGGTGGTCTGGTAGGTAAGGACAACAGGGACCCTATCGCTGTTGTGGGAGGGAAGGGAGTGGTGAGGGCTAAAGTGCAGATATCTGACCCAGCTGAGGGCAAGGTCAACAACAGTACTGAGGAATCCTCTCTTGAGGAAGAAAGTGGATAGTTCAGAGGCTCACTTGTCAAAGTTGTCATCATCGGATCAAATGTGATAGAGATGGAGGAAATGGGAGAATGGAATAGATACTTTACAGGAAGCAGGATGTGAGGATATATAGTCCAGGCAACTGTGGGGGTCGGTGGGTTTACAGTGAATATTTACTCCTTATGCCCTCCCCCTCACCATATCTTCTGCATTTAAACTGACATTTTCCAAGCTACTATCAGTTCTAAGGAATGGTCACTTGACACGAAACATTAACTCTGATTTCTCTCCACCGATGCTGCCAGACCTGCTGAGCTTTTCCAGCAATCTCTACTTGTGGTTCTGATTTACAGCATGCGAGGCTCTTTCAATTTTGATTCTGGTCAATTTCTTTTTCACCCTGTCAAAAGCCTCAGATCCTTCCTACAGTGTGGTGTGGAGACTGCACAATACCCCAAATGTTTTATACGTTTGCAACATTACTTGATGTTATAGAATCATATAATCCTACAACACGGAGACAGGCCCTTCAGCCCAAACTGGCCCATGCCAATCAAAATATCTATCCACTCTAAGCCCATTTCCCTGCACTTGGCGTATATCCTTCTAAACCTTTTCTATCCATGCGTTTGTCCAAGTGTCTTTTAAATGTTTTTAATATACACGCACTCCCACTGGCAGCTCATCCCATATATGTAACACCCTCTGTGTAAAAAGGTTGCCCCTCAGGTTCCCATTTATTCTTTACCCACTTACCTTAAACAGATGCCTTAAAGTCCTCG
This sequence comes from Hemiscyllium ocellatum, assembly GCF_020745735.1. Lineage (NCBI taxonomy): Eukaryota > Metazoa > Chordata > Chondrichthyes > Orectolobiformes > Hemiscylliidae > Hemiscyllium > Hemiscyllium ocellatum. The sequence continues at coordinate 18,599,946 of NC_083447.1, read as the reverse complement.
ATTTCCCCAACCCTGGGAACAATATTAAGTGCATTCACCCTATCCACACCTTTCATGATCTTAAACACTTCCATAAGATCTCCCTCAGTCTCCTACATGCTAAAGAAAAACATCCAACCTTTCCCTATAACTCAGACCATTGAGTCCTGGCAACATCTTTGTAAATTTCTTCTGCGCTCTTTCCAGTCTAATAACATCATTCCTAGAGCAAGGTGACCAAAACTGAACACAATACTCTTCAGTGCAGCCTCACCAAAGTCCTGTACAACTTTCTATAATACTCAATGCCCTAACTGATGAAGGTCAGTGTGCCAAAAGCCTTCTTCATTGCCATGTCAACCTTTGACTCCCAGCCAATATTGTTAACTTGAGACATAGCTGTCATTAGTGCATCTATCTTAACTTGAGCATTGCATGTACGTAAGTTCAGTTGATATTGAATATTAGGGCTGATTACCTTGTGCTTTGATTTCCGTTTCTTTTTTGACCTCTTCTTTTCTTTTTCTCTTTCTTTTTTTCGTTTTCTCTTCATCCTACGATGGGATTTGTCCTTATCCTTATCTTTCTCATCATCCTCATGATCCCGTTCCTGCTTTTCACATTTGTCTTTAATTTTCTCCTGTGACTCCTCTTGAGCTTCGACTTCCTCGCCATCATCTTCTAATTCTCCTTCTTCCAGTTCTCCTTCTTCCCTACATTACCAGAAATGAATCATCAAAGGCAGAAATTGGCAGTACAGACAAAAGTGATTAATTAGCAATTAAGCAAAAAAATCCTAGAATGACCTTATGATGCCAGTTATAATCCAGCGAATGAAAACGATAAATCAATTGTTCTTTGTTGGGATCAGAACTGACCACCACCCAATTCCACTGAGTACAGAGACAAAAGCAGGATGCAAACTTCACTGTCCAAGCTAAAGTAGCCATCATGTGGAGGTTCCGGCATTGGACTTGGGTGGACAAAGTTAAAAATCACACAACAGGTTATAATCCAACAGGCTTATTTGGAAGCACTAGCTTTCAGAACTCTGCTCTCCATCAGCCGCATTCCAAAACCTAGTGCTTCTAAAGAAACCTGTTGGAATAGAACCTAGTATTGTGAGAGTTTTAACTTCAAGCTAAAGTGAAATAGCATAGTAATTCTAACAAGAACCTGACTCAGAAATAGCAACATACTCATAGCTCAATATTATAATCTACCAATGAGTTAAATTGATTGTAACTTTAAAGAATAATTTCATTAATCATACGATTAAACAATATTGCTATGGAAGCAATACTTCCAATTCTCTGTTGGTATGTCAGTAATGCTTTGGGGGTTGGGTTCCACATGTCTCAAGAGCCCTGTTCTACCTCAAAATACTGGTTATTGGTCACTCAAGAGACCAGACAGTGAAATTCAATTGTTGATTCACTATATTGAGGCAGAAACCAGCATACGTGAAATTGAGGACTCTTTGAATTTCTGTATTTTCAGCACGCTACATTTTTTGTGAGAATCCTAAGTAGTAACACAAGAAAGTTATTCCTGTCCTCACCTGAATTCAGAATAACTTTCTCCCTTTCTAACCTCACAAGGACTCAGATCAATTGTAGAACATCAACGTCTTGGTTGAAGGTAGTGAGCTCTGCACAGACTGAAGGTTGATGTTGAACCTTCTGATTTGTAGAATGGCAATAGTGGTATGACACCAGAAAAGTAGAGCTATCCCAATGAATCAACACTGAGGTCGTCAATACTTGCGGCAAGTACACCAACAAGGTCCCAAGATTTGGTCTGCGGTGAAGCTAATTGAACTCAAACACAGTTCATGTACAAATGCTGCATGCTGGCTTTAGTTCCCAATTCTGAAGAAAGAGTTTCCACCCTGAACACATTCCTAAAGGAAAATATGTGCTGATGATTGGCGAAAACAAGCAGCAACAAGGGCTATGGCTTTCTCCAACATTAAACTTCCATCACACCTACATGTTCACAGTAAGATCCATCAAGAAATTGGACTCCAGCAAGAAAGAAGCAATGGCTCAGAAATGGAAGAAAGTCAGAGGAAAAACTGTTTTCACATTTCTGGCATTTTACTTTGTATTACTGGTTTGCTAAGAACAGGTAACGAGGTAAGAGTTAAAACTTAGGAAATTAAACAATAAAGCAAAATTCAAACATGACCTTTTTCTACTTTAAAAATTGCACATCTACGAAGTTGTTTTTATTGCAAAAAACCGAAAGGCAAATGTAAGCAATCAATGACTTACATAATGCAGTTTACATGCCTTTTGTTTTTATATGGAATCAATGTGGAATTCACAAAGCAGTAATGCAAGTTTTTGAAGGTACAAATTCAAAAATATAACTTTTCAAGTCATAACAAAATCTAATAATAATTCAAAAATACTACCCAAAGAAAATATTTGCCATAAACAGAAGTGATCTCTAGTCTCTGTTGAGTTAGGTCTCAGCCAACAGCAATATTGATGAATTATGTAAAATTATGAATTTTTTAAACCTTCGTTTCACTGTGCTGAAGAATGAACAAGAAGCTAGTGAAACTGTTCTTGATTATCACATAACATCTGGGGCAGTCAACACACATTGGTGATAGCGAGGATCAAACTTGGATGTGGTATTTTTTCCTCCACCTATGACACTGACTCACTGCAATGTTTCGTATCACTTAGTTATGGTATAATAAAGAACCTGTATGATATTGGGTAAGTAACTAAATTTAAGTATAAAGTTAAAGGCCACACAATTTCCACTCCTAGATATTTCCATTTCCTGTGCAGTTGCTTCGATGGGTACAAGAGAGAGACATGGTAATTCACTCCCAGTCTCATTTGCCTGAACAAGGTTTCTACCTAATGTTCAGACTTTCATACCTTTTTCCTTCAACTGAAGTCTCTATAAAAACTCTAACATCCATTAGCTGATTCTTGGTGAAAACCAACGGCAAATTGTCAGGCCACAGTTCTCTCCCAAACACCATAATAGTTCTGACAGAGGATGCTGCACAAAACTTTAACATTTTTTTGTCAAACGTTGACTGTCAAGCAGTGTATCTTCCATCATTTATGTCTTTAACAAACTTTCCTTTGTAAGTTTAATTGTGCCATTATGAAACACACACAGTTAACACTTAAAATTGAAACTATTTGCATGCATATATTGTTAAACATCAAGCAGCTTTGTTCAAATTTATTGTATCACTAAAATGGCAACTGTTCATTGTCATAGTCATACAGCACACAAACAAACTCTTCAGTCCAATTTGTCCATGCCAACCAGATTCCTAAATAAATCTGGTCCCATTTGCCAGCATTTGGCCCACTTCCCTCTTAAACCCTTCCTATTCATATACCCATCCAGATGCCTTTTAAATGCTGTAATTGTACTAGCCTCCACCACTTCTTCTGGTAGCTCATTCCATACATGCACCACACTCTGCATGAAAAGTTGCCCCTTAAGTCCCTTTTAAATCTTTCCCCTTTCACCTTAAACCTACACCCTCTAGCTTTAGATGCCTCCACTGCCGGGAAGATACCTCGTCTATGTAAGCTATCCATGCCCCTTATGAATTTTTAAAACTCTATTACATCACCCCTCAGCCTCCAATGCTCCAGGAAAAATAGTCCCAGTCTATGCAGCCTATCCATACAGCTCAAAATCTCCCTGCTAACTTTCATCTGATAATTTTAAATGAGAACATACCTGAGGTAATTTTCTCTACTCCTGAAGGAGTTGAAATATATTTGGTCACCCTCTAATACATTAACCAAGTGGTGGTTCTTTATGGAAGCCTAGACATGGAAAGTTAACAAGCAATTCTACAACCTGTGACACCATTTGCCAACCCAGCTTCACCTAATATCATAAAAATTTTCCACTACCAGCTATTAAACTGCATTTAGGAAAGTGAACCTCATTTGACCCGTTCCTTCCCTGGCTCTGGGAAATTAAAGCCAAGTGAAGCACTGCTGGTGCAAAAATCAAACAACCCAAAACAAAAAAACTAATGTCAAACCTCACAGCCTCCTGGCTTGTACTGCTCAATAAAGAAACAGCATGCAACTTTACTGACTAGATATTAGGAACACAACACTTCGAACTTTTTAAAGCCTCTTTAAATTGGCGTCTATAGATCAATGTCTACTAATATCGGAAAGATCTTTGCATCATTTCAAACCTACCCTTATACACAATACCCGCTTTCACATCCCATCATTGGTGGCTGTGAACTCAGCCATCTAAGGCCTAAACTCTGACATTCCTACCTAAACACTCTCCAGCTCTTTATCCTGAAGCATTTCAAACACCTGGTTTTTGGACAAGCTTCTAGTAATCTGTCCCAAAAACCTATTCTTTAGCTCCGTGTCAATTTCTTTGGATAATTATTGTCCTGTATAAAGTGTTGGGTGCTTTAGCTAATATAAAAGCAAGCTGTTGATTTTTCAGTAGACTTAACACCTAAACCTTTACGTCATTCACTCCATTTTATATAAATTTATAGCTTAAAAAGAAATGAGGACTTTGTTAGGAGACTAGAAGAATTTCACTTATGGTGAACTTAAATAGAGACTGGGCTGGAACAATGCTGAGCAGAGACAAGCTCTATCCCAAAAGAATTCTTTTGGGAAAAAGAAATCAGATTTTATGTGCCTCCCAATACTAGTTTTACAGTGATACTAACAGAAATCTGATAACTGTCCTGTCCATCTTCAGAGACAGTGAATGGTATATGAGGACCTTAAAATAGTGACATATAGTCAGAGAACATCTTATATCCAACATACCAGCTTCCCAATTCTGATATAAAAGAGGTAAACATCCCACTTTAAATAGGAACAGTATGGTCTATATATGAGTATGAGTATATTAAAAATGAACACGCAGAGGGTGGTACGTGTATGGAATGAGCTGCCAGAAGTAGTAGTGGAGGCTGGTACAATTGCAACATTTAAGAGGCATTTGGATGGGTATATGAATAGGAAGGGTTTGGAGGGATATGGGCCGGGTGCTGGCAGGTGGGACTAGATTGGGTTGGGATATCTGATCGGCGTGGACTGGTTGGACCGAAGGGTCTGCTTCCATGCTGTACATTTCTATGACTCTATGACAGGAATTTTTTTTTAAGACTGAAAACCAACAGGACTGAGGAATATATATTCAGCGCGCTAGCAGCACACATGCGGGAAATCTTTAGTGACACGACTAAGGATGTTGATATAGAATTTCAACCATTTCAGGTTGTTGCTAGCCGCCTCATGAGCAATGTGTATTTTCAAAATGAAGGAACTCATATCTTCACACCAAAACATCGCAAAATAAAGTCAGTACTTCTGGCTTATCTTCGAAAGCTACAGCTAGGTTTTTTTTTACAATATTTCTTTCATAGAGTGTTGGCAGTAAAGCCAGTATTTGTTGCCCATCCTTAATCGTCTTTACCTAAGGAGCTTGCTAGGCCATTTGAAGAGGACTGTTAAGAATCAACCATATAACTTTGATCTGGAGTCATAAGTAGGCCAGCCAGTATAAAGACAATAGATTTCTATTCCTAAAATGATGCTAGTGAACTAGATTTTTTTTTAAAACAATCCATGGTAGTCAACATGATCATCATTACTGAGACTAGCTTTATATTTCACTTGACAATTGCATTCAAGTTCCACCAGGATATTCAAGATAGCACTTGAAAACACCCCCCAGGTCTTAGGCCTGGGTTTCTGGATTACTGCTCCAATGGAATTATGATTGTGCTATCATTTCCCCAAATAAATCAATATACTTTTTAGTTACTGGAAAATCTGGAGACCTACGTAGCTTGTATTTGCATAAATAGAATTATGGAGTATATAGTGCATAAAAATAGGCCAATCGCTCCCTTTCCCAGCATATACTTGTCTCAAATACTCTTAATTGCACTTATATCATTCAATTCAACTATTCCCTTAAACTACATTCTTACCAATCTTTGAGTAGGTTTCTTCTGAATTGTCTACTGGATTTCAAATCAATTATCTTATATTGATGGCATATAGTTTCTTCCCCACAAGATTAAACATCTTCCCCATATGCATGCTATCAAAACCTTTCATCATTTTAAAGACCTCCGTAAGGCCACTGCCCTATTTTTCAATTCAGAGAAATGACCCTGCTTGTCAGTCTTTCCCTGATATGAACACCCATATATTTGTATTATCGTTATAAATCCTCTGCATCCTCTCCATTATCCACACACCAATGTAATAACATGGTGAACAAAACTGCCACAGTAGTGAGTGTCGTAACCAAGGTTCAAGAAGCTGAACATAATATCCCCCAACTTTTCAATTCCAACTAAGTGGGGCAAAGGACCATTCTATTGACACCAGGAATTAGGTGTCTTTGAAAAAAGCACCAGTCTAGAGATAATGGCAGTTTTCTGCAATTATTAGCCAGAACTCTTCCACAACCACCATTAATCTAGAAGGCTGTGAAAAGTCTAGATGCAAATGCAGTAAAGCATTCAAAAGTATCGCATTACAGTGTTTCATACAATGAGCCTTTGTCCTAGTGAGCAGGAAAGAACATTCCAGTCTCTGAAAACTGGATTTAACATCCAATCAGGCACTCTTACACCTGATCATCATAATCCCTATTTACATCCAACTGAAACACTCTGGTCAGGTTAACAACATATCATGTGGAAAACCGGAAATGTTCAAGAAGGCAAAAACCATGATCTTTTGAATATTGAAGCAGTGGAAGAAATAGGATGCCTCATATGCCGCTCGGCACAGAAAAGACAAATTAGTCTTGATATGGCTACGTTAAACAATTACAATTATTGACAATTTTCTACCACTATTATAAATTGCCAACAAAGTCTCACTATCAATACAAACAAACAATGCAACTTTCTCAACTTATTTCACTGTACAAATGAATTTTCTCCCCATCTCATTTACTGGAGATATTGCATCATACTCAAGTTGCAACATGGTACTGAGTACCTTCAATCTCCTTCGTAGGATTATTCTTCATGTGGGAAGGTTAGTTAATTTTTCCATAATGCAGACATAACAATAGAACCCAATCCTCTCCTTAGGTGATGTCCACATACAATTGTCCTTCCAACATCAATCAGATATTCTCTCCTTTAAGAGGCACTGTAGCATCCTCATTATCTGTAGACTTCACATCTACATAGCTCAAAGCTTTTACTAATTGAGCCACTGGGAAAACACCATCCTTTTAGGTAAATAAGTCCAACAGATGGAGTCATAACAATGATGTAATAATTTACAGTCTTTCATATCATTCCCCTTTCCTTTTCCTTAAACTCCCATTGCATCCTAGCTTCAATATTACCTGATCTAGCCTGAAGGCACTGTCAGAAATCATTTAAAAGGTGGGATTGAGTTACTAGTCTACCTAACTTTTTGAACTGCTTGGCATTTGCTGCTGCCAGAAATGGGAGCTCAATAAATGAGAGAACTTTTCCTACTCCCTGATAAACAAATATTCTGCACCAATTCAAAGAACCCAGATTATCCTGTCCTTGAAGAACAATGAAAAAAAACTTTGTTGCTAACTCTTAAAATTATGATTCACAAGAAGATGATCAACATGACAGGATTGTCATTTGTAATTAGATAAACAGTAAATGAGAATTACCTACATTTTATTATTTAATTTTGTCTTTCAAACTGATCTTAAATTTCCCAACCCCATTCCAAACTTTCCTTGCATAATTCCATGACTTTGCAAATGAGTTGATGTAAATGATGCTCAAGTTTAATGTAAAAATTGGTAATAATATACCTAAAGTCTGCTCTTTGATGGCTTGATGATTCAAATTGGGAAAAGCAAGTTCAATTTGAAAGAGGGAATTGAATTATGAGGAAAAAAGTGGCTCGTCCTCATTAAATATCTATTGTTTATAAATTATCATCCTGTCATGTCAATCAAACTCCTAGCTAGGTTCTATGTTACCCCAAATACAATGAGTTTTATAAATTACTGAAGCAAAACAGTTATTGATACAATCATGACCATTGTTCACATCATAACTACACTGTCCAGGTTAAAAGATTAAGCTATTCAGTATTGACACATGAACTTAATTTATCAAGATCTTCAGGTTTGTACTTACCCCATAAATGGACTCTACATGTACCTCAAATTTCTTTGATGAGACCTATTTCAAGTCATATAATGATTTTGCCAATGTCGGGATTACCTATGTTAATTAACTCCAGGGTATTGATAAAATAACTTTGGTTTATAAGTGATTTTCAATAAAGGCAGAGTTCAACCATAGCAGCATTTTGATCCATAACTAATATCGAAAATGCAGTTGAATTCAACCTGCAATGACTGACTCCCATTTCAATGTTGTCCTAATCTGCCTGCTGATTGAAAATGACAATGTCTCAAATTACTCTATTAGTGGCAAATGTTACTAGTACTATATTTACTTATATAATTCATAGTCAACAATTTGAATTTGGAAGGGTAAAATCTAAGCTGTATTGTTGAGTGTTTTCAGTTTGTATGGACATAAAAAAAAATGTTCACCATTTCACTTTATTGATATCCTAATGGCAACACTGGAACTTTTTTTTCGTAACAGGAATAAAATTACATCTACAAAAGAAATGTACAGCAAGGGACTCATTAGCATTCATTACTGAAGAAATTGAAATTAACGAAGAGTTGTAATTTGTTTTTCTTTGCAAACAAAGGAATGAATGTTTCACAATGACCAGCAAATACTGTACAAACAGAAGGTTTTTTTTAATATGGTTACAACAGATTTTGAAAGGATCAAACTGAAGCCACGTTAAAAAAAAGAATAAAACTTGGGTAGTTGTATTTGTGAGGGGATTGGAAAGTCATGTTTGAAAATTGATCATGCATATTTAAAATAAAATCACAAACAGATCAAGATAGATTCAAAGCAGGTTTAAAACAAATGATAAATGTTTTCCCATTTACAATGGGGACGCTGGGTAAAAAAAATCGAAGTTCAAAGGTCAATTGCCGATGTCCTTTAACCGGGCTGCGTTTTGTTAAAGGACTATAGAGGAAAGAATAAGCATCAATGAAATAAAATTAATAAGCATACAGAAATAGGCCCTACTGTAAAAAGAACTCCTTTGCATTAAAGACATAGCCACATTGCACTCCACCACCCAAGCATGCGATTAGGCCTTAAATCACCCCTTAGTTCCTTCTTTTTATATATGAAAAGGATATTTATATATATAAAATCCAGCGAACCAATTTTCAAGAGGATTTAGAATGAGAAAAAAAATCCTTCTTTAAAAAATGTTAATCCACAGATACATTCCTCTACCTTCCGTTTCCAAGGTTTCCCTTCAGAAAAATTGACCTTGGTAGATTGTTGGATAATTTGTTGTTGTTTTTATATAAATATATAAAAAGAGAAATGTTGGATAAAAAGGTTGTTTTTACTCGACCTTTCGTCTCCTGACTCAATGAGGTTGATGTTGTTGTGTTCGTTTTGGGGGGACTGCTTGTTGGAGGAGGTGAGGCTGAGGCTTTCGAGAGACATTTTCTCTCTCGCTCTCTCCCTTTTGTCTTTACTCAAAAATTATATATCTCTCTCCTTATTGGAAAAAAAATTACCACCGGGCACTGCAATTGAGCTCTCACTGATTCTTGAAATAGGAAATAAACGGTTCTGTTGTTACTGCTTAAGCGTTTTGATATTGGCAGCTATTTTCTCGGTGCTTTTCTGTGCGGATCCGACCCCCGGGTGTCTCTCCATTACACACACTGACTGAAAGAGGAAGAAAACACCTTCCACAACATGGCGCCCGCCCGCCGGCTCAGCGCCGTGACGCACAGACGAAACGAAAAAAGGCTGACGGAAATTCACGAACGCAACTGGCGGAAATCCCCGAGGTGCTATTCCCTCTTCAGCGTTCGCACCGTTCGTGGATGGAGGATGTGTTGATGCCCCGCCTCGATGAAGTCGCCGCCAGCCGGAAGCACCCGAAGCGCTCGCCGGGGGGGGGGGGGCACGGTAACGTCATTGCCACGGAAATCCACGAATTGCCGAGCAACGTTTTTTCACGGAAAGGCGCGAAGTGTGTAGGTAACAGTAAAGATTGTTTATATTCATAGCGTTGGTCTTGTCTACCTTCTCATTTACTATACGTATTGGAGTTTTGAAGAATGATATGAATAACATTGAGTTAAAGCAGTATGTGCATCAACAAACAGTATAAAGGTATCAAAACATTAAAGATTCTTAGGGGACTTTACAGGGTAGATCCTGAGAGGTTGTTTGCTCTGGTATGAGGGTCCTGGACCTGAGGGCATACTCTCAGAGTAAGGGATTGCCCATTTAAGACAAAAATGACAGGCTTTGGTTTCCCTCAAATGATGGTGAATCTGTGACAATAAAAAAAGAAATTGCTAGAAACGCTCAGCATCTGTGGAGATAAATCAGAATTAATGTTTCAGGTTCAATGACCCTCAGAACTGATGGTGGTGAGGAAAAAGTTGTTTTTGGGGTGTGGTGGGGATTAGTGAATAGCAGACCACATAATAACAAGGGAGGGGAGGGGGTGCTGAGTAAGGATAAGGGAGGAGGTCTTTCAAGCCCTAAAAAACCCAAGCTGAAAATGAGGAGCACTGCAGCAAACCTGAGACAGAGATGTTGGGCAGGGAAGCTGGTGAAATGCCAAACAGAAGCACTCTGTGTACAAAAAAAGGTCCTGGGCTTCCAGTTCCTTGCCAGGTCAACACCACCATGTTCCTTGGTCAACATCTCTGTCTCAGGCTTGCTGCAGTGAACTAGTGCCACTCAATTACCACTTGGGAACTCCACAGTTCAACAAGTTTAGGGCTTGAGGCACCTTCTCCAATATCTTTACTCCAGCCCCCACACACCAGGCCTTGTTATCATATAGAACATAGAAAAATACAGCGCAGTACAGGCCCTTCAGCCTTCGATGTTGCGCCGATCCAAGCCCACCTAACCTACACTAGCCCACTTTCCACCATATGCCTATCCAATGCCCGTTTTAATGCCCATAAAGAGGGAGAGTCCACCACTGCTACTGGCAGGGCATTCCATGAACTCACGACTCGCTGAGTAAAGAATCTACCCCTAACATCTGTCCTATACCTACCACCCCTTAATTTAAAGCTATGCCCCCTCGTAATATCTGACTCCACGTTGCTTATCACTTCCTCAAAGTATGCTAACAAATTAATCAAACATAATTTCCCTTTCACAAAACAACGCCGGCTCTGCTAATTGAATGAGATTTCTAAATGCCTGATTATAACTCATTTAATAACGGACTCGTGCATTTTCCATAGTTTAAGATGATATCTCCTATTTTATTTGAATTGTGACATTATATTTGCTATATGCTGCTTGGCAGTCTGATAAGACCTTTCCAAAATTAAAACCAATGCATGATCTGCTTTTGTACACAACCCATTGTTAACCACTTATCGTTTATTCCTTACCCCCTCCCTATCTTCTGCATTAAAAAAAAATCCTCGCTACAGTCAGTTCTGAGGATCATTGGACCTGAAACGTCAACTATAATTTCTGTCCACAGATGCTGCCAGACCTGCTGAGCTTTTCTAGCAATTTCTGTTTTATTGCAGGAAATTGAACATGAGATTCAGAGTGAGCTTGCCAATTGGATACAAAATTGGCTTTATAGTAGGAAACAGAGGGTGGTGGGGTTTTTTTTGGACCAAAGCCCTGTGTTCTATAGGGATCAGTACTAGGTACACTTTTGTTTGTCATTTGGATGAAAATATAGGAGGCATAGTTTGAAAATAACACCAAAATTAGTGGTAACGTGGACAGAGAAGAAGATTATCTGAGATTACAAAGAGATCTTGATCAATTGGGTCAAAGGGCTGAGGAGTAGCAGATGGACTTTAATTTGGGTAATGTGAGGTATTACATTTTGGTAATACAAACAAGGATAGGACTTATACAATTAATGGTAGGGCCCTGGGTCATGCTGTAACACAAGGAGACGTAAGGATTCAGTGCATAATTCTTTGAAATTTGCATTATAAGTAGACAGTGGTTAAGAAGGCATATAGCACACTTGTCTTCATTGCTCAGACTTTTGAGTAAAGGAGTTGGGGTTATGTTGAGGTTGTCCAGGATATTGGTGAGGCCTCTTCCAGACTACTGTGTTCAGTTCTGGTCGCCCTGCTTTGGAAGCATACTACTAAACTGGAGAAGGTTTAGAAAAGACTTACCAGGAAGTTGCCATGAATAGAGGGTTTGAGATACAAACATAGACTGGAAAGTCTGGAATCTTTTTCACTGAGGTTGTATAGGTGGTTGAAATTTATTAAATCATGAGGGGCAGAGATACAATTGAGGTTTAGGGTGTAGGTTTGCTCGCTGAGCTGTAGGTTTGATATCCAGACGTTTCATGACCTGGCTAGGTAACATCATCAGTAGTGACCTCCAAGTGAAGCAAAGCTGTTGTCTCCTGCTTTCTATTTATATGTTTGTCCTGGGGGGGTTCGTGGTGATGTCATTTCCTGTTCGTTTTCTGAGGGGTTGATAGTTGGTATCTAGATCTGTGTGTTTGTTTATGGCGTTGTGGTTGGAGTGCCAGACCTCTAGGAATTCTCTGGCATGTCTTTGCTTATCCTGTCCCAGGATAGATGTGTTGTCCCTGTCGAAATGGTGGGTTTTTTTTCATGTGTGTAGGGCTATGAGGGAGAGAGGGTCATGTCTTTTTGTGGCTAGCTGGTGTTCGTGGATCCTGATGGCTAACCTACTTCCTGTTTGTCCTACGTAGTGTTTGTGGCAGTCCTTGCATGGAATTTTGTAGATGACTTTGGTTTTGTCAATGGGTTGTACTGGGTCTTTTAAGTTTGTTAGGTTTTGTTTGAGAGTGTTGGTGGGTTTGTGTGCTACTAGGATTACGAAGGGTCTTAGTAGTCTGGCTGTCATTTCTAAAACTTCTTTGATGGTTAGGTGGTTAGGGTTTCTGGCTGTGTTTGGTCTGTTGTCGTGGTTTGTTCTTGAGGAATCTGCGGACTGTATTTTTTGCGTATCCGTTCTTCTTGAATACGTTGTATGGGTGGTTCTCCTCTGTTTTCCGAAGTTCGTCTATGCTGCTGTGTGGTGACTCTTTGGAATAGTGTTCTGATACGGCTTCGTTAGTGTGTTTTGGGATGGTTGCTGGTGTAGTTAAGTATTTGGTCAGTGTTTGTCGGTTTTCTGTATACACAGGTTTGTAGTTTTCTGTTGTCCTTTCTTTCGACTGTGACGTCCAGGAATGGGAGTTTGTTGTCGGTTTCTTCCTCCTTGGTGAACTTTATGCCTGTGAGGGTGTTGTTGATGATGTTAAATGTCTCTTCTATCTTGTTTCGTTTTGGGATGACAAAGGTGTCATCTACGGACCCAGATTTTTGGTTTGATGGTTGGTAGAACTGTTTGTTCTAGTCTTTGCATTACAGCTTCTGCTATGAATCCTGATAGCAGAGATCCCATGGGTATGCCGTTGGTTTGTTTGTAGATTGTGTTGTTGAAGGTGAAGTGGGTGGTGAGGCACAGGTTCACTAGCTTCATGATGTTTTCGTTGGTAATGTAATTGATGTGGTTAGGGTGTGTGTGATGGTCTCTTCTAAAAGTGTGGTGTTTCCTTTGCCAGGTCGATGTTGATGGAGGTGAACAGTGCTGTTATGTCGAACGAATGAGATCATTGTTTTGTCTTCCTCTATTTTGGTGTTTTTGATGATTTTTAGGAATTCCTGGGTGGAGTGGATGGAGTGCTGTGACACTTCTACTAGGTATTTCAGTCTTGCGTGTATTTCTGTGGCCAGTATGTAAGTTGGTGTTCCGGGTAGTGAGACTATGGGTCTGAGGGGGGCTCCTGGTTTATGGATTTTTGGTAGTCTGTAGAATCGTGGGTCCCATCTGGTTTCATTTTCTGGAATTGTCTTGTTTAATTGTCCAGAATTGTGTAATTTTCTTCGGAGATATGTAATTTTGTTTCCTAGTTGTGGGGTCGGTTCTAGCGCCACCTGTTGGTAGGTGTTGGTGTCTGCAAGTAGTGCATTGGCTTTCTCTATGTAATCCCTTCTGTTCAGGATGATTGTGAGCCAACCTTTGTCTGCAGGTAATATAACGATGTTTTTATCTTTTTTGAGGTTTTCTAGGGCTTTCTTTTCTTGTGTGTTCAGCTTGTTTCCTTCCCCTCTTTCGGCTCAGAGTAGGTGCAACTGTCTGTCTGATCATTTGTTGTGTTTCTTCCGTGAGTTCGTTGTCCTTTAATGTGGTTTCTAATGCCGCTAGGAAATCCTTCTTGTCAGCGTCTCAATGATTGAAATTTAGTCCTTTTACTAGTACTGCTTTTTCTGTGTCTGATAGGGTTCGGTCTGATAAGTTCTTTATCCATGCCCGTATTATTGGTTTTGTCTTTGTTTGTGAGTTTGTCAAGTTTTTTCTTCAGGTCCTGATTTTTCTTTATCTGTGTTTGTCGTTGTTTGGTGTTTGTGGCTTGTTCTACTGCGTATGTCCATTCTTGGTTTGTTGCTTGTTTGAACAAAGGTTTTTGGCGCGCAATTTCCCCGTTGCATTATTGTATTATACGATTGAGGTTTCTTCCCCCTGGGGTGCGGGAGTTCAGAATTAGAGGGCATATTTTTTAAGGTAAGAGGAGAAAGATTTTAAAAAGACAGGGACAACTTTTGTTTTTACACAGAGCACTTGTGTATGGAATGAACAGCCAGAAAAAGTAGCAGATGCAGATACAGTTACAGTGTTTAAAAAGACATTTGTATAAGTTCATGAATAGGTAAGGTTTGGCGGAATATGGGCCAAACACAGGCAGGTGGGACTAGTTTAGTCTAGGAACATTTTCGGTGCGGGTTGGTTGGACTAAAGGATCTGTTTCCATGCTGTAGGACTCCATGACTCTTAAAAGCAGAAATTGCTGGAAAACTTAACAGGTCTGGCAGCATCTGTGAAGATAAAGCAGAATTAATATTTTGGCAATGACCCTTTTTCAGAACATCAGAGGATTATAAGATCAGCTATGATCTCATTGAGAAGCAGAGCAAACTTGATGGACTGCAAGTCTTATGTTTTACTTTCATAGATAATGCACACTTTTCTTACTTTTGAAAATAACCAATATATTGGTTCCACCCTATGTACTTTTTGATGGGCAGACTGGGATGCCTCCATACTATTCCTAAAATGCTCTAATTTTTTATATTGCATTTTAATGCATAATTAAATTCAGGATAAATGTTCATCTTTAACAATATAAATATATATGAATGTTTGAAGTTTTGTAGCACCCTGGTAGCATCTCTGCCACTGAACAAGAAGCTCCAGGTTTGAGACCATTTCAGGATGGCCAAGGATGGTATGATCATAACGCAGCCAAACAGGTTGCATATGAATCTGTAAATTATCCCAACAAATGCCAATGCCAGATTATAAAAAAGGCAGAGATCTCTGTGGAACTACATAATTGAAAGAAAATCAAAGCTTCTACCGTGGCCAGTCATAGCTTAAAGATTCCTGCAATAATGGTGCATACTGTTAGCACTGAGTGTCAGTGGTGGAGGTGGAGAATGTTTAAGATGGTCAATTAACTGGGCAGCTTGATCCTGGAAGATCAGGAATCAGAAATGTACCAGTGGAGACAGAATCTATTTGATATGTTGTGTCTGTTCCCGCTGTCTGAATAAGCATTGTTTTAGTGCCATTACCCCATTTTCTTCCTGTAACCCTGAAAATCCTTCTTCTACAAATAATAATCCAATTCTCTGGATGTATGTTTGCTTGCTGAGCTGGAAGGTTCATTTTCAGACACCATACTTGGCAACATCTTCAGTGAGCCTCCGGACGAAGTACTGCTGGTAGTTCCTGCTTTCTATTTATATGTTTGGGTTTCCTTGGGATGGTGATGTCATTTCACATGGTGACATCATTTCCTATGGTGATGTCATTTCCTGTTCTTTTTCTCAGGGGGTGGTAAATGGGGTCCAAGTCAATGCATCTACAGGAAAACAACACATACAGACCAAATTTTGAACTACAGAAGCAATTGTTCCAACATCCACAAACAAAACTGCGTCAGAACATTATTTCAATGAGCCACACACACTGCAGCACAGAAGAACTACGCAAAGCAGAGGAAAATCACCTATACAGTGTATTAAAAAAGAATGGGTACCCAATGAACACAGTCTGCAGATTTCTCAGCAACAAACCCAAACAAGCAGACAAAACACATCCAAAAACCCTAGCCACTCTCACCTACATCAAAGACATCTTGTAAATGACTACCAGACTACACAGGCCCCTTGGCATCATGGTAGCCCACAAACCACCAACACACTAAAACAGCAGCTAATGAACTTGAAAAACCCTCTGCAGACAACAAGCAAAACTAATATCATTTACAAAATAGTGCAAGAACTGTAACAAACACTACATTGGACAAACAGGCAGAAAACTAGCCACCAGGATACAGGAACATCAACTAGCCACAAAACGACATGACCCTCTCTCACTAGTATTCTTACATACAGATAAGGAAGGACACAACACATCCATCCTAGGACAAGCTGAACAGAGACACGCATGAGAATTTCTAGAAGCATGGCATTCCAACCAGAACTCTATCAGCAAGCACATTGACTTGGACCCCATTTACCACCCTCTGAGAAAAAGAATAGCAAATGACATCACCATGGGAAATGACATCACCAACCTAAGGAAATCCAAACATATAAATAGAAAGCAGGAAACATCAGCAGTGCTTTGTCTGGAGGCTCACAGAAGATGTTACCTAGTATGGTGATGAAATGTCTGAAAATGAACCTTCCAGCTCGGTGAACAAACCAACATCCAGAACCTCAATCTGAGCTACAAATCTTCTCAAAATGTGCTCATCCAGTTCCCCTTTTGAAGATGCTGGAGATCTAAAATAAAAATAGTGTTGTAAAAACTCGGGGGGTCCAGCAGCATCTGAGTAGTGAGAAACAGAGTTAATGCTTCAAATCCATTTTTTGGAACAGATAAAAAGTAAAAATGTGATTAAATTTTATCCTCAGACAAAAGTGGTGGGCTAAGTGGAGCAGAAGAGTAGATCAGAGATAGATTTGAGACTGGGAGTGATTAAATATCAAACATGTCATGGAACAAAAAGCTGACGCATGGTAACAGTTGCAATTAAGAAGCAGCTTTGGTACAGAGTAAGTATTGTAAACTAAAGATCAGATCTGTCTGAAAGCAAAATTATAAAAAGATACAGATTCATCCTTTGAAAAATAACAAAAGTCAAAATGGAGGATCGTGTTCATGGTCTGAAGCTGTTGAGTTCACAAGGTTAGGATGATCAGATCTCCAAAAGTCAAAACTTAGATTTATTGAAAAGACTTGCAAATGCTGGCTTCTGTGATAATTGGCATGTTGGATATAATGGAAAGTTAACATTTATTGTGAAATCTGTAAAAGCATAGGGGAACAAAGAAGTAAGGATCTGACTGAAACAAGGGGTACTGCAAACGAACAGAAAATGTAAAGGCAAACTGACCTAACAACAGGCTTACAAGGCCAGTTAAACTGCCAGATTAGCATTCAAGAAATGAGAAAAACAACTTCATATATGGAAAGAAATTCAAAGGTTCCAGGTCTCTAGTCATGCAGGTGCTGATAAGGGGAAGCGAGCTATAGTATAAAGGGAATATGCGAAAACTATCAAATGCCCCTTACATGAGGCATCTTGCCAATGTATTGGGTCCCTTTGCAAAAGTTTGAAATAAATTTTTTCTTTGCTCTTGCAAACACTTGAGTCGAGTCGATCTAATTTCCACGACAGTAAACTTGGGGGCTCGTCCAGGATCCCGCGACTGGGAAAGATTCCCAGGAGGTGTAGACGCCAGCGCTTTGAAGGACTTTCACTTCATCTCGAGAACTAAATTGGCCCCTTTGTGCGAGAGGGCTGGGAATCTATGAATTGCCCCAGCCCCGGGATCCGTATCGGATAGGATCAGGGTGAGAGTCGTGGCGTAAGTAATCCTACATAAAGACTCGTTCTAAGAGAGTAATAAATCAAGAGGAA
The DNA here is from genome assembly GCF_020745735.1 of Hemiscyllium ocellatum. Classification (NCBI taxonomy): domain Eukaryota; kingdom Metazoa; phylum Chordata; class Chondrichthyes; order Orectolobiformes; family Hemiscylliidae; genus Hemiscyllium; species Hemiscyllium ocellatum. The sequence continues at coordinate 18,581,854 of NC_083447.1, read as the reverse complement.
GGTCCAGTGAACTCTCGTGCGGTATTCAAGCAAAACTCAAGGAAAAGGATTGCCGTCTCTAGAGTGTTTAAGAGGCAGCAAGTCTAAGGGTGGTTTTAGACTTGGAACAACCACTGGCTGAGTTGGACTCGCCAAAGATGTACCAGGTACATGGTTTCTTGGTTTACGAAAACCAAGGCATTGAGGTGGATGGGCCCAATGAGAGGATACTCCGGAGGTAAAAGCAAGTCATTTTAGCAAATAAGATAACGGTACCGTGTGAGAGAGAGAGAGAGAGCTGAACACTTTTCCAATAACGTTTAAAATGGGCTCCAGCGAGAGCAAACAAAAAGAGGGTCCACAGAAGACTTGGAATGGACAACCAAAAATACAATATATGTTAAATAATTACGGTCCAGAGCCTGTAAAGCAGTTAGAATTGTGGATCAAAGAATATGGTTTTCCAGAGGGAGGGAGTTTTAGTAAAAGGCAGTTGGAGATTCTGAGGTCACGGCTGGAAGAGAGAGAGAAGGAGAAACGGAGGGGAAAAAAAGAACCTGTGAATTGGATTGCTTATAACATGTGGAAGGCTGAGGCTGATATCAAAGAAAGAAAATCTCAAGTAAAAGATAGATCAAATACGCATACAAACACCAGTGCACATGCAGACACATGCTGAAAACAACCTAATGAAGCTGTACAGTGTCTTAAATATATTTCAGATCCTGACCTTGATGGTTACCCTCCAAGACCAACAGCCCCCCCACGAGATTCGCCTCCATACAAGGAAGAAAAAGAGCAGACAACAACAGGACAACATCTATACCCGAGACCCGAAGATTCCAAGTCAGCGGCGGCCGCCTCAGGGTCTGCTGAATCACTGGTAGCATCTCATACCCACAACAGATTAAAGCAAGAAGGCCAAAAGAAGGACAGCCACTCCAAGACAGAAGGGCATTCAGGGACTGTCCGCAATCACCCCCGATGGAACATGAGTCAGACAGTGAGAATACTAATGCACGATCACCTAACCAGGTACAAGCACTAATGGTTGAAGTTGTAGGTCCAGACGGATACCCAATGTTGGTCCACCAGACATGGACCATGAAGGGATTTGGAAAGTGCCTATGGACAGTTGCCTGACCCACATGAGGTTGGAGGTAATAAGTTCGCCGAGGAAGTGACAAGGTTCTGTACCGAGTTCTGTCTCATGTCACACGAGATGAGACGTCTCCAGGGACGAAAACTGGGTGTCGATGTCACCAAAATCAGGTACAACTGGCCAGGCACAAACATCCATGCCAGAGCAGCCGACCCGCAAATGAAGTGGAACAGAGACTTTAATGATTTTGTCACAGCGCTGGCAACCATCTGTAGGAAAGCATTCCCAGTATGAATGGACATGACCAAAATTGCAATGTGTAAACAAGAAGGTGGTGAGACAGTGTTCCAGTACCTTACGCGCCTCACTGAAGCCCATAATGCCCACAGTGTACAGACACCACCAGCAGACATAACGGAGGCAGAAATCACACCGTATGAGGCACACCTGAGGAAGAGCTTCATCAATGGAATGAAGGACGAAATAGCGAAAAAGGTAAATGACACATGTATTACCTGGGACATAGGAAAGCTGAATTTGTTGGATAACACGCAATACATGCTGAGAAATTGCTGGCCCATGAGAAAGGTAAGCGGAAACTAAAGATGGAACAGCAAACACATAAAGCTCAGCTTACCATGATGCAAATGGTCGCCCAGCCATTGGAGGGAGGTATTGCGGAAAAGGGAGAGGCAGAGGTGGAGGTCGCGGAAGAGGAAGAGAAAGAGGGGCTGGCAGAGATAGATCTGGCAGGTGCTTTTTTTGCGGAGCTATGGATCACTGGGCAAGGCAGTGCCTGCGCAGACAGCCTCAGTCAGCCCTGGAAGCTGGACAGCAGGGTGACTGATGGGGGAAGGCTAAGATGGAGGTGGGCAGCCCACAAGGGCCAGGTAAGCCTCTTTATGCTTGGCAACGAAGACTCGCTTATGCTAATCGCTTCCACTAACCTTACAGACCACCGTAAACATGTCCCACCTCCATATTGAACACTGAGATTGCGGACCGTAGACCCTATGTTCAGTATAACGACAATGCATATAAGTCAATGCCTACCTCTATGTTATATGCAGAAGGTACACCACTTACCTTTTTGGTAGATCCAGGAGCAACATATTCAGTCCTTAAGTCAAGCCAGTTCAGAGAGTCGATGCAAATAAGGATGAGTGGAACTCAATGGATACATCAGGAGTGATGATATGAGAGAGATTTACCACACCCCTGTTGTGTGAAACCACAAATGGGGAAACATTCCAATTCTCATTTTTGTTATCGGAACTCTGTCCTTTAAATCTGATGGCTCGGGATCACATAGTAAATCCAATCCCAATCTCACTAAGCACCCCTAGGGGCTTGCAAGTAATACAAAAAGAAGAATTGCCAGTACAGGCTTTAAAAAATATGACCCACGACTCTTGATGTATGTCTGAATGGAGACTAAGCCAGAGAGCGATAAGTTCAGTGAGCTATTCACTCACCCTGGAAGCAAGTGAGTATGTTCATCCTACTAACACCAATTTTCTACCTAGAGATATGCTGCATTGCACAGCTCATATACACCATGATGAGCCTGACGAATCTTATGAGAGGGACTGGTTTAATCAATCTCCTGAGCCAGATCAGTTGCTATTGTGTGAGCTCTACTGGAATAATCACAGATGTGCAGTCAGTATGAACTTATCCAAAGTTTCTGTGACAGCAAGTAGACGCAATCTTTTTGATGTGAAAGGTTCTTCTCCTCATGTGCCATTGGTCAAGAGATCCAGTGACAGGTGGGAGGATTTGGGACCGTGGGTACTAAGGGCACAAGAAACAAAAGATTGGGTCTTGAGGGATGATGTGGTTCAGTGAAGATATGCAGACATACAGGAAGAAACTAAATTGGCTAACTCAGGCAGATAGGGCAGTCCATGTAACCCCTGGTAGCCCTGAAGAGCCTAGGAAAGTAGCCTGGCGTTTTCCTAAGGTAGAAGTCTCAGTTGAGAAAGGTCCCTACTGAGTTGTGGGCAAAAGGCAAGCATGACATGGGGCTCATACAAATAAGAATAAGAATAACCCTGAAGTCTGAATAATGTCCTTGCAAGGCACTATACCCATTAAAACCGGAGGCTACAGAAGGAATTACTCCAGTCTTTGAATCCCTCCTAAAGGCTGGAATATACTCCCCTGTGAAAACTCACTGGTGAGAACCCCCATTTTTTCCGGTCAAAAAGGCAAATATTCCAGGTGAACTGGAGGATTGGAGGTTTGTGCAAGACCTGCAAGCAGTCAATAACGCTGTTGTTCCGCGCGCCCCAAATGTTCCCAACCCCCATACTATATTGTCTCAAATTCTGCAGGACAGTAAATGGTTCTCTGTTGTGGATTTAGCAAATGCCTTCTTTGGTGTACCGGTACACCCAGAGAGCCAATTCTGGTTCGCTTTTTCATTCAAAGGAAAATCGTATACCTTCACGCGACTTTGTCAAGGTTACTGTGTGTCCCCCACCATATATAACGAGGCTCTATGCAGGAGTCTGGAGACTCTTGTTTTAACCCTGGGGTCAGCACTTCTGCAATATGTAGATGACTGCTTAATAGCAGCACCAACAGAGGAACACTGTGAGAAAGATACCCTTGTGTTGCTCTGCCATCTAGTGAGGGAAGGGCACAAAGCTAGTCTCTCAAAACTACAATTTGTGCAACAACAGGTCACTTAGGTCACTTAATATCCCAACAAGGGAAGGCCATTGGCCGAGACAGAATTCAAGCAATTCAGCAAATTCCAAAGCCTCACACAAAGAAACAATTGCTATCCTTTTTGGGCATGTGCTCCTACTGTAGAATGTTCATCCCACATTACGAAACCCTTGAGGCGCTCCTAAGTAACATAGCCCATGGCAAAGGGTTGCAGAGCCAGAGTCCGTTGCAGTGGACCCCAGAGGCCAAGAGTGCCTTTGTGAATTGAAAAAGACACTCCAAACTAGAGCTACACTGGGATTCCGAATCCAAACAAGCCTTTAACAAATGGTAGATGAGAAGCGTGGCTGCATGACATCTGTGCTTTTGCAGGATTATCGGGGAAATTTGAGGCCGGTAGCTTATTTTTCAGCAAAACTTGTCGCCATAGCGGCAGGATTGCCTAAATGCCTGCAAGCCGTGGCTACAGCTGAAAAGGCTGTTATAGCATCCTGGGACATAGTTAGCTATGGTGAATTGAACCTACTGGTGCCACATGGATTCCCTCCCAGTTGGGGAACACTTCCAGGACATTCAGCCTTGGACCTTCGGGTGACCATCCTCCAAGGTGGACTTTGGGGCAGGCAGCAGAGAAAAGTGGCCAAGCAGAGGCTGATAGCTAAGTTTGGTACCCATAGGGAGGGCCTCAACCGGGACCTTGGGTTCATGTCACATTACAGGTGACCACCATTGCACTATACACACACACAGGCACTCCTATGCACATATACAAGCACACAGACACCCATACATACCCACAAGCACACGGACACACATGCACACAAACACCCACACACACCCTTAGAGATACACACACTCCCACACACACACCCTCACAGACTTAAGACACTCTGCACTCACTACACACACACTTTCTCACACTCATAACCCCCGACAGACAGACAGACAGACACACACACACACACACACACACAGGCACACATTTATTTTGTGGGGTGAATTTGTACTTGCAGGGTTACATTGTATTTTGCTCAAAAACTGCATGAATTCATGTAAAACTCCGTTATCTCACTTTTTAGATTAGAATCAATCTAAACATCATGGCATAGACAAAGAACACAGGGGGCCAACACCTTCAACATATTGTCTAGTTATCACCATTGTTAACAGCTAACCCGAGAATGCAACTTCTAAAAAAAAGGTTTTACGATTTACACATGAAAGAAGTGAAACTATCACTGTATTCTAACAGGTGAAAGGCTTAACACACAATCAATTTTTCAATGTATAATTTCAGTTACATCACACTAAATGTTTGCTATAAATTCTGTTAGGATTGAGCCCTCCACTATCACCTGATGAAGAAGTGTCACTCCGAAAGCTAGTGTGCTTCCAATTAAACCTGTTGGACTATAACCTGGTGTTGTGTGATTTTTAACTTTGTACACCCCAGTCCAACACCGGCATCTCCAAATCATGGTTCCACATGCAGTTTCCTTACTGCTTTTCGAGTAAAAGACAGTACACATGTTGGCAGCACGTTAGCTCAGATACAATACTGTGTTCTTGGAGATGCCTAACATTACAATAAAGGGATATAACGTCCTTAACCCTGCTAGCCTTCTCCCCACAGAAGCAGACAGAGACCCATATGACTGTGTCACTGTAAATAATGAAATTTGCAGCCCTAGACCAGACTTGCAGGATTCACCACTTCAGAATCTGGATATTGAGTTTTTTGTGGATGGGTCAGCATTCAGGAGCAAAGAGACAGGCCAGAATTGTGTTGGGTATGCTGTAGTAACTACCCACTAAGTAGTCAAAGCAGGATTACTCCCTTCTCATCTGTCAGCGCAAGCAGTGGAGCTGATTGCCTTGACTGAGGCATGTGAAATGGCTAAGGGATGGACAGTGAATATTTACATCGACAGCAGATACGCATTTGGGGTTGTACATGATTTTGGAACCCTGTGGAAACACAAGGTCTTCTTGACCTCCACCGGAAAGCCCATCACACACCGTGGCCTGATTTCTGACCTCCTGGAAGTGGTTCTATTGCTCACATCAATTGCTGTATGTAAATGTGAAGCCCACACAAAAAATAACGATTTCATTTCTCAAGGCAATGCAAAGGCAGACTCAACGGCAAGGACGGCAGCCCAGCAGTCCCAAGTGATCAGTTTGACATGTGTATGACAAAAATTTATACCCCAACAGCAGACGTACGGGAGTTACAGTCACAGGCCATGCTAGAGGAGAAGCGTGAGTGGAAAAGGGCAGGGTGCAGCATGAGGGAAGGAGTATGGTGTGGCCCCAATGATAAACCCTGTTTACCGCAATCATTATTCTCATTCTATACCAAACTGACACATGGTAAGGACCATGTGTCAAAAGGGGGGATATACGACAGTATTTCGATACACTGGTACAATAAGGGATTCACTAACTACTCCCAGAAATATTGTGAACAATGTGTTATCTGTGACACTAATAATATGGGGAGGGCAATACAGATGAATTGGGCAGCACACCCCCAACACCAAAGACCCTTTGAACATTTACAGATGGATTTTATTGAATTAACACCCAGTGAAGGGAAAAGGTATTGCCTGGTAATAGTTGATATGTTTTCCAAATGGGTGGAACCGTTCCCCACGTCTAAACAGGATGCCAGTACAGTAGCCAAGGTTTTGTTCACAGAAATAATTCAGAGATGGAGCATTCCTGAAAGGTTTAGTAACGACAATGGGACACCATTCGTCAATTAAGCCCTACAGCAGATCAGTGTTCGCTTGGGAATAAACATGGAACAACACTGTGCCTACCATCCAGCGAGCAGTGGGGCAGTGGAAAGAAAGAATGCTACCCTAAAAAATAAATTGACAAAATGTTGTGAGGAACTAGGGGTGACATGGACAAAGGCACTTCCAATTGTGCTAATGTATATGAGATCTAGAAAGAGAGGAAGAGCCAATCTTACCCCGTTTGAGATTTTGTTTGGTAGGCCGCCCAATACAGGAATTGGCCCAAGACATAAAGTAAGACAAATAACACATCACTGTGAGGATGAGATGTTATGTTACTGTATGAAACTCTCTCCACTTTTGTCTCAAATAAGAATCAAATAAAAGCAGCACTACCTCAACCGGCAGAAGGGAAGTTGCATGATCTAGAACCTGGAGACTGGATAGTGGTAAAAGACTTCAGGAGGAAAAGCTGGAAGGCGAAAAGGTGGCTAGGACTGTTTCAAGTGCTCCTTACAACACAGACAGCTGTTAAGATTGCTGAAAGAGCCACGTGGATACATACCAGCCATTGCAAACGTGTAGCTGAACCTGAGAAGACATCGGATGATACCGGAACCAAATAAGTGCAAGTAGTGGCTAGATCCCTCATAAAAATATGGGGCTGCCCCAGCTCGCCAAGAATATCACTAGTGTAATAAATCATATGAAGGCAGCAGTAAGACCGCCTCCCCCAGCAGATGACTTCTGGTTCCAGTGGCTTACCTCCCTTTGGAGAGAATGGGGTATTGGATCCTACATGCTTTACTAGTTGTGGGGCTAGTCATACTGATAGTGCTTTGTATAGGACCCTGCTTGTATACCTGCCTATGGCGTTTGCTTGTGAGTACGGCGAGATACCAAATTGTAAAACGATCAGAGGCCCCACAGTAGAAAGACCCAATTGCGTCTATCCCATCAAAAGTAATGTTGAAGTGTGTGATGTGTGAAAATGGACTATGTACAGGGCACACCAGAGTAAGTGATGAAACTACCATAAAGCTGTGTTACAGGAAAATGGTGTCTGAAGAAAGGCCTGGTGCTCCCTAAGCAGTTTGATATAAAGATATCTGGCTCCGTATATTTTTTGTCATTGTTGTCATGAAATGACAAAAAGGGGGGAAATATAATGGAAAGTTAACATTTATTGTGAAATCTATAAAAGCATAGGGGAACAAAGAAGTAAGGGTCTGACTGAAATAAGGGGTACTGCAAACAAACAGAAAAATGTAAAGGCAAACCGACCTAACTACAGGCTTACAAGGCCCCAGTTAAACTGCCATATCAGCAGTCAAGAAATGAGAAAAATAACTCCATATACGGAAAGGAACTTGAATGTTCCATGCCTCTAGTCATGCAGGCGCTGATGAGGGGAAGCGAGCTATAGTATAAAGGGAGAATGCGAAAGCTATCAAACGCCCCTTACATGAGGCGTCTTGCCAATGTATTGGGTCCCTTTGCAAAGGTCTGAAATAAACTTTATTTTTGCTCTTGCAAACATTTGAGTCGAGTCAATCTAATTTCCATGACATTGGATCACCAATAGTTGAAAAGTCAATTATATGACGACATCTAACTAACATATCCAGACAGAGTTGGCACCCTATTAAGACACCCAATTATTGCAGACAGCAGTTATGAACCTCAAACTTATGTTTCAATGACATTAATGGCTCCTTTTCTTAAAAAAAATCTAGATCAAGGCTTTGTTTGTCATGAGACCCCTGTCAGAATCTCTATTCCACTCTTTCCTGTGCAATGCACAATGATAGCACCAACCTCCATTTAAAAGCCTTGCTTATTTTCATTTGCACACCGGATTCTAACAATAGACATTTTCAACCAGTAAACAGCTCAATTTTAAACACGCAAACATACCTGCAATGTGGAAGATTTGTTTGTAATTAGTATTGACCATGAACAAACTGTTTGGTCATCATCCCTGTAGTGGTAAAGCCGCACTGCTTGCCCAGAAGAAACTTTGAAATGAAAATTCACAGACCTCATGAATACAAATGAAACCTTCAGTTGATTCCTACTCATAGGATGCAAAAAACAAATGCTTTCATTTGATAGAACCTGTTTATTACATTTAAAGAATTCTTATCAAACTGAAATGTGAATTAAATGAAACACCAGCCATGTTTGACTATAAAAGAGCTACAATTCAAAGCCAAATAAATTCTATTATGTTATCTGCTGTCCATAAGAAAAACTATTTGAATATTTCTTATTCCTCTGCCCTTGCATAGTTAGGCCTAAAAAAGTTTATTTCCTGACAAGAATATCCATGGCAAGTACTGCCTAGCATAGACTGAAGGAGCATGACCCACTCAGGAAAATTACAAGTTTCTATTCTTGTGGAGAGAAAGGGACATCAGATTACCTTTTAAGAAATCTCATTATTTATACAGTGCTCAAGTACTGTTTGATTTTATTTTTAAAGCAAATTGTTAACCATTGCTGTGGGAGGATGACAAAGTCTATGGTACTGGTAGCTCATGATCACTCCAGCAATCAGTCCTCAGTTGGTTCTGTTGGTTTCTCAGACTTCTTTCAGTCTTGCAAATCATTATCCTCATCAGTTTTGTCCTAAAAGCAAAGATGACAACAATACAAATGAATTGACTGGTTTGTTCACTAACTCAACTCTACTAAGTTGTACAACTGAGGCAAATGGAATCTCACAATTCTCAATTCTTCTGCTGAGTCCTGTTGAAAGTCTGGGAATGTGGTTCATTGTATTGAGAGTTTGACACTACTTTCTTAAGAGTTTGCAGCATGCAATTGGTTGATGTGTTTCTTACAAATATGACTACACTTCAGAAGTTCCTACTGGTTGTCACATGCTTTGGAATGTCTTGAGGCCATGAAATATGCTATTTTGTATATTGAACAGAACCACAACAGCTATTTTGTATCTTAAACACTTGACTGATCTTCAGTTGTCAAGGTAAGGGTACTGACTTGATACCAAAGTAATGAAGAAACCTAAAGTTACACAGTCAGTGTGTGCCAGCTGTGATTCACCAGTTACTTTTCGGGTTAAATTACTCTTAAACAGCACAATCTAAGGCGAAACTCCAGTGCCTTCCTTTCAGAGAGATATCAAAGATTCCATGCCACCATTCGGAAAATTGCAGGGGAGTTGTATCCAGTGTCCTGACCGTCATTCACCCATCACTGAACATCACAAAAAACATTACCTGATCATTTTTTATAATGTCATACAGTATGGAAACAGACCCTTAGGCCCAACTTGTTCACACCAACCAGACATCGCTATCTGACCTCGTCCCATTTAGTAAAAAGTGAGGTCTGCAGATGCTGGAGATCAGAGCTGAAAATGTGTTGCTGGTTAAAGCACAGCAGGTTAGGCAGCATCCAAGGAACAGGAAATTCGACGTTTCGGGCCAGAGCCCTTCATCAGGAATGAGGAGAGGGTGCCAGACAGGTTAAGATAAAATGTAGGGAGGGGCGATGGAGATGTGATAGGTGGAAGGAGGTCAAGGTGAGGGTGATAGGCCGGAGTGGGGTGGGGGCGGATAGGTCAGGAAGAGGATTGCAGGTTAGGAGGGCGGTACAAGGGATGACCTGGGAACCCTCCAGCCACAAGGGATGAACCCTGGGAACCCTCCAGACACAAGGGATGAACCCTGGGAACCCTCCAGCCACAAGGGATGAACTCTACTATAAACCGACTGACTCCCACAGCTACCTGGACTACACCTCCTCCCACCCTGCCCCCTGTAAAAACTCCATCCCATATTCCCAATTCCTTCGTCTCTGCCGCATCTGTGCCCAGGAGGACCAGTTCCAATACCGTGCAGCCCAGATGGCCTCCTTCTTCAAGGACCGCAGACTCCCCCCCAGACGTGATCGACAATGCCCTCCACCGCATCTCCTCCACTTCCCACTCCTCCGCCCTTGAGCCCCGCCCTTCCAACCGCCACCAAGACAGAACCCCACTGGTTCTCATCTACCACCCCACCAACCTCCGTATACAACGTATCATCCGCCGTCGTTTCCGCCAACTTCAAACGGACCCCACCACCAGGGATATATTTCCCTCCCCTCCCCTATCAGCGTTCCGCAAAGACCACTCCCTTCGTGACTCCCTCGTCAAGTCCACACCCCCCACCAACCCAACCTCCACTCCCGGCACCTTCCCCTGCAACCGTAGGAAATGCAAAACTTGCGCCCACACCTCCTCCCTTACTTCTCTCCAAGGCCCCAAGCGATCCTTCCATATCCGCCACAAATTCACCTGCACCTCCACTCACATCATCTATTGCATCCACTGCATCCGATGTGGCCTCCTCTATATTGGGGAGACAGGCCGCCTACTTGCAGAACGCTTCAGGGAACACCTCTGGGACGCCTGAACCAACCAACCCAACCACCCCGTGGCTCAACACTATAACTCTCCCTCCCACTCCACCGAAGACATGCAGGTCCTTGGACTCCTCCATCGCCAGAACATAACACGACGGTTGGAGGAAGAGCGCCTCATCTTCCGCCTGGGAACCCTCCAGCCACAAGGGATGAACTCGGATTTCTCCAGTTTCCTCATTTCCCCTCCCCCACCTTGTCTCAGTCGATTCCCTTGAACTCAGCACCGCCCTCCTAACCTGCAATCCTCTTCCTGACCTCTCCGCCCCCACCCCACTCTGGCCTATCACCCTCACCTTGACCTCCTTCCACCTATCACATCTCCATCGCCCCTCCCCCCAGTCCCTCCTCCCTACCTTTTATCTTAGCCTGTCTGGCACCCTCTCCTCATTCCTGATGAAGGGCTCTGGCCCGAAACATCGAATTTCCTGTTCCTTGGATGCTACCTAACCTGCTGTGCTTTAACCAGCAACACATTTTCAGCTCGTCCCATTTAGCCCCTATCCCTTTTAAACCCTTCTAATTCATATGCCTTCTAGTTTTGGACTCCCCAGCCCAGTAAAAAGATCTTGGCTATTCACCCTATCCATGTCCCTCAGAATTTAAAATCTTGATAAGTTCACCCCTCAGCCTCCCAAAGGTCCAGGGAAAAAAATCATCAGCCTATTCTGCTTCTCCCTTTAACTCAAACCCGCCAGGTCTGGCAATATTCTTGTAAATCTTTTCTGTACCCTCTCAAGTTTAATAACATCTTTCCTATAATCTTGTTGAATAGCAGTAGAGGCTTAAGGGGCTAGCTGGCCCATTCCTGCTCTTATTTCTTCAGTTATGCTGATCACATCACTGTTTGTGGGAATTTGTTGTATTGTTTGGCATATTTCTTACAGTACAATAGTAACTAGACTTCAGAAGTAGTTAATTGACAACATATACTTTGGAAGACTTGTGGTCATGACATAAAATCTACAAATGCACGTCTTTCTTATTTTCCTTTCGTTGTTCAGGGAAAGCAAACGATGTGAATCCATGTTCATTCTTTGTTTAATATTTGACTTATACTTTGCTAACAAGTACAAACTCAATGTAGTGCCAGATTCCTTGCACTGTTTCACTGACTTATATTTAAGCATCATTATATCCAAGTGGCATAAAGCAAAATGTTGCAAATTCTGGAAACTGAACCAAAATAATGTGCTGTAAATACTCAGCAGGTCTGGCATCTGTGGAGAGGTAAACAGAGCTAATGCCTTAAGTCAAAAATGATTCAATGTTAACTATTCTCCTCTCCAGAAGCTATCAAATGTGAATATTTCCAGCACTTTGCTCTTATGTGGCAGCTTAGTTTTACATAGCTGTAATGCACAGGGAGCTCTATGCCTGACTGTTAAAGGCTGAAAGAAAGTCTACTTTGTACAGTTCCCATGAAGTATATATTAACATGGCACTGACAGTCTGTGTGTTGAGGACAAATAGGAATTCCAGGAGAACAGATTTCTTCCCCTCCCCATCTACAGAAAGCATTTCCAACCACCTTTCCCTGAAATTTCTCTGAACTGCGTCCAAGGGATGAAAATGATAAATTAATTGAGAAATGAGCATAAAAAGACTAATGGTTCATGGTCAATCTGTCGAAACAATTGAACCAATCAATGGGCTCAAGCTTTTAAACTAAATGTAAATTCACAAAATATTACATTAGCATAGAAAGCATTTGGAGACTTTTTGTCAGTACATACAGGGGATCCAGTCTTGACTTGTCCAATTAATTATATACGATCGTTATAATCAAAGATAAAAATTAGCAAGTGAAAGGGAGCGGTTGAAAGCTGTGATTAGCTTAAGGATTAAAAATAAAGCTTTGGGTGACCATAGGAGGAATTGGTTTAATGGGTGCTTCTTTGTTCAGAGTTAGGCTCTGATCCCACAACCTCGCCTTTCCCCAAACATTTTACCTGCTGAGATTTGGGCTGTGATTCACTAATCAAATGAATCTTCATAAATTAACGATAAGTGAGTTCTGCTTTCATGTAATCACCACTGACCAATTATAATGTGCAAAATAACAAATCAGACATTTACTAACTCTGCTGCATGTATAAATGTTACTAATGCTGGCTCAATTGTACTGGACTAAGGCATTTTTGGAATTATCACGAAACATGGTCAGTTGCAGCCTACAATCATTAGTACTTTTAGTGCTTGAAGTTTGTATTTCTACAGTTTGTCAAATCTCAGAAACAGCCCCACATCATATTAACCTATAAGTAGTGGTGGTTTTGATCAATTTACTTCGGAAAATAGTCTTCTCATTTCACAACACCAAACAAACAGATTTAAAAGATAATTCTCACCTGTTGTTCATATTCACTCTCCGTCTCTGCTGTTTGAGCCACATCAGAGGTGCTGAGGTTGCATTCATCTGAGAATGTCACATGATAACTGAAAACAAGGAAGATCATAATATGTAGGAGCAGGTTAAGGCCATTTGACCCATTGAGTTTGCTTCACCATTCAATTGTCGCTGATGAATTTCTCAACCCCAGTTTCCTACTGTCTCCCCATAACACCATCTCTCTTTACTAATGAATAACCTATCTACAGTAAATCATGTATCCACAAAATCAGGAATCATGATATCACCTAACCGTGCTAAAAACTATGTAACAACAAAAATCAGTATCCACGATTTTTAACCTAATTTTAAATGAGTTCTGCATGGCGAATTTCATCATTCACTGGGGTTCTCAGGAACAGAACCATCACAAATATGAAGGAATGACTGTACCTCTGTCTTAAATATACTCAATGACTTGTATTGCACAACCTTCTGCAAGAACAAGTTTCACACATTCACTGCTCCCTGACTGAAGAAATTCCTCCTCATCTCAGTTCTAAATGGTCATCCCCTCACTGAAGTTGTGGCCTCTCTCTGACCAGTGGAAACACCTTCTCTATTTTCATTTTATCCTGACCTCTGTAAGTTTCAATGAGATCCCCATTCATCCTTTGAAACTTCATTGAGTACAGACCCAGAGTCTTCAACTGCTTCTCATATGACAAGACCTTCATTCCTCTTCATGCTTATAAACCTCTTCTGGACCACCTCCAACTTTAGCATATCATTTCTTCAAGGGAGGCACAAAACCGTTCACAATATTCCAAATACGGTGTGATCAGAGCCTTATACAGTCTCAGCAGTACATCTCTATTGTTGTATTCTAACCCTATTAAATGAATGCTAACATTGCATTTGCTTGTCTAACTGCCAAGTGAACCTGCATGTTAACCATGAGAATCCTGAACGAGGACTCCCAATCACTTCGTGCTTCAAATTTCTGAAGCCTTTCTCCATTTAGAAAATAATCCACGCCTCTTCTTCCTATTAAAGTGGATAACCTCACACTTTCTTACATTGTATTCCATCTGCCATTTCTTTGCCTACTTTCCTTGTCTGTCCAAGTTCTTCAACAGCCTCACTGTTTCCTCAACACTACCTGCCCCTCGATTCAGCTTTGTGACATTCGTGGTTATAATACATCACAGTTAGCTATTTGAGAACTATATGAACATAAATTCCAAAATCTTGTATTTCTGGGCTAACACAATTAAATGACCATGGAGGTAAGGAAGCCTGTCATCCAAATTGTTTTAACCAACATGTAACACCCAATATCACCACACTAAAGGTGACTAGAGATGGACAATAAAATCCAAGGACAAACTAATTTTAAAACTTAACATGTTGGATCTCTCCTCTCTGCTAAGGTATAGGCCATACTAGGATCCAACTCCATGGATAACACTTTAATTTGGCACCTTATCAAATGATAATTCTTCATGTGTGAGGGAGCAAGATGAACATCACAACTGGTGCTGATCCTGACATTAACCAAATTATCATGCTCCATGTTCTAGTGGAAGTAGGTGGTTTGATCACAGTCAAATGATTTGTTTTTTCTCCAAAGCTCAGGGTCAATACATGTTGTTATACAGAGTGCAGCCTATCAGCCATCCTTCTGCACATGGGCCACTCAAAATGATGAATTTATGATGGATTGACAAAGATTGGACAATGACTAAAGCATGCTGGGAAACTAAGGCAAGCCTTGACCAAAGTGATTGTGCTAATAAACATGCAACACAATCCAGATAGGCTACGGCTACCAATAGACAGTTTGCAACAACTTGGAAGCTGCCAACCTTTGCAATACACATCCAAATTTGGATTTGAATGGAGTCAATGGAATATCATCCTCAGGGTGATTGAAAACATCAAGGCGGTGTGTACCAGACACGGAGGTGCCTCATACCCTTATTTGGAGGAGGCTACGTGCGCCCAACTCCTTCAGGAATGGATGCCTAAGGACCACTTTGCCATCAACATGCCGATGTCTGGTTGGGTCCAATCAATCAGGGTGATTGAGCCTGATTGATTCATTGGTGAATGATGAAGACCCTCCCAAAAGGGGAAGACGACTTTCGGGTATAAGAATCACCGCAACACCACGCTCAGCTCAGTAACTTGAGACCAACTACCAAGAAGGGAGGGGAAGTTGCATTTTTGATTAAGGTAGGTATCACAACATTAATCAAAGATGAAACAACCAAAAGAATCTTCCAGTGAGGCCTTGTGGAGGGAGCTAAGAAATAAGAAAGGGATGGTGACATTATAGTTGTACTATAGGCCCAAATAGTCAACGGGAATTACAGGAACAAAAATGCAGGGAGACTAGGGAAACTTGCAGGAGCAATGGGGGTTCTCATAGTAGAAGATTTTAATTTTCCTAACATAGACTGGGACTGTCACAGCAATATGGGCTTAGATGGGGTGGAATTTGTTAAGTGCATTCAGGAAAGTTTCCTAGAGCAGTATATAAAGGGTCCTACTCAGGAAGGGGCAAAACTCAACCTACTATTGGGAAACAGGGCAGACAAGTGACGGAAGTGACAGTGGGGGAGCACTTTGGGAATAGTTATGGAGAGGGACAAAACTGGTCCACAGGTTCAAGTTCTAAATTGGGGCAAGGCAAATTTTGATGGAAGTTGACAGGGGTTGATTGGAGTGGTTTGTTTTCAGGCAAGTTGCAAGCTAGAGTTCAAGGTCTATATGTTCCTGTGAGGATGAAAGGCAAGGTTGATAGGAATAGGGAACCCTGGATGACAAGAGGCTTTGACCAGAAAAAAAGGAGGTATGTCTCAGGTAACAGGTAGTTCCCTGGAAGTACATAGGGGATACAGGAGCATACTGAAGAAGGAAATCAGGAGTGTGAAAGGGGAATGCAAGATAGCATTGGTTGAGAAGATCAGGATGAATCCAAAGAGTTTAAGTCTATTAAAGTACAAAGAATAACTAGAGAGAGAATACGACCCCTCAAGGACCAAAGTGGACATGTATGTGTTGAACCATAGGAGCTGGGCGAGGTCCTCAAATGAATATTTCTCCTCTGTGTTTACTGTGAAGAATGAAGACTGGGAACTTGAGGAAGTCAGTGGCCATATCTTGGGGCCCAGTCCATATCACAGTAGAGGTGATGTTGGATGTATTAGAATGTATGAAGGTGAATAAATCTCCTGGTCCTCACCAGATATATCCAAGAACACTGCAAGAGGCTAGAGAAGAAATTCTGTGGGCTCTGGCTAATATTTTTGCATCATTGTTAGGCACAGATGAGGTCCCAGAAGACTGAAGGGTAGCAAATGTTGTACCCTTTTTCAGGAATGGCTGCAAAGACAAACCTGGGAATGAAAGAGCAGTCGGCCTAACATCTGTGGTAGGTAAGATACTTGAGAAGATTCTGAGAGATGATATACATGCATTTGGAAAGACAGAGTTTGATTAGGAATAGTCACCATGGCTTTGTGCATGGGAGACCATTCCTCTCAAATTTGTTGAGTTCTTTGAATGAAGTGACTAGGAAGGTTGACAAGGGCAGGGTGCTAGATGCAGTCTATATAGATTTCAGTAAGGCCTCTGATAAGGTTTCACATGGTAGGCTGCTCTGAAAGGTTAGATCGTATGGAATCCAGGGGAGCTGGCATATTGGATACACGTTTGGTTTGATGGTAGGAAGCAGAGTGTAATAGTGGAAGGATGCTTGTTGGACTGAGGCTTGTGACTACTGGAGTGCCTCAGAGGTCAGTGCTGGGCCCATTAATACTTGTTATCTCTTTCAATGATTCGGGTGAGAATGTACAAGGCATGATTAGTAAGTTTGCTGATGACACTAAAATAGGAGTTATCGTGGACAGTGAGAAAGGTTGTCAGAAATTGCAGCAGGACCTTGATCAGCTGGGAAAGTTGCCCGAGAAATGGCAAGTGGAGTTTAATATAGAGAGGTGTTGGGTCTTGTGTTTTGGGAAGTCAAATCAAGGTAGGACTTTCATGGTGATTGGTAGGGCCTTAAGGAGTGTAGTGGAACAGAGGGACCTTGGAGTTCAGGTGCACAGTTCTCTGAAAATTGAGTCACAGGTAGATAGGGCTGTGAAGAAAGCTTTTGGCACACTGGCCTTCATCAGTCAGGACATTGAGTATAGAAGTTAGGAAGTTATGTTGCAGTTGTACAGAACATTGGTGAGCCTGCACTTGGAATATTGTGTTCAGTTTTGGTCACATTGCTATAGGAAGGACATTATTAAACTGGAAAGAGTGCAGAAAAAAATTTGCAAGGATGGTGCCAAGACTCAGGGGTCTGAGTTACAGGGAGAGTTTGAACAAATAAAGACTTTTTAACTTTACAGCATAGGAGACTGAGGGGGATCTTATCAAGGTGTATAAGATCATGAGAGGCATAGATAGGGTGAATGCACTCAGTCTTTTAACCAGGGCTGGGGAATTGAGGACTCAAGGGCATCAGTTTAAGGTTAGAGGGGAAGGAATAAAAGGGAACCTGAGGGGCGACTTTTTTTTTTTACAGATGTTGGTACACATATGGAATGAGCTGCAACGGAAGTGGTTGAAGCAGGTACATTAACAACATTTAAAAGGCATGTGGACAAATACATGAATAGGAAAGGTTTGGAAGGATGTGGGCCAAGTGCAGAGAAATGGGGTTAGCATTGAGGGACATTTTGGTCGGCATGGACCAATCTGGGCTCAAGGGCCTGTCTCCGTGGTATAGGACTCTGATTGTAGAGGAGGGTTGTTTTTCAGACTGGAGGCCTGTGACCAGTTGAGTGCCACAAGGATTGGTGCTGGGCCCTCTACTTTTTGTCATTTACATAAATGATTTGGTTGCGAGCATAAAAGGTACAGTTAGTAAATTTGCAGATGACACCAAAATTGGAGGTGTAGTGGACAACAAAGTGGGTTACCTTAGATTGCAACAGGGTCTGGACCAGATGGGCCAATGGGCTGAGAAGTGGCAGATCGAGTTTAATTCAGATAAACGCGAGGTGCTGCATTTTGGGAAAGCAAATCTTAGCAGGACATATACACTTAATAGTAACGTCCTAGTGAGTGTTGCTGAACAAAGAGACCTTGGAGTGCAGGTTCATAGCTCCTTGAAAGTGGAGTTGCAGGTAGATAGGATAGCGAACAAGGCGTTTGGTATGCTTTCCTTTATTGGTCAGAGTATTGAGTACAGGAGTTGGGAGGTCATGTTGCGGCTGTACAGGGCATTGGTTAGGCCACCATTAGAATATTGCTTGCAATTCTGGTCTCCTTCCTATTGGAAATATGTTGTGAAACTTGAAAGGGTTCAGAAAAGATTAACAAGGATGTTGCCAGGGTTGGAGGATCTGAGCTACAGGGAGAGGCTGAACAGGCTGGGGCTGTTTTCCCTGGAGCATCAGAGGCTGAGGGGTGACCTTATAAAGGTTTACAAAATCAAGAGGGGCATGGATAGAATAAATAGACCAAGTCTTTTCCCTGGGGTCAGGAGTCCAGAACTAGAGGGCATAGGTTGAGAGGGGAAAGATATAAAAGAGACCTAAGGGGCAACTTTTTCACAGAGGGTGGTACATGTATGGAATGAGCTGCCAGAGGATGTGGTTGAGGCTGGTACAATTGCAACATTTAAGAGGCATTTTGATGAGTATATGAATAGGAAGGGTTTGGAGGGATATGGGCCAGGTGCTGGCAGATGGGACTAGATTGGGTTGGGATATCTGGTCGGCATGGACGGGTTAGACCAAAGAATGTGTTTCCATGCTGTACATCTCTGTGACTCTAAGAGAAGGTACCCCTGAGGTCATCGGGAGAAGAAGACCAGACAACATCACCACATGAAGCATGGCCAAGTTCTGGTGTGGTGGTACATAATCATCTAGAGTTACGTTAAAGCACAAGGTAGATTTATAGGGTAAATTGTTAGTTTATAGTGTATTTTGTTGTTATTGTATTAACTATGTTAAATAAATATTGCTGTTTATTATTATTAGGAGTGGACTTGCAGTTCTTTTGCTAGATGTAAGAGTTAAAACACACTGGCAGGCGTAACAGGTGCCAAGCTCAATTGGGACCATGTACACCTCATATGTAGCTGCACAGGCATCTTGTGGGAGCAGTGGCTGAAAACACCTTTCCTCCGAGCTATTTTATTTGTGGAAAAGATAAGGAACAAGGACTGGCAGAGTAGAGAAGAAGTTAGAGGAGGACTAGGACTTTAGAGGAGCATGTCTAAAGAGCTGGGGTTGGGGGTCAGTGAAAGAGGTGGTTGGTGCAATATAATCAGAAGAATGAGGAGAGAAAAATAGACCAAATGGTATAATTTTAAAAGGACAGTACATGAACAGAAATACCTGTATTTGTAAAACAAACGTCTGTGGACATGACTTGTTTAGACAAGTAGAGATAGCTGTTAAAAGTCTTATAGGATTCTTGGCTTTAGTATAGACCTACTAACCTTTATAGACACAAGTGAGGCTTCAACTAGAGTCAGTTCTGCCAACACACTTTAAGAAGGATGTCAAAGCCTTCACGAAAATTGAGAAAATCTACTAGAACAGCATCAAAGATGAAAGACTTCAGTTATTTGGGGAGACTTGCTGTGGACCATATCAGACCCCATCAAAACATTTCAAGAAAGTAGCCCAGACCCTAACTTTGCTCAATGTTTTAAGCAGGTGTAACATGGATATTCCAGGAGAGATGCAACATAACAGAATTTACAAGATTACCGAATGAAACACCAACAACAAAGAACAAAATACAGAATAATGTAACCTGTCCAAAAACCCATCTTAATGATGCTGTCCCAATACTTGCAACAATCTCCAAAAATACACCTTGGCACAAAAGATAAAATCAAACACAGGGTCTTACAAGGGAGAGAGAGATGGCAGTACCCTCTTCCATGTAGCTGTTTCTGAGCTCAATTGCCTGACTGCTTTCAGTGAATAGCCAGATTGCCAAAACCAAGTCAAACCAGAGAAAAGCTGAGCTCGGAGAACTGGCCACTCCCCTTTCATTGTACAAGTGTTCTTTTTAAACTTTTTTTCATGGGTCAGTATCTGTTAGCTAGAATCAAATTGGCCCTACAACCCATAGAAGCCCAGACTTTTCGGACCCTGTAATTTTATGACCTCCCGAGAAAAAACAAGGACAATATAACCTTGTTAAAGGAGCAGCAGCATTATCACACCTCCCCCCTTTAAAAATCCCATCAATATCCAAAGATGGCTTCATTTTAAAACTCCTTGATCTTAAACTGTTAGTACTCTATAACACATAGATACATTACATTGACAATCATCATGCTAACATACACTACTACATTTCGATTCATTCCGTTTCACTCCTGCCACCGAAAGCCTCTGTTTCTTATGCAAGTCTCAACAATGCATCGGCAATCGCGTTTTCTCATCCTAGCACATGCTCAACTTTCAAAACTGAATGGCTGTAATAAGAAGCTCCATCTAAACAGTCTGGCATTTTTGTCCTTAACTTTCTCCACAAACTTCCATGAGTTACGATAAGTGTACATGATTGCCTCAGATACATTACTGGTAACATAAACATTGAAATGTTGTAATGCCAACACCAAGCTCAAAGTCTTCTTATCAATTGTCGAATATTTATGCTGTTCAATTTCCTGGACAAATATCTGAGAAGTCTTTCTATCTTCTCATCATCTTCCTGCAAGAGCACAACACCAAGACCAATGTCACTTGCATCAATTGCCACCTTGAATGGCTTTGCATAATTAGGTATGTCTAATATTGGGGCAGTGGTTAACACAGCTTTAAGGCTGTCAACTGTCTTCTGACAGTTCACTGTCCACTGAAACTTCTTCAGGATTGGTTACACCCTAAACATCAACTTCTCCACCACCTGATGCTGCCTGGCTTGCTGTGTTCTTCCAGCCTCTTGCCTGTCCATTTTGGATTTCAGCATCGGTAGTTTTTTTTGTCTCTGATCACTGAAACTTCTTGCCTTTCTTTTGCAATTCAGTGTGTGGAGCAGCCGCACTGCGAAAATTTGGTATGAATTTTCAGTCAAAGCTTTATGGAAAACTCCCCAAATACCTTTGTCCTTGCATTCCGTGGAGCCATTTGTCCATGTCCGATAATATGGCCCAGGAAGGTGACTTTGGCTTTGGCAAATTCACTTCTGTCCAAAAGCGTGCCTTCCAAAGTCAATTGAACAATTCAGATAAATGTTGCAAATGTTCTTTTCATGTGTGACTAAAAATCAGCAGGTCATCAATATATACAATACAATTGGGTAATCTGGCAATTACCTTATTAGTTAGTCTCTGAAATGTGGCTGGTATATTCTTCATACCAAATGGCTTGACTTTAAACTTATTCAGTCCATCCAGCGTTACAAAAGCTGAAATTGCCTTCGCTCTTTCTGACAAAGGTACTTGCCAGTATCCTTTGAGCAAGTCCAACTTAGAAATATAAGTTGCTTGTCCCACCTTTTCCATACAGTCCTCCGAAAGCGGAAGTGGATATGTATCAGTCTTTGTTAACTGCATTGACTTTAAGCTAGTCCACACATAACCATTGGGTACCATCTAGCTTTGACACCATTACAATGGGTGAGCTCCAGTCACTGTAACTCACTTTAATTATGTCATCTCGGAGCATGCGTTCAATCTCCTTTCGAACCTGTGCCAACTTTAGAGTGTTATGTCTATATGGATGTTGCTTAATCATAACAGTATCTCCTATATCTACATCATGCATAATTAGGTTAGAGATAAGTCAACTTATTTCTACCTATCTCCCCATGTCATAGTAATAACTCTTTCGGGTCATTTTGATTTTCCTCTGGAAGATAACTCAATAATTTATAGCAATATTTCAGAACTTCCTCATTGTCCAATTTAGTTTGAGGAATGTCCAATTCAGAATCTACTGAACTTGGTTCTTCCCCCTGTATAGTAACCAATAACACATTCTCCTTTGGCTTTCCTTCCCTGTCAACATATCTTTTGAGCACATTCACATCACAGTCTGAGTTTTTTTTCTGTTTGCAGTCTTCATCAAATAGCTCACCTCACTCAATTTTCTTTCAAATTAATAAGGTCCACTAAACCTTGCTTTTAAAGGTTCACCTGTCACTGGAAGTAACACTAACACCTTATCCCAATAGCAAAATTGAATTTTTGATTTATCTGTTTCCTATTTCATTACATGCTGTGATACTTTTAAATGCTAACTTCCCGCTCTATTTAATTATTCCCAGAAATTTGACACATTGTCCAAATATGTGGTCTCTGAATTACCAACTTCTCCTTAATTGATTTTAGCAGTCCTCTCACTTCATGCCCAAAAATGAATTCAAATGGATAGAATTTGGTTGATTCATTTGGTGCATCTCTGATCGCAAATGGCACAAACAGAATTCTCTTATCCCAATCATCTTGACTATAAGCCTTTAATATGATCTTTAATGTCTGATGCCACCTTTCTAGCACTCCCTGTGATTCTGGATGGTATGCAGTAGATTTGAATTGTTTTATTCCTAAGCTGTCCATAATTTACTTCAATAAGTTGAATGTGAAGTTTGACCTTTGATCTGATTGTATCTCTGTGGGTAGTCCGTATCTAGTGAAAGATTTGAGTAACTCCTTTACAATCCCTTTAGCTGCGATAGTGTGCAATGGAAGAGGCACTGGAATCTAATGGACACATCCATTATTATTAACAAATACTGATTCCCACTTTTTGTTTGAGCTAGGGGTCCTGCGCAATCAATTAAGACTCTTGTAAAAAGTTCCTCAAAAGCAGGAATAGGTATTAAAGGTGCAGGTTTTCTTACTGTCAGTGGTTTTCCAATTACCTGACATGGAGAAAGTGAGGACTGCAGATGCTAGAGATCGGAGTTGAAAGGTTTGGTGCTGGAAAAGCACACCACGTCAGGCAGCACCTGAGCAGCAAGAGAATCGATGTTTGGGCATAAGCCCTTTAACATGACGCTGCCTGACCCATTATGCTTTTCAACAATTACCTGATATGTATGATATGTGTGGCAAAAGTCACCTACATCCTTGTGCAGCCAAGCCCAGTAAAAATGTTCTTGTATTTTAGCTTGAGTTTCTCTTACTCCTAAATGACTCCCTAGTGGTAGCTCATGCAGCACTCGCAACATCTCCATTCTTGCCAGGATTGGAAGATTTGAGCTATAGGGAAAGGTTGAATAGGCTGCGGCTGTTTTCCCTGGAGTGCTGGAGGCTGAGGGGTGACCTGAAAGACGTTTATAAAATCATGAGGGGTACGAATAGGATAAATAGACAAGGTCCTTTTCCTGGGGTGGAGGAGTCCAGAACTAGAGGGCATAGGTTTAGGGTGAGAGGGGAAAGATATAAAAGAGACTTAAGGGGCAACGTTTTCACGCAGAGGGTGGTACGTGTACGGAATGAGCTGCCAGAGGTAGTGGTGGAGGCAAGTACAATTGCAACATTTAAAAGGCATCTGGATTGGTTATGAATAGGAAGGGTTTGGAAGGATATGGGCCAGGTGGCTACCTAGTGGGACTAGATTAGATTGGGATAACTGGTCGGCATGGACGAGTTGGACGGAAGGATCTGTTTCCGTGCTGTACATCTCTATGGCTTTATAACCCACTGGCAATACAACTTGATGAACTTCTGCCCATTTCTCGTCTGCCTGAATATGTGATGGTCTCCATTTCCTCAATAAGTCATAATTTTTAAGATAATAACATTCAGGGATACATTCGGATTCTTTTTCTGTGTATATTTTTTGATACACTTGCTTTAAATTTTCATCTTTCTGCTGTAACTCGGTTAATTTATCTCAGCTAAAGATGTCTGCTGTGTCATCTATCTGTTTTGAGTTGACCATCTAATCAAACAGGGTCTCTACTAGTTCCACTTCAACTTTCTTATCTGTACCCTTTGATCTCTCCTGTTTCAACTGGTGACCATGTGACCTCATTACTACATAGTCAGGAAAAATTCCAGGATATGTGTCCTGCAAAAGTTTAGTTGCCTGAGTTTCCACTGGCTTTTTATCCACCGTATGCAGTACTCCTACCTGTGAACCAGCTAGATCATTAGCAAGGACAAATTGTATTCCTGGAGCAGAGAGTTTGTTCATGACTCCTCCATGCTTCACTGGACACTCTAACCTCACTTTACATAATTCAGTGCTTCTTGTCTCACCATGAATTCCCATAACTAGTAAATTTTCTGGCAGCAGTCCTTCAGAGATACATATCTCCTCATCTTTCAACATCACAGAATGAGAGGATCCTGTATTTCTTAATATTGCATTCTCTTTGCCTGTTGCTCCTGGCCAATTTGAGTAAACCTTATCTTTGCAGATATATGGTTAAAGAAGATCTGGCACTTCCTACTTTTTTTAATAGATATTTTTATTGGGAATTTAAAATTTTTATAGGTTTACAAAAATAAAAAAACTCTCAAGTACAAACATTGATATACAATTAAATCTTAAATAAATAATAATCAAAATTTAACAAAAGAAAAATACAGAGAGAGAAAAAAAACAAAACTCAACTAACTACTAATCTAACCTACAACTAACCAGAGTGTATAATTAAATCTCTTACATTATTCAAATAAGAGAATGAAAAAAAATCCAACGGATAACACAGAAATTGGATAGTGAGATACATGCTCGGAATGTGTTAACATCAAACGTAACAAAACCATATTCGTGCGGGATTCCTCTCCCAGCCAGGTTCGCAATCTCAATTAAATAAAAGCCTTTGTTAGGATAGCCGAAATATCTGTATTTATATAATTCAAGAAGGGCTGCCGTATTTTATGAAATAATTCGGTCTTTCGGTGCACCATGTTTGTAAGGAAGTCAAGGGGAATACATTCTATAATTAACCTGGGCCAATTTGAAAGTCCAGGGGGGCCTTCAGCCACCCAGTTTACCAAAATATTTTTCCTTGCACAGAAAGAGAGAATAGAAAATAATCTCTTCCCGTGCATATCCAGGGAGGATAAGTTCGAAAAGCCCAAAAGGGTCCACTGTAATTTCCGTTCCTAAAATTTCTGTCAGGGTATTTGCTACTGTAGTCCAGTATCTACAGATCTTATGACAGGTCCATAGGCAACGTACAAGACTGCCCACCTCTATTTTACATTTGGGACATATTGGAGATGCTCCTGCCTTAAATTTTGCCAATCGATCCATTGCTATATGGGCCGTATGAAGTATCTTCAGCTGGATAGCCTGAGTTCTGTTGCAGATGGTAATTCTTCTGGCATTTTCCCAAATGTCCTTCCACGTTTCTATAGAGATTTCTAGTCCCAAATCCTGATCCCATGTTTTAAGCAGATTGTCCATATCTCCCGATACTTCATCATGTAGTAAATGATAAATAGTACTGACGGAGGTCCTGCCTTATCCTTTCCAGTAAATGCACAAAATTAGCCTTGTATAACTGACCAAATACTGGGGAAATAAAAATGCCTAAATATAAGAAACCCTCCAGGGACCACCAAAAGGGAAAGTGGGATCCGTCCACTAAGTGGGGTATCATAGCAAGGCCATCCATTGGCATAACCTCTGATTTTGAGAAATTAATTTTATAGCCTGAGAATGTACTAAATGTATTAATAACTTGGATTAAGCGAGGCACGGACATCAGAGGATTACTGAGGAATAGAAGAACATCATCTGCAATCCTCGGGGCCATTATATTAGGATCAGCCCATATAGTTTCTGCTAGTGGTTCAATTATTAGCGTAAATAACAATGGTGAGAGAGGACATCCCTGACGGCAGCCCCTACCCACACTGAAGTTATCCGAGCCTAATCCATTGGTAACCACAACTGCTTTGGGATCACTATACAATGTTGAGATCCATTGGTAAACACCTTTCCAACACCAAACCTTTCCAATGTGTAAAACAAATATGACCATTCAACCCTATTGAATGCCTTTTCCACGTCTAATGAGACTACTACTCCTGGTATCTTTCCCTGATGGCAGGCTTGAATCATATTCAAAACCCTTCTAATATTATTGGATGATCTATGGCCCTTAATAAATCCCGTCTGATCCTCCTTTATGATATGTGACAATACCCTTTCTAGTCTCAATGCTAACGTTTTAGAAGGGATTTTAAAATCTACATTTAGCAAGGATATTGGTCTGTATGACGCGCAATCTTCTGGGTCCTTTCCTTTTTTAAGGATAAGAGAGATATTTGCCTCTTTCAACGAAGGTGGGAGACAGCCCTTACTGTATGCGTATACATGTCCATAAGTGGACCAGCCAATATTCCTGTAAATTCTTTATAGAATTCAGCTTGAAAGCCATCTGGGCCAGGTGCCTTACCGCTCTGAAGTTGCCTGATTGCATCAAGTATTTCTTGGACTGTTAGGGGAGCATTTAAGACCGATAACTATTCCGGAGTTAGGTCCGGAAAGGTCAAATTGTAAAAAAATGATTGCATCCTCCTGTCTTGCATCCATAGTCCTGTCTTCACAATCCTGCGACTTATATAAATCAGAATAAAATGTTCTAAAGATTGCGTTAATCCTTTTATGATCATGAGTCAAAATACCCATACTTTCCTTGATAGACGTGATAGTTTGAGGGGCCTTTTTTTCTTTGCAAGAAACGCTAAGTATCTATCCGGTTTGTCGCCAAATTCATATCACTTTTGTTTTGCAAATAATATTTCCCCCTTAACCATTTGGGTAAGCGTGGTGTTTAGAGCTGTCCTAAGGGCCGTAACCGTTGGCAATTTGACAATAGAAGGTCTATCAGCGTATGCTGTTTCAGCTGCTTTTAAGCGAGCTTAAAACAGACGCTGTTGTTCTCCCTTTAATTTTTTTCTGGGTCGCTTAGTATGAGATGATCAAACCTCGTGCATAAGCTTTGATGGTCTCCCACATCATTGATGGGTTGCTAGCCGTACCTAAGTTAATTTCTAAAAAAGTTTTAAATTCTTGAGAGAAGTACTTTACAAATTTACTATCCTTCATCAGGAAGGGGTCCATACGCCAATGCCCCATTGTTCCTCGCCTTGATTTCCATATATACAGCAGCGTGATTGGAAATTGCTATACTACCAATTTTACAGGATAATATGGAATTTAAAAAAATCGAGGGGGCAAAAAACATATCAATTCTGGTATGACATTTATGTGGATTGGAGTAAAAAGAAAAATCTCTGTCCTGTGAATGAAAACATCTCCATACATCTACTAATCCTAATTCTTTGTCCAAATCCACTAATTGTCTAGATCTGGGAGATACTCCGGCAGTATTCTTGGGAATCTTATCTATTTCCGGATCCATAATACAGTTAAAGTCTCCCCCTATAATTGTATGACGGGCACTGAGAGCCATCAATTTTGAGAAGGCTTCCGTTATAAATTTAAAAGGTTGTGCTGGGGGGCAATACAAATTTAAAATCCCATATTCCTCTCCATTTATAAGGGCTTTAATCAGAATATATCGTCCAGGTTCGTCTTTTATCTGATTTAGGATTTTGAAAGGGAAATTGTTCCGAATAAGAATAACAACTCCCCTGCTTTTTGAGCTAAAAGAAGAAAAAAAGGCCTGATCAAATCAACCCTGTCGTAATTTCAAGTGTTCTTTATCCAACAAGTGTGTCTCCTGTAGGAGAGCTATATCAACCCTTTCTTTCTTGAGATTTGATAATATTTTCTTCCTTTTGACTGGCGAATTACTCCCCTTGACATTCCAGGTGCACCACTTAATCGACTGATCAACCATAATCATCTGGGCAAATCCGAGACCCCTCGGGAGGGGAAACCCTATCCAGAACATCCCGAGCATAGACCATATAAAATTCACAAAAATAAAGGCGCTCTAATACACTCACAACAATATAATAAAAAAACTATTTCTAAATAAAAAAAATATAAAACGTATTTAAATGGAGATTTTTCCCCCTTGTTTACAGGGGGTATCACTTCCTTTCCAAAGGTCCATCGTATCCTCTCCCAACCAGTGCCGCACCCTTGACCCAGGCACTCCTCAATAGGATGAGGAAAATTCAAATATACTACAGAGCTAGAGTTAACAGTGAGCATCCTACTCCCACCCACACCAACACCTGGATATATTTGGTAATGTTAATACCATGTATAAACATGTATAACTATAAAATTACAACCTTAAGTAATAATTAAATATAATAATACAAAGTAACAAGGGAAAACAACCCCGCTCCTAGAGACAGAGGTAAAATAGAATAAGGTAACCACCTCCCCCCACCAACATTAACCAGACCCCCCCGGCCTATATATATATATTTATATATATATATACACACACATATATATATATATATAAAATTTAAAAAAACTCAAGGGGGGGACAAAATCGTTAAGTAGAGAACAAATAAATAAATCCCTGTCCCCACCCCCAAGATAATACTAAACAATAAGGTTTAAAAAAAAGGGGGGAATATAAACCAGAGTCGGGGGAAGGCAAACCAACATCAATTATCTCTTACAATTTATCTAAGAGTGTCCAAATATTCCTTGGTCTTTTCTGGCGATCCGAAGTTATACACAGATCCTTCATGGTTAAAGCGTAGCGTCGCTGGGTAGCGTAAGGAATACTGAACATTTAAGTCCCTTAAACACTTCTTCGCCTCATCGAATGCCTTCCTCTTTCAGACCAGAGCTGGGGAAAAGTCCTGGAATAACATGATCTTGGATCCTTTATAGATCATGGCTTGGGGATCTTTTCCAAGAGTTCTAGAGGCTTCTAGGAGTATCTGCCTCTCCTTATAGGTCTGCAGCCGGAACAAGATCGGGCAGGGGCGCTGGTTCGAGCCGGGCCAGCATATTGCAACCCGGTAGGCCCTTCCACCCTTACCTGGCCTGATCCAGCCTCCAGATTCAACAGCTGTGGAAGCCACTGTTCAAGGAATCCTGTAAGCTGGCCTTCCTCTCCCCGTTCGGGAAGGCCCAGCAAACGAATATTTTTTCAATGACCTCGATTCTCGAGGTCGTCAATGTGGTTCTCTAAGGTCCGGACTTGCTGTTCCAGATCCACAGCCAATTGCGCTGTAGTTTCGGAGGTCGCGGCCTTTAGCTCCGCCCCTCCGACTTGGCGCTCGATTTCCTTAATGTCTCGGTCGTGCTTTTGCAGCGCGGCCGAGAGTGAGTCCCATCAACTTCAGGATTCTTCAATAAAAGCGCCGATCTTCGCATCCAGTTTGGAGATGATTTCCACGAGGCTCGCCACCATAGGTAAGTCCCCTGGGGCGGCTGTGGATGCCTCTGCTGCAGCTGGAGAGGGTGGGGGAGGGGTCCCTGCTTGCTGAGAGCTGTGGGCTCCCTTCCCTTTAGTCATTTTTACTGAAGATTAAATTGTTTAAATTCAATACTAAACAACTAAGTAAATTAAACAGCTATTTTAAATGATTTGGTGAATGTGGTGACACTTTGCTCAAGTCTTAGGAGGAGCACTGTAGACTCAGACTTGCTGGGTTGCCACCATCTTGGATCCCCTTGGCACTTCCTACTTACCCAATCTCCAACCAGCTTGTACATTCTGATGCAGCTTTCTAGTCTCCACTGTGCTTCCATTACCATTCGAACAAAATTCACTGGCTTATCCTGTTTTCCTACATCTGACCTCCCAGTGTTTTTCATAATCTACCAACACCAATTTCATGTGGCTTACTTTATTGCAGTGAAAACACCAACGCTTTTTAATTTCTCTTTCCCCTTCAAGACATTCCTTTTTACCCTGTAGTAAGTTATCCTTGTGATCTTCACCAAGATCTACCTTTCACTTTACAGGCAAGGATTTCTTTTTTCCCCAATTTCTATCCTTCACACTTGAAATTGATTTTGGAAGCCAAATTTTGATGTAAGGACCAACTCATAATCATCAGCTACGTCAGCTGCTAATCTTGCCATTTTAATTCTCTGCTCTTCCATGAGATCTCACTACTTCAGATTGTGAATTTTTGAATCCCTGTCTAAATGCCAATTTCTGAAGTTCAAACTCCCTCTCTTGGTTCCTTTCCTCTCTCTTTTTCTCTTGTTTTCTAAAGTGATTCATTCTTTTTCTCTTTCCTCTGCTTTTAATTGTACTTCAAACTGTTTCATTTCTGTCGCCCTTTCCTTGTCTTTTGCCTCTAACCCAAGCTGTTTCATTTTCAATTGAGCTTTGACCATCTCTAAAGATTCTGATGGTGTTTCCAGCAAATTTAAATGCTGAGTTATTGCTGTAATTGTCTCTCCTTTCCTCATGGAAGGAGGCAGATCCAACTCCAGCTTGTCTGCTAATTCCAGTAGCTTGGCCTTAAGCACCTTTCGCATAACCCCCAAAGTCACTTTATTCCACCCCGAGAATACACTTGGTGACTAAAAGTGCTATCCTAATCCCAATTTGGAATTATAGAACAAATCCTGCAAAGAATCCCAATCTGTTATGGACCAGGCCAGACCCCATGAAAACATTTCAAGAAAGTAGCCCAGACTCTAACTTTGCTAGTTGTTTTAAGCAGGTATAACACAGATATTCTGGGAGGGATGCACCTGGTTAAACCATTTAGCTTTAAATATAATAGAAATTATTTACAAGATTATTGAATGAAACACAAACAAAAGAGAACAAAATACAGAATAACTTAATCTATCCAATAGATTTTACCAACTTAATGATACATTTCCCAAAACTTGCAACAATCCCTATAAACATTCTTTGGCACGAAAGTTAAAATCAAACACAGGGTCTTACAGGAGAGAGAGAGAGAGAAAAAGAGAGGGAGACAGATGACAGCATGGAACACCCTCTTACATGTAGCTGTTATTTGGCTCAGCAGTCTCAAACTGCCTGAACGGTTTCAGTGAATAGCCACACCGCTAAAAGCCGAGATGGGAGAACTTGCCACTCCCCTTTCATTGTACAAGAGCACCCGAGGAAACTGACACAGATACAGGGAAAATGTGCAAATTCTACGCAGGCAGTCGCCTGAGGCTGGAATCGAAACCTGGCACAGCGAGGCAACAGTGTTAACCACTGAGCCATCTTTACCTCATCTAAATTTAACTGCATATATTCTAACTTTCAGCAACTAACAATCACCCAATTTTATCAGTTAGATGATCCACTTTGGTCCCTGAGCAGCAACACCTCAACAATTGAAGTTTTCTTCCTCATATTTCACTGTCTCTCAAATTTTTTGAATTTGGGAATGTGAGCACTATGTGTGCTGCTAATCTGGCAGATCAGTCCTGTCAGTTCTTTGAAAACAGTAGTGTGAACTCAGAGCTTTGGAGCCTATCTGACAATGACTTGATCAAATTATAAATTGCAGACACATTTATGGGTGGTCTTACCTCCAAGGGATCCCATCAAATTTGAGTCCAACTTATTATATGTTTGTTTACAGGTATGAGTTTGCATTATAAGAATAAATGTAAGCACTCAGCACCTTTTCCCACTGTTCGTACCAAAAGGGGAGGCTGTAGCATAGCACAAATATAACTAGACCAGTAATCAAGAGCTTCAGGTTTTGGGTAGATGGCTTTGAATCATACCATGGCAGATGATGAATTTGTTAAACTTGAAAGAGTGCAGAAAAGATTTGCAAGGATGTCGTTGGGACTGGATGGTTTAAGTCATAGGTAAAGGCTTAATAGGCTGGGGTATTTTCCCTGACATTAGAGGCTTGGGGTAGCCTTATTGAAGTTTAAAGAATTATGAGAGGCATTGATAGAGTGAATAACTGAGGTCTTTTTTCCAGAGTAGGAGAGTCCACTACTAGAGGGCACAGGATTAAGTTCAAAGGAGAAAAATTTAAAAAAGGACCCGGGGGGTAACTTTTTCATGCAATGATTGATGCATGGATGGAAAGAGCTGTCAGAGGAAATGGTGAATGTGGGTACAATTAAAAGGCTGGATGGGTATATGAATAGGAAGGGTTTAGAGAGATATGGGCCAACTGGTGGCAAATGGGACTAGGTCAGATTGGAATGCCTGGTTGGCATGAATGAGTTGGACCGAAGGGCATGTTTCTGTGGCGAATGACTCTAAAACTCTTTGAAATCGAAGGTTAGTCCAACGTATGTAACCATTATTGATTGTTGTAAAATCTCAACTTATTCACTAACCAGAAAGGGAAAGAAGTCTGTCATCGTT
Source organism: Hemiscyllium ocellatum (assembly GCF_020745735.1). Taxonomy (NCBI): domain Eukaryota; kingdom Metazoa; phylum Chordata; class Chondrichthyes; order Orectolobiformes; family Hemiscylliidae; genus Hemiscyllium; species Hemiscyllium ocellatum. Next base: position 18,549,387 of record NC_083447.1, on the reverse strand, counting down.
GACTGATCTGGAATCACACTTCATAGACAATGTTTCTGACAGGACCATTACCATCCTGCTGTATGTCCTGTCTAGCCGATAGATGTGGCTGCACATTGGTATACAGTCAGTAGGAGTTGCAATGGAAATCATTAACATTGACTCCATACCCCATGAAGTTTCATGGTATGTTATAAACATAGGCAAGGAAACCTCCACGTGATTACCACGTACCATACATCACTATCCCTCCATGTTGATGAACACCATTTAGAGGAAACACAGAGGCTGACAAGAGCAGACAATTTACTCTGAGTGGGGGACTTCCATGTCCATCACCAAGAGTGATTTGGTGGCACCACTGATGACTGAGCTGGCCATGTACTAAACAATGTGGCTGCTAGAATGGGTCTGTGAAGATAATTATGTTGCACACAAAACATTAGCACTGTTTCTCTCTAAATATGCTGCCAGACCTGCTGAGTTTGTCATCCTCACCAATCTGCTTCTCACAGGTTTGTAGGAGTACATTGTCATTGTAGAGACAAAGAGCCACCTACACACTGAAGATGCTTTCCATTGTTTTGGGGTGACACTACCATCATGCTAAATATCACATTCAGTAGTTCAAAATTATCCATCCATGATGCACTGTGGGCAATCAAAAGCAACAGGTTATAGTCACATGATCCAGAGTATACCCAACTCTACCATTGCTATCAAGCCAGGAGATCAACCTGGTTTAATGAAGAGTGCAGGAAGGCATGCCAGAAGCAATACCAGGCATCCCCTAAAAGTGAGGTGTCAACCTGATAAAGCAGCAAAACAGGACTAATTGCATGCTAAACAGAAGAAGTAACAAGCAAGAGACAAAGCTAAATTGACAACCAGAAGATCAGATCTTGGCTCTGCAGTTCTGCCACATCCAATTATGAATGGTGGTGGACAATTAAACACCTGACATATATCCAGAATTTTAATGATGGGGGTGCTCAGCACAACACTGCAAAAGATGACACCAAATTATTTGCATCAGAAGTGTTGAGTTGCTGGTCAATTTTGGCCTCTAGCATCACAGATGAAAGTCTTCAACCAATTTGACTCAATCCACATGATATCAAAAAAACTCCGAAGGCACTGAATACCTCAAAGGCCCTGTCACCATTTTGGCAATACTACTGAAGATTTGTGCTCCAGAATTAGCTTGCCTCTCACCAAGTTGTTCTATTATAGCTACAACACTGGCATCTGACATGTTGAAAATTGTCCAAATATGTTCCAAATCAGCCAATTACTACCATATCAATTTATTCCTGATTATCTAGCAAAGTGATGGAAGATGTTGTCAACAGTGATATCAAAAGTATCTGCAAAGAAAAACCTGCACACTGACAGTCAGTTAGGCATTCCACAAAGGCTGCATTTGTCTGGGTGTGGCCTTAAGTAGCCCCAGAAAAATTACAGTCAATGAAAATCAGAGGGAAAACCCTCCACTGGTCAGCGTCGTACCTGGCAGAAAGAAAGATGGTTGTGATTCTTGGAGGTCAATCATTTTCAGCCATAGGACATCGCTACAGAAGTTCCTCAGTGTAGTGTCCTAAGTCCAACACCTTCAGTTGCTTCATCAATGACCTTCCATCCATTATAATATTTGAAGTGGGGATGTTGAACATGGTCTGCTTCAGTATTTGATCGTTCAATGTTCTATACCATTAGTGACTTCTCAAATACTGAAGCAGTTCACGTTCAAATGCAGAAATATCTGGACCATATCCAAAATTTGTTCTACACAAATACAATAGCAATGACCATATCCAACAAAACAAAATCTAACCAGCATCCCTTGCCAGGCAATGGCATTACCATTGCTGAGTTCCCTACTACCAACATCCTACGGGCTAGTCGAGGCCAGAAACTGAACTAGGCCAGTAATATAAATATTTGGTATAAATGCAGCTCAAGAGACTAGGAATCCTGTGCTATCTAATTTGCCTTCTGTCTCCCAGCGTCTATCCAATATCATTAAGACACAAAAGTTTGATGGAATGCTGTGCACTGGCTTAAATGGGTGCAGCTCCAATTACCCTCTATAAGCTGAACCACATCAAGAAAAACAGCTGGTTTCTATGGTATCGTATCCAACATTCATTTCCAATACAATGGCAGAAATGTGTCTAATCTACAAGTTGCACTGTAGGAACTCACAAAAAGCTCTACACAGCACCTCCCAAACCTACAATATTCACCAGCTGGAGAGACAAGGGCAGCAGATGCATGATAAACCACCAATGCAAGTTCCCCTTCAAGTGACACTTCAACCTGATTTCAAACTACATTGCTGAATCCAAATCTTGGAATTTCCTTCCTAAGAGAACTAGCCCAAAGGACTGCAGCCATTCAAGAAAGCAGTGCACCATCACCTTCTCCAGGGCAATTAGGGATAGATAATAAATGCTGTCCTAACCAGCAACATCCATGGGGAATAAACAAAATAAAAAGCTACCATCAGCTAATTAACCCTGGGACCATGAGGTCCATTAGGCTGAATATTGTTCTGCATTTTATTATAATTTGAATGTATGGTAAACTTACCCATCAATGAACTGAACCATCAGATTAGCTTCTTCTATTGCCTGCATGTCCTGTAACAGATGGAACTTGCAATTATTCTGTAAGTAATACTGGACAGCATTGACAGATACTGGTTTGGTTAGCTTTCTTGGAAACTGTGTTTCTGATCAGAATATTATAATCCAGTTATCATCAATCACTTCAGCTGGTGCTGAGAGAAATCTATCAATGTTATACTCAGTCTTCCATCACTTAATATCGATATTCGTTTTCCTTTTACCATTTATGTATTGTTATTATCTTATGTCCAGACTCGACTCTCTTTAATTTAACTATTAGGATTCCAACTGACTGATAATATTGGTGTTAGATTTTCCTGGATGACTTTGATCAGGTAATGGCAAGCATTTTATTAAGTGGCTACAGTTTTCTAATTAATGAGCACTAAGACAGACCTGCATCATGATTGTAACAATCCTCCCATGGAATATATATTTGCAAAATTTTTAATCTACAGCAACTGATATTCTTCTCTGAGCTGTGTTAGTTCACCACAATGACGCTGATAATAATGCCAAGATTCTCTTGAACAAATGCAGATGGATGGAACCTACCTAAAAACGAGTTTTCAGAAAGAATTGTTATTCCAGTTATGGTTGTTCGTCAAGTTACAACTAGTTTGCAGTAGCAGATTGCAAGTTAAGAAAAAAATTGAAGTAACGTCCTCTCAATTTTTTATTGTCTGATGTCCCTTTTAAGGACAGTTCAGAAGATAGGTATGCAGCAGAGACAATATGATTTTGGCAATAGTATAAAATGATCAAAATTGGAGTAGCCTCCCATTATACGTATTTTAAGAAAATCTGTAGGGAAAAGTTCATGATAGCGAATCTGATATCACCTGAAATCAAAATTACTTCCAATTACATCTCAAATGTTTATAGTGGACATTGGGGAAGTTCTGGGATTTGTTGCATCACTACAGTATTACAGAACAGGAATAGTAACTGATTCCATTCATTATTATTAGTGGTGAGGAAATATAAGGTTTGCCAAATGGGAAGTGCCACATTTATGTGAATTCTTCAGTGACATGGATGCTAGTATCTTGATAGTCTTAAATCAATGGGTTATGTGCTAGAAACTGAGCTTTGATAGCCCACATACAAAAATGTTCTGTGCAAAGTCCCTTTCACAAACATGTCATATAAATTATATGTATTTTTACCTCTTCTTTGTTTCTGTCCTCCACATCGGATGAGTCACTGATAGGCATGGTGTAGTGCTGAGTGTACACATTGTCATAACTGTAGAAATATGGAAAGGTTTAGTAGTTCCTCTAGTTCAAATATGCCATACTTTTCTCCTTGCCATTCTTGTTTCAAGGCATTGACAGTGGCCAGGACAGGATTCCATCAGGCCTCCAGCACCTCCTGTTCACTGATCATTCACAAGATGTGTGCCAAGGTGGTCATGATTTGGAGATGCCGGTGTTGGACTGGGGTGTTCAAAGTTAAAAATCAACAACAGGTTATTTTCCAACAGGTTTAATTGGAAACACTAGCTTTCGGAGCACTGCTCCTTCATCAGGTGGTGAAAGAGCGGCGCTTCGAAAGCTAGTGCTTCCAATTAAACTTGTTGGACTATAACCTGGTGTTGTGTGGATTGTTAACTTTGTGCCAAGGTGATGGATGTAAATATGTTAATTGATCAAAGGTTAGGGGATTTAACAGTCTAGCCTTATCAGCACTTGCCATCCTTCCTTTTACTTTTCATTGCTGGATAATAAGCAGAGCGGGAATTTTCCCAGCGCTGGAGGCCAATGACAGCCACCTGCGGCCAGGTCTCTCAGTACAAATCAGAAGGTAGACACAAGGCCATTTCAAATTACTTTGTTCAACTGTCTTTTTAAATGGTTTGCACAATTATTTCCTGAAGAAGCTTCGAAGATTCTGTGATTACTTAAAGAAATTTATAAATAACGTACTCAATAATTAGATAAATAAATTAAACTTCTCATCAGCCTAAATTTGCAGATTGGACAGTGATATGGCATTATGAATTTTGACAGAGATAGTGCACTTTGAGAGAAAAAGTAGAAAAGCAACCTCTAGTTTAGAAAACAAGAATTCAACTCAGTCAAATGAAAAGGGACCCAAGGACCACAGATGAACAAATCATTAAAAGCAGCATCACAACAATACAATAGGAAATATTTGTAAAAGACTTGGGATTTATGGCAAGGGCTACATAATTCAAAAATAAAGTTATCTTAAACTTGTATCGGATGTTTAGGACATTACAGCGCAGTACAGGCCCTTCGGCCCTCGATGTTGCACCGACCCCTGTGGAGCTGAAAATGTGTTGCTGGTTAAAGCACAGCAGGTCAGGCAGCATCCAAGGAACAGGAAATTCGATGTTTCGGGCTAGAGCCCTTCATCAGGAATGATGAAGGGCTCTGGCCCGAAACGTCGAATTTCCTGTTCCTTGGATGCTGCCTGACCTGCTGTGCTTTAACCAGCAACACATTTTCAGCTCTGATCTCCAGCATCTGCAGACTTCACTTTTTACCCAACCCCTGTGGAACCAATCTAAAGCCCATGTCTTGTTATTAAACTGGAAAGAATGCACAAGAAATTTACAAGGATGTTGCCTGGACTCAAGGGTCTGAGTAACAGGGAGAGGTAGGACAAGCTAGGACTTTTTTCTTTAGAGTGTAGGAGACTTTATAGAGGTCTATAAGATCATGCGAGGCATAGATAGGGTGAATGCACTCAGCCTTTTCCCCAGGGTTGGGGAATCGAGGACTCAAAAGGCATCAGTTTAAGGGTAGAAGGGAAAGAATAAAAGGAAACCTGAGGGGCAGTTTTTTACACAGAGGGTGGTATGCATGTGCAAGGAGCTGCCAGCGGAAGTGGTTGAGGCAGGTACATTAATAACATTTAAAAGGCATTTGGACAAATACATAGATAAGAAAGGAGTAGAAGGATATGGGCCAAGTGCAAAGAAATGAAGTTAGAATAGATTGACATTTTGGTCAACATTGACTAGTTTGGGCCAAAGGGCCTGTAGGACTTTCTGACTGATCAGGCTGCACTTGTACAATGCTCCTTTTTTGATATTATAAACAGAGCACAGAGCCACTGAAAGATATGTAAAGTTGTCATTTTGATGTGTATAATGATGTGTATGGGGAAAGGAATCACGGGTGCACTAAAAAATTATTTGTACTGCACAACTGTTATCCAAACTGAGGAGAATGAATTGGATGAAAGTAGAAACCAAACTTGGAGTTTTGCACTTGCTCCCTGATGATATCATTCACAACTCATTGTGGAAGCAGTTTTATTAATTCAACTGTGATTTGAAGTTGTGGTACACTCACCTGTTAATGACATCAACTAATATGTTACTTTCATGTTGTGTCTGCATGCCCTATGAGAGAAATAATTAATGATTAATATTACATTTTGTTAATATTTGATGCAACTCTGGTTTGTCAAACCTTTTTTAAAAATTCTATTTTTGGTCTGCTTTGGAGTGATAATGCCAGGCATAGGTTAAACTGACCACTTATTAGCATAATTTATGCATTGATGAATTCTGTTGCGGATAGGGTGACCTACAAGAGAACTGTAAGGAATACAGTCACCCGGTGCTTGGGGTATCGGCAGGCCTTCCAAACAGCTACATGCTACTGTTCAAGCACAGCCGAGGCCATCAAGCAAAGCTTGAAACACTTGCTCTCTGCAGTGGAAGTGGTGGCCAACTCCAACACAGTACTGGCGGATTAACACATGATGATGTGCTTGGTGCCTGCGTTCTTAGCTTTCACTGCATCACAGCTGAATCTTCACAACCTCTTAATTATGATATAGTTGTACAGCACGGAAAGAGACCCTTCAGTCCAACTCGTCCATGCTGACCAGATATCCTAAACTAATCTAGTCCCATTTGTCAGCGTTTGGCCCATATCTCTGTAAATCTTTCCTATTCCAACTTCCACCACTTCCTCTGGCAGCTCATTCCATACACGCAGCACCCTCTGCATGAAAACATTGTCTCTTAGATACCTTTTAAATTTTTCTCTTCTCAGCTCAAACCTAAAGTGTAAAAAGACTCTTTCACAGAATGTAGGTGTCTATGGTAAAGCCAATTTTTGTTGCTTAACCCTAATTGTCCTTGGAATAAGTGGCTTGTTAGGACTTTTCTGAGAGCAGTTTAGAGGCACCCAAATTCCTGTTGGTCTGCAAGGAATCGCATGTAGACCTAACTAAGTCATCATTTATAACCAGGATTAAGCTTTGGTTCCCTACCTTTGTCAACTTGAAATTATGCCTGACCATAAAAAATAAGAAATCGGAGAATTAGGCCATTTGGCACATCAAACTTGTTCCACCAGTCAATGAATCATATGGTATTAACTCCACTTTTCTGCCTGCCCCCGTAATTCTTGACTTACTTGGAAATCAAATGCCAGAAGCTAGGAACTTTACAGTAAGAAACTCATCTTCTAACTCACCTCCTATCCACCATGTATAAGGCAGAAGTTATGAGTGTGACTCTCCGCATTCCTAGCTGAGTGCAGCTCCAAAAACACTTAAGGAGCTTTACAAGATACAGGACAAAGCAGCCCATCTAATTGGTGCCACGTCGACACGACATTCACGCTTTTCACCTCCAATGCACAGTAGTAGCAGTGTATCATGTGCAAGGTACATTGCAGAAATTCAGCACCTTCCAAATCCACAACCCCACTGCCATCTCGAAGAACAAGGGCAACAGACACATGGTAACACCAGCACCTGCAACTTCCCCTGTGAGCCACTCACCATCCTGACTTGCAAATGTATCACCTTTCTTTTAGTCTGGGTCAAAACGTTGGAATTTCCTCCCTGTCAGCACTGTGGGTCTCCTAAATCAAATTTACTGCAGCAATTTAATAAAGCAGCTCACCACCACCTTCTTAAAGGCAACTAACGATGGGCAATAAATGTTGACCCAGCCAACAAAGCCCACATCCCATCAATGAATGAGAAAATCTAACTAACTCAGCCTTAAATATATTCAATAACCAACCTCCATTGCTCGCTGGGGGACAGAACCCCACAGACTAATGACTCTTGAGAGAAAGGGTTCCTCGTATTTGTCTTAAACGAGTGGATTATTTTTAAAGTGTGCCCATGATTCTAGATTTCCCTTTGATATTTATTTCAATCAAAATTGATTCTACATCCTCACATTATTTCTAACTGCCATACCAATGCCATAATTTATTAACATAATTACCCCACCTATTTATTTCCAAAATGTCAAATACCATTGAATATTCAGATCCTAGCCTTAGCTCATGACAATCATGTCTCTGAAATGACTATTATATTATAATGTATTACTATTTGCAGACAATAGACAATAGGTGCAGGAGTAGGCCATTCTGCCCTTCGAGCCTGCACCACCATTCAATATGATCATGGCTGATCATCCTTAATCAGTATCCTGTTCCTGCCTTACCTCCATAACCCTTGGTTCCACTATCCTTGAGAGCTGTATCCAACTCTCTGGGCCTCCACTGCCCTCTGGGGCAGAAATTCCACACAGCTACCACTCTCTGGGTGAAGAAGTTTCTCCTCATCTCTGTCCTAAATGGTCTACCCTGTATTTTTAAGCTGTGTCCTCTGGTTTGGCACTCACCCATCAGCGGAAATATGTTTCCTGCCTCCAGAGTGTCTAATCCTTTAATAATCTTATATGTCTCAATCAGATCCCCTCTCAGCCTTCTAAACTCAAGGATATACATGCCCAGTCACTCCAGTCTTTCAGCATAAGGTAGCCCCGCCATTCCAGGAATTGACCTCATGAACCTACGCTGCACTCCCTCAATAGCCAGAATGCCTTTCCTCAAATTTGGAGACCAGAACTGCACACAGTATTCCAGGTGTGGTCTCACCAGGGCCCTGTACAGCTGCAGAAGAACCTTTTTGCTTCTATACTCAATCCCTTTTGTTATGAAGGCCAGCATGCTATTAGCCTTCTTCACTACCTGTTATTCCTGCATGCTTACTTTCATTGACTGGTGTACAAGAACACCCAGATCTCTTCGTACTGCCCCTTTACCTAAATTGATTCCATTTAGGTAGTAATGTGCCTTCCTGTTCTTGGCACCAAAGTGGATAACCATACACTTATCCACATTAAAGTGCATCTGCCATGCATCTGACAACTCACCTAACCTGTCCAGGTCACCCTGTAATCTCCTAACATCCTCCTCACATTTCACCCTGTCAGCCAGTTTAGTATCATCAGCAAATTTGCTAATGTTATTACTAATACTATCTTCTATATCATTAATATATATTGTAAAAAGCTGCGGTCCCAGTATTGATCCCTGCGGTACCCCACTGGTCACTGTCTGCCATTCCTAAATGGAGCTGTTTATCACTACTCTTTGTTTCCTGTCAGCCAACCAACTTTCAATCCAAGTTAGTACTTTGCACCCAATACCATGCACCCTAATTTTGCTCACTAATCTCCTATGTGGGACTTTATCAAAGGCTTTCTGCAAGTTCAGGTACACTACATCTACTGGATCTCCCTCGTCCATCTTCAGAGTTACATCCTCAATTCTTCTCTCTTGTAACAAAAGGTGCAAGCAATCAGATAAATAGCTTTTGCTTAGGTCTTTTTATCATGTTTACTTAATCTAACTTTATTTGGGGTTCATTGAGAGTACCCTGTGCTGCTGCATCACTGCCTGGTTCGGGAATTGCACCGGCTCGGATCATAAGACCCTACAAGGGATAGTGAGGACAACCGAGAAGATCACCGGGATCTCTCTTCCTTCCATTACAGACATTTGCTCCACACACTGCATCCGAAAGGCTAAGAGCATTGTGGAAGACCCCACACACCCCTCCTGCCATCTGGCAGAAGATACCGGAGCATTCGGTCTCTCACGGCCAGACTGTGTAACAGTTTCTTCCTCCAAGCCAACAGGTTACTTAACACAATATAATCAGACTGTTAGAATAATGTCTATAATTCATCATTCTTCTGTTACACTCTAACTTGTGTATTTTGCTCTTCTTATGCACTTTACGCTGTGTACGACTATAGTTTGTGCTGTCCATGTAGCACCCTTGGTACTGGAGGAACGCTGTCTCATTTTACTGTAACAGTTGTATATTGTAGAAATGACTCTCTCTCATGACCCTCCTAACTATTCGGTTTAAAATCCTCTTTTCATTCCTAGTTACCTGATTTCTCAAGATCCTGGTACCAGTATGGATCAGGTTGTCAGATCCTTTCTTTCCCCAGGACCAGTCCTAATACCTCATGAACTGAAACTTATGTTTCCCACTCCTGTCTTTGAGACATTTCATACTCTAACCTTGGTTACATTATAGAAATTTGCTTGTGGCTCAAGTAGTATTTCAGAGATTATTAGGCAGAAGTGAGGACTGCAGATACTGGAAATCAGCATTCCTGATGAAGGGCTTTTGCCCAAAATGACAATTTTCCTGCTCCTCGGATGTTCCCTGACCTCCTGTGCTTTTCCAGCACCATGCTAATCTAAATTTTCAGATTATTACCTTGTTCTGTTTTCTTATTTAGCCTCAAGCTGCCCATACTCCCTTAGATGAACCTCTTTCTTAGTCCTACCAATGTTGTTGGTGATCACGTAGATTGTTCCCTTTGCCAGCCCAAGTTCTTCAACCCAACCGAGACTCTGTTACAAAGAACCACATCTGTCCCTATAACAGTAGTCACCTACTACAATTATGTTCCTTCAAATTCGCCCACTTGCATTCTGCACCAGGGTGCCATGCTTATTCTCCCTACAAAAACTTCTATAAGCTTCTGGATCCCCTTGTTACTTCATTTGCAGTCACACATTCTTGTTTCTTATCACAGGTAAAGGGATATGATTGGCTCCTGGAATAAAATGTCCAGAAAATTTCCATGTTGCTGATGTATCAGAGCATCTGAAGCTCAGACTTCAAACTGTGAGCCAAAATTTCACTAAAGACAAGCATTTCAATAGCAAAAGTAAACCATTTGTAATATCAAATTCTTAAAATATCCTTACGAATAGTAGTTAGCCTGAAGATAGGGAGAATTTTATGAAACAGAAAAGGACAATGAAAAGTTCCTCAAAAAATACACAATGAGAGGAAAAACTAGAGTCACAGAGATGTACAGCACAGAAACAGATTCTTTGGTCTAACTCGTCCATGCCAACCAGATATCCCAACCCAATCTAGTCCCACTTGTCAACACTTGGTCCATATCCCTACAAACCCTTCCTATTCATATACTATCAAGATGCCTTTTCAATGTTACAATTGTACCAACCTCCACCACTTCCTTTGGCAGCTCATTCCATCCAGCTGTGTGACAAATTTGCCCCTTAGTTCCCTTATATCTTTTCCCTCTCACCCTAAACCTATGCCCCCTAATTCTGGACTCCCCCACGCCAGGGAAAATACTTTGTCTCTTTATCCTATCCATGCCCCTCATGATTTTATAAACCTCTATGGGGTCACCCCTCAGTCTTCGACGCTCCAGGGAAAATAGCCCCAGACCTATTCAGCCTTTCCTGCAACTCAAATTCTCCAACCCTGGCAGAACCCTTTCAAGTTTCACAACATCCTTCCAATAGGAAAGAGACCAGAACTGCACACAATATTCTGCAAGTGGCCTAACCAGTGTCTTGTACAGCCGCAACATGGCCTCCCAACTCCTATACTCAATGCTCTGATTAATAGAGGAAAGCAAACCAAGCTTCTCCACTATCCTATCTACCTGCGACTTTAGTTTCAAGAAGCATTGAACCTGCACTCCAAGGTCTCTTTGTTCAGCAACACTCCCTAGGACCTTTTCATTAAGTGTATAAGTCCTGCTAAGATTTGCTTTCCCAAAATGCAGCACCTCACATTTATCTAAATTAAACTCCATCTGCCACTTCTCAGCCCATTGGCCTATCTGATCAAGATTCCATTGTAATCTGAGGTAACCTTCTTCGCTGTCCACTACACCTCCAAGTGTGGTATTATCTGCAAACTTACTAACTATATCTCCTATGTTCATATCCAAATCATTTATATAAATAACAAAAAGTAGAGGACTCAGCACCAATCCTTGTGGCACTCCACTGATCACAGGCCTCCAGTCTGAAAAACAACCCTCCACCATCATCCTCTGTCTTCTACCTTCAAGCCAGTTCTGTATCCAAATGGCTAGTTCTCCCTGTATTCCATGATATCCAACCTTGCTAACCAGTTTCCCATGGGGAACTTGTCAAATGCTTTACTGAAGTCCATATAGGTCATGTCCACTGCACAAATACAGATTGTAATGCAAAAAGAAAGTAGCAAAAGTAATTGGTCTGTTAGCAGCAGAGACAGGAGACGTTATATTGAGGAATAAAGAAATGTCGGAGTTAGTAAGCAAATATATTTTGTATCTGCCTTTATAGCAAGAAATAGAAACAACATATCAGACATAATGGTGAACCAAAAGTGAGGAACTTAAAGTAATTAATAGACAGAGGGAAAGAAAAAGACTAGAAGCTGATATATCTCATGGACCCAACAGCCAGCATCCTGGGGTCTGTAAAGAAGTTCATGCAGAGATCTTCACTGCACTTCATAAATACTTCATTGAATGTTAAATGTTTCAGGATATTCTTTAATTGAGAAAGCCACCATGTAAATTAAATCTATCTTCCAAAACCTCCTTGATTTTAAAATGGTCAGAAAAGGTCACAGGACTTAATGGTAAGGGGGAATATTGCTGAACAAAGAGACCTGGGAGTGCAGGTTCATAGTTCCTTGAAAGTGGAGTCGCAGGTAGATAGGATAGTGAAGAAGGCGTTTAGTATGCTTGCCTTTTATTGGTCAGAGCACTGAGTATAGGAGCTGGGAGGTCATGTTGCAGCTGTACAGCACATTGGTTAGGCCACTTTTGGAAAATTGTGTTCAACTCTGCTCTCCCTTCTTTAGGAATGATGTTGTGAAACTTGAAAGGGTTCAGAAAAGATTTACAAGGATGTTGCCAGGGTTGGAGGGTTTGAGCAAGAGGGAGAGGCTGAATAGGCTGGGACTGTTTTCCCTGGAGCATAGGAGGCTGAGGGGTAACTTTATTAAGGTTTATAAAATCATGAGGGCATGAACAGGGTAAATAGACAAAGTCTTTTCCCTGGGTTGGGGGAATCCAGAACCAGAGGGCATAGATTTAGGGTGAGAGGGGAAAGATTTAAAAGGGACCGAAGGGGGAACTTTTTCACGCAAAGGGTGACGCTTGTATAGGATGAGCTGCCAGAGGACGTAGTGGAGGTGGGTATAATTACAATATCTATAAGGCATCTGGATGGATGCATGAATAGGAAGGGTTGAGGGGTGTATGGGCCAAGTGCGAGCAAATGGGACTAGATTAATTTAGGATATCTGGCCAGCGTGGACAAATTGCACTGAAGGGTCTGTTTCCATGCTGTACATCTCTGTGACTGAGTCTGATGGAAGGGTAGGCTATTTTAGCCATTATGATTGGCTATGGAAGCATGTACCCCCTCATCCTTCCTGGTGTTCCTTTGGTATCCACATGTAGATTGGGCAGCTCCTTACAATTGTCACATATCCATCTGGCTGCAAAAACATTTTCATTAGCCTGGCTTTATAGTATGGAATGTAGTCATCATTAGCAAGGCCAGAATTTGTTGTCCTTGATAATGTGGTCATGAGCTACCTCTTGAGTAGCTGCAGCCCTGTGCGATGAAGGTGCTCCCAGTGTGATGTTAGGTAGTACTTCCCAAGTTTTTGGCTATTGATGAAGAAGGGAACAGTGATATGCGCTGAAGTTTAGATGATGGGCAACTTGAATGCAAACCTGGTAGCTAGTGATGGTTTTCCTGGTGTTGCCTGCTGATGGGTTAGCAATGCAATGAGAATTGAATTTCAATCAGCTCACTGTACTCAAAGGCCACTTTTCCTATTTTATATCTCGAAACTCAACTATATATTGTGGAGCAATTCCATATTTACATAATATTTAATATTACCTGTTCTTGAATATTGTCAGTGACTTCAGTTATTTCAGAGATGTTGGCAGGATCTGAGACTATGCTGTCGTAACTGTAGAAATAGGAAACTGAGTTCACATAGGTGACATTTTGCTAAGCACTGGTCTTTGAAGCTCTAATAATTCCTTTAAGTGCTCATTCTCAATACACGAGTCTAGGCATATCATCAGTCTAATCAACTGTCAAATCACCTATTAAAATCCTATCCTCTCCAGAAGTTTACACGGTGTCTTTCAAACAGATTAACAGAAAGCATCAGGACTGGCTACCTAAACTGAAACCCTTTTCATCCTTCTGCAGTTCAGAGGTATTGAGGTCATTTGTAGCACCCTAACTATCATCCCAAGTGAGATCAATGACTCAGTAAAACCTGACTTCAAAACTGGCATGCTTAACCCTTAATTAAGCACTTCTACAATTATGCAGAATGTTGAAAAAAACACCTGGAATTTCTGTTTTTTGGAAATATAACATGAAATTTGAACACGAAATTTGAACACACAGGCAGCTCAAAGATCATGAAGTCAGGATTCTTTATTCCACTGGCATCAAGCCATTACGAAACACAAAGGATAAACAAGAAATTATTGACACTATATATATGGAATGACCATGTAGGTTACATTGGAATGAGCAATTCCTTTGTCTACCTGCTTCCATTTCCCAACTTGCCTCTCCCCACCAAAGCATCCTTTCTTTCCACTGAGAGTCCATTCAACTGCCTTCCCTAACTGTCGCTACAAGCTGGTGGAAGACCTGGATAACTGCTCAGTTCTCTTCATCACCACCTGCTGCTGAAGGTCCCATTATGTTGGAGCACAAGATAATTAATTTCAAAGCAGATGTCGATCTTTGATGTAAATAAATAAAACTGGGTACAATTTCCCATCACAAAAGTTATGAATTTTTTGGTACAGAGGTTGTCATTGTTTTGGTCATGTTGCTAACTCCCCCACTGGAAATAGCTGTTCTGATTTCATTGTTATGGTTTATACATCTTATCTTACATTAAATTATATTAATACATAGGCATACATTTATTATTCAATGTACTGATTATATTTATTTGATATTATTTCATAAAAAGCATAAGTCAGTATGCAGAATACGTTTTGATCAGTGATATAACAAATAATATCATAATGTGCCTTTTTAATTGTGAACCGAAGTTAAATGCAAGTGGCTCCATAGCAAAACTTATTTGAACTTTTAACAGTTGTGCACCCAGAAGAACAATGAGCCTATACATTGAGTGTGGGCAAGAATTGACAGTGGAAAGGAATTAGAGTCAATCACACCCATTTAATGTCTGCATCAGAGTTAAGTCTCCCCAGTTCAGGAGTCTGGACAGTCAGTGTAACTCAACCTCTAAGTTCAACTTGGAACAGATTAGGATTTGATTCTGATTTTGGTGCTGCTATCTCGGTTATTGGAGCAAGTCATCATCGAACCTTTTTGCAATAAACTTGCCTGTTAAAATCTTCAGGCAGCAAATCGGTCTCAAATGGTGTTTCCTGGAAAGGATGGAATTCATATTCAATAGTTAATATCTGACAGCATTGTTTGTTTGAACTTCTGATCTGATTTTGAACTGCACAGGAGTATCATTACTTGAACTATGATCTGAGGATTTCAGTCGGTACCACAGATTGCAGTTTTTGCAGATAATTTAAAAGAAAATTCATGGTATCTGAATAACTCTTGCTCATCCCTTGAACTGGAGGTTGGCTAACATGGTACCACTATTTAAGAAAGGTGGTCAGGACAAGCCAGGGAAATATAGACCAGTGAGCCTGATGTCGGTGATGGGTAAGTTTTTGGAGGGAATCCTGAGGGACAGGATTTAAAAGTATTTGGAAAGGCAAGGACTGATTAGGGATAGTCAACATGGCTTCGTGCGTGGGAAATCATGTCTCACGAACTTGATTGAGATTTTTGAAGAAATAACAAAGGGGATTGACGAGGGCGGAGCGGTGGATGTGATCTATATGGACATCAGTAAGGCATTCAACAAGGTTCCCCATGGGATATGGTCAGCAAGGTTAGATCTAATGGAATACAGGGAGAACTAGCCATTTGGATACAGAACTGGCTCAAAGGTAGAAGACAGCGGTGGCAGTAGAGGGTTGTTTTTCAGACTAGAGGCCTGTGACCAGTGGTGTGCCATTTATATAAATGATTTGGATGTGAACATAGGAGATATATTAGGTATATAGTAAGTTTGCGGATGACACCAAAATTGGAGGTGTGGTGGACAACGAAGAAAGTTACTACCTCAGATTACTGTGGGATTTTGATCAGATGGGCCAATGGGCTGAGGAGTGGCAGATAGAGCTTAATTTAGATAAATGCAAGGTGCTGCATTTTGGGAAAATAAATCTTAGCTGGACTTATACATTTAATGGTAAGGTCCTATAGAGTGTTGCTGAACCAAGAAAACTCAGAGTGCAGAGTCCTTGAAAGTAGAGTCGCAGGTCGATAGGATAGTGAAGAAGGCATTTGGTATGCTTTCCTTTATTGGTCAGAGTATTGAGTACAGGAATTGGGAGGTCATGTTGTGGCTGTACAGGACATTGGTTAGGCCACTTTTGGAATGTTGCGTGCAATTCTGGTCTCCTGCCTATCAGAAGGATGTTGTGCAATTTGAATCGGTTCAGAAAAGATTTACAAAGATGTTGCCAGGATTGGAGGATGAGAGCTGTAGGGAGAGGCTGAGGGGTGACCTTATAGAAGTTTATAAAATCATGAGGGACATGGATAGGATAAATAGGCAAAGTCTTTTCCCTGGGGTGGGAGAGTCCAGAACTAGAGAGCATAAATTTAGGGTGAGGGGGGAAAGATATGAAAGGAACCTAAGGAGCAACATTTTCACGCACAGGATGGTGCATATATGGAATGGGCTGCCAGAGGAAGTGGTGGAGGCTGGTACAATTGCAACATTTAAGAGGCATTTGGATGGTTATATGAATAGGAAGGGTTTGGAGGGATATGGGCCGGGTGCTGGCAGGTAGGACTAGATTGGATTGGGATATCTGGTCGGCATGGACAGGTTGGACCAAAGGGTCTGTTTACATGCTGTACATCTCTATGACTGTATGTCACCAGTGTATTGACATGGGCTTCTCGGCTCAGAGTCTAAGGACATTAACATTATACTACCATCTTCCCCAATGACATATTTTTGTCCCTTTAGAAGATACTGTCTGTCTTCTTCATTGCAAAACCTGTCACTTTCAGTTAAACAATCTTTCTCATTCATTCATTGAATTGTGATACCACATTCAATTTCCTGAAATTCCTAATTGATGATGAGAAGATGTCACTTTAAAGAAGCATAATGATATTCCTGGGCTTATATCAATAACCTTTAAATGCTCTTCTTTGAATCTTGTGGAGATTCACCATTTCACCCTTTTAAATCATGGTGAATCATCTACCTTAACAACATATTCTCAGGCAATCTCATATCCTTAGATAACATTAATAATTAGAAGGCTATAAATTTCTGTCTAATACCTTCTTAGTAGCTGAACTTACACTGCTTTCCGGTGTGAAGATTTCCAACATTTCCAAGTAAAGAGATTGCTGCTCATCTCAGCATTAAATTATTATATTCTGAGCCTGTGTCTGTTGCTTTTAAGATTATAGTCAAGGGAAACATCTTTTCTGCACTGTCTCCATATATAAATTATTTGGAAGAGAATATAGGTGGTCTGATCGGTGGTCTTGCAGACAACAGAAAGATTGGGGGAGCTGCAGATAGTGAGGAGGATTGCTAGCGGATACAGCAGGATGTAGATAGACTGGAGACTTGGAGAGGGAAATTGTTGGACTTTAATCCGGACAAATGCAAAGTGACGCATTTTAGAAGATCTAATACAGGAGTAAAGTATACAGTTAATGACAGTGCCCTCAGAAGCACAAACGAACAGACGGATCTAGTCATGCAGATCTTGTGGCAATGCAAGCAGATAGGTTATCAAGAAGGCATTTGGCATGCTTGCCTTTATCAGTTGCAAGCTTGCCTTTATTAGTCGAGGCAAAGAGGTAAAAATTGGCAAATCATGTTGCAACTGTGTAGAGCTTTAGTCAGACCATATTTGGAGTATTGTATGCAGTTGTGGTCGCCACACTACCAGAAGGATCTGGAGACTTAAGGTACAGAAAAAGTTTACCAGGAAGTTGCCTGGTTTGGAGGGTAATAGCTATGAGGAGAGATTGGACAAACTTGGTTTGTTTTCACTGAGAGGAAACTTTTAAGAGGTTTACAAATTTGTGAGAGGCATCGATAGAATAGATAGTTGGAGATATTTCCCAGGGTAAAAGTGTAAATTACCAGTGGACATAGGTTTAAGATAAAAGGAGGGGAATGTTTAAAGGAGATGGAGAGACAAGCTTTTTTACATAGAGGGTGATAACTGACTGGAATCTGCTGCCGAGGAGGTGATACAATAGTAATGTTTAAGACATATCATCAGATACATAAACAGAGAAGGAATATAAGGTTTCGGACTGCATAGAGGCTCAAGAGTGTCAGCCTAGGCTTGGTGGGCTGAAGGGTGTGTTGCTGTCTGTACAGTTCTTTGACTCCATAGACCTTTAAGAATACATTTCTATGAGACAATGTTGTATTCTAATAAATTCCAGTGAATACAAGTTCAGTCTCCTCAATTTCTCATCAATCTCATCATTGTGGAAAAAAAGCCTGGTGAATCCTTGCCGCATATACACTAAGGCAAGTATATCCTTTCTTAGACAGAGGGATCAAGAACAGCACACAATATTCCAGGTACAGTTTTACCAGTGTTTTATGCAACTAAAGGAATACAGCTCTTTAATTTCCAACTGCCTGCTTCATGATGAGAGCCAATGTATTACTGTTAATATTTAGTTGCAATTGCAGTGATTATAACAAACTAAATCAACTAGACGTCAGAGTTTGAGTTCCCTGATTGGACCAAATTAACAGCCCTGGCTGACATATGAAAGGTGAGTGTCAGATTACTGACACTCTGGCAGTTGACTCTGAATGAGGCAGTAGTAAAGTAAAAGACTGTTTAAATACAGAGTGATTTGGTAACAGAATACCAGCCTCTGTGGAGTTATTTCATAATCATGACATTTATCTTAAAGGTGCTCCAAGGCTCATTAAATTAAAGGCTGTGCTATACTGTCTGCTTGTTCATCTAACAAACTGGTCACAAAGTCATTGCATACTTTGCAGAAAGATTCAGTCATTCATTCAAGTATTAGCAACTGTTATTTCTCTTTAAACTGTTTCAAGCTCTTTAAGGCCTTACATAACTAGGAGCAGGAGTAGGTGATTCAATCTCTTGAGCCTGCTCCGCCATTCAAGAGGATCATGGTTGAACCCATTTCAGCCTTAACTCCACTTTCCTGACCACTCTCCATAACCCTTTAACCCAGAATGACTTAAAAGGCTTATCTCCTTCTTAAATTACCTAATGTCCCAGCATCCACCACACCTTGAGGTACTGAGTTCTACAGATTCACAACCCTTTAAGAAAAGTAATTTCTCCTCCTCTGTATTTTAAACCTGCAATCCCATTATCTTAAAAGGATGAACTTTCCTTCCAGATTGCCCAACATGAGGAAACATCATTTCCACGTTAACTTTCTCAATTTTTTTCTAGTACCTTATAATTCCAGAAAATATTGGCCAAACCTACTTATTCTCTCTTCAGACAAGCCCCTCTTCTCTTGAATCAATCTAGTGAACCTCCTCTGAACTACCTGTAACTACATCCCATCTCAAGTAAGGGGACCATAATTGTATGCAATACTCCAGGTGCAGTTTCAGTAATGCCTGGACATTGCAGCAAC
The DNA here is from genome assembly GCF_020745735.1 of Hemiscyllium ocellatum. Lineage (NCBI taxonomy): Eukaryota > Metazoa > Chordata > Chondrichthyes > Orectolobiformes > Hemiscylliidae > Hemiscyllium > Hemiscyllium ocellatum. Next base: position 18,529,913 of record NC_083447.1, on the reverse strand, counting down.
ATTCCTTACTGTAATATACTACTCCTTTAGCAATAAATGCCAAAATTCCATTTGTTTTGCTGTACCTGCACACTAGTCTTTAGCGATTCGTGTACGCGGACACCTAGATCCCTTTGCACCAAAGCACTCTGAAGTTTCTCTCCATTTAGATAATAAGTTACCTGCCTCTTCCTCTGACCAAAATGGATAACCTCAAACTTAATCATGGTAAACTTACTAAATTTTGGCCTATTTACTTAACCAATCCATATCCATTTGTAAATTTCTTATTTCTGCATTGCAACTTACTTTCCCACCTACTTCAGTGTCATCTACAAATTTGGTTATAGTACTTTCTATTCCTACATTCAAGTCATTAATATAGAATGTAAATTATTAATGACAGCTCAGAGATACAAACACAAAAGAACTGCAACCACTCAAAGATTTGAACAGGTCATTGAAGCAATTATGTGCATGGAATATTCTAAGTAATTTGACACCAGATTTTTATGGACTTGAACTGATTCCATCGCCACTTGAGAATGGCAAGCAGGACCTGAATGCAGAGATCACACATTTTAGGCAGATCTCAGCTGAGGGAAGGGGATAAATCACACAAGCAGAAAAGCAGACAGTTTAAAATTAGTGCTGACTTCAAACAGATCGCAACATCACTGTTTTAAGGGCCCTCACCAAATTGTAGAGCCACAAATTTACGTATGAGACACAATTACTTGTAAAGGGTGAATAAGGTACCTTTAAATGTCATGATCTAAAGCTATTTAAAGTTCGTTAAATCCCCAGCCATCTTAAAACTTAAATAAAAACATACCTAACATATGTCAATTTGAGTCAAAAAAAGCTGTACACCCACTGCAGCAGTACATTGATTGTCAAGTTATTTGATGGTGTAGAAAAATTCCATCTTTTCCTATAATTTCAATAAATATCATGGTTGACATTTCCTAGTGGCTCCTAATACGGCTAGATCAATAATGAATGCTTTGCTGAGTTTCAAAAGTTACAACAACTCTTTCCTGAGCAAAGGGGCTGAGTTTACATTTTGACTAACAGTTTTAAGAAGCAATTAAAAGAAGAATTGTACAGTATTTCATGTGGTTAATGAAGAGATGTTTGTTTTTACAAAAGTATAGACTTTTTAGCAGATCTGAAATTGTTTGAATGAGTTTACAAATGAGTTTTGTTTTAATTATCAAGTGTCTCTGAATAACAGTTCTTGAATTGTTAGGAGTTCATTTATTTTCTTAATCTCCACAAGACACCTGAGGTCTGACCATGATTGGAGGTAGAATGTGGACTTGAGAAGGCTTGAGAAGTAGACATTGCATAGAATATGATGGTATGAGGGATGAATGGCAGATGAGGGCTCGAGAACAAAACGATCTTTCATAAAACTGTGCCAAAGAGTCAAGAACAGGCAGACTTCATAGCCAGCCTCATCTGCACTCACTCACCTCTGGCTGCCCTTGGTAGCAACAGACTCAACTTGATCATGCCACCACACCAAATATGTTGTCAAATATGTTGGGGTCATTTCATGGAGATAAATTTGTTGAGTTTGGAGGTTGCCTGACTCAGGTTTCCTGGTGGTCCAAGGACAGGGGACACAGACTTAAAATTTTGGGCAAGAGATGTACAGAGGAGTTCTTTTTTAACACAGCAAGGAATGGAACTGAAATTTGCTGCAGAGGGTGGTGAAAGCAGAAACAATCAATGATGTCAAAAGGAAACTGAGTACGGGGGGTAATAAATGTTCAAGGCCACAAGGAAAGAGTGCAGGAATGGAATTGACTGGATGGCTGTACAGAGAACTGCCACTGCATCAACGGGTTCCATGGTTTATTCTTCCACAATGACTCTATGACAAACAACTTTAAAAAAAAAATAGAGGATTGCACTTTCCCTATTTAACACCTTGGTTAGACTTCATCCAGAATTTTGTCTCTTCACATGGTAGGTGACACAGGACCTGGAAAAGTTTCAGAAACGGATTTCTAATTTGACATCAAGCTCAAAAGCCATCAATTATCACCATGAAAAACTGCATTCTTTTAAACTTGCAAAGAGTAGACTTCAAGATGACTTATAGAGTCGAGAGTCATTCAGCATAGAAACAGACTTTTCAATCCAACTAGTCCATGCTGACCATAATCCTAAACTAAACTAGTCCCACCTGCCTGCACTTGGCCCAATACCTCCAAACATTCCTTATTCACGTATGCATCCAATCGTCTTTTAAACATTGTAACCATACCCACACCCACCACTTCCACCAAAACTTCATTCCACATACAATCCACTCTCTGTATAAAAAAAGTGCACCTCAAGCCTTTTTTTAAGCATTTCTCCTCTCACCTTAAAAATATGCCCCTAATCTTGAAATCCCCTACCCAAGGAAAAGGCACTTGCCCTTCACCTTATCTGTGCCCGTCATCATTTCATAAACCTCTATAAAGTCATACTTGAACCTCCTACACTGTGTGAAATAGGTCCCAACCTATCCAGCCTCCCATGATAACTCAAACTTTCCATTCTCAGCACCATCCTAGGAACTCTCTTCTGAACCCTCTCCAGCTTATTAATATCCTTCCCCCCAACAGGGAGACCAGAACTGAACACAGTACTCCAGAAGAGGCCTCACCAAGGTCCTGTATAATCTCAATATAATGTCCCAACTCCTCGACTCAAAGGTCTGAGCAACGAAGGCAAGCGTGCTAAATGCCTTATTAACCATGCTATCTATATGTGATGCAAACTTCAAAGAATTATGTATCTGAACCCCTTGGTCTCCATTTTACAACACTGCCCAAGGCCCTAGTTTTAATTGTACAAGTTTTGTCTTTGTTTTACCAAAATGCAATAACTCACATTTATCCAAATTAAACTCCATCTGCCACTCTTCAGCCCATTGACCCAACCGATCAAGATCTCTCTGTAATCTTAGAAAACCTTCTTCGTTGTGCACTATATCATCAATCTTAGTGTCATGTGCAAACCTAGTAACAATTCTTTCTATATTCTCATCTATATAAGTGACAAACAAAAGTGGACCCAACACCGATTCGTGTGGAACACCGCTGATCACAGGACTCCAGTCCGAGAAACAACTCTCCATCATCACTCTTGTCTCCTGCCATTAAGTTAATTCTATATTGATATGAAGTAGAGGTTGATCCCCCTCTGATAATTAAAACCAAAACACCCAGAGACGCTTGCCTTGCCTTATAATCTGTTCAAGTAGTTGAAAAGTGGTATAGAGTTGAAAATGTGTTGCTGGAAAAGCGCAGCAGGTCAGGCAGCATCCAAGGAGCAGGAGAATCGACGTTTCGGGCACTAGATTAGATTAGATTACTTACAGTGTGGAAACAGGCCCTTCGGCCCAACAGCTCCACACCGACCCGCCGAAACGCAACCCACCCATACCCCTACATTTACCCCTTATCTAACACTACAGGCAATTTAGCTTGGCCAATTCACCTGACACCACACATCTTTGGACTGTGGGAGGAAACCGGAGCACCCGGAGGAAACCCACGCAGACACGGGGAGAACGTGCAAACTCCATACAGTCAGTCGCCTGAGGCGGGAATTGAACCCGGGTCTCTGGCACTGTAAGGCAGCAGTGCTAACCACTGTGTCACCGTGCCACGCACAAAGGCATGAGCCTTTCTTCAGGAAAAGTGGTAAAACCTACCACTCACCCACCAATCTGTTATAACAGAGTTGTTAACTGAAATGAAATCCTTTCACTCACTCTCTAATCAACATGTAACATCAACATATTTATCTAACTCCAACAGTGAACAAATTAACAGAGCCACCAACTAGCCAAATAATTCCCCTCTAACTACTAACTATTCCTGAATAAACAAAATCGTAATGATATGCTGATTCAATAAATACAAATCCCAGTTATGTAACAATACAATAGAACCTTGTGCCTCAAAATTACAGCTAGGAATCTGGAATTCTCCTTGCCCTCTCCACTGAGCTTCTTTCAGAAATGCCTTTCTCCTTCGAATTCCTATGTCAGTTCTTCTGTCAGGAATGTTCTCTGTGTGAATTCTGCTGTCTGGAATATTAGCTAAGTGTGCCACAGTACTTTTATTAACTAGATGATGCTTTCTCAGAGCTGAAAGCTGTTATCTCTTCAGATGGCAGATGGCTGTCACTGATTTTCCAAATATCCTCATCTTTTATACATTGTGACATAGTCATTTCTTTACAATTAGATTGGTACTAGGTTGTCAAAACCATCAGATTTAAATTTAATTGGTTTTTAATATCTAACGGCTTAATTTAAATTGTTTGGCTAAACTTAAAAAGACATGTTGTCTTGGTAAAAATGCTGTTTGTGGCTATTCAATATAAAATGTTTCCATTCAGGCACTCTCTGTGCACCTGCACTTTAAACTGCTGTTCAGTTTATCCACTTTAACTCTACCACTGAAAACACATCATCATTTTAAGGGACCACATCATGCATTCCCCCATTTTACAATCTTATACATATCAACTTTGCAACAATATCCAATTGACAAGGTCACCTTGAATCCCATGTGATCTAACTTAATTAGTTAATCTATCATGTGGAACCTTGACAGAGGCTTTACTAAAGTTCAAATAAATAATGTCTACTGCTTTGCCCTCGTCAATCTTCTTGGTGGTAAGTAGGTTGTTGGAAGTGATTCTGAAAAATAGAATTTATGTGCATTTAAAGAAACAAAGAATGATTAGGGATAGTCAACATAGTTTTGTGCGGTGGGAATTGTGTCTCACAAACTTGATTTCAGTGTTTTGAGAAAGTAACCAAGAAGATTGACGAGGACAAAGCCTCCAATTCTTTCTCCACAGTAAAAACTGATGAAAAATATTAATTTAATATCTCTCCCAACTCCTGAGCTTCCATACAAGGATTACCTCTTTGATCTTTAAGGTGCTCTTCTCACTCTAGTTTCTCTCTTGCTTGTAATGTACATGTAAATTCTCTTTGGATTATCCTTAATCTTACTTGGCAAAGCTATCTTATATCCTCCCTTTGCCTTCCTGATTTCCCTGTTATGAATGCCCCTACTCTCTTTATATGTTCAAGAGATTCATTTGAACCCAATTATTTATATTCATGATTCTATTTTATTCTTGACTAAAACCTCAATATCTTTATTCATCCCGGTCTGGCAGCATCTGGAAGGAAAGAAAAGAGCTGACGTTTAGAGTCTAACTGACCTTTTGTCAAAGCAGCTTTGTTGGGGTGGGGGCGGAGAGGTCAGGAAGAAGATTGCAGGTTAGGAGGGCGGTGCTGAGTTGAGGGAACTGACTGAGACAACTGGGCGACCGACTCAACACAGACGGAGGTTGAACAGTTCATCAACTTTACTAACACCTTCCATCCCGACCTCAAATTCATGTGGACTGTCTCAGACTCCTCCCTCCCCTTCCTAGACCTTTCCATTTCTATCTCGGGCGACTGACTCAACACAGACAAGTCTCAGTCGGTTCCCTCAACTCAGCACCGCCCTCCTAACCTGCAATCTTCTTCCTGACCTCTCCGCCCCCACCCCACTCCAGCCTATCACCCTCACCTTGACCTCCTTCCACCTATCACATCTCCATCACCCCTCCCCCAAGTCCCTCCTCCCTACCTTTTATCTTAGCCTGCCTGGCACACTCTCCTCATTCCTGATGAAGGGCTTATGCCCGAAATGTCGAATTTCCTGTTCCTTGGATGCTGCCTAACCTGCTGTGCTTTAACCAGCAACACATTTTCAGCTGTGATCTCCAGCATCTGCAGACCTCATTTTTTACTTAAAGATTGTGTGGCCTGCCTGGTGCTTGGGTTCAGGATATCTCATCTGGGCTGCAGAGAAATTTGGAGTGGGAGGGTAAAGATTCAGTGGACATAGACCACGTATGTACCAATGACATAGGTAAAACTAGAACAGAGGTTCTGCTATGGGAATATGAACAGCTAGGAGCTAAATTATAAAGCAGAACCAAAAAGCTAATAATCTCTGAATTACTACCTGAGACACGGGCTAGTTGACACAGTGTCAATAATATAAAGTAGGTAAGCGCATAGCTCAAAGAATGGCGTGGAAGAAATACATTTGAATTCATTGGACAGTAGCCCAGTACTGGAGGAGAAGGGACCTATTCCAATGGGACGATCTTCATCTGAACTGTGCTGGGACCAGAGTCTGAGCAAATCACATAACTAGGGCCGCACGGTGGCACAGTGGTTAGCACTGCTGCCTCACAGCGCCTGAAGACCCGGGTTCAATTCCCGACTCAGGCGACTGACTGTGTGGAGTTTGCACGTTCTCCCTGTGTCTGCGTGGGTTTCCTCCGGGTGCTCCGGTTTCCTCCCACAGTCCAAAGATGTGCGGGTTAGGTGAATTGGCCATGCTAAATTGCCCGTAGTGTTAGGTAAGGGGTAATGTAGGGGTATGGGTGGGTTTCGCTTCGGCGGGTCGGTGTGGACTTGTTGGGCCGAAGGGCCTGTTTCCACACTGTAAGTCTAATCTAGGGCCGTAGACAGGGCTTTCAGCTAAATTGGGGTGTGGGGATTTCAGTTATCAGGGAAATTAGAAAACCCAAATTAAAGGAGGAGGTAAGAGAACACAGGTGAGGGTATTGAAATCTCCATCACAGACACAAGTAGAATAGAGTGTTTGGACAGGGTTAGCAATCAAATTTCAAGCACATTGGACAAACGAATGACATTGAGAAGAGGGGCGGTTAATACAGGACTGAAGGTGTTATATCTGAATGCACGAAGTATAAGGAATAAGATAAATGAGCTTGTGGCGCAGTTCAAAATTGGCAGGTTTGATGTGGTGGGCATCACATAGACATGGCTGCAAGGGGTCAGTTTTGGGAGCTGAATAGTCAAGGATATTACATCCTATTGAAAAGTTAGGCAGGTGGGCAGAAGGGGTGAGGTTGCCTTTATTAGTAAGAAATGAAATTAAATCAATAGTAAGAAACAAAGTAGGCTCAGATGGTGTAGAATCTGTGTGGGTATAATTAAGGAACCACAAAGGTTAAAAAAAATCATAGTTGGAGTTATGTACAGGCTTCCAAACAGTAGTCAGAAGCTGGGCGCAAGATACACCAGGAGATAGAAAAGATGCATAGGAAAAGTAAAATTACAGTTGAAGGTGAGGAATTTCAACAGGCAGGTGGACTGGGAAAATCATGTTGGTAGCTGATTGCAAGAAAAGGAATTTGTGGAATATCCACAAGATGGCTTTTTGGAGCAGTTTATGGTGGAGCCCAGAATTGAACAGAAAATACTGGATTTAGTGGTCTGCAGTGAGGCAGACTTGATAAGGGAGCTTAAAGGGAAAGAATTCTTCTGAGCCAGTGATTATAATATGATTGAATTTACACTGCAATTTGAGGGGGAGAAGATAGAATCAGAAGTAACACTTATTATGGCTGAATTAAGGCAACTACAGAGGCATGAGGGAGTAGCTGAGAAGAATTGACTGGGAGTGCAGCCTAGCAGGAAAGACAGTCGAACAGCAATGGCAGGTATTTCTGGGAGTAATTCAGGAGACACAGCAGAGATTCATCCCGAGAGAAAAGAAGAATGGTACAGGGAGGATGAGGCCATCATGGCCGACTAGGGAAGTCAGGGAAGGCATAAAAGCAAAAGAGAAAGCACATTATGAGACGAAGGGCAGAGGGAAGCCAGAGATTTGGGAAGCTTACAAAGATCCACAGAGGGCAACAGAAAAAAGAAATAAAGAGGGAGAAGATTAAATAGTTTCTTTACGTATATAAAGGGCAAAAGAGAGGCAAAAATGGACACTGGATCACTAGAAAATCACACTGGAGAGATAGTACTGGGAAGCAAGGAAATTGCTGAGGAACTGAATAATTACTTCATGTCAGTCTTCACAGTGGAAGACATGAGTAATTTCCCAAAAATTCAAGAGTCAGGGGCCATCACCAAGGAGAAGGTGCTACAAAAACTGAATAGCCTGAAGATGGATAAATCACCTGTTCCACATGGACTACACCCCAGAGTTCCAAGGGAGATAGCTGAAGAAATAGGGGAGGCATTGGTAGTGATCTTTCAGGAATCACTAGAATCAGGAAGGGTCCCAGAGGACTGGAAAATCACTCATGTGACACCTATTTAAAAAGGGAGTAAGACAAAAGATAAAGAATGACAGACCAAATAGCCTAACTTCAGTTGTGGGTAAAATCCTAAATCCATTGTGAAGGATGAGATTTCTGAATACTTGAAAGTGTATGGTAAAATTGGGTAAGCCAGCATAGTTTCACCAACGGGAGGTCATACCTGACAAATTTGCTAGAATTCTTTGAGGAACTAACGAGCAGGTTAGACCAAGGAGAGCCAATGAATGTTATCTACTTGGGCTTAAAGGCCTTTGAAAATGTGCTGCACAGGAGGCCACTGAGTAAGATAAGGACCCATGATGTTAGAGGCAAGGTGCTAGCAGAGAGTGGGGATAAAAGGGTCCTGCTCAGGATGGCAGCTGGTGACAAGTATCCGAGGGCATTCTGGCTAAGTTTGGAGCACAGAAGATTGAGGGGTGACAATATAGAGGTTTATAAAATCATGAGGGGTGTAAATAGGGTGAATGGCAGCTGTCTTTCCCTGGTGTGGAGGATTTTAAGACTAGGGGGCATATCTTTACCATTTTAAAAAATTTTTAAAAAAGACGTGCAGAGCTATTTATTTTGCACAGAGAGTAGTTCATATGTGGAATGAACTTTCAGAGGAAGTGGTGGATGTGGGTACATTTGCAACATTTAACAGACATTTGGATATGTATATAAATAAGAAATGTTTGGAAGGATATGGGCCAAATGCAGGCAGATGGGACTAGTTTAGTTGGGGATTACAGTCAACATGGTCTGGTTGGACTGAAAGGTCTTTTTCCATGTTGTATGACTCTATGATTATAACTTTTACATTTAATTTTCCAGACAAAAACTACATTTGGAAACATACCTCTAGCTTTAACATTCGTTCCGGTGGGAAATCATGACTCACTTAGAAGTTGTTTCACTTAAAATCATGATTTTCAGAAATGCAGCCCTGACTCTAAGTGAGGATTCCTTGTGCATTGTCCAATATTCATGAATGTAATGTTGCTCGGTCCAACAGCTCACATATGAAGGATAATTTTCTAAACAATTGCTGATGGTGAGGCGTGCAGTTTCGATACTCATCTATTGGGAAGGTTCAGGTGAGCCAGCGATGGATTTCTACCCCACGAAACAGCACTTTTGCAAAGGAAATTAGGGATGGACAATAAATGCTGGCCCAGCCAACAATGCCCACATCTATTGACCAACAACTAGTCATATCTAATGATATAATTATCGCCAAGACTGATCACAGACAAAGCTGCTGGTAATCTGTCAACACTCACCACCTTGGTTCACTTGAGTGAGATGGCATTCACTGGTTGGAGCCCATACAACTGTACCTCATCAATGCCCTACTCTCCACCTTCAGAACTGGAGGGGAGGAAGGAAAAGACAGCAGTAGTGGTGGTGATGGTTGTGGGGTGGCAGGGCATGTGAAATTCTGTTTGTTTAATTAAATATCCTTAACAGTGAGCAGTAAAACATAATTTGTTTTAGTGGAATTCTCAGTGACATTTCTCAGGTGCTTTAAACGTTCCTTGTTAATAATTACAACTTTCTTTAGGAGATTTTATCCTGCAATGCATCATTACTTGGTCAGTTCGGTTCTTGTCAAATTATGGACCAATGCGAGATACTAAACTGTACGACAGCCGAAGTTGGAAGAGTTTTTCATGGTCTAGTCAATGAGTGTTTTGACCTTTTGTGTGACAAAACTGCCTAAGAAACTAAACACTTGTTAGGTAATTTAGAAGATATAAATTCCACTTGGAAGAAAAAAGGTTTGCAATTATTTAGCACCTACAACTTTTTAAAATATTCATGCACATCAAACCTGAAGTGACTGAAACTTTCTTTTACTTTGTTCAAGGGACATGAGTATAGCTAGCTAGACCAGCATTATTACCCATCACTAAAAGCCCTGGAGAAGCTGGTAGTGAGCTGTATTTATTGAATTGCTGGATTACTTGTTAATCTGAATATGTGGCAACTATTTTGTATGGGACACGATTCCACAAACACCAAAAAAGATGCTCAATGAGTTCATCTGTTTTCACTATGGCTATTTAAGAAAGGAGGATTGACCTGAACTCAATTTTCTTCCAAAAGTACTGCAGAATCTTTAAAATTCACTGGAAAAGTTAGAGAGGTCTTGGTTTGATTTGTCACCTGAAGGGCAACAAGTCCACTAACAGAGCATTCTCTCAATGCTAAACTGTAACACCAGCCTATCAGTCTAGGTTACATTCAAGGTACTTCAATTAAAACATGCCTGACCTTGAGACTGTTATTTTCTTCTTCAATGTCATGGTCTTGCAGATAGCGACAAACAACAGCAAGCCTTTATCATGAAAAAATTAACATCTTGTATTAAAATGAGGAACTGTTTACATGAATATCTGATTACAATGAATTAAGTTTGTGGAGCAAAGATATCATCACATGTATGAAGATTTATTTAGTTCATCATAAAAGCCCTCCATTAGTCAGAATTTTCCCTTCACCTTTCAGCTCAATTCTTCTGCCTTGTAAGTTGCTGGCCATTTGAACTGAAAATATCATGGTGAAGGAAACAGGACATCTGGACCTTAATGAATGACAATACCAATTATCTAAGCAATTTAAGGATTTAAAAAATTCAGCAGAACAACAGAAAAGAAAAATGGGTGAATTTGAGATAAGTAGGTCCATGAAGAGAAAAAGCAAAGAAATTTAAAAACAGAAAAATTTAAGTTCTTTAAAAATTAAGAGACTAAAATTCTGTAACAATTTAACACTTAAAGAAGAAAGATTCCACAATTTATGTTATTCCCTTTCCGCATTATACAGGTTAGATGCATTTGCATGAACATGCTACATACCCCTTAGTCCAAATTTAAAAATAAAAATCTCAGCACATATATTTTGACATATAGCTTCAATTTGTTTTACCATCCCCAACCCCAATACTAAAGGACAAAAAAAAAGTGCATACCATATTTGGCATTCTATACTGTCCCCGTGATCCTGCAGACTGGCAGTTGCTTCATCTTTTCCTATAAAGAATGAAGGTAGGTGGAAAGGGAAATCACAAGAACTTAGGAATACAATAGGAAATGAGTAAATGGTTCAGAGCTAACAATTATCATTTTAAAAAGATGTTTGGTAATCATTTAGCAAATAATCTTGATGTATTCCCTAGATTTCCTTGTCCTTTGTATTACTGCTAGATTCCAAATATTGCAGTGTCAAATTATAAAGTCATACTGAATTTACGACAATTTTGAGTAATGTTCCATACAACAGTAATATGTGAGCTTATAAAATGAATCTTGCAACCAAATGTATGTCAGCCTTCATTGCAAGAGGTTTCGAGTACAGGAGCAGGGATGTGCTGTTGCGTTTATACAGGGCCCTGGGTGAGGCCCCATTGAGAATACAGTGTGCAGTTCCAGTTTTGTTTTCTGAGGAAGAATGTTCTTGCTCTCAAGGGAGAGCAGTGAAGGTTTACCAGGCCGATTCCTGGGTTGGTAGGGCTGATGAATGAGGAGAGATTGACCAGATTAGGATTGTTTTCACTAGAGTTCAGACAAATGAGAGGGACCTCATAGAGACTTATAAAATTCTAACAGGACTAGACAGGGTAGATGCAGAGAGGATGTTCCCGGTGGTGGGTGTGTCCAGAACGAGGGGTCATAGTCTGAGGAATCGGGGTATACCATTTAGGACAGAGAGAGAAGACATTTCTTCACCCAAAGAGTGGTGAGCCTGTGGAATTCATTACCACAGGAAGTAGTTTATGCCAAAACACTGAGTATATTCAAGAGGCAGCTAGATATAACCCTCGAGGTGAATGGAATCAAAGGTTATGGGGTAAAAGCAGGATAAGGTTTTTGAGTTGGATGATCAGCCATGATCGTGATGAATGGCAGAGCAGGTTCAAAGGGCCAAATGGGCTCCTCTTGCTCCTATCTTCTATGTTTCCATGTTTCTAAGCTGTTCATGATCTGAATGTAACTGGATGGTCAATGACAAAATGAATTAGCATTCACCAGTTAAGGGGACACCTTTAAATTTTCATACTCAAATTCAAAGATGGTTTTAAATCATAATTGGATAAGGATGCTATTCATACAGAATTGAGCTATATAGACCAAGTGGAACCATAGCTTGATTCCTGTTGTTTGACTGTCAGCTAAACTTGGCAAAGATAGAAGCATTTGTGTTACAATCAGCAGCCACAACTGGGCTACTGAGTGGGATGATCATAAGGGCTGCTGCTTCTGACCATAATCTATTTTTTTGGTGATTTGGAGGAGCCAGTGTTGGACTGGGGTGGACAAAGTTAAAAATCTCACAACACCAGGTTATAGTCCCACAGGTTTATTTGGAAGCACTAGCTTTCAAAGCTCTGCTTCCTCATCAGGTGGTTGTGGAGTGGGACAACAAACACAGAATTTATAGCAAAAGGTAATAGTGTAGTGCGGCTGAACAAACTTAGGTTAAGTCTTTCATCTTTTAGAATGGTTTTGTTAGTTTTGGTTAATTAATATGTAAATCTCAGAATCTTTTTAAGTCACATTCTCAAGATAACTTCAGATTTTCTAACAAAATGTGTCATCTCAGTTCAGACAATGCATTAAAGGTCTGAAGTTAAAGTCTGTCTGTGTCTGCTTCCAAATAAACCTGTTGGACTATACCCTGGTGTTGTGTGATTTTTATCTTCTTTTTTCTGATTGATGTATGCAATCCTGCAGGTCAGGTAAGGACGAAATTGACCTTGATTGTAATGTACATCTGTATGGACATATAACCAACTAAAAGCCACTGTATGACTCAAGCAGGAAGAACAGTCATTAGGGCAAGACTACCATCACTTACTGTTGCTTGTGAAATTAACATCAGCATCTTAAAGAAACAGCAAAATAGACCGTTGAGCAATGAAAAGATGAAACCTCAAGAGGAGCAAAATGGAACCATAAGAGAGGAAAGATGAGGCTTGAGGGAGATAAAACAGAAACCTGGGAAAAGACCAAGTCTGTGGTGAAAAGACTGAACACAAACTGGGAAAGGCAGAAACTTTGGGGATGTGATTTGGAGGTCAGGGAGTTGAGGGGGTAGCAGGTGGTGAAACCTCACAATGAAGGCAAAGCCAGCAAAGAAAAGACAAAGCATTTGAAGGAAAGATGAAGCCTCTGAAGAAAAGAGGATACATCCTAGGGAAAGATAATACATTGAAGGGGAAGTGTCCTTAAAATGTTTTCTCAGTCCTTCAATGTGGATGCAATTCTTCAATTGTGGAAACAGGATACCTTTAGGAGCTTCTTATTAACATGTGTATACAGTGTCCAGACCCGTGAAGCTGATGTTAGATTGAGGATTTTTTAAACATACACTTCAGAGTGCAGATAGGGCTTCAGTTTAGCATCTTATCTGAAAGATGGTACCTCTGACAGGGCTACAGACCCTGAATACTGCAAAGTAGGCTTGCAAATGTACATAGTAATAATGTATCATAACCTTTAGAGACATACTGTCTACAGACTGTAAATAACGAAATTTTGGATCAGTTAGTGAATAATCACAAGTGTATCTTGAGAAAAGTTAGAATATTATTTCTTTGAGTACTGACATTAGCTTGAAAAAATTGGTCACTGCCCATGTTTGGAAAAACCTCAGCAAATAGCTGGCTACTTTTCTGTTCAATGTTGTTTTGCATTACTAACAACACATCTCATCTAAAATAATGACAATTCAATTTTTATAACTGTAGATAACTGACTGAGAAATATCTACAAAATAAAGAACTGTAAATTATTTTTCAATAAGACTGCAACAATAACATTGTAACTGTTCAACTTTTACTGACAGTTATTTCTACGTCAATCACAATCAATATACTGATAACTTAGTATCTCTGCAGACAGACATTTGAGAGCCCAGAACATGTCCTTGTACTTATATACCATGTATAACAAAATAAAAGATCTCAACGTGCTTCATAGGAGTATCAGAACACAAAATTTGACCCCCAGCCACATAAGGCAATATTAGAACAAATGGCAATAGCTTTATTTTAGGGTGTCTGTAAAGGACAAAAACAATAGCCACATTACCTTACATCAAAGACATATCAGAAATGGCTTCCAGTCCACTCAGACCTAATGGCATCATGGTAGCCCACAAACCACTTAACAGGTAGAGAGACAGAAAGATTTATGAAGGGAATTCAAGGGTATGGAAATAAGAAACTGAAGGCAGCAGCATTGATGGTGGAACAATAAAAATCAGAGATGTTCAAGAGGCAAGCATTTGGGAGGACGTTAAATTTTAAAGTTTCAATAAGAAATTTCTTACCAGCCAAAGCATAACATTTCTGTGTTTCTTTATCTTCTGTCAGCTGGGTCATATCACTGTAGGCACGAATCATCCGCCAACAAAACTCTTTTCTTTTACCATACTGTAAGTTGTAACAGAGTTAATAGAAATGCTAAACTATAATGGCTTGCTATGACTAACTTTATGATATATTTAAAAATATTACAATGCAAACAAAGAATAAGGCAGTTAATAGACAAAAACATTGTTATCCTACCTGCAGACAAGGGATGCATGACTGTTATTCTAAACAAATCAGACTATCTCAAAAAAGCAAATGCTCTGTTTGCAGATACCAACACTTATCAGCAGATCCAACCCCACAACTACATAACAGAATCTCATCCTTGATAACGGGATGGAGAATTAAACAGATCAGACTGCCAAAATATGAAAACAGATGGATCCAACACACCACGCTTCTACAAATTACCAAAAATACATAAACCTGGGGCCCCCCTCAGACCCATTGTCTCTCTACCTGGTACACCAAAATACAGATGAACCAAGGAACTCCACCAGAAACTAAAGCACCTAATTGAAGATTCACGCGACTCCATTTACTCCACCGAAGAATTCCTGAATACCAAAGACTCCAAGATAGAAGAGGACGAAATAATGGTCTCCTTTGATGTTACAGCCCTTTTCACATGACTCAGTGGTTAGCACTGGCGCCTCACAGCGCCAGGGACCCGGGTTCGATTCCAGCCACTGATGACTGTCTGTGTGGAACTTGCACATTCTCCCTGTCTGCAGGATTTCCTCTGGGTACTCCGGTTTCCTCCCACAATTGAAAGATGTGCAGCTTAGGTGAATAGGGCATGCTAAATTGTCCATAGTGTTCAGGGATGTGTCGGTTAGGTGCATTACTCAGGGATAAATGTAGAGTAATAGAGTTTGGGTGGGACGCTGTTCAGATGGTCGGTGTGGACTTGTTGGGCTGAAGGGCCCGATTTCACACTGTAGGGATTCTATAATTCTATGAATTAACATCGATTTGGCCAAAGAAACACTGGCATCACGACTAGAAAAACCAGGCCCACAAACACCAGACAGCACCAACATCATCAGCAAAGACACCATCCTCAAGCTAGTGGACCTGTACCTCACCACCCACTTCACATTCAAATACAAAACCTGCAAACAAATCAACAGAACACCTCCGGCATCTCCAATATCAGGGTTCATGGCAAAAGCAGTAATGCAGAGACTAGAACAAGCAGCCCTCCCATCTATCCAATGCAAACTTTAGGTCGGCTACATGGATGACACCTTTGTCATCACACAATGGAACAAATTAGAGGAAATATACAACATCATCAACAATATCCTGACAGGCATAATATTCACAAAAGGGGAGGAGAACAACAACAGACTCCCATTCCTAGACATGGCAGTTGAACATACAATTACTGAAGTGCTTCAAACCAGCGTCGACAGAGAAACAACAAACACAGACCAAATACTGAACTTCAGAAGCAATCATCTGAACACCTACAAACGGAGCTGCATCAAGACATTATTTCAACGAGATACATCGCACTGCAGCACCCAAGAATTACAAACAGCAGAAGAAAAATAACTATACATTTTCAAGAAAAATGGGTACCCAACAAACACAATCCACCGATTCTTCAGAAACAAACCCAAACAAGCAGACACAACTCAATCAAAAACGATAGCCACATTACTTTACATCAAAGACATCTCAGAAATGATTTCCAGACTACTCAGACCCCTTGGCATCATGGTAACCACAAACCTACCAATACACTTAAACAGCAACTAATGAACCTAAAGGATCCAACAGATACTACCAGCAAAACTAACATCATTTACAAAATACCACACAAGAACTGTAAAAAACACGATATCAGACAAACAAGCAGGAAACTTGCCACCAGGATACATGAACACCAACTAGACTCCAAAAGGCACAACCTATTATCATTAATTTCCATACTTACAGACAAAGAAGAACACCACCTTCACTGGGCAAAACACATGTCCTAGGACAAGCAAAACAAAGACACGCACAAGAATTCCTCGAGGCCTGGCATTCTAATTGGAACTCCATAAGTATACACATCGATTTAGATCCCATCTACCTTTCCTTGAAAAAAACAGGAAATAACATCACCCAACAAAAGAAACCAAGACAAATAAATAGAGAGGCGGGAAATATTAACAGCATGTCACCAGAGACCCACATGATGATATTACCTAGTCATGGTGATGAAACATCTGAAAACAAATCTTCCACCTGAGCAAGCTAACTAACATCCATAAGGCATCTAATATTATGCCTTTCACAATATCAAGACAACTCTTCAACCTCATTACAATCAAGATAATTTTTTAAAGTCTTGCAATGTAGAAAATAGAACATCCATCTTGCACATATCAAAAACTTGCAAATGCCAATATAACAGACTAGATAACTTGTCTTTTAAGTAATATTGAGTGAGGGTTAAATATGTATCAGGGAGAATTTATCATCTCGTCTTTGAAATGGTTCTGTGGGATCTTTCATTTTATCATTGTTGTCAGTCTCTTGAAATGCAATTGACATCTACCAGGTTGCACGATTCATGTCTCCTCAGGTGATTCAGCAGGATAATCCAGGATATACGAGCCTTTAGGTACAGAGAATACACTTCTTGGGCAATGGGTTCTGCCCTCTCTTCTTCAACTTCCATTGTATCTTGTGTTGGGATTACAACTATTCACATAGAATACCTAAAATGTGGAAGCAGGTCATTTGGCCCATCAAACTCCACCCAATACCCTATCCCTGTAACCCTGTATTTCCTTTGGCTAAGCACAACTAGCCTGCACATCCCTGGATACTATGGGCAATTTAGCATAGCCAATCCACCTAACCTGCACATTTTTGGACTGTCGGAGGAAACTGAAGCACATAACTCCACATAAATAGACACTCGAGAGCAGTATCGAATCCGGGTCATTGGCACTGTGAGTCAGCAGTGCTAACCATTGAGCCACCATGCTGCCCGATTATACATTAATAATCTGGACAAAGGAACTGAGGGCATTATTGCTAAGTTTGCAGACAACATAAAAGATAGTGGAGGGACAGGTGGTGTTGAGAAAGCAGGGAAGCTAAAGGAGGACTGGGACCGGCTAGGCAAACAGACAAAAATTCCTGATGAAGGGCTTATGCTCGAAACGTCGAATTCTCTATTCCTGAGATGCTGCCTAACCTGCTGTGCTTTGACCAGCAACACATTTGCAGCTGTGATCTCCAGCATCTGCAGACCTCATTTTTTACTAAACAGACAAAAAAAGGCAGATAGAATACAATGTGGGTAAGTGTGAGGTTCTGCACTTTCATAGAAAGAATAGAGGCATAGTCTATTTTTCAAATGGGAAAAGGCTTTGGAAATCTGAAGCACAAAGAGACTTGGGACTCCGAGTTCAAGATTCTCTTAAGGTTGTCATGCAGATTCATTTGGCAGTTAGGAAGACAAATGCAATATGAGCATTCATTTCAAGAGGGCTAGAATACAAAGTAGAGATGTACTGCTGAGGCTGTGTAAGGCTCTGGTCAGACTCCATTTGGAATATTGAGAGCAGTTTTGGGCTCCATATCCAACGAAGACTGTGCTGGCATTGGAGGGGTTCTAGAGGAGATGAACAAGAATGTTCCCAGGAATGAAAAGCTTTTCATATGAGGAGCAGTTAATGACTTTGGGTCTGCACTCTCTGGGAGTTTAGAAGGCTGAGGAAAGATTTAATTGAAACTTACAGAATACTGAAATGGCCTTGAAAGAGTGGACATCAGTAAGATGTTGCCACTAGTAGGAGAGACTAGGACCCAAGGGTACAGCCTCAGAGTGAAGGGACAACCCTTTAGAACTGAGAAGAGGAGGAATTTTTTTCAGCCAGAGGGTTGTTAATCTGTGGAACTCATTGCCGCAAAATGCTTTGGAGGCAAGTCATTGAGTGTTTTTAAGACAGAGATAGATAGGATCTTGATTCATAAGTAGATCAAGGGTTATGGGATAAGCCAGGAGAATGGAATTGAAAAATATCTGCCACATATCAAATGGTGCAGCAGACATGATCAGCCAAATGGCCTAATTCTGCTTCTGTACTTTATGGGCTTACAGTCCTCAGCAATTTTTGTAATAGTTCCCCACTGTGTTGCAGTTTGGGGAATGAGGACTCACATAGAATCCCTATAGTGTAGAAGCAGGCCATTCAGCCCATCGAGTCCACACTGACCCTCCAAAAAAGCATCCCACCCAACCCACCCCCTACTCTATTCCTGTAACCCTGCATTTCCCATGGCCAATCCACCTCACCTGCACATCTTTCGACTGCGAGAAGAAACTGGAGCACCCGAGGAAACCTATCAAGGCACAGGGATAATGTGCAAACTCCACATAGGCGGTCGTCTGAGGGTGGAATCAAACCTGGATCCTTGGCACTGTGAGGCAGCAATACTAACCACTGAACCACCCAGGCGCCCGAATAATTGTTCTGGTGACCATTACTGAGACTGACCTCCAATTCCTGATTACATACTCCATCTGTTGCTGTGGTAGGATTTGAACCCATGTCTTCAAAGCATTACCCCAGGCTACAAGACAAGTGACATTTTTATTATACCACTGCCAGGTTGGACCTGGTCCTTAAAAATGAGATTGGCCAAGTGAATCAAATGTCAATTGATCACTTAGGAAACATAGATCACTATAGAAGGCTGAGGATGGTATTGGAGAATGATATGCAATAATCCAAAGTAACAAAAATCAATTGGCAGACGGCCGACTTAAATGAGACAAGAACAGAGCTGAGCAGGATCAATTGGAACAAAGGGGTGGTGGGAAAGCAATAATTGAACAATGCGCCACCCTCAAAGAGCAGACTGGTTGGATAAAGTAAAAATATATGTCCTGTAATAAAAAAGCTAAGATAAACAAATCACGAGTTCCCTGGACGACAAAGGAGGTAAAAATTAACATTAAAAAAAGTTTGCTAATGACAAGAGTAAGGCAGAAACTAAATAGAGAATCAACAGGAATACTGAAGGTTTAGGGGAATGTGGAAAATAAAAAAAACCCAAAGATCAACAAGAAGGAAATACTGAACATGAAGGGTAATTCCAAAGTCATCTGTAGGCATATAAAGAATAAGAGAGGGGCTAAAGAAGGAGTAAGCCAATCAGTGACCAAATAGAGGATACACATAAAGTCATACAGCACGGAACCAGACCCTTTAGTCCAACCAATTCATGCTGAACATAATCTCAAACTAAACTAGTCCCACTTGCTTGTTCCTGACACATATCCCTCCAAACCTTTCCTATCCATGTACTTATCTAAATTCCTTTATACGTTGTAATTGTACCCACATCCATCACTTCCTCAGGAAGTTTACTCCACACACAAACCACCCTGTGTAAAAAAAATTGCCTCTCATCTTTTTTAAATCTCTCTCCTCTCACCCTAAAAATATGCCGCAGTCGTGAAATCTACCATCCTAGGGAAAAGGCAACTACTATTAACTCCATCTGTATCTCTCCTGATTTTGTCACTTAACTGTCCTCTGGGAAAATAGGGATGGGCAATAAATGCTGACCCTGTCAGCAACGTCCTCACCCAATGAATGAATAACAAAAATATTCTATCAGGTCACCTCTCAACCTCCTACTCTCCAGTGAAAATATGTCCCAGCCTTTCTTTATAAATCAATCCTTCCACACCAGGCAACATCCTGGCAAATTGCTTCTGAACCCTCTCCAGTTTAATAATGTCCTTTCCATAACTCAGCAACCAGAACTAGAAACAGTATTCCCAGAAGAGGCCTCATCAATATCCTGTACAATCTCAACATGATTTCCCAAATCCTATACTCAAAAGACTGAGCAATGAAGGCAAACGTGCCAAATGCCTGGAGGCCGGGGTGTTGCTGAACGTTAATTACATCTGTCTTTACAAAACAGGAGGATGCTGTCCAGGCCATAGCGACAAAGGAGGTAATTCTGTAACTAGGAGGGTTCAAAATAAATAAGAAAGAACGATTGCATAGTTTGTTGGCATCTAAGTTGACAAGGTACTAGGACCAGATGAGATACGTGGGAGGATTTAGAAAAAAAAGAGTAGAAATTGCACACACACTGCCCATAATTCTTAACTCTTCCCTGTACGTGGGGGAGGTGCCAGAAGACAGGAGAATTGCAAACATTACGGCCTCGCTCAAGAAAGATAATTTCAGAAATCACAGACCAGTAAATTTAACTTTTGTGATGGGTAAACAACTGGACAAAATTATTCAGAACAGAATTAGTAATAATCTGGAAAAAGGTGAGTTCATTAGGAACAGTCAGCACAAATTTCAACATGGGAAATAACTTCCTGGAGTTTTTTGACACAGTAACAGAAGGGTTGATAAGAGTAACAAAGCAACATAGAAAATGGTAACGGAGTGGGCCATTTGAGCCTTATCCACCATTCAACATTGTCATGGCTGAACATCCAACTCCATACCTTGTTCCCACTTTCACCCCAGACCCTTTGATCCCTCTCACTCCAACTATGCCTAAGACTAAGCTGAAAGATGGATAGGATTGGAAGTTCAATAATCCTGGTCCTAGGGTATTCAGATGACAGCAAGAGGAGCATAGGAAAGAAAGGGTCTTGTCGCAACATTGATCAAGAAATCAATTATAGCAGTGAGGAGGGATAATATCTTGGATGATCTTCAAATAAGGGCATATTGTTAGAAGAAGAAAAGCACAAAAGGGGAAACAAATTGTTGGGGATGTACAACAGGCCCCAAACAATCAGGAAGAGGTAGAGGATCAAATGTGTTTTCTCATTTCAGAATTGCATCATAATAGTAGCACTATAGTATTAATCAAAACATGAATAGTTAGAGATATTAACTATTCAAATATTAACTGGGATTGTTTTAGTATGCACAGTAGGGAGGGAGCAATATTCTTACACTGCATCCAGGAGAACCTTATTAACCAGTAATGGAGGGGACAGTTCTGGACTAATATTTGGATATGGACCCAAGTAGGTTGAAGATTATGAAAAAAAGTTCTAAATTAGAGAAAAGCCAATTTTATTAAGTTATGATACAAGTTCCTAAGGAGGACTAGGAGCAGCTACAAGAATGTCAAAGCAGTGGGAGGTATTCATGGACTAAGAAGACAACGCAGGTATAGACATCAGGGTGGAGGACTGTGAAATGTTAGAAGAAATTATACAGACAAGAGGTATTAGAGGTTTAGCAAAATTGGATAAATCCAGAAGCCTGGATGAGATGCATCCCAATTTGTTGGAGAAGGAGATATCAAGGGGCCCAAAAGTAATTTTCAAATCATTTCTAGCCATAGGTGAGGTGCCAAAGAACTGGGGGGCTGGTAACATTGTCCTATTATTTAAAAAAAGAAAGGGACAGAATAGGAAATTACAGGCCAGACAGCCTGACCTCAGTGGTGGGGATGTTATTAGAAAGAAATGAGGGACAGATTACATCTGAACTTGGAAAGGCATAGATTGATCAGGCATAGTCAGCATGGATTTGTTAAAAGAAGGTTGTGATTGACAAATATAACTAAATTTTTTTAGGTGGTACCCAGGAGTGTTGCTGAAGCATTTGGCGTGATCTACATGAAATTCAATAAGATACTTGATAGGTCCCTCACAGCAGACTGGTCAAGAAATTAAGAGCCTATGGGATCCAATGCAAAGTGGCACACTGAATCCAAAATTGGCTGAAAGGCCGAGGGTGATGGTAGAGGGATATTTTGTGACTGGAGTCTGTTTGTGGGGTTCTGTAGAGCTCGGTGATGGGTCCCTTGCTGTTTGTTGGGTACATTAATGATCTGGATTTAAATGTACAGGATATAATCAAGAAGTTTGCAGATGATCCAAAAGTTGAGTAGGTGGCAAACAATGTGGTGCTGGAAAAACACAACTGGTCTGGCAACATCCGAGGAGCAGGAGAGTCGGTGTTTTGTTTCCAGCACCACATGTTTTGACTCTGATCTCCAGCATCTGTAATCCTCACTTTCTCCTAGTTTGCAAACAATATGGAGGTGGGGTGGGTTGGAATGAATGAATGAATGATTTTATCATCAGGTATATTTTCACAGCAAGAAAAACTGTAAAATGCAGTGAAAGTTTCCACAATTGCCACAATCTGGCGCCATTTTGAATAGTTTAAAAATAAGAAAAAAGAAGGAAGGTATAGTCCAAAGTCCATCAGTCCTGAGCTAGCTAATTATCAATGACACCCGTGTCACCATCCCTTCTCCAACATCTCACTGCTGTCTACACCGGACCCAACCAACATCGAAGTCGCCACTCTTCAGGTGCCATCTTTCACCACTGAGCTGATTCTCTTTCACCACCACCTGCCACAACTTGCGTTGCACCCACCAGTGTCAGAGTCACATCTCTCACTGCTGGGTTCACCTGAATGTGGCCATGATGCACTTCGACCTCTGTTTTGCTGCCACCAGCATCAGAGGAAAGGCAATAGCCTCATGGTATTATTATCTGACTATTAATCCAGAAAACCAGCTAATGTTCTGGGGTCCTGTGTTCAAATTCTGACATGGCAGATGGTGGAATTTCAATTCAATTCAATTCAAATCTGGAATTAAAAGTCTAATGACGACCGTGAAACCATTGTCAATCGTCAGGAAAAAGCAATCTGGTTCACTAATGTGCTTTAGGGAAGGAAATCTGTCACCATTACCTGATCTGGTCTGCATGTGACTCCAGACCCACAGCGATGTGGTTTACTCTTAATTGCTCCCTTAGGGATGGGCAATAAATACTGGCCTCGCCAGTGACACTCATATCCCGTGAGAGAATAAAAAGAAAAGACCGAACCAAAGATGAAGGCGCTGATCCTCAGACACCATCTTTCACCACTGGGCCTAACTTGACAATATCATCTCCGCCATTTCCAATGCCAGGTCCCATTGTCCGTTCCAGGAAAATAAGGAGGGACTAACTCATAGCCACCCTGAGGTCCACACTGAACTCACTCAAGTTCACATTGGGATCCCTCACTACCGCTGACCCCATCCAAGCTCAGGGCAAGAGGTAAGCAAAGGAAAGGACAAGAAAAAAAAAAGTGATCGGAGTAGACAAGGCTCGGCTCAGGAGTCCTATTCTGCCATCGTCTTGAAGGCCCACTTGATTCCCTGGGACTTCATCCAAAATGTTTTAGGTAATTCGGTCATGTAACACTCACATCTCACACCCCATCACAAAACGCAATAGTATCTCATAACCTGATGGCCCCAACCACACCTCATACCCTCCATGTCAATTCATGCCTCCCATCAGTTCCCTAAGGCCTTTCACACCTTCTCTGCCATCTCCATAGCTACTTTCCAGTATCTACCATGCGAAGACCTTAAGAATCATGTGGAAATATTTTTACAACTTTGAATGATTAAACACAGTTGTCAGTTTTACACATTAATACTGAAAATCTCTCAGATTAAATCCATTCAAAGTCTTTAAATTTCAAGTAGTTAATCCCTTATAAATATAAATTTCAAACAAAACCTCACTTCAAAAACAGCTGATCATTTAACAGCTTCTTTAAGTTGTCAAACTGGAAACACCTCACCAGAGAAATTGTATATTTTAGAAGTCAGCCAGCCATTCATCATAACATAATGATGGTTCTTGGGGTAGCATTAAAGAAAATCACTACTGAAGCTGCAAAACAAAATGACTTTTCTAAACTATATCTGTCAAAGCAGTCCAGCATAGAGTTTCATTTTAACTCTCACTGATAGCTATAGACTGTTTTCTTAGAGTGGGGTTCTTAGAAAACACTATCGATCTCTGGAAATAGGCCTTTTTTAGAAGTCTGTGGAGTTTCCTAACTCTGCAAAAATCCAGTCAATAGATTTGGCCACTTTTCAAACTTTGGTCCATCACCAGTAACTTCATTTCTATCCCTTGTAGCTGGCTTAGGCTAAACCTAATTGTTTGCATATTTCATATCATATTTGGTCCCAGGGTGATGTTCTGGTCACATATCCATACCATCAGAGACCACCTATTCACACCCCTATAACATGTTATTAAATTGAACAAGTTCAGAGGTTCACTTAGATGATTCTCAATATGGAGGGTTTGCCTAATGGGCAACAGTGCAACACACTGGGACTCATTGAAATTTAGAAGAATGAGAAGTGATCTAATTGAAACATGTAAGATTCTTCAGAGGCTTGACAGGTTAAATACTGAGAGGATATTTCCGGGAGAATCTAGGAGCAGAGGGCATAGTCTCAGAGTAAAGGGGCAACAATCTAAGGCTGAGATGAAGAGGAATTTCTTCTAGCAGGGTTGAGTGTCTTTGGAACTCCTTTCCACAGGCAACTGTAGTAGCAGAGTCCTTGTATATATTTAAGGCTGAGATAGATAGATTCTTCACGGGTAGGGGAATCAAGGGTTTCAAGGGAAAGGTCAGGAAAGTAGATGTGAGGAATGTTGGATCAGACATGATTCTGTCAAATGGCAGAGCAGGCTCAAAGGGCTGAATGACCTACTTCTGTCCACCTGCTGCTATTTCTTCATCCACACCCCTGTCATCTCTGTACTTGACTATTCCAATGCTGTTCAGCATTCCATATTTATCCATCTATAAATTTTAGGTTAATTTTAAAAATGCTTTTAAATAATGCAAGAGCATTAGTAATTTGGTTAGGTCCATTTATTGTCCATCCCTAATTGCCCTTGAGAAGGTGATCATGGTGAGATGCCTTCTTTAATTACTGGTTGCCTATGGTTTGGAAGGGAGCTTGACAGTAGTAGCACTCTCAATTTCTATTAACGGTTATTAAGTATAATTTCCATTAACATTTAATTATTTTAATCTTAAGACGTGGATATTGCCAGCCCATCCCTAATTTCTCAAGTGGACAATGGCAAGTTGCCTTGTTGAATACAACTAAATGGCTCACTTGTAAATTTGAGGGGGTCAAACTGGGTAAGAACAGCAGCTTTCCTTCCTTCAAGAACATTAGTTATGGGTTTTTAAAGTAGACCAGCTGTTTCATAATTCATTACAGATGCCAGGCTTGTATTCCCAAACAGCCACAATCAGATTTGAATTTGTTGTCTTCAAAACATTAGCATAGGCTTCAGATTACTTATTTAGTAACTAAACATGTTCAAGTGCCACTGAATTACAATTGGGGCTAAAGTTGTGAAGGTATGAATTCAGATTTCTCCAGCTTCCTCATTTCCCCTCCCCCCACCTTGTCTCAGTCGGTTCCCTCAACTCAGCACCGCCCTCCTAACCTGCAATCCTCTTCCTGACCTCTCCGCCCCCACCCCACTCCGGCCTATCACCCTCACCTTGACCTCCTTCCACCTATCCCACCTCCATCGCCCCTCCCCCTAGTCCCTCCTCCCTACCTTTTATCTCAGCCTGCTTGGCTCTCTCTCTCTTATTCCTGATGAAGGGCTTATGCTCGAAACGTCGAATTCTCTATTCCTGAGATGCTGCCTAACCTGCCGTGCTTTGACCAGCAACACATTTGCAGCTAAAGTTGTGAAGTCTAAAGAAATTGTTCCAGTACACCGTTTGTACCCATTGCTCCACATCATTGCCAAAAAAAAAGCTGCTTCAGTTGTTAATTATTTAACAAAATTTTACACTGTTTTACCTTATTTTTATTGTCTAAAAGGACTTTAAATCCTTGTTCTTGTTCCTCTTTGCTTCCACCATGTAGTCTGTCTACTTCTTCCAGAAGGGCATGCATTTCATTCTGATCTACTTCTGGCGATATCAAGTACTGCATAGCCCCAGACTCTGGTCCTGGTTCCAGAGCAGGGGAGAAATTAAGAATTTGCACCAAACTGCTGTTCTGTTCTTCATCTTTCTCCAGCTCTATGTCAGTGTGTACTGCAGTATAACTGAAAATAAATGTACAATATCTTATAAATTTCACTGGTGTCACTGAAAGATCAGTTGATGAATGCAAGTTTGCTTTTCATGTATGAGACAGCAATAGGGTTGGGACAGACTTTAGAAACTTGATCCATAGAGAGTCACTTAGAAGCCAAAACATAAACTACATTGTGATGGCTGACAGAAAAAAGGATTATAAACATTGATAGAAAAGTGTGATCACTAATCTGGACCAAGGAGTTAACATTTGTGGATGTATAGCATAATCTATGCAAAATGTTCAAACAATAATTAGATGGAATGCTTGAGAGTGATATTCAGACTTCAAACTTTACTGAGGTGATCGTACAATATTGAACCCCAGGGATGTTCTTACAACAAAAGCCGAGTTCAGAAACACTTTTCTGAAGAGCAAGAATAATGTAGTGGGAACTTCCAGGGACTGATATTGGAACCACTCTTCTTTTGATACAAATAAATTATCCAGACTTGGGTGAAGAGAGCACAATGTGTGGATCACAAAAATTATAAGAGGATGTAGACAGGGTGACAAAATGGGCAGATGCATAGTTGATGCAATGTAGTGCAGAGAATGGTGATGTAGTGCATTTTGGGAAGAACAGGACAGAGAGGTATGGTTGCCAGTGCTAATGAAACTGTGGGCACACAAAGTGGGAAAACAATTTGATATAGGGGAAAAGTGCTTGGGTACTTGCTTTTATAAAATGGCAGATCTAATACAAAATGAAGGAAGTCATGGCATTCCTTTGCAAATCACTGGTTCGACACCAGGAGTGTTGCATCACACTTAGGAAAGGATGTCATGCCCACAGACAATGGACTACAATTATGTAGAGAAATGTGAGAGGATGAGATTATTCTGCTTAGAATAGAGAAAATTATGGGTAAATTTAAGTGAAATGTTTAATTATGTGCTAAGTTTTGAAGTAAGAGGGAGAAATATCTTCTTCCTATCAAATGAATTGCTAGCCATTGATCACAGAATTAAATAGTTAGCAAGATGAAGGCGAAATGAAGAGCTTTGAATATTGCTGACAAAAAGACATTTTGTCAAAGCTGATTTATTTGCAGCAGAGTCCAGCTGCAAATGAATCAGCACTCTCCTGTTGGTGTATAAATATTAGTTTCCCCTTAGATTAGTATTCTTATGAATTGTCCTGATGAGTGCAAGACTTCAATAGTGTGTTAATTTTTAACAAACCTCAAATTTGTTAGTGTTCTTTGATGAAGTGACCAGGAAGGTTGACAAGGGCATGGGCAGTAGACAAGGTTTGTATGGATTTCAGTAAGGCCTTTGATAAGGTTCCACGTGGTAAGCTGCCCTGCAAGGTTAGGTCACATAGAATCCAGTGGGAACAATGGAAAACTGGACACACAATTGGCTTGATTGTAGGAAGCAAAGGGTAATAGTGGAAGGATGCTTGTCGGATTGGAGGCCTGCGACGAGTAGTGTGCCTCAGAGGTCAGTGCTGGGCCCCATTGCTGTTTGATATGCATGATTTGAATGAGAACTTACAAGGCATGATTAGTAAGTTTGCTAATGACATGAAAACAGGAGGTATCATGGACAGTGAGGAAGGTTGTCAGAAATTGCAACAGGTGCTTGATCAGCTGGGGAAGTAGACCAAGAAATGGAAAATGGAGTTTAATACAAAGAAGTGTGAGATCTTGCATTTTGGAAAGTCAAATCAAGTTTCATCGTGAATGGTCGGGTCTCAAGGAGTGTTGTGGAACAGAGGGACTTTGGGGTTCAGGTGCACAATTCTCTACAAGTAAAGTCACAGATAGACGAGGCAATGAAGGAGGCTTTTGGCACACTGGCCTTCATCAGTCAGGGCATTGAGTATAGAAGTTGGGAAGGTTTGTTGCAGTTGTACAGGACTGCACTTGGAATATTGTTCATGTTGTAAGTTTGCTCGCTGAGCTGGTAGGTTTGTTTTCAGACATTTCATCACAATACTAGATAACATCATCAGTGAGCCCCCATTGAAGCACTGGTGTTTTGTCCAGCTTTGTGTGTGTGTCTTGGTCTGTGTCTGAGAAATTACCCAATTGAACAGAGACCACACCAGCGTAAATCAGGTGAAATTGACAAGCTGTTTATTACAAGCGATATGGCTAGAAGAGAAATTGACTAGGCTGACACAGAACCAACAGTCTGCACAGGTAGATCAAGGGTTCTATTCCTCAAGCAGAGGCCATAGGCAGTTTTATAGGGGTATAGTAATATAGTTTGAATTACAGTACAATCAAGGGTAAAACATAGAACATAGAACATAGAAGGATACAGCGCAGTACAGGCCCTTCGGCCCTCGATGTTGCGCCGACCGAATCCTACCTAACCTATACTAGCCCAATAACTTCCAAATGCCTATCCAATGCCCGCTTAAATGACCATAAAGAAGGAGAGTTCACCACTGATACGGGCAGGGCATTCCATGAACTCACAACCCGCTGTGTGAAGAATCTACCCCTAACATCTGTCCTATACCTACCACCCCTTAATTTAAAGCTATGTCCCCTAGTAACACCTGACTCCATTAGCGGTAAAAGGTTCTTAGTATCTACCCTATCTAAACCCCTAATCATCTTATACACTTCTATCAGATCTCCCCTAAACCTTCTCTTCTCCAATGAGAACAGCCCCAAGTGCCTCAGCCTTTCCTCATAAGATTTTCCTACCATTCCAGGCAACATCCTGGTAAACCTCCTCTGGTAAAACTTAATCAATGGGAGGGCAATTTGCAGTCTAATAGCAGCAATCAGTCTGCGATTGAGTTAGGAGATTTCAACCCTCTGAGATTAGCTGCTAATGTTTCAATGGGTTTCCATTGTAGCAAGGTACCTTGGTGCCTTTCAGTCTGAGCATCCTTTATGGAGATCCAGTATGTGAGAGGAGCGAGGCTGCCCTTAAGGCTTCGGCAGCAGTTGCGCTTACTGAGTTTTAAGGAGTCTATTGTCAGGCTGTCTCGGGATGTTTATTCCCCAGTGTGGAAGTGGCTTGAGTCATCTCCTGTTTGCTGCCAAGTGTCTTAGTTAGCCGATGTGGTCAATGCTGAGGTACTCTGGGTAATTTTTGTTGTGTCTTAGGCAGGCGTGGTTCCTTATGTTCTTCATAGCTATGCTGTGGGTGGACAGGGAAGCGGATTTTCTTCCACAGTCTGTTACAGTGGACGATATCATTTCCAGTTCTTTTTCTGAGAGGTTGGTAAATGGGGTCCAAATCGATTTATTTATTGATGGAGGTCTGGTTTGAATGCCAGGCCTCTGGGAATTCCAGAATGAATGTGATGTCCCAGTGGAAGTTGTGTCCTTCTTTGGCTGTGTGTAACAATACTAGCGATAGCTGGTCACGTCTTTTGGTGGCTAGTTAGTGCTCGTCTATCCTGGTGGCTCATTTTCTGCCTGTCTGTCCAATGTAGTGATGATTGCAGTGCTTGCAGGGTATTTTGCATATGACATTCAATTTGCTGCTTATTGGTACAGGGTCCTTTAGGTTCATCAGTAGCTGGTTGTTTCAATGGGTAGGTAGGTTTGTGGGCTACCATGATGCCAAGAGAGTGGACTAGTCTGATGGTCATCTCCGAGGTGTCTTTGATGTATGGTAATGTGGCTAGAGTATCTGGGATGTTGTGTCTTCTTGTTTGGATTTGTTGTTTAAGAATTGGCGGGCTGTGTTTATCGGGTACCGGCAATAAACACTACATTGGACAAACACATAGGCAGAAAACTAGCCACCAGGATACATAAGCAGCAACCAGCCACCAAAAGACATGACCAGTTATCACTAGTATCCTTACATATAGACAAAGAGGGACACCATTTTGACTGGGACAATCCATTCATCCAAGAACAGGATGAACAGGGACACACACACAGGAATTCCTAGAGGCCTGGCATTCAAACCAGAATTCCACCAATAAACACATCAAGTTGGACCCCATTTACCAACCCCTGAGAAAAAGAACTAGAAATGATATCACCCACCATAACAGACCAAGACACATTAATAGAAAGCGGGACAGAACACCGACGCTTCAATGGAGATCACTGATGATATTACCTAGCATGGTGACAAAACATCTGAGAACAAACCTACCAACTCAGCGAGCAAACTTACAACCTGAACCTCAACCTGAGCTACAAATCTTCTCAAAAATTGGTATATTGTGTTCAGTTTTGGTCACCTTGCTATTGAGTGAATGTTATTAAACTGGAAAGAATGCAGAAGAAATTTATATAGATGTTGCCAGGACACAAGGGTCTGAGTTGTAGGGAGAGATTGGACAAACAAGGACGTTTTTCTTTCGAGCATAAGAGACTGAGGGGGGAGGGGTCTAATAGAAGTGTATAAGATCATGAGAGGCATGGTTAGGGTGAATGTATTCAGTCTTTTTTCAACAGTTGGGGAATCAAGGATTGGAGAGCACCAGTTTAAAGTCAGAGGGCAAAGAATGAAAAGGAACCTAAGGGGTAACTTTTTTATGCAGAGGGTAGTACGCAAATGTAATGAGCTGCCAGCGGAAGTGGCTGAAGTGAGTACATTAATAACATTTAAAAGGCATTTGGACAAATACATGGATAGGAAAAGTTTAGAAGGATAATGGGCTAAGTGCAGGGAAATGGGGTTAGCATGGATGGACATTTTGGTCAGCATGGTCCAATTTGAGCCAAAGGGCCTGTTTCAGTGCTATAGGACTCTATGTACAGACAGAGTGTTAAGATCTGAAATGCATTATTTGAAAATATTGTAGAAGCAAATTTCCTGAGGGAATTTCAAAAGACAATGAGATATGTGCTCACATAGATCTAACTTTCAAGATTTTGGGCAAAAAAAAAGACTAAATTGGTCTGACCTTTCAAAGAGCCAGTGTAGAAACACTGAATGGCAGTCTCCAGTACAGCAGAATTCTACAATTCTAAATAAATCTTCTTTCTCTCATCTATCTTGATCAATTTAGAAAAAAGATATGATCAATAAACTTCTCACCGGATTTTGAGTGTCAACAATATTGAAGCAGAGTGTTGAAGCATGATAATGGGAGATGAATAGAATACAGCCTGCTAGCATATCACTTCTGGAGTCAAAAATGACCTCTGGAGCAATAATTGAAGAATACTCCAGCTCAGACTCATGTTTTGTCCTCTGAAAAACATATCCAGCAAATTCTTGTGCGAGGCATGCAGGTTGGTTATCAGGTATCTCACTTAGTTTACGCCCAACCCTACTTGGAATGGAAGTTTAAATAAACAGCACTGACAGGTGCTAACTGACCTGCTGAGAAAGGAGGAATTACAAATGTTTTGGGAATAATGCACCCTTCAACTAATTGTGTGAAAGATTACGCATCCAAAACAAATCTATCTGTACCCTTTATAAATGCTAAATTATCAGCTATATTTCCTGTTTTTATTTCACATTTCCATTCTACATGGTTTTTCATTTTAGTCAAATTTCATTTAGATGATTCCATTGCTCTCCATTACGGATAGCCTTGATATCTTTGCAACCCACTTACCTTGGAACATTGCCATTCATTTTTTAAAACTGGAATAAAAAAACACAACACATTCTCTGTATGTATGAGACTGTATTATGAAGATCTGTGGAATTGGATCTAAAGCCTACAAATGAACAACAAATTAAGTTATGGGTTGGCATCATCAGTGATAAGTTGATATTTTCGGTGCCTTTAGACTGTGATTGTCTCATTCATTAAACCCGAATATGACATTTAGTTAAAGAGTCTCATTCTTTAATTCAAATAGTGGGTGAAGGAATTTCCAAGCTTGATAAGAAATTGTAATTTCTAGGCTTACATTCCATTGTAGTTTATGTTCTGTCCACTTAAAATATTTTGAGTGATTAATTTTGTAATTATGTGATACCTAGAATATATTTTTCCTTCACAAGATCCTAACAGAAAAGATTTAAATGATGCAATCTGAAAAGTAGTTCATGATAACACTGTCATTTGTGAACAATAACAAAATTAACTTTCCAAATATAAAACTGACTGAAATATTGTCATAAAACATAGAGTGTATGAATGTTTTCTTGGCTGATAGAACCAGAGCCTATTCCAGAGGCTCTACCGGTTCTTTTCAAGAATAATCCATTTAGTCGCAAAACCTGATGCTTTCTTCTTATCCCTGACATTTTCTCCTTCAATTATTTATTCATTACCCTTTTGAAGGCTACTTTAAAGCTATTGAGCAATTAGTTTCAAATCCTAACCAGTCTTTGTAAATAAAAACCCATTCATTAGGTCAATTCTAGTTCTTTTGCTGTGAATCCGTGATCTCTAGTTATTAACTCTTCAGCTTTGGAAACTTTTTAAAAATATACTTTTTTCTAAATCCTTCACAATATTAAAGGCTTATATTAAATCTCCTAGGAGAACAACGGCAATTTGTATTGTCTCCCTAATCTAACCAAGTAACTATTATCCCCACCTTTGGATCTATTCTAGTACATGTCTTCTTCATGCCCTCCAAAGGCTAGCTTGCATGAATAATCTTGATACAGGTAGTTCTCCTATAACACACGTTTATTAAACGTGATTCGTCTGTAACACAACTTGTAAATTGCCGACATTTTTCTAAAATAAAGTGAACTCCCGTCCGCTATAAGGCGATTCTTATTCCCAACACTTGGCGTTGCTGTGCCCGGAGGACTGCACACCGCATTGGCATCACATGGTCAGCCGGAATCGAGCGCTATTTCATGAAGAATAGGCATTGTGAAATATTTGTGCTAGTGCACTTGGAAAAGCATCATGAAAATGTCTCTCCAGTCTGAGGACAAGAAGCCAGGAGCAATGTGTTAATTAAAAATATTAAAGAGTTGAGATAAGAATGAAATTTCACAAGAACTGACTTAAAAGTAAAAAGACAGTGTTGAGTAGTTTGAAACTTGGCTTTGTTGTTTGTATTAGAGCTTTCTTTCCTCTTTTTGTTTAAAAAAATGTTTAGTTGTTCAAGAATATTTGCAGCCTCATGTGAATCTGTTTCAGTGATTAATGACAATGGTAACCAACTGCAAAAAAACCCAGTAGAGGGACTTGGACATGGTCAGTCAGCTGCTCAGAGTGGTTAGGGTCAGGAAACTCTGCGCACATGGGTGAGGCAGAGAAAGGTAAGTGGCACACTAACTTCCAGTGCGTGTGTGATGTTCTGAGGGGGTCAGTAGGCTGTGGAGAAGTGGTTCAGTTAGTCAGATGTTGCTAAAGATAAGAGTAAGTGGGGAAGATGTTGCAGGAAATGGTGGGTACAGTAACAGAGATGGAGTGGGTGTGAGGTATCAACAAGGACATCGTGGCATTTTCACTGGCAGAGTGGAGAAGGTCATTGATCTTCTTCCTACGTCCTGTGCATTCCTTCAGATGGTTGAGACTGCACTGGCCTGTATGGTAACCCTGGTCCAGGTTGACGTGGTTCCAGTATAATGGCATCCTCTTATGACTTGGGAGTAAAGGATGTCCTGCCTCTGCATCACCCCATTCCCAGCAGCAGCATCTCCAACACCTTGTGGTGCCACAAATTTTTCATTATTTGCCACATTCAAGGCCAATGTCAGGAACTGTGCATGGCAGCTTCGGACTGACAACTCTTGTCTGGGTGCACAATATCTTTTTAAAGATGGTACTGCTCTATGGATGTTGGCCAATTCTGGGATATCCAGGAAATGTAGAGTTGTTTTGGAAATGGCACATAGTATGATGGTGCTAGAATTTTTAAAAGGGCATCAAAGGGTGGTTGGGTGATGAAGGATGGAATCTGAAGACTGGCTAGAATGTAGTGCAGCCAACAGGTATAGATGCCAATCAAGATTAATCAGTTCAAGATTCTGATGAATTGCACCATACAACAGGTCGAGATTTACTGAGACTGCGCTTTCATTTGTGTTAGGCTAACTACTATTTTTGTTTCAATTTTTACTAGTATTTTTGGTGGTTCGCACCTAACCCTGCTTTTCCACACAGGCCCTATTATTTCTATTGCACAATTTTCTATAACACAGGGTCGTAACTACAGCGTTATAGGAGAACTACCTGTACTGAATTTTGCAACTGTCAGGCTGCTGTGAAGCATCATTGGAAGGCCGTTTTCATTTCACCAATAAAATTCCATTTACAGATGTCCCCACAGTTCAACTAGTAAGAATTCTTTCTTGTTTAGAACTGAACAGTCAATACAACTCCTTTACTGGGTGAGTTAATATGAACCAGTACGGGATACACAGTTAAAAATCACACAACACAGGTTATAGTCCAACAGGTTTAATTGGAAGCACACTAGCTTTCGGAGCGACGCTCCTTCATCAGGTTATTCTGATCACCTGATGAAGGAGAGTCGCTCCGAAAGCTAGTGTGCTTCCAATTAAACCTGTTGGACTATAACCTGGTGTTGTGTGATTTTTAACTGTGTACACCCCAGTCCAACACCGGCATCTCCAAATCAGAACGGGATAGCATGTAATCTCAAAGATCCTAGATTGCTGACAGGAAACAACAAAGAAAGATCCTGTGCTCTACAGCTATTGAAAAATCAAAGTTGAAAAGTGCATGATAAAGTTGAGAATAGAAGCAGGGGCACCCGCATTTCCAAAGCATACCAACAATCATCTCCACAACTGACAAGAAAATAATCACGATTGGTACAGTCTTTGCCTCATGACAATTCATTCCTCAGAGAGTTTCAGAAAACATGGGAATTGCTTTAGGTGGAGCAAAACAACTGTTCTAAGCATTCCATTTAATCTAACTACTCTGATACCCATTTATGTGCTGAAAATGATAAAACAGTTTCACAAAAACTGGTGCACAAACAAGTTAACTAATGGCATTCAAATTGTCTGAACTATTTACCTCCTAGTGGAATTTTAAACTCACTGACTCATTATTTTCAGTTTAGTGAGGCTTACATTTGGTGACTCTTCAGCTCCCATGAAACAAATCAATTAAAAATGTAAAGGGTTAGAACATTTATTGAGCATTGTACTCTGCTCAAGTCACTGTCTCTTTGTATATTTCACATGATAAGCATGGTCAGTGAGAGGGAAGAATAATGCTATAATATTAAATTCAATGTATTACCCAGCTGTTGGCTGATATTGAAGAAATGGGGACTCAGTATCTAGCCCAGTCCTGTCATCTGTGAATGGTTCAGCTGCAAAAGCAAGCATGGAAGAATCTAATTCTGCCAGGACTTCGACTTGTCTGTGAATTACAAAGGAAACATATTTTCAATCCTTACCAAAGGTTCACTACATCAACATTCCAGGAGACAAAGAAAATCTTAAATGGATGCCTTGCCATCAAGATCATTCTCACAACATAAAATATAAATGACTATTATTCATCAAAATACTAACTACGGAATATTTGTTGTTATCAAGTTGAAAGCTTTGGAAAGGAGCTGTCCTAGTCTATGTGGTTTCCATGTGCTGTCTTGAAAGGAATTTGGATTATCCACACTGAACTTCATTTCTTACATTAAGAGTACATTTCAACTGATAAAATCAGTACCTTAATTTACAGTGCATGACTTTTGTGTTCATGTTATCACACCCATTGCCTGAGATATGGTGGCCCTCAGGGTAAACCATCAGTTGTCTCTCTCTAATGAGAGAGCAGCCCTAATGTCTGATAGGATTGTGGAGACTTGACCTTTATTTATTTACATAGAGTATATGGCAAAATTTATATGTATTGATATTGTTCTTGAACTTTGGGTTTCAAAACAGCAGATACTTCTATGAGGCAAAAAGACCAGTGTGTCTTTCTGGAAAAGCAACTTAACACTAGCATTTGCCACAAAAAGGGGCCTTCAGATCCAGCCAGTGTAAACAAAAATATGTTTACACTCTTGGGTTTAGCACTGGTCAGACAAATATTTCAGGCCATTAACTTTATTTATGATTTGAAAAAACTAGAATTCACTAAGTTTAACTAATTCAGTTCAGAATATACCAGGATTGAGTTTGTAAACAAATTTTGTTTCTATCCCAGAAGGAATTCAGGATAGCTTAAGAAACTAGTCCGTTCTGCAGAAGAATCTTCCAAACCTATTGAACTTGTTCAGGAATCAGATTATTAGAACTGAGGAAAATCAGGCTTTCAGATTTGTGAAAAGTTAACATTGACAAACTTGGAAGGAGTCATTAAAGTGTCTCCACAATCCATAGGAAAGAACCTGGGAAAGGTCAGTTAAGTGGAACCTTAAAGAGATAGTGGTATAAGACCACACAGGTAGGAACAGAAGTAGGCCAATCAGTCCATTAAACCTGCCCACCATTCATTGAGATCATGGCTGATCTGATAATCCTCAACTACACTTTTGCAACTTTTCCTCATAACCATTGATTCTTTACTATTTAAAAATACTGTCTCTCAGTCATTACAACCCAACCTTTCTCGGAAAAATGTCCATGGATTCGCTACCATCCAGTCCTAGACTCTCCCACAAAGAAAATCCTTTCCACATCTACCCTGGCAAGTCCCCTTACAATCTTCTATGTTTCAATGAGGTCACCCCTCATTCTTATAAACCCCAATAAGTCCTGACCCAACCAAATGTAATATTGCACTTGAGTCTTTAATGGATTATGTAGACAAACAGGTTGAAACTCAATTTTGGGAGAAAGTGAGGACTGCAGATGCTGGAGGTCAGAGCTGAAAAACGTGTTGATGGAAAAGCGCAGCAGGTCAGGCAGCATCCAAGGAGCAGGAGAATTGACATTTTGGGTATAAGCCCTTCTTCAGGAATCAGGAATTCCTGATTCCTGAAGAAGGGCTTATGCCTGAAACGTCAATTCTCCTGCTCCTTGGATGCTGCCTGACCTGCTGCGCTTTCCCAGCAACACATTTTTCAGCTCTGAAACTCAATTTTGCTGTGTTCATAGATATCTTCCTCCCTTCTTTACTTTTTAAAAAATATATCTTTAGTGTAATAAACTTCGCATTTATCAAAAAAAATCTGAAGTCTTGTGTGTATTTCTCTACCACCGTAACTAACTGAACAAAAAGATAAGTATTTGATCAATCTGGCCATCAGGTGGGACCATAAGTAGGGCTCTGAGTTCATTTAGTTTAAGAGGAAACAAAAACCGAAATTGTTGGAAAATTCAGCAGGTCTGGCAGCATCTGAAAAAGCAGAGTTAAAGTTTTGGATCCGGAGACCTTTCTTCAGAAGTGGTGATCCTGTGCTTCCTGTTAGCTGCCATTTCAACACACCACCATGTTCCCTGGCTACCATGTCAGTCTCAGGATTGCTGCAATGCTCCAGCAAAGCTCAGTACTTCATTTTCCAATTGGGGACCCTGGAGTCTTCAGAATTCAATACTAAGTTCAATAGATTTTACATCCTGAGCACTTTCTCCCATGTCTTTATCCCAACCTCCACACACCAGGCCTTATCATAGAATCCCTATAGTGTAAAAACAGGCCCTATGGCCCAAGAAGTCCACACCGACCCTCCAAAGAATAACCCACACAGACCCTTCCCCCATCCTATATTTACCCCTGACTAATGCACCTAACCTACACATCCCTAAACACTATGGGCAACTTAACACAGCTAATTCATCCAACCTGCACATCTTTGGACTGTCGGAGGAAACCGGAGCACCCAGAGGAAACGAGGAGAATGTGCAAACTCCACACAGACAGTCACTCCACACACAGGCTGGAATCAAACCCAGGTCCCTGGTGCTGAGATGCAGCAGTGCCTAATCACTGAGGATCATCATTGCGGTTGATTGTGTTAACAGCCATGTCAGCTACTGATGGTCCCCATTAACAGCTATTGATTCTCCCAGGCTGACCTTTACTCACTCCTTTTTCTACCCAATTGTTACGCTGTTTCTCTGGGCTCCATCTCCACATATTGTTTTCTCCTCCCCCTCTCCCCACACCCCATCTTCAGCACACATACCAGTTTTTTCCTAGCTACAGTCAGTTCTGAAGGAGGGCCATGGGCTCCAAAACATGAACTCTGCTTTCTCTCTGCCAGACTTGTAGAGTTTTTCCAGCAATTTCTGTTTTTGTTTCTGATTTCTGACACCCACAATTCTTTCGTGTTTTTGAGATTAACAGGAATCTGCATCTCTGCCATTTTATGTCCAGAACTTCCACATTTCCATTTATTTAAATGTCACAATAAAATTTATGGCACAGGTTGGATTTTCAAAATAGCTTGAATTCTGCAAAAGATTTTTTCTTAGAACAGGACCTGATCAGGTGTACCCTAGAACTCTGTGGGAAGCTAGATAAATGATTGCTGGGCCTCTTACTGAGATATTTGTATCATCAATAATCACAGGTGAGGTGCCAGTAGACTGGAGGTTGGCTAACGTGGTGCCACTATTTAAGAAAGGTGGTATGCACAAGCCAAGGAACTATAGACCAGTGATCCTGACGTCGGTGGTGGGCAAGTTGTTGGAGGGAATCCTGAGGGCTAGGATGTACATGTATTTGGAAAGGCAAGGGCTGATTAGAGATAGTCAACACGGCTTTGTGTGAAGGAAATCATGTCTCACAAACTTGATTGAGTTTTTAAACACATAAAGAGGATTGATGAGGGCAGAATGGTAGATGTGATCTATGTGGACTTCAGTAAGGCATTTGACAAGGTTTCCATGGGAGACTGGTTTGCAAAGTTAGATCTCATGAACTAGCCATTTGGATAAAGAATTGGTTCAAAGGTAGAAGACAGAGGGTGGTTGGTGGTGGAGGGTTGTTTTTTAAGACTGGAGGCCTGTGACTAGTGGAGTATCACAAGGATCGGTGCTGGGTCCACTACTTTTCATCATTAATATAAATGATTCAGATGTGAACAAAAAAGGTCTAGTTAGTACGTTGGAGATGACACCAAAATTGGAGGTATAGTGGGCAGCGAAGAAGGTTATGTCAGATTACAACAGGATCTTGATCAAATGGGCCAGTGGGCTGAGAAGTGGCAGGTTGAGTTTAATTTAGATAAATGCGAGGTGCTGCATTTTGGGAAAGCAAATCTTAGCAGGACTTATATACTTAATGGTAAGGTCCTCGGGTGTGCTGCTGAACAAAGGGATCTTGGAGTGCAGGTTCATAGCTCCTTGAAAGTGGAGTCGCAGGTAGACAGGATAATGAAGAACGCGTTTGGTATGCTTTTCTTTATTGGTCAGAGTACGGAGTACAGGAGTTGGGAGATCATATTGCGGCTGTACAGGACATTAGTTCAGAATACCGCGTGTAATTTTGGTCTCCTTCCTATCGGAAAGATGTTGTAAAACTTGAAAGGGTTCAGAAAAGATGTACAAGGATGTTGCCAGGGTTGGAGGATTTGAGCTATCGGGAGAGGCTGAACAGGCAGGGGCTGTTTTCCCTGGAGCATCAGAACCTTATAGAGGTTCATAAAATCATGAGGGACATGGAGAGGGTAAATACACAAGGTCTTTTCCCTGGGGTGGGGGAGTCCAGTACTAGAGGGCATAGGTTTAGGGTGAGAGGGGATATAAGAGAGACTTAAGGGGCAACTTTTTCACACAGAGGGTGGTACGTGTATGGCATGAGCTGCCAGAGGAGGTGGTGGAGGCTGGTACAATTGTAACATTTAAAAGGCATCTGAATGGATATATGAATAGGAGGGGTTTGGTTGGATAGGCCCAGATGCCAGCAGGTGGGACTAGATTGGGTTGGGATATCTGGTCGGCATGGACAAGTTGGACTGAAGGGTCTGTTTCCGTGCTGTATATATCCATGACTCTATGGTTTACTTGAAACATTTGACACATATATACACATGGAAGTAGAGGCACATGTTTACATATAGATAAGTGCAGAATACATATTCCATTTCCTATTTATTATCTAAATGCACAAATATGTATGCTGAAAAATATACATACACTGACATGTACATATGTATTTATACAAACATACATAAACAAAGTATCAGTTTATGGATCTCAAAGAGATCGAGAAAATGCTCAGCACTGTCTGTGAAGAGTTAATTAGAATTAATAGGTGGAATTAAATGAGGGCAATGGGGCAGCCATCACCAAAACTAGCGGCACTCCCACCAAACCAAGTGCAAGGAAGTTGAAGGGAATTAAACCCCTACTTGGCAGTAGGAACATTGCCATGGGAAACATTTGATTCTTGGGTGTCTCCCAGTTGGGAAAAAAATCTCACCAAAGTTGGCCCAGCTGGCCAATTGGAAGTAGATCATGAATACTGGTCGCTAGCCAGTAACAAACTTGGGCCCTCACTCAATGTATCAGCTTTGGATCATTGGAGAAAGGTAAGCAATGATGCAATGGAGTCTCCAGCAAGGCCAAGGGAGAAGAAACCTGGAGAAAAGAATAGAGATAATTAACCCTCCCAATGCTGGGTTCCTCAACAGGCATCAACTGCCATTGGCGACAAACCCATCTGTGGACTCACTTGTCTGTCTTCCTACATGAATGAGTGACCCCTCAAGAAGAAATTAAAAATATCCTCAAATAGTTTCAATCGGCTGGCAGGTACAGGGCAAAAAAAGAACAAATAGGGAAGATGTAGATATTGGTTAGGCCACTGTTGGAATGTTGCATGCAATTCTGGTCTTCCTATCAGAAAAAAGTTGTGAAACTTGAAAGGGTCCAAAAAAGATTTACAAGGATGTTGCCAGGTTTGGAGGATTTGAGCTATTGGGAGAGGTTAAATAGGCTGGGGCTGTTTTCCCTCAAGCATCGGAGGCTGAAGGGTGACCTTACAGAGGTTTATAAAATCATGAGGATCATGGATAGGATAAATAGTCAAAGTTTTTTCTCTGGGGTGGGCGAGTCCAGAAATAGAGGGCACAGGTTTAGGGCGAGTGGGGAAAGATATAAAAGAGACCTAAGGGGCAACTTTTTCACTCAAAGGCTAGTACGTGAGTGGAATGAGCTGCCAGAGAAGTCATGGAGGCTAGTACAAATGCAACATTTAAAAGGCATCTGGATGGGTATATGAATAGGAAGGGTTTGGAGGGATATGGGCCAGGCGCTGGCAGGTGAACTAGATTGGGTTGGGATATCTGGTCGGCATGGACGAGTTGGGCCGAAGGCTCTGTTTCTGTCCTGAACATCTCTATGACTCTATGTAGGTATAGGAGTAAGGCAGGAGGGATTAAATGACATTGCTCGAGGCTGAAGAGAGTGGTAATAAGTCAGCAAAGAAAAGAAGATGCATCAAGAGAAGGTGAGAATGACAGGATTCTCAATAGCTACCAGCTGTAGGCAGAAAGTTTAAGAAAAGTGAAAGTGGATGCCCATAGTGAAAAGGAAGCAGTTTTGCCCATGCAACTGAAAAATATCCAAGTGTCAGATAGATAACTGGCTCATGGCAGGAAACAGCCAGTGGGGATAAGGTATTCTTTTCCGAGTTGGCAACATGTAACCAATGGGGCTGCACAGGGAATCCATGCTGGGATCACAGCTGGATGTAGGTTTGCTCACTGAGCTGGAAGGTTCGTTTTCAGACATTTTGTCATTATACTAGGTAACATCATCAGTGAGCCTCCAGATGAAGCTGGGATCACAACTGTTCACAATATATATTAATGAATTGGAAGAAGGAAGCAAATATACTGTAGCCAATTTGCTAAAGATAAGTTGAAAGAAGAATATAGTTTACAGAGATATAAATAGGTCAAGTGAGAGCTTGAAGCTTCCTTGTCCCAGAGGTGTTCTCTGAAACGTTCCGCAAGTAGGTGCAACTTGCGGAACGTTTCAGAGAACACCTCTGGGACACCCGGACCAACCAACCCAACCACCCCGTGGCTCAATACTTCAATTCCCCTTCCCACTCCACCAAGATCATGCAGGTCCTTGGACTCCTCCATCACCAGACCATAGCAGCATGACGGCTGGAGGAAGAGTGCCTCATCTTCCACCAAGGAACCCTCCAACCACAAGGGGTGAACTCAGATTTCTCCAGTTTCCTCATTTCCCCTCCCCCGCACCTTGTCTCAGTCCCAACCCTCGAACTCAGCACCACCTTCCTAACCTGCAATCTTCTTCCTGACCTCTCCGCCCCTACCCCCACCCCATTCCCACCTATCACCCTCACCTTAACCTCCTTCCACCTATCGCATTTCCAACGCCCCTCCCCCAAGACCCTCCTTTTACCTTAGCCTGCTTGGCACACTTTCCTCATTCCTGAAGAAGGGCTCATGCCCGAAATGTCAATTCTCCTGCTCCTTGGATGCGGCCTGACCTGCTGCACTTTTCCAGCAATGCATTTTCAGCTCTGAAATTCACCTGGACCATCTCGGATACCTCCCTCCCCTTCCTGGACCTCTCCATCTCTATTTCCGGTGATTGACCAAACACTGACTTTTACTCCAAACCCACCGACTCCCACAACTACCTAGACTACACCACCTCCCACCCGATCTCCTGTAAAAACACCATCCCTTATTCCCAATTCCTCCCCCTCCACCACATTTGCTCCCAGGAGGACCAATTCCACCACAGAACATCCATAATGGCCTCCTACTTCAAAGACCACAATTTCCCCTCCCACGTGGTCGACAATGCTCTCCAGCGCATCTCCTCCACTTGCCACTCATTCGTCCTTGAACCCCACCCCTCTAATCGCAACAGGGACAGACCCCCCCGGTAATCACCTTCCACCCCATCAACCTCCGCATACATTGCTGCATTCTCAGCCGCTTCTGCAACCTGCAAACAGACCCCACCACTAGGGATTTCCCTCCCCATCTCTATCTGCATTCCAGAGAGACCATTCCCTCCATGACTCTTTCATCAGATCCACAACCCCCACCAGCTCACCCCCACCTCCAGCACCTTCCCCTGCCAATGCGGGTGCAAAACCTACACCCACACCTTCCCCCTCACCTCCGTCCAAGGCCCCAAAGGATCTTTCCACACCCAGCAGAAATTTACCTGTACTTCCACACACGTTATCTACTGAATCCGTTGCACCCGATGAGGTATCTTCTACATTGGGGAGACAGGACACCAACTTGGGGATCATTTCAGAAAACATTTCTGAGACACCTGCACCAACTAACCCC
The DNA here is from genome assembly GCF_020745735.1 of Hemiscyllium ocellatum. NCBI lineage: Eukaryota > Metazoa > Chordata > Chondrichthyes > Orectolobiformes > Hemiscylliidae > Hemiscyllium > Hemiscyllium ocellatum. Next base: position 18,486,428 of record NC_083447.1, on the reverse strand, counting down.
ACCACCCCGTTGCTGAACGTTTTAACTGCCTCTCCCACTCCACCAAGGACATGCGGGTGACAGGCCTCACCAAACCCTAACCACCCGATACCTGGAGGAAGGACACCTCATTTTCCACCATAGGACCCTGCAACCACATGGGATCAATGTGGATTTCACCAGTCTCCTAATTTTCCCCTTCCCTCCTTATCCCAGTCTCAAGCCTCCAACTCGGCACCACCCCTTTGACCTGTCCATCTTCCTTCCCAGCCACTCCACCCTCCCCTCCCCTCCGACCTGTCACTTCCACCCACACCTTCATTTACTTATCACATTCCCAGCACCCTCCAGTCCCACATCCTCCCATTAATATCTCAACCCCACCCACCCGCAAGCCTCATTTCTAATGAAAGGCTTATGCCCGAAACATCGTTGCCTGACCTGCTGTGCTTCTCCAGCACCACACTCTCAACTCTGATCTCCAGCATCTGCAGTCCTCACTTTCTCAAGGGGCCTGATGGGGCAAATGCTGAGATAATGTTTTCCCTCATAGGAGAGTCTAGGACCCGAGGACACAGTCTAAGAATAATGAGGCCCCAATTTATGACTGAGATGAGGAGGATTTTCTTCTGTCAGAAGGTTAAGAGTCTTGCCATAAGGTTAAACTCCTTGCCACAGAGAGCTGTGGGGAACAAAGTGCTTGTATATACTTAAGACTCTTGATCAGCAGGGGAATTAAGGATTACAAGGAAAACACAGAAAAGTGAATGTGAAGAAGTCAGATCAGCCATGTTTCTGTTCAATGGGGGAGCAGGCTTAAGTGGTCAAAATGCTACTAATATTCCCCTTTCTTATCTAGGACATCAGAAAATTCAAATATGTAGTTTTGCATATCTTAACACCAACTTGTCCCACTCTTTCCATCTATTTCTAAAAACAATCAACCGATTCTATTTTGCCCTCATCTGCTCTCACTTCATTTCCACCCTCCCAGAACCAGAGAAAAGGTTCACTTTCTCCTAACCTTCCATCCCACCAGTCTCTGTTTAACACATCATTCATCACTATGTCAAATGTAATGCCACTAAACAAGACTCCACCACCTTCCCACCTTTTCAGCACTATGAAGTCCGCTTCTTCTGTGATACTCTGGTTTACTTCTCAGTCACCTGCAACAGACCAACTTCTGAAACACTTTTCCTTTATCCTTTCTACAATCCAAGACCCCAAGTATACCTCTTCTGTGCAATAATTTACTTGTCCTATTTCCAATTTAGCACATTGTATTTACTTCACCTTAAAGGTTTGTTAGAATTAGAGAAGGTCAAACATGGACTGGGTAACTATTTTGCAGAGTAACCTTTTGCCTACCATTTTGATTCTACACTGTTTCCACTCTGATCTTGGACTACTGCACTACTTCAATGAAGCTCAATATAAGCTCAAGGAACAGCCATCTCATCTTTCCACTGCTGATTTTATACCCCTTGAGCCAATCACCAACTGGGGTACTGATTGTGGCTAGCAGGAGGACTTCGATATAAATCAAAGCCCAAATCACACAGCTAATAAAATCAATACGATGCACCAGGTAATGTTACCCACCCTTTGGGAGCAGGAACTCTAACTAACCCCGTCTCACTCTCGCTGTCTGAGGCTTTCCCCGCATTTGCTGTGAAGTAGATGGAGATAGACTCCGTCGAGTCGTCACTGTCTCGCTTAGATTCGTATCTCCTCTTCTTCTTCCTGGAGCTCTTGGGTTTCCTCAGGCTGCTCTGCTTCTCCACGATGAACTGGATACACTCCTTGAGAGACGACACCTCTGCCTTGAGACCGTCCAGGCAACTTTGGATGGAGTCCAGATGCCACCGAATCTCGTGCTGCTCTTCTGAAGGACCGTGGGGGCGGGGCTGAGACTGAGGCTGAGACTGGGGTCTGGCCTGCGGCTGCGCTGGGGACTGGGACCGGGCGAAGGGCTGGAGTGTACCTTCCGGCCCCAGGCCCTCCAGCACCAGACGGCTTTTGTGGTGCCGCCACATGTAATAGAAGCCCAGGAAGCCCGAAGCCATCCCGGCCGCGGCCCCCGTCAGCAGGCTCATGGCCTTGAATCTCTCCTGACTGAACATTAGGACAAAAGTTAAAAGGAGAGGAGAGCTTCTGGGTCACGCCATGACAGGAGCAGCTCCCAAACGTAACCGGCGGGAGCCGAGTGACCACTCTCCATGTGACGCCCTGCTCCGTTGCTAAGGACGCGCGAGCGGGAGACAGCGGGTGGGAGGGGTAAGTCTCGCGAGATTGGACTCAAAGATATCTCGCGATATCGGGACTACATCGGTGCTGTCCTGTCGCCATGGCAACGCCAGGAAGGCTCGGAGGTGACGAGAGACTTGACGCGAGCTTTCTCTCTCTCCCAGTTTTTATGTCCCCTTCACCACTTGGATAAGCTGAGATTGGAAACGGAATCCTGGTGATATTTGACTCCCTCTTTATTCAATGGCGTGGTTTACTTGTAGGTGAATGTGGAGTGTTTAATTTTGCGAGCATCTGTATCACTTATTTTCGAAATAATACCATTTTTATGGATAGTCAGTACTGGTAAAGAAAGAGGCCTGCTTGCCAAAGTTCAACCCTTACACTCATCAGGACCGATGCAAGAATACCAAATTTCAAAGGGAGCAACAATTTGTTCTGCATGAGTTAGCAAGTTGAATCTGATTAGTGGACAATGCAATGGAGCATTTTTCTTCTACGACACAGCACAGGTGATCATGATGACATTGTGAGATTCAAATTCATCTACTTGTGCAGTTTGAGGGGCTCTTATAAATCCTCACTTGCTCCAGATGTGTTATAACATCCAACCAAGTTGATTAAGATAACAATTCAATTCGATGTATGATCTTTGAAATGGAGGGGGTGAATGTAAACATTTCCTTGAACTTTGACTCTGCCCCTGCCATTACCACCAGAGTGTTTGAATGTAGCATTAAAGTCTTCAGTGCCAGTTCTGTAGGAGTTTGACACTGGCAGAGCAGCCTGTTTTTGGGTGAGGCATTACATTGACCTTTTCAGGCCAATATAAAAGGCACTATTTTGAATATGGCCAGTGGAGTTCTCCTGAAAATCCCTGGTTGATATTTGGTTACCAAACAAAATTTCAGTTCTGCATTTGGTTGGACAAGGGTTTCCATGGTTATGGAAGTAAGTTAGGTCAATGGAGTTAACATATAGATCAATCCACTAAATTGAATAATAGAACAGGTATTAAAATCTATTGAATGTTTAAACGGTTTGAAAAATTGGAATCTGAAATATTAGGATTGGTAAAATATAGCAGGATGTGATATATATAGATTAGTGGTTTGTCCCCTAACCATTAGTTGATTTTACCAATTTTTAAGGTTAGTTAGTTTAAAGCAAAGGTAGGTATTGAATTTATGTGAAATCTTTCATAATCTTGGGACAATCAAAATTGCTTTTGAAGTACAATCATTTAAGTGTAGGGGAAGTGCAACAAGCAATTTTCACAAAGGAAGACTCTCGAACGGCCTTGGTATTTGTTTTTAATTGATATTCATTATTGGATAAATAATAGCCATGTTTGCTGAACTTACAAAGACAGGCAGTATTTATGAGCAGTGGGGATAGAAGCTGAACATAACAAAGATATTAATTGATTATATAGATGGGCAGAACTATGATATATAGATTTCAATGTCAGCAAAAGTAACACTATCTATTTATTTTGACCCTAAAAGGTAGGAACAGAGCAGTTTAGAAATAATGAAAAGCCAAAATCTACAGAAACAGAAAGATCCTTGGGATTATTAAAATGCCACAAACTAGTGCAAAAAATGGCCTAAATGAAGGCTGATCTTTATATCTTGAGGATCAGAATCTGAGGGTCAAGACTCAATATAGCTATACAAAGCCTGGTTCAGAGCATAGCTGGTATATTGTAAGTGGTTCTGGACATTAAACCATCAAAAAGGCATAATTTTACTTAACGTTTGGAGTTAAATTATAAAGAGATATTACACAGGCTAGAATTGTATTCCATGGAATTTAGAAAGTCAAGGGATGATTTGATCAAAGTTTCAAGCTATTGGGAGCAGTTGGAAAGATCAGGAGAAATTAGCTCTGCTAACTTAGGAGCTAAAACCTTCCACTTTTTGGGAAAACCCATGAATTTGTACATTGTATAAGGCCACGATATTGAAAGGGTTAATGTTTCCATCGTGCTGTGTTCTGATAGGTCTGATATCAATCAGCATCTGGATGGAGATTCAGTTGGTCTCTAGTTTTAGTTAATAATGAGGAGAGTAAGTGTAACTTGTATATAGTTACTATGTTGTAATAGAATACATAATGTGTGAAAGACAAGAGGCCCTGCTACTGAGACATATTCATGGTCCATCTTCCAACTCAGAATACTGAACAGCTCCAGAGACCAAAAGGATTGATTGCAGGCTAACCATAAGCCACCTGACCAGGCAATGCACTGGAAAACATCATGGCAGTGTGTATCATATCAGAATGCACATTATACAGGGACTAAAAGGGTTAAACTGAGGGCAAGTTGCCTAAACTTGGCTTGTATTCCTTTGAATATAAATTTTAAAGGGTGATTTGATCTGATTAAAATAAATTATACAATAAATACAAACTCTTTCTTCTGGTGAATGGAATCCAGAACAAGAGACCATGACTAATAAGCAGGTTTTCTTCAAATAATGAATAAATATGTAAATCGGTGAGTTTCAATGTGTGGTGCCACTAATGATCCACAATTTCATTTAAAGAAAGGGACAAGAATTGCAAGAAAAGAAAGAACCTTTAAGATTGCAAATCAATTTTTTTCAATAATTACAATTATGTAATTGTCGGAAAATACCTTTGTATTAACACTAGCACCTAGTAATACTAGAACCTGAATTGTCTTCTTACAGAACACACCTAAATCTCCTTCTAGTGTTTGGATGAATATATTACAGTAAAGCAGGAGAATACCAGGAAGATAACTAAAACGTTTTAGGGAGGAAATCCTCATAACCCTAGAGACATCAAATATCCCAATCAACCCTTGGGTATCTTTGGCTTGTAACCAAATAAAATAAAGAAGGTACATTTAGGAAGGCATAAACATATCAAAAGACTTTGTCAGAAACACTTACAGGTGACGTGGAGGTGTTGGAGAGTGTGTATATCTAGACTAAGTCATCCAAGAAACTCTCCAACCAACACTTGTCTACAGATTTTTTTAATTGAAAAAATGCACTTTATTCATTAAAAACTGCACAGATACAGGTACTAAAGCAGTTCTATATAATATTTGCAATATAAAGAAAAGTAAACACCAGAATTTGACATTCCCTGAAGGTGCAAAAAACTAAAAACATTTCCTACTCACAAAGGATTCTATTTGTGTATATTTGACGCAAAGAGAGGGGCTAATAACTGAACGGACCCCCATTTAACTTTGGTAGAAATATCTTGCATGATGGTTTTGCCCAACTGCAATTTGGTGGCAGATGCCCCAAGGTTTAATGCATCCCTCAGCATGTTCCCCAGGACCTTGTGGCAGTCTGCAACATTTCTGTTGAGGTAAATTGTTTGTGCTGGAAGACCAACAACTTTTGAGCAGATCAAAGAACATTTTTCATTGATGATCTTGCGGTTGCAGTCGAAGTTTGTCTCAGTGTGTGTCCTCAGGAACAGACAGTATAGGATAGAGTCCTGCATCACAAGAGTTGCTTGGGATGAACTTTGACAAAACCACTGCGTCTCTCTCCACAACTTTGCATAGGTACATTCCAGAAGATGTGTGACCTCTTTGTAGACAGTGTGCCACAGACATGAAGAATCTTGCAGGTAGTGCCCTTCTCACCACCAGACAAGCTACATCTTGTAGGAAAGTTCTGACAATGAGGCATTCTGCCAAACGACATTGATAGTCTGCTCAGGGAACCAGTCAAAAGGATCAAACCTATCCTTTCCCCACAGTATCTTGCCGACCACTGCCTGGGCCATTTTAACCTCCAGATGAAGTGGAAGATGGCTCAGGTGACTGCAGTGGCTCAGGCTTGGGGAATAAGCCAGACCTGTGCCTCAGCAAAACTGAGCGCATCTTACAATGTGATGACCAGGTTTTTACCCGAAATGGAAAAAGAATGATGCTCCCATTTTACCAGTTTGTACCTCATGTTGGCAATACACTCTTCTCACATCTTGGCACGCACCCAGCCATTCCGAATCTTATGGCCAGGACCTTCAGATAATCTGACCTGATGGCAAAGGGGGTAAAGAATTAATCGCCCAAATCCCAAAGAATATGGCCTTCCTCTTGCCTTGATTTATCTTGACTCCTGAGGCCAATTCGAACTGGTCATAGATGCTTATGAGTCTGTGTACTGAAGCAGATCCAGGCAGAAAACAGTCACGTCATCATGTATAGGGAGGCTTTGATCTGTGCCTGGAACTTTCACCCCTCTCTGGCTTGTAGTCTTCCTGAAGCACTCAGCAAAAGGCCCTATACAACACAGAAACAGAGCAGGAGAGAGAGCACAGCCATGCCTGACTGCAGATCTAATCAGGAAGCTTTCTTATTCCCACCCGTTGATTGAGACTCCACGACCGATGTTGGTGTAAAATGGTGTAGTTAGTGAATTCACTCCCCAAAGCCTATTTTGGAGGACACATCCCTCACGTAGGTGTGCAATATCCTGTCAAAGGCCTTCCCCTGGTCCAAACTGATTAGGCAGGTGTCCATTCCCCCTTTCCTGCACTTAGGTGATCATATACCTGAGGAGCTCAAGGCTCTGAGAGATCTTCCTGACCAGTATACATTAGTTGGTTGGGGTGAATCATTGAGCTCAGAGCAGACCTAACACGATTGGTGATGACCTTGGACATGATTTTACAATCTAAATTTAACATTGAAACTGATCACTAATATCTAATTTCTTCCCTCTCCCACTTCTACTTGTAGAAAAGGCTAATAATATCTTCCTTCATGGATTCGCACATGCTACCTGACAGAAGTATGCTCTTGTATACCTCCAGCAGGTCTTGGCGAAACACAGTTGAATGCAACCTGACCAGCAAGTCATCGCTTCCGAGCATTTTATTCTTTTCAAAGGACTCAAGGGCCTTGGTCAACTCATCCAGAGCTAATGGCTGATCTAGCCTCTCCCACATTCTATCATTTAAGATCTTTATCACAGAGAATGGGAACAACTGAAAAAACATGCTGGGGGAATTGTGTCATAGTCTGGCATAAAGGATTTGCTATCCTTGGGATGTCAGACTGAAATGACATCTTCGTCCTTCAGGCTTTTGATCAGAGCTCTGCCAGTGCATCTTTTGGGAGAAGAAACACATGTATAGAATGGACTCTAGACCAGAAGATTATCTTGGAGGTCTCTGAGGCAAAAAGAGAGGCTTGCAAGCTGTTCATTTCCTGGAAATCCTCCTTGATATTGACCCCTATTGTCTGCAGCAGGACTAAGTTCTGCATGCTTTTCTGGAGTTTGGACAGGACTGCCCATCTTACTCTCTCACCTTTTGAACACCTTTAATGATGAAAGAACCTCTTGATATGCTCCTTAACTGTTTCCCACCAGTCTGCTGGAGACTCAAAGAGGGATTAAATGGTTGAACTCCTTTTGAACTCCTTAGTATGTTCAGCTTCCACGTTCCTTTGCTGATCGTCCTGAAGGTGACAGACAGTTAACAGAAGGTAGAGGTCAGAGAAGAACACCGTCTCAACAATACCCAGGACACAAACAGGAATTCTGTCCTTGAGCTGAGTCCAGCTGCATTGATGATACAGTTCAAGTCACCAGAATGACCGGCTTGCACATCGCCAGCAGAAATGGCAGCAGTTGCAGAACGACCAGCCACTCACTCTTTACTGCTGGGGCACATGTGTTAATTATTCTCTCAGAATTGATTCTGTACATAGTATCTGCTATGAGGAGGCATCTGACCACCACTTCCCTAGGAGATGCTGAAGTTGCCTCCTAGCAGCAGAATATCCAGACTGAAGGAACAGCAATCAGTACTACCTGACCAAATCGTGGCCTGTGGACCCACAGCTCCATTTCCTTTAGTTGCTGAGGTGTGATATCCTGCACTCCAGCAGAAACAGGAGGTCTGCTACAAATTGGGCTTTTTTTTAAATTTCAAAAATATACTTTGTTCATAAAATCATCTGTAAGTACATATGTGTTCTAAATCAGTTACAATCTTTTCAGAGAAAACAAAACAAACAAGACATTGGAATTTTGACATTTCTCAAAGCTTCTTACAGTTGCAATAAAAAAGCCATTTATTTTCTATATATGCAAGAAACTATTAACTTAGATTCCCTACAGCGTGGAAACAGGCTTTTCAGCCCAACAAGTCCACACCAACCCTCCAAAGAGTAACCCACCCAGACCCATTCCCTTACATTTACCCCTGACTAATGCATCTATCAGCATAGGCAATTCACCTGGCCTGCACATCTTTGGATAATGGGAGGAAACTGGAGAAAACCCACACAGACACAGGGAGAATGTGCAAAGTCCACACAAAGTCACCCGGGGCAGGAATCAAACCCAGACTACTGTGAGGCAATAGTGCTAATCACTGAGCCACCGTGCTGTTATGTTCATATGGAGGCAACAAGAAGGTCTGACAACCAAACGGGCCCTTGTTATAATTTGGCAGAAAGACCCTAGACATTGTCTTTTCCCATTGCACCTTGGTAGCAGGTACCCCAAGCTTTAGTGCATCCCTCAGCATGTAGTCCTGGACTTTGAAATGTACCAATCCACAGCAGTCGGTCAAAGTAATCTCTTAGAATATAATCATTTCTTGCAGAAGTGGGACAGTTACCAGTCTGAGAAAAGAATATTTTAAGGAATACATCAGGTTCCAAGTGATTGATTGTGATAGGGGACTCTCTAGTCAGAGGCACAGACAGATGTTTCTATGGCTGACAGAGACATCAGAAAGGTGAGTTGCCTGCCTGATGCTAGGATCAAGGATGTTTCGGATGGGGTGCAGAATATTCTCAAAGGAGAGAGGGACCAGCAGGAGGTTATTGTACAATTAGAACCAATGACATAGGCAGAGAAAAAAGACAAGATTCTGAGGAGAGAATAAAGGAAATGAACTAGCAAATCAAAAGTCATGTCCTCAAGGCTAGTAATATCTGGGTTACTTCTGGTGGAGAGGAGAAAGATTCATATTTTTGGGTCATTGGAATCTCTTCTGGGGTAGACGTGACCTGTTTAATAAGAATGAGATGCACCTGAATTGGAAGGGGACTAATATTCTGGTGAGAGGATTTGCTGGAGCTACACAATAGGATTTAAACTGGTAATATGGGGGATTGGAAAGCGAGTCGGACCCAGAGAAATAGTGAGAAAAGAGATCAGTCTGAGGATGGTGCACTTGGGAATAGGAGCAAGTTAAACAGTCAAGTCAGGCAGGAACAAAGTAGAGAACGAGGTAGAACTGATAAATTAAACTGCATTTACTTAAATGTGAGATGCCTGACAGGTAAGACAGATGAACTCAGGGCATGGGTGGGAACATAGGACTGGAATATCATAACTGCTACAGAGACATGGCTCAGTGATGGACAGGACAGGCCATCTAGGGTAGAGGTTCTAGGGTAGAGGTGCAATGTGAAGGATAGAAGGAAGGGCAAGCGAAGAGGGGTAATGGCTTTTTGATTAGGGATAACATTATGGCTGTACTGAGGGAGGATATTCCAGGGAGTACAACCAGTAAACATATTTGGGTGGTGGTGGAGAATTGCAAATTGGACTCCAGGCCTGTCACCCATCGATGTGCCGCAAGGATGCGTTTGGCTTTTTGTCATTTATATAAATGACTTGGATGTGAATATAGGAAGTATAGTTAGTAAGTTTGCAGATGACATCAAAATTGGTAATGCAGTGGATAGCCAAGAAGGTTATCTCAGAATACAACAGGACCTGGATCCAGTGGGCCCAGGAGTGGTAGATGGAGTTTAATTTAGATAAATGTGAGGTGCTGCATTGTGGAAAGGCAAATCAGGGAGAATATATACACTTAAGGGTAAAGTCCTGGGGAGTGTTGCGGAACAAAGAGAGCTTGGGGTGTAGTGTGGCATGGTGGCTCAATGGTTAGCACTGCAGTCTCACCTTGCCAGGGATCTGGGTTTGACTGTCTGTGTGGAGTTTGCACATTCTCCCCATGTTTGTGTGGGTTTCCTCCCACAATCTAAGGATGTGCAGGTCAGGTGAATTGGCCATCCTAAATTACCCATAGGTGCATTAGTCAGGGGTAAATACAGGGTAGGGGAATGGGTTTGGGTGGGTTACTCTTCAGAGGTGGACTTGTTGGGCGGAAGGGCCTGTTTCCATACTGTAGGTAATCTAATATTCCCTGAAAATGCAATTGCAGGTAAACAGGATAGTGAAGCAAGTGTTTAGTACACTTGTCTTGATTGATCGGTGTATTGAATATTAGAGTTGGGAGGTCTTTTGCAACCATACAGGACATTAGTTGGGCCACTTTTGGAATACTGCATTCAATTTTGGTCTTCCAGCTACAGCAAAATTGTTGTGAAACTTGAGAGGGTACAGAAAAGATTTACAAGGATGTGACCAGGGTTGGAAGGTTTGAGATATAGAAAGAAGTTGAATAGACTGGGGCTATTTTCCCTGAAGTGTTGGAGGCTGAGGGGTGACCTTATAAAATCATGAGAGCATAGATAGGATGAACAACCAAAGTCCTTTCCCCAGGGTAAAGGAGTTCAAAACCAAAGGGTATAGGTTTAAGGTGAGAGTATATGAATAGGAAGGTTTTAGCAGGATATGGGCCAAGTGCTGGTAAATGGGACAAGATTAATTTGGGGATATCTGGTCATAACGGACGAGTTGGACTGAAGAATATTTCCATGCTGTACATCTCTATGACTCTAGATATTATGCTCCCCCAATCACACTAAATTATTCTCCTTACCTCATCCCAAGGTAACAAATAATTGTTCTAAGTAAACAGAGAACATACCAAAATCACACAGCTTGTCAACATCTGTAGAGAGGCCAGATAGAGGTTAACTTTCTTGATGTGGATGCTCAATCAAAATGTTTTTAAAAAACATTTGTGACACAGGCTGCTCCACCTTGAAAGCCCTGAAGGTGGTGCTCTTTGAGTACCAATTGAACATATTTCTTCTGACCACAAATCAATATTTGGTTAGTCTGAAGGTAGAACAACTGCAAATGTGTTGCTGGTCAAAGCACAGCAGGTTAGGCAGCAACTCAGGAATAGAGAATTCGACGTTTCGAGCATAAGCCCTTCATCAGGAATAAGAGAGAGAGAGCCAAGCAGGCTGAGATAAAAGGTAGGGAGGAGGGACTAGGGGGAGGGGCGATGGAGGTGGGATAGGTGGAAGGAGGTCAAGGTGAGGGTGATAGGCCGGAGTGGGGTGGGGGCGGAGAGGTCAGGAAGAGGATTGCAGGTTAGGAGGGTGGTGCTGAGTTGAGGGAACCGACTGAGACAAGGTGGGGGGAGGGGAAATGAGGAAGCTGGAGAAATCTGAATTCATACCTTGTGGTTGGAGGGTTCCCAGGCGGAAGATGAGGCGCTCCTCCTCCAGCCGTCGTGTAGTTGTGTTCTGCCGGTGGAGGAGTCCAAGGACCTGCATGTCCTCGGTGGAGTGGGAGGGGGAGTTAAAGTGTTGAGCCACGGGGTGATTGGGTTGGTTGGTTCGGGCGGCCCAGAGGTGTTCTCTGAAGCGTTCCGCAAGTAAGCGGCCTGTCTCACCAATATAGAGGAGGCCACATCGGGTGCAGCGGATGCAATAGATGATGTGTGTGGAGGTACAGGTGAACTTGTGGCTGATATGGAAGGATCCCTTGGGGCCTTGGAGGGAAGTGAGTGTGGAGGTGTGGGTGCAAGTTTTACATTTCCTGCGGTTGCAGGGGAAGGTGCCGGGGGTGGAGGTTGGGTTGGTGGGGGGTGTGGATCTGACAAGGGAGTCACGAAGGGAGTGGTCCTTGCGGAACGCTGATAGGGGAGGGGAGGGAAATATATCCTTGGTGGTGGGGTCCGTTTGGAGGTGGCGGAAATGGCGGCGGATGATACGTTGTATGCGCAGGTTGGTGGGGTGGTAGGTGAGAACCAGTGGGGTTCTGTCTTGGTGGCGGTTGGAGGAGCGGGGCTCAAGGGCGGAGGAGCGGGAAGTGGAGGAGATGCGGTGGAGGGCATCGTCGATCACGTCTGGGGGGAATCTGCGGTCCTTGAAGAAGGAGGCCATCTGGGCTGTGCGGTGTTGGAATTGGTCCTCCTGGGAGCAGATGCGGCGGAGACGAAGGAATTGGGAATATGGGATGGCGTTTTTACAGGGGGCAGGGTGGGAGGAGGTGTAGTCCAGGTAGCTGTGGGAGTCAGTCGGTTTATAATAGATGTCTGTGTTGAGTCAGTCGCCCGAGATAGAAATGGAAAGGTCTAGGAAGGGGAGGGAGGAGTCTGAGACAGTCCAGGTGAATTTCAGGTCGGGATGGAAGGTGTTAGTAAAGTTGATGAACTGTTCAACCTCCTCGTGGGAGCACGAGGCAGCGCCGATACAGTCATCGATGTAGCGGAGGAAAAGGTGGGGGGTGGTGCCAGTGTAGTTGCGGAAGATGGACTGTTCCACATATCCTACGAAGAGGCAGGCATAGCTGGGGCCCATGCGGGTGCCCATGGCAACTCCTTTAGTTTGGAGGAAGTGGGAGGATTGAAAAGAGAAGTTATTCAGGGTGAGGACCAGTTCAGTCAGTCGAAGGAGGGTGTCAGTGGAAGGGTACTGGTTGGTGCGGCGGGAAAGGAAGAAGCGGAGGGCTTTGAGTCCTTCGTGATGGGGGATGGAGGTGTACAGGGACTGGATGTCCATAGTGAAAATAAGGCGTTGGGGACCGGGGAAGCGAAAATCCTGGAGGAGGTGGAGGGCGTGGGTGGTGTCCCGAACGTAGGTGGGGAGTTCTTGGACTAAAGGGGACAGGACCGTGTCGAGGTATTGGGAGATGAGTTCGGTGGGGCAGGAGCAGGCTGAGACAATGGGTCGGCCGGGGCAGGCAGGTTTGTGGATTTTGGGCAGGAGGTAGAAACGGGCGGTGCGGGGTTGTGGGACTATGAGGTTGGAGGCGGTGGATGGGAGATCCCCTGAGGTGATGAGGTCCTGGATGGTCTGGGAGATGATGGTTTGGTGGTGGGAGGTGGGGTCGTGGTCAAGGGGGCGATAAGAGGAGGCGTCCGCGAGCTGGCGTTTGGCTTCAGCGGTGTACAGGTCAGTGCGCCAAACTACCACCGCGCCACCCTTGTCTGCGGGTTTGATGGTGAGGTTGGGATTGGAGCGGAGGGAGTGGAGGGCTGCACGTTCTGAGGGTGAGAGGTTGGAGTGGGTGAGAGGGGTGGACAGGTTGAGTCGGTTGATGTCACGGCGGCAGTTGGCTATAAAGAGGTCGAGGGCGGGTAGGAGGCCAGCACGGGGTGTCCAGGTGGATGGGGTGTGTTGGAGGCGGGAGAAGGGGTCGTCAGAGGGTGGACGGGAGTCTTGGTTGTGAAAGTAGGGTAGAACAACCCAGAGTTGGTTCTGGACCACAGATTATTTCAGCCAAATGATTCAGGTTAAATCTTCATCTCTGGAGGGAATCTGGACCAAATTAGTTTATCCAAGCATTTTTGTAGAAATAGGAGAATACTCTACATTGTTATGGTACCTTTGGTGATCTGAATTGATCTGGTGAACCATTTGGGAAATGTTTTCACTGGTGTAATTTAATATGGTCACAATACTTTGAAAATTGTGATGAAAATGTATCAAGACAGCTGGAGAAATATTCCAGTCACCAGCAGAATTATGTCAAAAGTCACTGTCCATTTAATAGTGCTGTCAGTTTTGGTTTCAGAATGCAGCCTTATTCTGAATTAGATATTTCAGCTAATTGCTCTACATTAAGTGCTCATTTTTAGTTATCTCATTCAACATCTTTGCATTTTAACGTCATTGAGTTCCAGAGATCTATGAGCACCACCTGACCTCTTCTGTACCAATTAGGAAAGGCTTGTCCTCACATTCAAAGTAACTTTTTTACCTCTGTGAAGAATACATCAGTGGTATTTACTATATGCACTTGCTACTTCTGTGACCTGCTGAACCCCATCTGCCACCCATTTGCTTATTCCCCTGCTAGCTGACCCTCTCCTGGCTCATTGACTCACTCCCACTCACTGACCTCCAGCTTGCTGCCTCTCTCAACTCACCAGCTCTCTACTATGTTCCACCTCTCTCTGACTCACTGCCACTCTCCCACCCAGTCATTCTTCTGCTTGCCACTTTCCTTACTACCCTTCAAACTGGAGTGCCTCTTGTTCCCTCCTCTCTTAAGAACAAAGAAACAAAGGATTAGGCCATTCTACTCACTGAGTCTGCATTGCCATTTAATACAATCATGGCTAATCTAACAATTCAATGCCTCTTACCCACACTATCCATATAATTTTTTATAACAGAAATCTTACAACTTCTGTTTTCAAATATACTCAACGACTGAGCTTCCACAGTCTTCTGGAGTTCCAAAGATTTATAAATTGTAAGTAAAAGAATTTCTCCTTGCCTCAGTCATAAATGGCATCTCCCTTTTTCTAAATTGTGCCCATTGGTTCTAGACTCCCTATTTGGGAGAAAATATCTACTCTGCCTGTCTTAAACCGTTTATATGTTTCAACGAGATCACCTTTGAAACTTGAGAGAATGCAGGGCCATTTTGCTCATTTCTCTTCATAGGATCGTCTTGCCACCCAGGAACAAGTCCAGTGAACCTCATTGCACTCCTTCTATGGCAGTAATATCTTTCCTGAGATAAGGAGACCAAAAAACTGCATATAGTACTTTCCTGGTGCAATGTGACCAAGCTTCTGTACAATAGAAGTCATATCTCACTATTGCTGTACTCAAATCCTCTTGCAATAAAGGATAATATGCCATTTACCTTCGCAATAGATTGCTGTACCTGCATGCTAGCCTTCAGTGATGAATTGACAAAGACACCCAGCCCCTTTGCATATCTACACTTCCAATTTCTCATCATTCAGGAAATGAATACACTTCTCCCTCACCACCCCTCTCCCAAGACCTCACTCGTAGCAATTGTACAGAAGAGAGAAGAGGCTAGGGAGTGACTGGGATGGGTAAAGAAGCAGCAAGTGGAAGACATAGTGAACAGAAAATTGATGATCTAAGTGAAAAGCAGGTAAGGTGAGAAGCAACAGGCAGGAAAGGACAGTTAGTGAGTCGGAGGATCAGCAAAGTGGAGCAGCAGCATTCAGTTGAGCTACCATAGTTATACATTTCTAAATTTGTTAAAAATGTCATTTCTGACAAAAACAATTTAAGGACATATTACTTCAACTTAATGCTTTTTACTGAGAAAGGTCCAACACAATTTAAATAAGGTTTTACATTTGTATAATGAGAAAATCTGATATGTTTAATATTGTTTCAAAGTTGTATTTTCAGGAAAGAACTGACAATGTTATCCAAGAAATAGTCAATTATTTTACTGTTTTATGCAGATGCAGCTGATTCAAAGCAATTAAGAGGTGGTCACTAGATCTGACTGCAATAATGGATTTCATCTCTACCCTACTTTTAAGCTTTGAGGGTAAGATGTGAGAATGGGTGGAATGTACCTGCCTGAAATAAAAGTTAATGTACTTTTAATGAATGAATTAGAAATAGAATGAGCATAAGTTACAAGGTGATGTATTTTGTATAATAAATTAAGGGATGGGTTTTGAGAAGATTTGTGGGTCTGGTTGAGGTTCTGGATGTAAGTTTGCTGGGCTGGAGGTTCATTTTTTTGACATTTCACTACCATACTAGGTAACATCATCAGTGAGGTGCTGGTGAAGCACTGGTGTTAGTAACCGTTTTCTATTTATGTGTTTAGATTTCCTTGGGTTAGTGATGTCTTTCCTGTGGTTATGTCATCTCCTGTTCTTTTCCTCAGAGGGTGGTAAATGGGGTCCAAGTCAATATGTTTGTTGATAGACTTCCAGTTGGAATGCCATGCTTCTGGGAATTCTTGTGCATGTCTCTGTTTGGCTTGCCCTAGGGTGGAGGTGTTGTCGCAGTCGAAGTGGTGTCCTCCTTTATCTCTATGTAAGGATACTAGTGAGAGTGGGTCATGTCTTTTTGTGGCTAGTTGATATTTATGTATCCTGGTGACTAATTTTCTGCCTGTTTGTCCAATGTAGTGTTTGTTACAGTTCTTGCAAGGTATTTTGTAAATGACATTAGTTTTGCTTGTTCACTGTATGGGATCTTTCAAGTTCACTAGCTGCATACAGAAGCAATCATCCCAACACCCACAAATGAAACCGCTTTAGAATTTTATTTCAATGAGGCACCACACACTGCAGCACAGAGGAACTACGAAGAGTGGAGGAAAATCACTATACAGCATATTCAAAAAGAACAGGTACCCAATGAATACAGTCTGCTGATTTCTCAGCAACAAACCCAAACAAGCAAACAAAACATGCCCAGAAACCCTAGGTACTCTCCCCTACATTAAAGGCATCTCGGAAATGACTGCCAGACTATTGAAACCTTTTGGCATCATGGTAGCCCCCAAATCCACCAACACACTAAAACAGCAACTAATGGATTTGAAAATTTAAAAAAAATTCTGTATTTACACTTAAAATGGATAACCTTACATTTCTTCATATTGTATCCCATCTGCCAAATTTTCTTGAATGGCCTTGGCATCCTCCTCACAACTTGCCCTATTATTTAGTGTTGTGTTACCTGCAAACTTGGGACTGTTACAAAAGGGATCCTCAAATATTCCCATCCTCAATGAAGGAAGAGCCCAGCATATCAATACAAAAGATAATTCTGATGCATTGGCAGCAATCTTCAGCCAGAAGTCCTGATCCATTTGAGTTTCCTTCAGTGGTCCCAACATTACAGGTGCCAGCCTTCAACCAATTTGATTCACTCCATGTGATATCAAGAAACAGTTGGAGGCACTCGATACTGCAGAGGTTGTGGGTCTTGACAAATTCTGGCAATAATGCTGAAGACTTATTTTCTGGAACTTGCTGCACCCCTAGCCAAGCTGTTCCAGTGCAGCTACAACACTGGCACCTATCCGACAATGTGGAAAATTGTCCAGGCATGTCCTGTACACAAAGCAGGACAAATCCAACTGGCCAATTCGGGTACCACCCCATCAAGTCTGCTCCCAATCATCATAAGGTGATGGGAGGTGTCATCAATAGTGTTATCAAGCAGCACTTGTCTCACACCAACCTGCTGACTGATACCCAGTCTGGCACCAGGGCCGCTCAGCTCCTGACCTCATTACAGTCTTGGTTCAAACACGAACAAAAGAGCTGAATTTCAGAGGTGAGGTGAGAGTGACAGCCCTTGTCATTAAGGCCACATTTGACTGAGTTTGGCCTCAAGAAGCCCTAGCAAAACTAGCATCAATGGGAACCAGGAAAGAAACTCTCTACCAGCATATATATGCTTGTTGATGGTCAGTCATCTCAGCTCCCAGCATTTTCTGCAGGGATTCCTGAAGGTAGTGTCCTAGGCCCAACCATCTTCAGTTGCTTCATCAATGTTCTTCCCTCCATCATCAGGTCAGAAATGGGGATGTTCATTGGCTTTCTGAAAGAAGGCAGCGAGTGGTGGTTGATGGATAATATTTAGCCTGGAGTCCGGTTACTAGTGGTGTGCCGCAAGGATCTGTTTTGGGACCACTGCTGTTTGTCATTTTCATAAATGACTTAGACGCAGGCATAGGTGGATGGATTAGTACATTTGCAGACAACACTAAAGTCGATGGAGTAGTGGACAGTGTGGAAGAATGTTACAGGTTACAGAGGGATGTGGATAAACTGCAGAATTGGGCTGAGAGGTGACGAATGGAGTTCAATGCAGCTAAATGTCAGGTGATGCATTTTGGGAAGAATAACTGGAAGACAAAGTACTGGGTCAATGGAAAGATCCTTGGTAGTGTGGATGTGCAGAGGGATCTTGAAGTCCATGTACATAGATCCCTGAAAGTTGCCATCCAGGTGGATAGTGCTGTTAAGAAGGCATACGTTGTGTTAGGTTTCATTCGTAGAGGGATTGAGTTCCGGAGCCGCAATATCATGCTGCAACTATACAAAACGCTGGTGCGGCCACACTTGGAATATTGTGTACAGTTCTGGTCCCCAAATTTCGGGAAGGATGTGGAAGCATTGGAAAAGGTGCAGAGGATATTTACCAGGATGTTGCCTGGTCTGGAGAGAAGGTCTTATGAGGAAAGGCTGAGAGACTTGAACCTGTTCTCATTGGCAAGAAGAAGGCTAAGAGGGATTTGATAGAGACATACAAGATGATCAGAGGATTAGATAGGTTAGACAGTAAAAGTCTTTTTCCTAGGATGATTACGTCAGCATGTATGAGGGGGCATAACTACAAATTAAGGGGTGATAGATTTAAGACAATGTCAGAGGCAAGTTCTTTACGCATAGAGTGGTAAGGGCATGGAATGTCCTACCTGCTAATGTAGTCAACTCAGCCACATTAGGGAGATTTAAACAATCCTTAGATAAGCACATGGATGATTTTGGGATAGTGTAGGGGGACGAGCTGAGAATAGTTCACAGGTCAGTGCAACATCGAGGGCCAAAGGGTCTATTCTGCGCTGTATTGTTCTATGTTTTATGATTGCACAACGTTCTCACCTCCTTAGATAATGAAACAGTCCATGTTCAAATGCAACAAGACCTGCACAATATCCAGGCTTAGGCTGACAAGTGGCAAGTAACATTCGTGCCATAAATATGTCAGGCATATGGATGATTGTAAGATTAGGGAAGGGCATATTGATACTCTGGGATATGTCAATTTTAAGGAGGAGGTGTTGGGTGTTTTGAAAAACATTTAGGTCAGTAAGTCCCCAAGGCCTGATGGGATCTATCCCAGGATACTGAGAGAGGCAAGGGAGGAGATTGCTGGTGCCTGTACAGAGATCTTTGTATCCTCTTTAGCCAGAGGTGAGGTCCCAGAAGACTGGAGAATAGCCAGTGTGGTTCCTTTGTTTAAGAAAGTGACCAAGGATAATCCAGGAAATTATCGGCTGGTGAGCCTTACATTAGTGGTAGGGAAATTATTGGAGAAGATTCTTAGGAACAGGAGCATTTGGAGAAGAATGGACTTATTAGGGATAGTCTGCGTAGCTTTATGCAGAGGAGATCTGGTCTCACAAAGGTGATTGAGGTTTTGAGGAATTGATGATGTTGCCTACATAGACTTTACGGAAGTAATTGGCAAGTTTCCTCATAATAAGGCATCCATGGTGAGTTGGCAAGTTGAATACAAAATTGACTTGATCATACAATACAGATGGTAGTTGTGGAGGGGTGTTTTGCTGGTGACCAATGGTGTTCCATTAGGATCACACTGAAATTTCTGTTGTTTATAATACATAAATGATATAGATGAAAATATAGGTGGTCTCATTAGTAAGTTGCAGACAAAGCAGAAAATTAATGGAGTTGTGGATAGTGAGGAAGGTTATCTGAGGATATAGGTCAGTTAGAAAGTTGGGCAGAGGAATGGCAGGTGGCGTTTAATCTGGACAAATTAGGTTGGATTCCCTACAGTATAGAAACAGGCCCTTTGGCCCAACAAGTCCACACCGACCCTCTGAAGAGTAACCCACCCAGACCCATTCCCCAATATTTACCCCTGACTAATGCACCGAACACCATGGGCAATTTATCATGGCAATTCACCTGACCTGAACATCTTTGGACTGTGAGAGAAAACCCACACAGACAAGGGGAGAATGTGCAAATTCTATACAGACAGTCGCCTGAGGCAGGAATCGAACCCGGGTCCCTGGCGCTGTGAGGCAGCAGTACTAACCACTGAGTCACCGTGCTGCCCTAAGATGACTTCTATTGGTATAGTACTGAACAAAAAAATGTGAGGTGATGCATTTTGGGAGGTCAAATACAAGAGAAATGTGTACATTAAATGGCAGAGTCCTTAGGAGCATTGATATACAGAGGGATCCAAGTCCATAGCTCCATGAAAGTAGCAACACAAATGGATAAGGTGATAAAGATGGCATACGGCATGCTTACCTTCAGTTGTGACGTGGAGGCAATCAATCCATGTGTCATTTTATAAATTCCTACTTTGGAAATAAAACTGGTCTGACCGAAAGTTGGAATACAGATTTTAACCTCACGCCTTTAATGCGTTGCCTGAGCTGAGATGTCACCTTCTTTTATGAAAGCTTAAATTATCTTGGGAGTGTGACTGCAAAGAAGTTCTGGGATCTACATATTAATTAATGAAAACGTGCAACTCCATTCTAAGTCATTAAAGATTTGACAACAATCCAAGTTTATTCAATACATTGCATCAGTTGTATGACATTTTGATCTTTTACTATAAATTATATGTCCTATGATCCTGCCCCACTAGCTACCTGAGGAAGGAGCAGTGCTCCAAAAGCTTGTACTTCCAAGTAAACCTGTTAGACTATAACCTGATGTTGTGTGATTTTAAACTTCATCAGTTGTGGCATTGAGTATAAAAATAGGCAAGTTATGTTGCAATTGCATAAAACTTTAGATTGGCCACTTTTAGGGTAATGTGTGCAGTTCTGGTCACTACACTATAGGAAGGATATGGAGGCTTTGGAGAGGGTGCAAAAAAAGGGTTGTCAGGATATTGTCTGAATCAGAGTGTATTAGCTATAAGGAGAGGTTGGATAAATTTGGCTTGTTTTCATGAGCGTGTCGGAGGCTGAGGGACCTGATAGAAGTATATAAAATTATGAGAAGCATGAAGTGGGTGAGTAGGCAGAATCCTTTTCCCAGGTGGAAATGTCAAATGCAAAGGGCTATAGGTTTTAAGTGAAAGAGAAAAAGCTCAAAGGAGATGTGCAAGGAAAGTTTGTTTTTACACAGGATGGTAGGTGCTTGGAACATGCTGCCTGGGGAGATGATCGAAGCAGATATGTTAGCAAAGTTTAAGAGGCATTTAGATAGACACATGAACAGGCAGGCAATAGAAAGGGTACAGATCATGTGCAGGCAGTTGGGATTAGTTCAGAATGGCATCAGGGTCTACACAGACATGGTAGGCTGAAGGGCTTATTCTTGTGCTGTATTGCTCTGTATCTATGTCTCTTATTGGAGAGACATAGAATACAATCCAACCCTGACCTCTTGACATTTAATTCTGAATCCCCCACTATCAACTTTGTGGGGTTTACCACCAGAAACTCATCTGAATTCGCTATATAAATGCACTGGCTACAAGAGCTGGTCAAAGGCTAGGAATTCTGCATTGAGTAACTCACCTCCTTACTTCCCAAAGCCTGTCTACCATCTACAAGGCACTAACATCAGGAGTGTGTTGGAATACGTTGGAATGTGTAGATGAGTGCAGCCCCAACAATACTCAAAGCTAATATCATCCAGAATAAAGCAGCCCCTTGATTGGAGTAAAAAGTGAGGTCTGCAGATGCTGGAGATCAGAGCTGAAAATGTGTTGCTGGTTAAAACGCAGCAGGTCAGGCAGCATCCAAGGAACAGGGAATTCGACATTTTTGGCAAAAGCCCTTCATTTCCTGATGAAGGGCTTTTGCCCAAAACGTCGAATTCCCTGTTCCTTGGATGCTGCCTGACCTGCTGCGTTTTAACCAGCAACACATTTTCAGCCCCTTGATTGGCACCACATCTATTCCCTCCACCAACAACGCTCAGTACCAGCAGTGTGTACTATCTGCAGAATCCTTAGGTAGCACCTACCGAACCACAACCACTTTCATCTGGAAGGATGAAGGCAGCAGATAAATAGGAACACCATCTGCTCCAAGTTCTCTACACCACTCACTATCCTAACTTGAAAGTTTATCACTATTCCTTCACTGTCACTGGGTCAAACTCCTAGGACACCCTCCCTCACAGCATTGTGGGTCTACCAACAGACATAGTCTGCAGCGGTTCAAGAAGGCAGCTCACCATCACCGCATTCTCAAGGGCTAGTAAGAATGGGCAATAAATACTGGCCAGCCAGTAACACAAGAGAATAAAAAAAATTCCTAATCCCAAATAACTGATTATAGATTGTGAATAGATGGCACCCAAGCACTGATCCTTGTGGCACATCCCTAGGTACAGCCTGCCTTTTGAAAATGATCCATTTATTCCTATTGCATGGACAAGATGGCGGTGAAATATGGCTCCTAAGCTGGATCGTGTCCTTTCCTTTTTTTTCTCTTTTCGTGTTTTTGTTTCTTTCGGTTTCTTCTTTTCTCTCTACTTACCTTCATTTCCTCAGATGGCATTGGTGGAGAGTTGAGCCAGCGCAGACTCATGGGGCTCCCGACCTCAAGGAAACCCAGTGGGGATGGACACGGGTGCACTTCCAGCCTCCTGGAAGCTCAACACAGACTTCCAGCCTTGAGGAATCTCAATGTGGACTCCAGGCCTCCTTGAAGAAGCCCAGCATGGACTCCTGGCCTCGAGGAAGCCCAACACCGACTCCTGGCCTCATTGAGGAAGCCCAGTGTGGACTCCCAGCCTTGAGGTGAAGCCCAGCGTGGCCTCCCTGCTTTAGAAGGACTCAATGCTGAACTTTTACCTTTATTTGTTTATTTTTCTAATTTAAACATAAAATTTTATGCTTCGGTATCTATACCTAGGATGGTACCAGAAATAGCGACTCTTGTATACATGTTGCAGTACTCACATATCCCTGCTTGAGTACACATGACAAGAAACCTAGCTCTAATTCTATCATCTATTTTCTGTCTGTTAACAGGTTGTCAATCAATGCTAGTATAATCCCTGAGTCCCATGTGCTCTAATTTTGTTTACTAATCTCTTATCTGGTACCTAATCAAAAGCTTTCTGTAAAGCTAAATATACCACTTCAATCAGTTTCCCCTTATCTATTTTGCCAGTTATATTCTCCAAAAAAATCCCCTGACTGATCTGTTTGGAAATGATATTCCTTTCACAAATCCATGTTGACTCTTGCTAATACTACCATCATATTCTCAGTATCCCCTTATCACATTAGTTATTTATAGATTCTAGCATTTTCCCTCTGATATCAATTAACACATTTGTAATTCCCCCTTTTCCTTCTCTCTAATTTTTAAAATTCTTGGGTTATATTCACAGGCATGTAAAATTTTGCAAGATGATAACCAATGCATCTACTATTTCTACAGACACCTCTTTCAGCACTCTGAGATCTAGGTCCAGGGGATTTCTCTCGAGTTTATCTTTACTAATATTAATATCTTGCAGTTCCTCATTTATTTTAGTCCCTAGATTCTCCATTATTTCTGGACAAAAGTATTTTCAATACTTTCATATGTCAAAGCAAACACAAAGTATTTGTTTGGTTTCTGTGCCATTTCCTTATTCCCCATCAAATGTTATCTTGAGCCACGTTAGGACAGACAAAAGCTTGGTCAAAGAGGTAATTTCTAAGGATCCTCTTAAAGGAGGAAAGAGGCAGAGAGATTTAGGGAGAGGTATTACAGAGCTTAGGATCTTGCAGCTGAAGGCTTACATATTAATGGTAAAGAAGTGAAAATCAGGGAGGGGCAAATTACACACTTATTCCTCCTTTACAAGCAGAAGCTGAAATGGAAGGGCCCTTCACAAAAAGAAATACAGTGCTGGTCCAAGACAGCAGAAGAGCATCTTCAGAACTGCTTGGAGTCAGTGGACTGGACCGTATTCAAGTATTCAGCGGAAAACCCAGCGAGTATGCCAACATCGTCACAGACTTTATTCATTAATGTATGGAGGCCTGCGTGCCAAAGAAGTTAATCTGGGTGTTCACCAACCGGAAACCTTGGATGAACTGAGAAATCCACTGCCTACTGAAGACCAGGCATGCAGCATTCAAGTCAGACAACCCAGACCTATGCAGAAAATCCAGATATAATCTCCTAAAAAAGTCATCAGGGATGCCAAGAGGCAGTCCGGACCAAGTTAAGAGGCACAAACCAACTATACAGACACCCACCACTTGTGGCAAAGCCTAAAGAACATAATAGGGTACAAAAAGAAGCAGAGCAAGATAGCAGACAAAGACACATCCCTCTCCGATGCACCCAGTGCTTTCTATGCTCGGTTCGAGCAGAATGCCAGTGGCGCAGTGTCACCTGACCTGACAATCCCAGACACACCTGTTCCCACCATCACCACTGCAGACGTCAGATTGGTGTTCCTGAGAATCAACCCAAGAAAAGCAGCGGGCCTGGCTGTGCATTTAGATCCTGTGCAGACCAGCTGATGGAGGTATTTACTGCCATCTTCAACCTCTCCCTCCCACAAGCTGTAATCCCCACCTGCTTTAAGACAGCCACCATCATCCCAATACCGAAGAAAGCATATGTAACATGCCTTAATAACTACCACCTAGTGGCTCTGACCTTCATAATGGTGAAGTGCTTTGAGATGCTGATCATGGCCCACATCAACTCTAGATTCTCAGCCTGCCTTGATCCCTACAATTTGTCTACCGACGCAACAGGTCCATAGCGGATGCCATGTCCTGAGCCTTACACTGATCCTTGGAACATCTGGACAACAAGGACACCTACGTCAGGCTCCTGCTCATCAACTACAGCTCCGCCTTCAAAACCATTAACCCTCTGGACTAATCTCAAAACTCCGAGACTAGGTCTCGGCTCTGCCCTCTGCAACTGGATCCTCAGCTTCCTGACCCATAGACCACAATCAGTGAACGTAGACAACTGTATCTCCTCCACAATAACCCTCAACACAAGAGCCCCAACAAGGATGCGTTCTCAGCCCCCTACTGTACTCTCAGAACTGTGTAGCCGAATTTCAAGCAAACACCATTTCCAGGTTTGCTGACGACACTACAATGGTAGGATGGATATTAGACAACAATGAGTCAGTATACAGAAAAGAGATAGAGAACTTGGTGACATGGTGCAACCTCTCTCAATGTCACCAAAGCAAAAGAACTGATCATTGACTTCAGAAAGAAAGGAGAATATGCCCCCATTTATATCAATGGAGTGGAGGTTGAGAGGTTTGAGGATGTCAAGTTCCTAGGAATGACGATAACTGACAACTTGTCCTGGACTTGCCATGTAGATGCGATGGTCAAGAAAGCACAACAATGCTTCTTCTTCCTCAGGTGGCTTAGTAAATTGGGTATGTCTAAAAAGACCCTCACTAACTCCTACAGATGCACCATAGAAAGCATACTATCCAGGTGTATAATGGCCTGGTACAGCAACTGCTGTGCCAGGGCCATAAGAAACTACCGAAGGTTGTGTGCACAGCCCAGACCATCAAGGATGCCAATCTTCCATCCATGGACTTCATTTACATCTCTCATTGCCATGGAAAGGCTGCCAACATCATCAAAGACCCATCCAATTCCACTAATACCCTCCTACAACTTCTTCCATCAGGCAGAAGATACGGACGCTTTAACTCATGCACCAATATGTTCAAGAGCAGCTTTTCCCTACTGTTATTGGGATGATGAATGGATTCTCTAAACTTCAAATAATGTTGATCTTATCAATGTTGATCTTGCTTCATGCATGTCCTGTGCAGTGTAAACTGTATGCCTCACGCTGTCCCAAGTTTTTTCACTCTTATGATCTGTATGTCCATGCTTACTATGATCTGCCTGTAAAGCTCGCAAACAAAGCTTTTCACTGTTCTTAGGTACACGTGACAATAAATCAAATCAAGATGCTAAAATTTGAGGAACACAGATTGCTCAGGGATTTGTACATCTAGAGGATGTTAAAATAAATTGAAATGGGTGAGGCTTTTGCATGATCAGAAACATTTATGGGTCAGCACACACCGGGGTGATGAAGTTGGATAGCCTAAGCTATAATGTTGGTGAACATCATTGATGCTTAAGAAGATTGGAGACCTGTGCTTACATGAAGGTAATACGAACTTCTGAATCTTATAATTGAATATTACTCACTTAATTTGAGCAACTTTAAATCATATTGAGTGTTATTTATAGTAGATTTGTTGAGGAGTTCAAATTACATTATTTTCTACACTGTTATAATATCCATACCTTAATGCTTCTGTTAAATGACAGTCAGAATCTTATGAATTTTAATGCGTCCGTTAGTAATACTACAGAACAGGATTTCAACACATGATGAAATTGAAAATGTATCTAACAGCTGCACAGCAGGATTTGTATGGAGGCAAAGTGATTTTGGTTTGTTGTGTAATTCAGGAATTAATCTGCTTTTAGCTGACTAGAGCACTTTGCTATCAGTTTGACAATGTTGTGCCTTCAGGAGGGGAGAAGATGAGAAAGGGGAAGCATGTGACCCTTGGGTCAGGGTATGTGGAGAGAACAAACAAATTTATGATCCAGATGTTTTTACCAAAATTGAAAGCACGTGACTGACATATATCAATATAATCAGGAAAAAAAAAGGGGAATACAGAGAAACCTCAATTATCCGAACGAGATGGGCAGGCACTATTTTGTTCAGATAATTGATCATTCGGTTAATTGATTTCCTCTGGGGCTCGGACTTTTCTGTGAAGTCTGCTCCCCGCTCGGGACACAAGGCAAAAGCACACTGCGTGCGAAAACCCACCCTTGTCCGCCCCCACCCCCCTCGCCCCCAACCCTGTCCCCTATCAATTATTGTAAACACCAATTGTTAAAGTTCACTTGAGAATGTAACTTTTTAAAAAAGTTTTGCAATTTACATATGAAAGAGCTGAAACCAACATGGTCATTCTAAAAGATGAGAGACTTAACAAACAATCCTGGTCTTTTTCGGTATATAATTTCAGTTACATCACACTGTAAACTTTTGCTATAAATTTTTGTGTCTTACAATCTTATTTTCCACAACCACATGATGAAAGAGCAGCACTCAGAAAGCTAGTGCTTCCAATTAAACCTGCTGGACTATAACCTGGTGTTGTGTGATTTTTAACTTTGTACACCCCAATCCAACATCGGCATCTACAAATTCTGCAGAGATTGTCATTTTAAAAAACATTTTAGGCAAAAGGATTGTTCTTGGAGGATAAAGTGTAGGACATTTCAAAATATGTGATATTCTGGTATATGCTGTCAAGACACTAATCATTTGTGGTTGTCTCTCGGGTCTTTGCAGACACAACTTGGTCAGGATATATAATACTAAGATGTTCCTTGAATCACTCATTCAGAAGAACAATAATCTACAAGCTGAACTCAAAAGGATTTTCTTTCTTTCAGAAATTTGAGTGATCGGCTGGATAACCCTGCCTCCCAAGCTTCTTAATTTCAATTGAAGACCAGTCACTGTTCATACAGCTCCAGCAGAGGACACAACAAAGCAAGCAGTATCACTGGTCATGCAATTTCTAGAAAGCCTTGTTTAAAACTTATCTCCAATATCCACAAAGACCTTCTAATTAATTCTTTTGAAGAGACCACTCCAGGTATTTCTGCATTTGAAATATATCCATTTTCCACAATGCTTCAAAATCTAAATCCTCCAAGAAATATTAGATATGAAATATTTTTGTAACTGATGGAACGCATTGCTACCAGTGTCCATCAGTGATGGAAGGAATATAGTATATATCTACATCTCCATCACTCATACTTATTTAATTGTTACTCATGATAATTTTAAACTTAAATGTACAATTATTTTAAGCTCTTTAAGAAAAGCTCCATGGTTTATTTGCCATTTAACCTTAATTAGGTTTGATGTTTTATCTCTCACAGCTGGTAAGTAATATACCTTTTCATTATCAAGTCACATGTCATAGTGATGACAACATCCAGATCCCACTGCTGCCACCATAATCTAATATCTTGGAGCCATTTCTTTATAAATAGCCACACTATTAACCCTAATCTGTTGTGTCTTCATCATCTGCTATAGATGCAGTCATGAACTTTTACCTTCAAGATATTTATATCTGATGAAGTAATACATATTTTAGCTACTGTGACATGAAACTAGATATGGGCCATATCGTGTATAGTATAGAAAGGTTCAGTCGACATTTATTAAGGTTCTGATATCTCAATCATGATTTGGAGATGCCGGTGTTGGATTGGAGTATACAAAGTTAAAATTCACACAACACCAGGTTATAGTCCAACAGGTTTAATGGGATGAACTAATTTTCAGACCGCTGCTCCTTCATAAGCCCTTCCTGATGAAGGGCTTATGGTCGAAATGTCAATTCTTCTGCTCCTCGGATGCTGACTGACCTGCTGTGCTTTTCCAGCACCACACTCTCGACTCTGATCTCCAGCATCTGCAGTCCTCACTTTCTTCTGATTACAGAGACTGCCATGTCCAGTCTAATACTCAACAAATTAGTCACAAACCACAGATTGCTTATCTCAACATATCGTGCTGCAAGTGGTCCCAGTAATGTGGAGACTGGGGACTTTTATTAGGTCATATGGTGATGTTATAATGAGCATGACTTTTAAAGCCATATTGCACACTAGCTGTGAGATGTAACACAAGAAGATGATATCCAAAGTTACAGTGATGACATCACTGAACTTATGTTAACTAAAAGCAAGAATGTCAACAAACAATTTCCACTAAAAGCAGAGTCATAGTTAATTAAAATGCCATAATCAACAAAATTCAGTCAAGCGTCCCTTTGAACAACCAGAATATAGTTAGTAATCTGCTATCAAGCCTCCTTCAAAATTAATGCAAGACAATTACAATAGGTTATATTAGAGCAGCATGAATTCCTCTGGATTAAAGGGGCACCACCAGTGTGTATATAACAATTGAGGAGGAAGACAAAAAGCTGAGTGTAGTGATGATTGCAAAGGCAAAATGAAACAAAATACTGGAAATACTCAGTAGGCCCGGCAATATCACACTAGTTTCTTCCATTCCTTCTGACTAACATAGTTTTTGTATTTTTGGTGTTTGTGTTCAATCCATATTCTAAGCTTAGAGTTTATTTGATTTTCAATATTTTGTAGAATGCCTTCTGAATCTGCAGGTTTCATCAACATACTAAATATTTGTGTTCTCAGCTCCAATTTTTATCCTTGAATTATATCTAATTTTCTGAATATTTGTTCTGTGTATAAATTGAAAAATACACAGCCATGTCGCACACCTGTCTTCACTTGGAATGTCTTATTGTCCCTCTGCTAGCCAGATTGTTGCTAATTGTTCCCAATATAGGCTGTGGATATATCTCCCATCTTTACTATTAATGTTATATTTCAGTACTATGTCTGAAACATTTAATGATAAAC
This sequence comes from Hemiscyllium ocellatum, assembly GCF_020745735.1. NCBI lineage: Eukaryota > Metazoa > Chordata > Chondrichthyes > Orectolobiformes > Hemiscylliidae > Hemiscyllium > Hemiscyllium ocellatum. Next base: position 18,457,090 of record NC_083447.1, on the reverse strand, counting down.
ACAATTGAACTATTCTATTCACTCACAAAATGTGAGCATGCATTTATTGCCTGTCCCTAGTTGCCCTTAAGAAAGTTATGAGTTGCCCTCTTGAATCACCGCTGTCCATTTGGTGTATTACACCATATACTGTTACAGGGGCTGTATGTCTTGAAGATCGTTCTTGAGTTAAATATTCCCTCTCTTTGTTCTTGCTCCAGTTTCTAAATCCAGCCTCGAGATGGAATTTTCCCAGTCTATAAATGTTGTGGGCAATGGTGGGACAGTTAGAAATATATGACAAGAATGAAAAAAAATGAGATTCTCGACATCAAGATATAAAATCTGATTTTCCCCAAAAGCTTTGGACAGACAAAGGAGACTCCATCTCATGAGCAGGCCAAGGGCCTTTTACATTTGTTGACATTTAATTACTATATAAGCTTGCCTATTTACATGCAGATCACTATTTTCCCAGGTAACAGAAAGAAACTAAATGGTGCTAATTCCTGAAATGAAAATCAGAACAGTTACTTGGTGGCTGCAGCTTGCCAACATCTTCACCAGTATCACCACATCATAATCACACATCTCAGAGTCAATTATACGAGTCAATACTTTCAAACTGCACTTTGGATGTTACCGAAACCTTTCCTTGAAATACTGCTTTTAGACAGCTTTGTATTCAGAGAAAATTAACCATCTCCTCGATCAGATCAGGACTCTTAGCTTGCTTCTTAACATTCACTCATTTTGTACTTACTTGAATGCTCACAGCATCCCTGTGTTGCCTTGCTTTTTGCTACTTGCAACTCCATTCAGAGATCACAAGATCACAGTAATTCTGTCTTGTCTTACCTTTTAGGACAGGCAGAAAGTCAGGTAGTTTGTCAGGTTTGCCAGATGAAGGGATGGACATGTTGCTGTGCCAACATATACAGCAGTGCCACATCTACAGCATGTGGAATGGACTATGTTCAGGCCTGCAGGTCAAGTCCAATTAATCTAAGGTAATTGGTAGTTAGTCAAGGAGTTCAATAGAGATCAGTCAGGAGTCTGGTACATCTAACCCTAGTCCTATCGCAGGACTTCCAATCAAGGGAGTGGGCCACAATCAATCTTGGGAATCTATGCACTGAAACTCGAGAGTATTATCAGGAGCCACTGCTATGATGGCAATGTTGGTTAAGTCAAATGTGGAGATAGGATACAGCATGTTGGAATGCAGAGGAGGCAATTGCTGTGGAGACTGACAACTCAATACATAATCATAGGAGATGCTATAATGTGAGAGGACTCCAGGCATCTTGGGGTCATTTACCCTGGGTTTGATGGGAGAGACTTTGCATCACCATATTAAGTGCTACTATCCTGCGGGCCTGGGGCTCGGGGTAAAATGGAGAAGTCAAGTTTTAAACAAAAGAGTCGGACTGGAATGGGTTTTTGCCCAAAACGTCGATTTTATTGCTCCTTGGATGCTGCTTGAACAGCTGTGCTTTCCCAGCACCTCTAATCCAGAATCTGGTTTCCAGCATCTGCAGTCACTGTTTTACCCCTGGAATGTGAAGAGGTAGAAAGGAACATTTCAGGGGGCACTTAGAATAGCATGCAGAACCTGCAACTCACTTTCTGGAGCATTAGCTGTGTTGCCTTCATCTTCATCCAAATCACAAATGCATAATGAGAATGAAAAAAAAGTTGCTAGAACATCCTGGGTGAGGAGAGTAAGTGATTTTATTTGGCTGCAGGAGCAAGGTTCACTTGTGCGTGATGTATAATCACAGCATTTTACATGTATACCTCATATAGTGACTAGTTATATTGAATACAAATCCTGGGCACAAGTAATCCAGCCCATGATATTGATCATCACAAATTAATTCTAGTCCTATCCATGAAACAAAGTAACCTCAGGTGAGCTATCAATTGCCTCCGGCAGACAGCAATTCACAAACATTCGAAGATGTTGTAGTCTGTACAGGGGCCCTTAGCTTCTTTCTCCTCACACTGAACTGTAAATATTTTACAATTAAATGCAATATTGCCTTTCTTGGGCCATACAGGGGTGACTGTGGGGAGAGAAGGTGTCATTGATCCTACCCCATTTACTATCTCCAACTGTATGTGTACAACATAGCTTGTGTACCTGAATAAGGTGTACTGTGTGAAAAGTCCATGTGGAGACAATCCATTGCACTCCTTGTCTGAGTCCTCCATGTCCTACTGTATTGAGTATATGGTAAACTGTCAGTTGTATTTGCTGCAGCTACTGACTGATCACATTTTACTAAGGGGTTGCTTTGATTCTAAAATTCCTCACCCAGGATCATTGAATTGTTAGCAAAGAAAACCAGGTATTGCAGCCAGAATCACTGTTGTTGCCACTATATAACAAGTAGCCATATAAATTGAGGAATTTAAGTGTCCACAAGATTAGGATCAGCAGCAACCTACAGCGGCTGCAGAACATCCTCAAAATGAAGCACTCATATGAGAAGGACCCTTCATGAAGCGATGAAAGTGTAAGATGCCCACAGTTTTTTGCCTTTGATGGCAAATCCTCCACATGAGTCATTATGCTGCCACTAAATAAGGATGCCCGTGATACCAAACCAGAACTTTTTCATCTGCTGGAGCATTCCAGATTCAGGGCACTGTCGACTTTCTCAAATATAGTATTGAGAGTTCCATGTTGCAACACGACTAATTTGTGAAAGGTAAGTGTTTCAATTCGGCAATGTTCAACTCATTCATGATCCTTGCAACTGCATCTTAGACATTTGCGCCATGTATCCTGGAAGCTACTATGAAGCCTCTATCTTCGATAATTCTCAGGTTTCTGCTTCATTGCAAGAGCTGGATACCTTACTAGGATGGCTGCTGGGAAATAACAGCTACCCTCTTCAATCATGGCTAGTGACTCTATTAATGAAATACCTTGTCTGAGGCCACGCATAAATGTAGAGTAGCTATTTCTCTACCATGGACATCAAGTTAATGGGCCTTCTCAAGAGGTTGATGGGCCTTCTCAAGAGGTTCCCATGCAAAACAGGGTTCCTTCCACTCCACTACATTACACACACAGTGCACTATATAATCCTTACATGCTGTGCTCCGGACAACTACAGCAGTTGAAAAGGGATGCAGTAGATGCTGAGGAGCTATGAGAACAACAGCATTCTTCCCTTGAGGAATATGGATGTTAATCATGAGGCACATCACATTAACCATGACAGAGCGCAGCTAGACAGGACTTCATTGACAGGCCTTTCTTATGAAACTAAGTTGGGTGAAGTCATCATTGACTTAATGTCTTGATTCTGAAGAAGTAAGCAGCTTCTGTTTAGTTGCACAGGCTTTTTGGTTTGTTCTTTCTTCACTTTTCCTGTTGTGCAATAAAATTACATGATAATAATTCTTACTTGGATGCCACGGAATGGGTTTTGGCATTACCATGTGATCAGTCTTGATCCTCTCCCACTCAGTCAAGGATTCTCTCCTTGTAGTGGGTGAGAAGACAAATGCCAGCCACCTCATTACTTAATGTAACCCTTTCTACCCTACTGTGGGTCTCCAATGAAACAAAGAGAGGTTGGCCCTGCTGAGAGCATTAGTAAAAGAAAGGTGGTGAGGTGTGCCATCACTGATCTTCTCCACTGTCAATATTTTAGTGGTTAACATTGATCAGAAACTAAACTAAACTAAACTCGCCATGTAACTACTAACACTAAAACCACATCAGAGCTGGAAACTCTGGAATACTCTCCACTTTTCCGGATATGTGCAGCTCCAACTACACTCAAGAATCTCCTCACAATCCAAGGGAAAAAATGCCCCATTCAACACCTTAACATTCATTCCTTCACATCTGACACTGAGTGGCAGTTGTGTGTACCATCCAGAAGATGCACTGCAGCAATTTGCTGAGCCTCATTCAACAGCACCTTGAAATCCTGTGACCACTGCCACCCAGAAACATAAGGGCAATAGGCACATGGGAATACCACCACCTACAGGTTCCCATCCAAACCACACACCAACCTGTTCAGAAATGTATTACCATTCCTTTAGTGTCACTGGGTAAAAATCCTGGAGCTTTTTCCTTAACAGACCTGTAGATGAGCCAATCGGATGGATTGCACAGTCCAAGAAGGCAAGCTCAGCACTTTTTCTCAAGAGTATTTAAAACCGGGCAACGCCTACATCCCATAAAAATAATTTTTAAAATGTCACCCATTGTTCCCACCCACTTCAGTGAAGATGTTGCCCTCAAAAGGACTGTGGTCCTCCAAGGAATTGGCCCTATGCATCTTCTGTGACACCAGTTATACATGTGAAGGCATTGAAAGGAAAGAAAAAGGAATATGATTTAGTATTAATCATATCCCTACACTTAAATCTAAAATATTAAAATATATCACAAAAAAGTGATCTGGTACAGGACTCTGCTTGAAATTCCCTCTCAGTCACAAACATACCCATTGACCATTACCTTTTGCTTCCTGCTATTGGTAAAAAGGGAGGTCTGCAGATGCTGGAGATCAGAGCTAAAAATGTGTTGCTGGTTAAAGCACAGCAGGTTAGGCAGCATCCAAGGAACAGGAAATTCGACGTTTCGGGCCAGTTTCCTGATGAAGGGCTCTGGCCCGAAACGTCGAATTTCCTGTTCCTTGGATGCTGCCTAACCTGCTGTGCTTTAACCAGCAACACATTTTCAGCTTCCTGCTACTGATCAACTTTGGATTAAATTTGTATCTTGCCCTTGGATCCAAAGGGTTCTGACTAGTCTGTCATATGGGACCATGTCAGAAACATTGCTCAAATCCATGTCACTGTACTGGCAAGTCCCATAAGTATTCTAACAGGAACCTAGTTTTCGGAGAATCAGCACTTTTAAATGTCTCCTGGTGGGAACACCTGCACGTAGTTGTTGCGGTGGACAGGTTTTACGTTAAAACGTTTTACTGGATGAGCAAGACCTAATACTGGGCTATAAATAGATGATATGTTTGCTAATCCTCTTACAGATTAAACACTAAATACAAATGGGATTAGTACATGGATGTTCAGTCACAATGGGCATTATCTAAAATGTAACCTAAAGAAATCTCGGGTGCATTCATTTCTAGTTTATTCCAGAGGAATGAAAGACTTGCCATTGTAGACCATCCTTCAGGACTTCACAAAGTGTTTTACAGCCAATTACTTAGTTTTTGAAGTGTACTCACTGTTATAGGAGGTCTTGTGCCAAAGTGGTAGCCTCTGAGCCAGATGCTCTGGGTTCAAGTTACCATGCAGGATTTAATGACCAAAGAGAATGCATTCAGAACACAACCAAATAGATTGAGAATCAAGATTAGATTAGATTCCCTACAGTATGGAAACAGGCCATTTGGACCAACATGTCCACACTGACCCTCCAAAGAGTAACCCACCCAGACCCATTCCCCTACCCTACATTTGCCCCTAACTAATGCACCTAATACAATGGGCAATTTAGCATGACCAATTCACCTGATCTGCTTCACAAAAGTCCTGATGAAGGGTTTATGCCCAAAATGTCAATTCTCCTGCTCCTCAGATATTGCCTGACCTGTTGTGCTTTTCCAGCACCACACTCTCAACACAATTCACCTGACCTGTGCATCTTTGAAATGTAGGAGGAAACCAGAGCAGCCAGAGCAAACCCACGCAAACGTGAGGAGAATGTGCAAACTCCACACAGACAGTCGCCCAAGGCAGGAATCAAACCCAGGTCCCTGGTACTGTGCGGCAGCAGTGCTTACCACTGAGTCACCGTGCCACCCCATGTAAATCAGTAAACTGTGCTAATGACAGGCAGTAAGAGTGGGAAAGATTCCTGGTCAGCCTGTGATGAAAAGAAATTGGAGCCTGTGCTGTCACTATCCTTAACTCTAGACTGTAACGTCATGCATGTAAAAATATATGTTCTCATAGCAATTCAAATGCCTTGAATTGTGGCTGGGGAGAGTGGGGATTGGGGATGGTGTTTATTGGTTGCATTGTTGGCTGAATGGTTGGTGTGGATCAGATTGGCGCCAGCTCCACCAGGATCGATCCTTGTTCAGGCTGTCTTGGATTTGGGATGCTAGTTTGAGACCCAATTTGTTCTCCCTCAAACTAAATGTGAAATTCTACCTTACTGGGATTGCTAACCCCTAGCTTCAACTGAACCTGCTTTGACCAGATGTCCAGACGACACATTCAATACCCAAGCAAGGTTTTGCGCAGCAGGTCAGGCAGCATCCAAAGAGCAGGAGATTTGACGTTTTGGGCATGAGCCCTTCTTCAGCTCTTAATCCTGAAGAAGGGCTCATGCCCGAAACGTCGATTCTCCTGCTCTTTGGATGCCGCCTGACCTGCTGCGCTTTTCCAGCAACACATTTTCAGCTCTGATCTCCAGCATCTGCAGTCCTCACTTTCTCCCCGAGCAAGGTTTTCTCAAATCACCCTTGCTTTGTGTGCACATCCCTTTAAGTCTATGCCCACTTGTCCTTGTTTCTTTTACTAACTGAAACAATTTCACCCTATCTATTCTAACTAGCTCACTCATGATTTTAAAAACCTCAGTCAGATCTAGAGATTGCATATTAATCCTATCTCACTACATATTACTAGATTAAAATAACCTGTTTCCGGGTAGGCTTTGCAATATACTCCTCTAAGAAACATTCTGTGATGCACTCTACAAATGTGTTTTCCATGTCCCCTTGCCTATCTGATTTGTCCAGTAAATATGATAAATAAAATCACCCAAGACAATTGTAGTGACTCTACACCACTGAAGCCAGGCACCAACTTGCAGACACCTCCTCCTTCTGCCCCCTCGACCACAACCTCACCTCCTATCACCATCATCTCCCAGACCATCCACAACCTCATCACCTCAGGGGATCTCTCACCAACAGCCTCCAACCTCATAGCCTGGAAATTGGCACCGCCCGGTTCTATCTCCTACCCAAAATTCACATACCTGACTGCCCCAGTCAACCCATCGTCGCAGCCTGCTCCTGTCCCACTGAACCTATCTCTGCATATCATGACACCGTCCTGTCCCCCTTGGTCAAGGAACTCCCCACCTATGTTTGGGACACCACCCACGTCCTCCACCTCCTCTGTCATGTGCATTTCCCCAGCCCTCAGTTCTTTATCTTCACCATGGACTTCCAGACACTGTACGCATTCATCCGCCATGACGAAGGCCTTCAAGCTCTCAGTTTCTTCCTCTCCCGCTGACCCAACCAGTACCCTTTCACTGACACACTCATTTGGTTGGCTGAACTGGTCCTCATCCTCAACAATTTCTCCTTCGAATCCTTCCATTTCCTCTAAACCAAAGGGATAGTCATGGGCATCCTATGCCTCCATTGCTCTCAATGTAGTCTTTACACTGAGGGGCATGATGCCAACTTGTGGAACATTTCAGAGAACATCTCTGGGACACACGCACTAAAGAACCCCACTGCCCTTTGGCCGAACACTTTAATTTCCCTTCCCACTCCGTCAATGACATGCAAGTCGTGGGCCTCCTCCACCGCCAAACTAGGCAACTAGGCCTAGAGGAAGAACGTCTTATTTTCCGCCTTGGGACCTGCTAACTACATAGGATCAATGTGGATTTCACCTGTTTCCCCATTTCCCCTCCCACAACATTTTCCCAGATCCAACCTTCCAACTCGGAACCGCCCTCTTCAACTGTCCTACCTGTCCATCTTCCTTCCCACCTATCTGCTCCACCCTCCTCTCCAACCTATCATCTTTACCCCCACTTTCATCCACCTATCACATTCCCAGCTACCTCCCCCCCCCCCCATCCCAGCCTCACAGCTCTCCTATTTATCTCTCAACCCCTTTGGGCCACCCCCTCATTCCTGATGAAGAGCTTATGCTTGAAGTGTCGCTTCTCCAGCTACCTGATTGGCTGTGCTTTTCCAGTACCACACTCTTCAACTCTGATCTCCAGAATCTGTAGTTCTCACTTTTTGCTACCTTCTTACACACCTCCAGTACTTTTTGATTTATAATTTGTCTTACACTGATGCATGTCTTTGCGGGCCTTTAAACAAGTCCCATCTGTGACTACTTTCCCTTGATACTTCTTATTTAAACCCAAACAGATCCTAGATCGTGACCCATTGCACATATATCACTACTCACTGATGCCATCTTTATTAACAAAGCTACTCAACCTACTTTTTACTTATTTTTCCAGGATGTCAAATACTCTTGAATATTGAGTGGGAAGTCCTTGGGGCTGTTAACCTGGTCACCTGTTTGGACCAGGTTAACAGCCCCAATCAGAGTTAAAAATCACACAACACCAGGTTATGGTCCAACAGGTTTAATTGGAAGCACACTAGCTTTCGGAGCGTCGCTCCTTCATCAGGTGGTAGTGAAGGGCTCAATCCTAACACAGAATTCATAGCAAAAATTTACAGTGTAATGTAACTAAATTATACATCGAAAAATGTATACACACACACTCTCACACACACAGGCACTCCTGTACACACATACACACATATACACAGACGCGCGCACAGACACCCACACACACCCTTACAGACACACACACTCCCACACTCACACATGCACCCCCTCACAGACTTAAGACACTCTGCACTCACTACACGCACACACATACACTTTCTCACACTCACAACCCCTAACACAGACAGACACACACAGACAGACAAAGAATCACATGCACACATATATTTTGTGGGGTGAATTTGTACTTGCAGCGTTACATTGTACTTTGCTCAAAAACTGCATGCATTCATGTAGAACTCTGAGCTCAAAAACTGCATGAATTCATGTAAAACTCCATTATCTCACTTTTTAGATTAGAATCAATCTAAACATCATGGTATAGACAGAGAACACAGGAGGCTAACACCTTCAACATATTGTCTAGCTATCACCATTGTTAACAACTAACCTGAGAAACCTTTTAAAAAAATGGTTTTGTGATTTACACATGAAATAAGTGAAACTATCATAGTATTCTAATAGATGAAAGGCTTAACAGACAATCAATTTTTCAATGTATAATTTCAATTACATCACACTGTAAATTTTTGCTATAAATTCTGTGTGTTAGGATTGAGCCCTCCACTACCACCTGATGAAGGAGCGTCGCTCTGAAAGCTAGTGTGCTTCCAATCAAACCTGTTGGACTATAACCTGGTGTTGTGTGATTTTTAACTTTGTACACCCCAGCCCAACACAAAGCATCTCCAAATCATGAGCCCCAATCAGGGAACTCATATTCAACTGGCTGACCTGTTATAATCATTACATCCCTCTCCATCCTAGTCAGTCGACAAAAGCCAGTACTTTTTCTTGAAGAGCCTCCTGGAGTGTTTTAACATTGGGTAAGGTTCCTTCAGTTCAGCATCTGACACGGGTGTCACGTAAAGCATGGGAGCTCACCTCTTGGAGCTAGGTTGACAATTGCTCTCTTTTTCCAGCAGCAAAGGTGTTGAGGATTACCTCCATCATGTCCATCTCTGATTCAAAGGGATCAACAACGTTTGACAGAGAGAGTGAATCTACTATGCTGGCAGCATTTCCAAATGTTCCGGGGTGCGGGGCATGTTTTGCTCCTGCACCGTTTGAGAATTGGTTGCTTTCATATGGTCCACATGCTAATTCTAGACCATCGCACCTACCCAAACTTTATAAATTACTGGTCCTGACCTATTCCTGAAGAAGGGCTTATGCCCGAAACATCGAGTCTCCTGCTTCTTTGATGCTGCCTGACCTGCTGCGCTTTTCCAGCAACATATTTTTCAGCTCTGATCTCCACCATCAGCAGTCCTCACTTTCTCTTGTCAACCATGCCTCTTATCCATGTAGAACTATTTCTGTGATTTTTACACCAAACTTCATCCCCTGTATCAACTGTCTCTCTCACTTGGCAGACTCTTCAATCTGGCATTGGAGTTCCTGATGCCTTTTCCCTCTTCCCCTCAGGTCCACGAAGGTCAGACATAACTTTGTTTGGAGGCTTATACCTATAAGCAACTCTGCTGGTGTTACTTTTTTATTTGTTCAGTTTTTTAGTGGCTAGTCAGCATTTATTGCCCATCTCTACTTGCCCTTGAGAAAGTGGTGGTGAGCTGCTTTCTTGAACCTCTGCAGTCCACCTACTGTGTGTTGACCCACAATGTCATTAGGGAGGAAATTCCAGGATTTTGACCAAGTGACAAGAACAGCATACATTTCCACGTCAGGATGGTGAGTAGCTTGGAGCTGAGCTTGAAGGTGGTGGTGTTCCCATAGTTCTGCTGTCCTTGTCCTTCTTGATGGAAGTGGTCGCAAGTTTGGAAGGTGCTGTCTGAGGATCGTTGGTGAATTTCTACAGTGCTTCTTGTAGATAATACACACTGCTGCTACCGAGTATCGATGGTGGAGGGAGTGGATACTTGTGGATGCAGTGCCAATCAAGCGAGCTGGTTCCAGTATTATACATGTTATTCATGGGGTTCCATGTATGGTAGTCCTATTATCAAACAAGAATCGTGAGAGCTTGGTATTTCGCAAGGCTGTAGGCTCTTTCTTCAATACAGCCTTCAAAGTTTAGATTGTTCTTTCTGCCAAGCTATTAGAAGATATGTGGTATGGAGCTGTCCTCATTGGTCAATCCCCATTCGACTTAAAAAAAAATCAAATTCCCTGCTGGTAAACAATAGCCCGTTATCTATGACCAACACTTCTGGGACTCAGCGTGTTGCAAAAGATGCGCACAGTTTTTCTATCATTGTTCCAGTGTTTGACCAATGGACCTTATGCATGTCCAACCACTTTGAGTGGGTGCCTACAATGACTAAAAACATTGACCCCATTAAAGGAATGCATAGTTGACATGCAACCAAGTCTGTGGTTTACCAGGCCATTTCCACAGATGTGGGGGAGCTGCTGACAGTAATTTTTGTCCTTGTTGACACTCTGGGCACTGCCTCACCAACATCTTCATTTTGAAGACCCCTGCTGGCCCTGGTGGAATTCAGCCAGTATTTGTCAGTGACCTTTGCTCAGGACAATCACTGTTGACCCCCATAACAGTATGCTGTCTTCCACAGTGAGCTGATCTCTCCAGGTCCAAAAAGGTTTCAATCCTACTGTGATGGTCCTTTAGTTTCCTCTATTAATAATGTCAGTTTTTTCAGTTTGGAAAGGACTGAGTCCAAAGTCTATTGTTGTTCACTGTGACTCAGAGCATAACAAGAAAATTTAATATCATTACAGACTCTCCCACTCTGCTATCACCAGTCGTGTATCTGTTAATGGGAGTTGGCTCAATGCTTCGCATTTGCTACTCAGCTACGCGATGGTGTTCTAACTTAGAATTATAAGCACTTAGTATTAGAGCCCACCAATGGGCAGCACTACCTTGTCCTCTTCAGGCAGATCAAGTAAGGGTTTATGATCCATGACTAACAGAAATTTCTGTCCACAAAGGTATTGGTGGAATTTCTTGACTCCAGATAAGACTGCCAATTCTTCTTTCTCTATATGGGCATATTTACACTCTGCATTAGCAAAGTCCTGGATACATATGCTAGGGCATTCCTCTCCATTGGCCACCTATGAGCTAATACCACCCTGATGCAGTGCAGGAAGGCATCACATGTCAATACCAGATCTTTCTTGGGATCATAGTATTCCAATGTCTTCACTTCGTTGAAAGCTAGTTTGACCATTTCCGAGGCTGACCCTTTTTTAGGAGTTGATGCAAAGGTGCCAAGATGAATATTAGATTATATATGGACTTGCCATAATAATTTACCAGCTCAAGAAATGACCTACGCTTCTGGACAAACATGGGAGCCGAGCCACCTTTGATCGCCCTCACTTTATCTTTCAATGGGTGTCACCCACTTTTGTAGATTCTTTAGCCCACTTAGGGGTCATAGAAAATGCATGTTTCCCTTCTTAAGTGTACACTTGCCTTGGAAAGATGTCTTAGGACTATATCGAACTTCTGTAAGTGTTCTCATTAGTTTTCTCCATTATCAGGACATCATCTAGATAAATGGAAACCTGAGGTACACCTGCAAAATATTCTGTATCATCCACTGAAAAATTGAACAAGCTGACAAATGGCAGTCTCGTATATTGGTAAAAGACTTTATGGGCATTAATTGTAACATACATCAGGGAATCCTGGTCTAAAAGGAGTTGCAAATAAGCGAAGCTCATGTTCAGCTTTGTGAAGGACAGCCCGCCTGCTAGCTTTGCATATAAACCCTGTATCAAGGGATTGGGTGTATATCCAGCTGTGAAAAATGGTTTGCGATTTGTTAAAATCCCATTCTCGTCACCACTGAAATAACTCCACAGAGGCCGGTATCCTGTCACCAAGTCACCTTTTATTTACATGTGAACAGTCTTTGACGATAGTACTGTTTCATACAGAATAAGGCACCAGAATGTCAGTATATCAGGGAACTCATATTCTATGTTGTCTAGCTGGCTGAACTTGTTAAAGTCACTACAGGGAGTGAATCTAGTTGGGTCACATTCAAGCAGAAGGCTTAGGCACAATGGGCCGAAATATCTCCTTCTGTGTTATTAAATGCTACAAAATAATGACTGGGGAAGCTTTTCTCTAATCATTAATTTTAATCAACTATAAATTCCAAAGTTAATATTTCTCTACCCACCAAATTTCACAAATGTAAAAACTCGCTAGGTCAGCAACTTTGAAAACAAAGAGTTTACAAGCAGTATGTGTGGTCTCTGTGAAAACCAAGTTGTACTTAGTTGACAGAACAAAGCTAAGAGTGCAGGAGGGGTTAATTTTTAAGGGTATGTTTATGTGAAATTATCCATAATAGATGAAAATAAATTATCAACTGTGAACATTTGAGTAATTTTTCACTTTTTTGTAAATAAAAAGAGGCCTGGATAAGGTTCATTAGACATAGTTTTTACAGCCTAAAGTCAAATTACAGATTTCCCACCAATTAAAACACATAGCAGATGGTTTTGATTTCCTCAGATAGGCCTCTCAGGCTGCTATCTGAAATCCTAATTCTACATGAGTAAAGAATTTGTGATTCTCACGTCATTTGGCAACAGAACAATTCAGCATTCTGGCCAAATATGGAACAGAACAGTATGCCTATATCAGGTCAAATCCATGGGTCACAGGAATGCCTCTATGAAAACAGTTTTAACCCTGTCATAATTACACTTAGAATCATAGGATCTCTACAATGCAGAAAGAGGTCATTCAGCCCACCAAGACTTCACCGACCTTCCAAACAGCATCCCTGTAACCCTACATTTACCATAGCTAGTCCACCTAGCCTGCACACTTTAGGGCAGTTTTAGCATGACTAATCCATCTAATCTGCACATCTTAGGACTGTGGGAGGAAACCAGAACACCCAGAGGAAACTCATTGCAGACACGGGGAGAAAACGTGCAAACTCCACAGTCACCAAGGCTGGAATCGAACCTGGGTCACTGGCGCTCTACAATAGCAGTGCTGAACACTGAGCCATCTTTTACCACTTGGGATAAAGTGATTCTGGCTTTCATTTTGCCAAACAATTACTCCATGCTTAAATGCATCAAACCTCCTGATCAAACCTACTGCAGCATTAAGAAACAATACATCGTGTGACTGTGTGGAAATCAGTCTTGCTTTGAATTAGATGGTTTGTGTTGAAGTCTCATGATAAAACTTGAGTATGTAATCCAGGCTGAAGTTCCCAGTGAAGTACTGAAGGAGTACGTGCTGTTTATGATGCTGTCTTTCAGATTAAATTGTAACATAAGACCCCCTGGGGTGAGTGTAAGATTGCATGGTGTTACTTTGAAGAAAAACAGTGTGTCCTAATCAAACACAATCACTAAAAAGGGTTATCTAGTTATGAGTTAGCTATGGCTTAGGAGCAGCCTCCAAATCACAAGGTGATGAATTCAAATTCCATTCCAACATATGGGCACAAAAATTGAAACTCTGTCTGCAAGCTCTGATATGGCGCTAACATGAAACAAAAAGTGCTAAAAAATTCACCAAATCAGGCAGCATCTGTGGAGAGAAATGGAATTAACAGGCAGAACCAACCCCTCCTAAAAAGTGACAGAAGGGGAAAAGAAGGGGGTAGGTTAACATTAAGGAGAACCCGCCACCTTGTCAGGAGTTAGGTTGTGGGTATGAAGGCCATCTCACCTTGCCAACAATTGACACTGTTAAGCATTCAGTTAATAAGAGTCTCTTATTGCCTCTGCTGCAATTAACTCAGTTCCCACAAGGCAAGGGGATTAGCAAACTTTTCAACCATAAAACATAGAGACCTGCTTTTGGGGATGGGTGTGTTTCCATCTTCCGCAATCTAGGAATGATCTATAGCATGGGGTTTGGGTGAAGGTATAAGGGTGGCTGCTGAAAGCCAACCTCTACCCTGTCTGCTGATTACACTCTCCGCACTGGATTCTCTGACCCCCTTGTACCTCCTATATCAGGAGATCCTGCTTTCTGGGTCACTGTGCCACCAACATCACGGGTCACAGTGATTGCCTGCCGCTGGTTGTCAGCTTCAGGCAGGGCAGGGCATTATTGTCTAAGGAAGTGATCCCATTGAGAAAGCTCACTGGGTGACCACTTCTGTACCAGATAAGCAGATGATCTGGTGTCAGGGGCATCCCAGCAGTTATTTACACTTGAAACAAAAAGTGAAAGATTTCAAATTGGGAGTGACCTGATGAGTATGCCAATACATTTTTTATTTATATTTCAGATTTTCAGCATCAGTTTCTGTTTTTAGTTAACTCCAAAATTTTTGCTAATATTTATTGCTCAATCAACACCATGCAAAGCCACTTATCTGGTCATTGTCACTGTGCTATTTGTGGGAGTTTGCTGTGTATAACTTGGCTGCTCTATCATCATGGTGTATACACTTGAGAAGTCTTGAGTTGGATGTAAAGCACACCACATCTGATGGAGAAACTCGAACCTGGTCACTAGTGTAATGATGCTGTGGCTTTAAAAGGTGTATTTTGTCCTAATTTCTTTTAAGAGAGAGATTGAAGAGAGGCCACCGAGCAGTCTGTGATAATGTAAATAGCATGTGAGGCCTTGGGTTTTTTTTTAAAGTTGGAACAATAGAAGCACCCTGGTGGGTGTGACCAGCTCTCACAGACCAGGATTTCTGGGCTTTCTTTAGCTTTTAGATTTTGCAGAGGCTGTTGGAGTTTTGAAGAACATGATGCTATTATTTCCCCTCTTTTGGCTATAGCTAGAAGCTGGGGTTTCTCTTCCAACTGTGGGTGTTGCATGTGAGCAAATCTTACTTATGAATTTGCCTTTTTGCCAAGGAATGTGTTTATGGGATGTTACTATATTGGAACAGTTAATTAGTAATAGTTACTATATCTGTAATTCTGTTAGGTTTTCCAATAGAGTTAAGTATTTCTAAGCTCTTTTTTTTGTATTTTAACTATAGTGTTTGAATAAATTGTGTTTTGCTTAATATTGAGTAGTTTGACCAGTTAAGTTGTATCTAAAACAAAGCACTTTACATTTGCCTTTAAAATAAGAAAAAAATAGGATCTAAGCTACCTTCTTAAAATATTTTGAGTGGATCTTGTCTGGTCCATAACAAACTGGGGGCTTTTGTCAGGATCAAAATTTCTAAGTGCAAGTTGGGGCTAAGATTATTGGACTCAAAGGCAGTGAGTGGTAAGTGTTAGTGTCTTTTGTTTTGGGTGTTCAATTCGGTGTAAACAGGGTGTGCCTTGTGTAGTAATGACTTTTTTAATAACTCAGATTTTCTGGAAATAGAAGAAATCACATCCAGAGTTCTGCAGGAAGTGAGCAAGGCAAAGATTTGGAATTGGCAGACCCAGCTAGAGTTGGGTTTGCCTTCATCCGTGCAAAAAGGGGTCATAATTGCAGCAATAGCTCAATATTTATGATTGCCAGAAACGCCATTGGAATCTTTGGAAATGGCAAAAATTCAATTGCAAATGAAGCAGCTTGAATTAAAGCCAAAAGAAAAGGAACGAATAGCCCTAGCAGAAGAAAGGTAGAAAGAGAGTTGAATTTCAAAAGTTGGCAATTAGAGAGGAAAGTAGACTTAAAAGGGTAGAGGTGAATTAGAACTTAGGCTTAGTGAGGAAGATAGTGATGACAACCAAACCCATCATAGAGATCAGAGTCGAAGAGTGTGGTGCTAGAAAAGCACAGCCAGTCCAGACAGCATCCGATGACCAGGAGAATCGATGTTTCAGACATTCCTGATGAAGAACTTATGCCTGAAATGTTGATTCTCCTGTTCCTCAGATGCTGCCTGACTGGCTGTGCTTTTCCAGCACCACACTCTTCGACTCTGATCTCTAACATCTGTAGTCCTCATTTTCTCCCATCATAGAGAAAGGTGTGGAGGAGACCTTTTTAAATATGTTCAAGTGTTGCCTAAGTTTGATGAGAAGGATGTACAGGCCTTTTTCATTTTATTTGAGCAAGTGGCTAAACAAATGAAATGGCCAGTGAACATGTGAGTGTTGTTGATCCAAGCAAAGTTGGTAGGTGGAGATAGTAAGTTATTTCCAACACTATCGGAGGTATCTGGGAGTATGAGGAGGTGAAGAAAGACATCTTAAGTGCATATGAACTAGCATCAGAAGCCTACAGACAATGTTTCAGGAATCTAATGAGGGAATCGGGTCAAAGATACATTGAGTTTGAAAGGATCAAACAAAGTAATTTTGATAAGGGCATTGAAAATAGATCAAACATGTGATGCTTTTAGAGAAACCATTATTTTGAAGGAGCTCAAAAATTCACTTCCAACTTGTGTCAAAGAGCAGAAAATTAAAACTGAAAGATTAGCAGCAGAAATGGCAAATGATTATGAGTTGGTTCATATGTTAAAGTTTGGCTTCTGACATTAATTTCAATCTGTGAGAGATAGAAGTTGGGGAAAAGGGAAATCCTCCAGTGGTAAGGGAAAAAGAGACCTCATTGAAAGTAGTGAAGATAGTTTACCACAAGGTAAAAAGGCAACCTGTGAGGGGGGATGAGAAGTAAAGAAGCTCAGATGTTTTTACTGCAATAAAGTAGGCCACATGAAATCACAGTGTTGATGGTTTTGAACAAGCACAGGGAAGACGGTTGTGGGAAAACAGGATAAATGAGTGAGTTTTGTTGAAGTGATAAAGGAAAGCACAGTGGAAATTAAAAAGCTGCAGCAGAATGTACAACCTGGTCAGGGTTTTCTTACTAAGTGCCGTATCACTTAAAAATGTATTTGCAAGGGTGAGGTTTACTTGTATGTGCAAGAGGAGCAGGTAAAGAAATTAAAATTTTAAGAGATACGGGAGCATGTCAGTCTTTGATGGTGAGAGATATGGGGATATTTAATGCAGAAGGAATATTGCCAGAAAATGTGGTAATGTATGGAATTCATGTTGAGACGAGAAATATTCCATTATATAAAGTGAGGCTAGAGAGTTCAGTGAAAAGTGCAGAAATGGTGGCAGGAGTAATAAAGAAACTGTTGGTTCCAGGAATACAATTTGTCCTTGGTAATGATATAGCTGGATCACAGTGATATCTTCTGTGGCTGAAAAGCTGGCGGAAGATAAGGCAACTGAGGGTATTGCAGAAAGCATATCCTGGGATTTTTCCTGACTCTGTGGTAACAAAGTCACAAAGCCACAGGTTGAAACTGGAGGAGAAATCAAAGAATATAGATAAGGAAGTTGAAGTATAGATACTATGTTTGATCAAATGGTTGACAAAAAAATCAAGAACAAGCAGAGGACAAAGTGGATATTTTTAATTCAGAGAAATTGACTGGACTGCAACAGAAAGATGAAAAGTTGAACTAAAACAGCTACACTGAAGAAGAATTTGAGTGTATCCCTGAATGTTACTAACTTAAAAATGATATTTTGATGAGGAAATGGAAGTCATCATACCTTCAGGCAGATGAAAAATGGGCAGAAGTTCATCAAATTGTATTACCGGTGCATTATAGAAAAGATGTTGCAGGGAGCCCATGAGTTACCAGTGGGAAGTCATGTAGGAGTGAGGAAAACTCAAGCCAAGATCCAAAAACATTTTTCGTTTTGGCCCAGACTGCATAAGGATGTGGTTGAATTTTGCTGGGCATGTGATAAATGTCAGGTAATTGGAAAATCTCAGGCAGTGATAAAACCAGCACGTTTAACACCTATTCCCAATATTTGAAGAACCTTTTACAATGGTCTTATATGATTGCATAGGACCCCTAGCTAAAACAAAATGTAAGAATCAGTATTTGTTGGCCATAATGAATGTGTTCACTAGCTTTCCAGAGGCCATTCCATTATGCAGTATTATAGATAAAAGGATTGCAGACGAGTTACCGAAATGTTTTACTAGATACAGACTACTCATAGAGATACAATCAGATCAAGGGTCAAATTTTACATCAAAATTATTCAAGGAAATTTTGGATGGCTTAGGAATAAAACAATTCAAATCTACTGTGTACCATCCAGAATTGCAGGCAATATTGGAACAGTGACATCAAACTTTAAAGACCATGTTAAGGGCTTATAGTAAAGACTATCCAGAGGATTGGGATAAAGAAATTCCATTTGTACTTTTTGCAATTAGGGATGTACCTAATGAATCATTTAAATTCAGTCCATTTGAATTTGTTTTTGGGCATGAGGTGAGAGGATCATTGAAATTAATTAAGGAGAGGTTGGTGGGTCAGAGTTCAGACACCACACATTTGAACTATGTGTCAAATTTAGGGAAAGATTAAACAAAGTGGGAGAGTTGGCTGCACAGAATTTTAAAGTAGCACAACATGTGATAAAACAGGAAGCAGACAAGAAATCAAAAATTCAGAAAAAATTCAGAAGTTTGCTGGTGGAGATAAAGTGTTAATGTTACTTCTAGTGGTAGGTGAATCTTTAAAAGCAAGGTTTAGTGAGTCATATAAAATCAAAAGGAAATTGAATAAGGTGAATTATTTGATAAGAACATTTAAAAGAAATAAATCTCATAGAGTGTGTCATGTGAATAAGCTCAAAAGGTATTTTAGTATGGAAGGAAAGCAAAAGAAGAATGTGTTTTACTGGTTACAATACAGAGTGAAGAATCAAGTTCTTATGATTCTGAATTGGACATTCCTCAATTTAAATTGGACAATAAGGATGTTCTCAAAAATTGGAATAAATTACTGAGTTACCTTCCAGAGAAAAATTGAAATGACCTGAAAAAGTTATTACATGGGGAGATATGTGGGAATAAGCTGGGAAGTACTAGTCTAAGTAAGCATGATGCAAATGTAGAAATGCTGTTCCAATTAAGCAATAATCCTATAGACCTAACT
Source organism: Hemiscyllium ocellatum (assembly GCF_020745735.1). Classification (NCBI taxonomy): domain Eukaryota; kingdom Metazoa; phylum Chordata; class Chondrichthyes; order Orectolobiformes; family Hemiscylliidae; genus Hemiscyllium; species Hemiscyllium ocellatum. Next base: position 18,437,735 of record NC_083447.1, on the reverse strand, counting down.
TCTCAGCTTGGCACTGATTCAAAAAGACATCGGACGCATGCTCAATGACAATGTAATCAAAATGAATTGCAGAGACTGGAGTTCACCCATAGTAATGGTGTCAAAACCAGATGGTACCCAATCATTGTGTGTGGATTGTCACAAAGGCAATGCAGTTACAAATTCTGATTTATATCCTATTCCATGTTTGGAAGACTGTGAGAAAGTGAAGACTTTTCCAGCACCACACTTTTTGACTCAGACTCTTTCAGAGGGCTACTAAGAATCAACCACATTGCTACGGGTCACCTATCAGCTAAACCAAATAAAAATGACAGATTAAATGGAATCATAGAATAATACAGTACAAAATCATCCTGCTTTCCAGCACTTGGCTCACAGCCTTGAATGTTATGGCATTTCAAGTGCTCATTCAAGTAATTTTAAAGGTTGTGAGGTTTCCCAACTCAACTACCCTCCTAGGCAGTGCATTCCGGATTCCCATCACCGTGTGGGTGAAAAAATGTTTTCTCTAATCCCCTCTGAATTTTCTGCTTTTCACCTTAAAATTGTGCCCTTTTTTATGGACCTTTCAAATAAGGGGAATACCTACTTTCTATAGACCATGCCTATGACCTTCATAATCTTATACATCTCAATCTGAATCCCCCCTCAACCTTCTCTGCTCTAAAGAAAACAAACCAAACTTCTTGCTGTCTTCATAGCTAAAATGTTCCATAATGGGCAATCTCCTCTCTAGCTTCTTCATTTCAATCACTTTCCTCCTATTGTGCAGTGACCAGAACAGCATAAAGAATTGAATCATAGAATCCTACAGTGTGGAAACAGGCCCTTCAGCCCAACACGTCCACACCAACCCTTGGAAGAGTAACCCACCAAAACCCATTCCCCTACCCTATATTTACCCATGACTAATGTACTTAACCTACACATCCCTGAACAATATGGGAAATTTAGCATGGCCAATTCACCTAACCTGCTCATCTTTGGATTGTGGGAGGAAACCAGAGCACAGGGAGAATGTGCAAACTCCACACAGACAGTCGCCCGAGACTGGAATTGAACCTGGGTCCCTGGTGCTTTGTGGCAGCAGTGCTAACCACTGAGCCACCATGCCATCCCATAAATTCTGTGGCATAAGCAAATTTTGTACAGCTCCAACATAAATAACCTCTCAGCTCTTATAATCTATGTCATGACTGATAAAGTCATGTCCCATGGGTGGCACGGTGGCTCAGTGGTTAGCATTGCTGCTTCACAGCACCAGGGACTCAGATTCGATTCCAGCCTAGGCGAATTTCTGTGTGGTGTTTGCATATTCACCCCGTGTCTGCATGGGTATCCTCTGGGTGCTCCGGCTTCCTCCCACAGTCCAAAGATGTGCAGGTTAGGTGAATTGGCTATGCTCAACTGCCCATAGTGTTCAGAGGTAAATGTAGAGTAATAGGTTAAGAGAATAGGTCTGGGTGGGTTACTCTTCGGAGGGTCGGTGTGGACTTGTTGGGTCAAATGGCCTGCTTCCACACTGTAAGGATTCTACGATATGCTTTCTTAACTACATTATTAACCTGTTCTACCACCTCAGGGATCTGTGGAAAACCACTGCTTCTGTTCCTCTGAGTTTCCTTAGTGTCCTGCCATTCATTGAGTACTCCCTTCCCCTGTTGCTTCTTCCAAAGTGCATCACCTCAGATTTATTAGGATTAAATTCCATCTGCCATTGATATACCAATCTGACCACTACTTCTAAATTCCTCTGTAACCTAAGGCCTTCTTCCTCACTGTAAACCTAACAGTCAATCCCTCTGACAAAGCATGGACTGACTATCCCCGATCAAACCTTGCCTTTCTAAGTGGAGATTAATTCTCTCCTTCAGAATTTTCTCCAATTGTTTCCCTACCATTGATGGGAAACTTACTGGTCTGTGACCCTATCATCCCTCTTCGAAAGTGGAATCACATTAGCTGTTCTTCAGTTCTTTGTTAGAAAGCAGTGGCAGAATCAGACAGAGTTAGCATGAATTTATGAAGGGCAAATCATGCTTGAGAAATCTGTTGGAATTCTGCAAAGATGTAACAAGTAGAGTTGACAAGTGGGAGGTAGTCAATATGGTCAATTTGGACTTTCAGAAAGCATTTGACAAAGTCCCACATCAGAAATTATTGTGCAAGATTAAAGTGCATGGGACTGTGGGGAGTGTATTGTGATGAACAGAAAACTAATTGGCAGAGAGGAAACAAAGAGTAGGAATTAATGGGTACTTTTCAAATTGGCAGACAGTAACTATTGGGGTGCCACAGAGATTGGTGCTAGGACCCCAGCTATTCACAATATATATTAATGATTTGGATGAGGGAACAAAATGTAACATCTCAAGTTGGGAGGTCATGTTGCAGCTGTATAGGACATTGGTTAGGCCACTGTTGGAATATTACATGCAATTCTGGTCTCGTTCCTATCAGAAAGATGTTGTGCAACTTGAAAGGGTTCAGAAAAGATTTACAAGGAGATTGCCAGGGTTGGAGGATTTGAGCTATAGGGAGAGGTTGAATAGGCTGGGACTGTTTTCCCTGGAGCGTCAGAGGCTGAGGGATAAACTTCTGGAGGTTTACAAAATAATGAGGGACATGGAAAGGATAAATAGACAAAGTCTTTTATCTGGGGTGGGGGAATCCAGATCTAGAGGGCATAGGTTTAGGGTGAGAGGGAAAGATATAAAAGAGACCTAAGGGACAACTTTTTCATGCAGAGGGTGGTTTGTGTATGGAATGAGCTGCCAGAGGAAGTGGTGGAGGCTAGTACAATTGCAACATTTAAAAGGCATTTGCATGGGTATACGAATAGGAAGGGTTTGGAGGGATATGGGCCAGGTGGTGGCAAGTGGGACTAGATTGGATTGGGATATCTGGTCGGCATGGACGAGTTGGACCTAAGGGTCTGTTTCCACGCTGTACATCTCTATGACTCTATCTCAAAGTTTGCAGTTGATTCCAAGGTTGGTGGTGACCTAGATGCAAAGATCCTTCAGCATGGTCTGGACAGGTTGGCTGAATCAATGGCAGATGCAGTAAAATTTGGATAAATGTAAGGCTATTCACTTTGGAAGCAAAAACAAAAAGGCAGATTATTACATGAATGGCTGTAAATTGGGAGAGGAGAGTGAGCAGCGGGAGTAGTTGCTGGAACATCACTGCAGGTCAGGCAGCCTCCAAGGAGCAGGAAAATCGCCATTTCGGGCCAGAGCCCTTCATCAGGAATGGGGCTGATGAAGGACTCTGGCCTGAAACATTAATTTTCCTGCTCCTCGGATGCTGCCTGACCTGCTGTGCTTTTCCAGCAACACACTCTCAACTCTGATCTCCAGCATCTACAGACCTCACTCTCTCCTAGTATGCAGCAGGACCTGGGTGTCATGGTGCACCAGTCGCCGAAGCTAGGCACGCAGGTGCAGCAGGTGGTAAAGAAGGCAAATGGTATGTTGGTCTTCAATACGTGAGGTTTCTAGTACAGGAGCTGTGTTATTGCAGTGAAACAGAGTTTAGGTGAACCACACCTAGAATATTGTGCACAGTTTTAGTCTCCTATTCTGAGGAAAGATCCTCTTGCTCTCGTGGGAGTGTAGTGAAGGTTTACCAGGCTGATTCCAGGGTTGGCAGGACTGACATATAAGGAGGGATTGACTAGGTTAGGATTGTTTTCACTGGAGTTCAGACAAATAAGGGGGATCTCATAGAGACTTATAACATTATAACAGGAGAGTCCAGGGACAGTATATTCCTGAAAGGGGGAAAAGAAAGGCTGGTAGGTGTAGGGAATACTTGATGACTAAAGACATTGAAGATTTGATTAAGAAAAAGAAGGAAGCATATGTCAGGTATAAACAGGATAGATCGAGTGAATCCTCAGAAGCGTATAAAGGCAGTAGGATTATACTTAAGAGGGAAATCAGGAGGGCACAAAGGGGACATGAGATAGCTTTGGCAAATAGAATTAAGGAGAATCCAAAGGATTTTTAGATTAGATTAGATTAGATTACTTACAGTGTGGAAACAGGCCCTTCAGCCCAACAAGTCCACACCGACCCGCCGAAGCGCAACCCACCCATAACCCTACATATGCCCCTTACCTAACACTACGGGCAATTTAGCATGGCCAATTCACCTGACCCGCACATCTTTGGACTGTGGGAGGAAACCGGAGCACCCGGAGGAAACCCACGCAGACACGGAGAGAACGTGCAAACTCCACACAGTCAGTCGCCTGAGGTGGGAATTGAACCCGGGTCTCTGGCGCTGTGAGGCAGCAGTGCTAATCACTGTGCCACTGTGCCGCCCACAAGTACATTACATTACAAATACATTAAGGACAAAAGGGTAACTAGGGTGAAAATAGAGCCCCTCAAAAATCAGCAAGGTGGCCTTTGGAGCTGCAGAAGATGGGAGAGATAGTAAACGAGTATTTTGCATCAGTGTTTACTGTGAAAAAGGACATGGAAGATATAGAATGTAGGGAAATAGATGGTGACATCTTGAAAAATGTCCATATTACAGAGGAGGAAGTGCTGGATGACTTGAAATGCATAAAAGTGGATAAATCTTCAGGACCTGAACAGGTGTACCCTAGAACTCTGTGGGAAACTATGGAAGTGATTGCTGGGCCTCTTACTGAGATATTTGTATCATTGATAATCACAGGTGAGGTGCCAGAAGACTGGAGGTTGGCTAACATGGTGCCAATATTTAAGAAAGATGGTAAGGACAAGCCAGGGAACTATAGACCGGTGAGCCTGATGTTGATGGTGAGCAAGTTGTTGGAAGGGAATCCTGAGGGACAGGATGTACATGTATTTGGAAAGGCAAGGACTGATTAAGGATATTCAACATGGCTGTGTGCGTGGGAAATCGTGTCTCACAAACTTGATTGAGTTTTTTGAAAAAGTAACAAGGAGGATTGATGATGACAGAGCGGTAGATGTATTTCAGATGGACTTCAGTAAAGAGTTCAACAAGGTTCCCCATGGGAGACTGGTTAGCAAGGTTAGATCTCATGGAACACAAGGAGAACTTGCCATTTGTATACAGAACTGGCTTAAAGATAGAAGACAGAGGGTGGTAGTGGACGGTTGTTTTTCAGACTGAAGGCCTGTGACCAGTGGAGTGCCACAAGGATCAGTGCTGGATCTACTACTTTTCGTCATCTATATAAATGGTTTGGATGTGAGCATAAGAGATATAGTTAGTAAGTTTGCAGATGACATCAAAATTGGAGGTGAAGTGGACAGGGAAGAAGGTTAACTTTGATTACAACGGGATCTTGATCAGATGGGCTAGTGGGCTGAGAAGTGGCAGATGGAGTTTAATTTAGATAAATGCGAGGTGCTGCATTTTTGGAAAGCAAATTTTAGCAGGACTCATACAATTAATGGCAAGGTCCTAGGGAGCGTTACTAAACAAATAGACCTTGGAGTGCAGGTTCATAGCTCCTTGAAAGTAGAGTCACAAGTAAATAGGATAGTGAAGAAGGCATTTGGTATGCTTTTCTTTATTGGTCAGAATACTGAGTACAGACGTTGGGAGGTCATGTTGCAGCTGTACAGGACATTGGTTAGGTCACTTTTGGAACGTTACTTGCAATTCTGGTCTCCTTCCTATTTGGAAGGATGTTGTGCAACTTGAAAGAGTTCAGAAAAGATTTACAAGGATGTTGCCAGGGTTGGAGAATTTGAGCTATAGGGAGAGGTTGAATAGGTTGGGGTTGTTTTCCCTGGAGCGTCGGAGGCTGAGGGGCGACCTTATAGAGGTTTATAAACTCATGAGGGGCATGGATAGGATAACTAGACAAAGTCTTTTCCCTGGGATGGGGGATCCAGAACTAGAGGGCATAGGTTTAGGGTGAGAGGGGAAAGATATAAAAGAGACCAAAGGGGCAACATTTTCACTCAGAGAATGGTGCGTGTGTGGTATGGGCTGCCAGACGAAGTGGTGGAGGTTAGTATAATTGCATCATTTAAAAGACATCTGGATGGATATATGAATAGGAAGGGTTTGGAGGGATATGGGTCAGGTGCGGGCAGGTGGGACTAGATTAGGTTAGGATAGCTGGTCGGCATGGACAAGTTGGATCGAAGGGTCTGTTTCTGTGCTGTACATCTCTATGACTCTATGACTAGACAGCGTAGATTCAGGGAGGATGTTGCCGATTGTGGATGCGTCAGAATCGTGGGTCACAGATTTGGATTCAGGATGGACCATTTAAGTCGGAGATGAGGAGACATTCTTCACCCAAAGCATTGAATGTATTCAAGAAGCAGCTAGGTATAGCACTTGGGACAAATGGGATCAAATGTTATGAGGAGAAAGCAGGATTAGGCTATTGAGTTGGAAATTGGCCATGATCGTGATGAATGGCAGAGCAGGCTTGAAGATCTGAATGGCCTCATCCTGCTCCTATCTTCTATGTTTCTATGTTTCTGTACCTCCCCAGTGGCCAGAGATGAATAAAAATTTGGGTCAGAGCCCATGTAATTTCCTCTATCATCTCCCACAGCAGCCTGGAATCTAACGCATCCAAGATAGGGATTTGGCCACTTTTAAGCTCATCCAAACTTCCCTCTCTCTACATAAATCTGATCAAGAACCTCACAATTTGTTTATTTCTTTCCTAAAGAACTTTAGTGAAAAATGATGGATTTTTACAACTGATGGTAGTGGTGATGGTTAACATTAATAAGACTAGTTTTCAATTCTTGATTTTATGTATTGAATTTAAATTCCACCAGCTGCTATTTGAACCCCTGTTCCCAGAGTCTTAGTCTGGGCCTCAGGAATACTAGTCCAGTGACACTATCACTTTGTAAGCATAACCTCCATGTGACATGCAGCAGTTCAAGAAGAGAGCTCACCATCACTTTCTCAAAGATAATCTGGGTTGGGCTAAAATGCTGGCTTTGCAAATTTTGCTCATATCCCATGAACAAATAAAATGCAATGCTGCAAATACACAGCAGCTTCTGAAAAGGTCAATAATTTAGGCAAAAGACCTGTCCTGAGATCTTGATTTAAATTCCAGTGCTATAGAATCAGTGTTTGTTTTTAGGAACAGAGAGCATGAACAGTTGAGAACACTTTCTGAGATTATGTATTGCTGGTGCAAAGTGAGTTAAGAGAGATGCAGTTGGTGATGAAGGAGCTTAAACAATAACTTCACTCTTCCAAGCCTTCAGCTGATGGAAGTACCATTTCATGCAGACAAAGCTTGTATGTTGGATAAACAGTCTAGTGGTATCAGGGGGCTGAAAGGGTCTGATAACAGGTGGAGTTGAATATCATCAACACAGATCTGGAAATTTACCTCCTAATGTGTCCAAGAACAGGATGTTGTTGAGGAAGGGAAAGGACCCAAACGAGTGGACCCCTGAGGGAAATCCCAAGCTAATAGTGTTGTAGTGAGAAAAGAAGCATTGTTAGAGAAACTTTGATAATGTTTGGATGTGTCCGTGTCGAACCAGATGAGGAAAGTCTCACCTAACTGGACAACAGGAGGGGGAGAAAATGTCTGGTTATTTCAAAGTCCGCGTTGGATCAAGGACTTTGGAAATGGATAGCATTCATTAATCTTCAACATCTTTCCACAATAATGGAACTTCACAACTATCTTCATTCTAGTTAAAGATAATGTTCTAATTGGTAATTATTGTGTTAATTATTAACAGCTTTATTAATCAATAGCTGTACTGATTGGTGGATTTTCTTATTCATAGATTTAAATCATCATGCATATGTTTTCAAACAGAGAAGCTAAGCAATCTTTTTATAAGACAGTGCTGCCATTCAAAATCCACAATATATTTGTTTTTCCTTCATTTTATTTTGTATATTTACCCATACATGCCCTGCTCTTCTTTCCCCTTCTCCTCTCTACTCTTTAGGGATATCTGTATATTGAAGGATTAAAGCAGTGACTATTCATAGGAAAGTCTATGTGTGAATCAAAGAGCAATTTGATAATCCAGAAGAGACAACTATATTCTCCCATTTCTGCTGGTGACACTTTGGAAAGGGTTGCCCTCCCTTTGTAGAGTCATAGAATCATACAGCACAGTAATGGACCCCTTGGTCCAACCAGTCCATGCTAACCATAACCCCAAACTAATCTAGTCCCACTTGCCTGCACTTGGCCCATATCCCTCATCATGTACTTATCTAAGTGTCTTTTAGATGTTGATTGTACCAACATCCACCACTTCCTCTGGAAATCTATTCCATACACACACTGTAAAAGAATTCCCCAAGTCTTATTTAAATCCTTCTCCTCTCACCTAAAAAATATGCCCTCCTAATCTTGAAATCCCTGACCCTAGGGAAAAGACACTTGCCATTCGCCTTATTTATACCCCTCATGATTTTATAAAGCTTTATAAGGTCACCCCTCAACCTCCTATGCTCCAGTGAAAAAAGAAGTAACACTGACTATTGAAAACATAATAAAACTGGTAGGAGGAGGAGGCGACTCGCACACTGCCTGGTCAAACGGCACTGCTGAGATTTAGTCCCAATGTGAGGTAGCATTTTCAGAGCCTCAGGAAGGGACAGCTTGTGGAGAAGCTTAAGCGGTGTTATCATTCTGACGTCAGCTTCCTGAGGTTGGAGCTACATGGTCAGAATCCATCCCCTCCCAATCCCCCTGCCCTCAGCTGTGCCTGCCCTCTGCGCACACTCTCGCACTTCAAAGCATGTGGCAGAGTGACTCAAATTGTTTCTTGACGTTGGACAGATCTTCAGCAGTGAGCTGCCTGCTAGGAATTTAGTGCGCTCCAGAACACGCCTGGAGCTGGAACACATACAGGCATCTTGCGGTCGGCTGGTCGCTCCAGCAATTTTCCCTTCCAACTGCAGTCAAACCAGGTAGAAACAAAACTATTTAGGAACTGAATGCAGACAGTTGGAACAACTTCAGGTAAGCAGATTTCAGTGATCTGTACAGATAGAGATTTTCTTTCGTGTTGTTGGATCCTCTCTTTACGTTGAAAATAAAGATTGCTTGAATTTAGCCTTTAAGTCATGTCCACTTGGAGTCTCCCTTCGTGCTGTTTTAGATGTAGACAGTTATAAAATGTTTCTTGATCGCAGTTCCATCAGTATTTTAGTTCAAGGGTTACAATTGAGTGGAGGCGAAGTTCTCATTTTTGAATGCTGCTCTTTATCAAATGGGAAAGAGGCTGCAAATTATTAATATCCCTCCCGTTCCCGGATTACTTTGGTATTAATGATCCACAATCGTATGACACCAATTCATGTTTATCTGGAATCTCTCAGTTCAAAAACGGTTTGTGCTGGAATGTGAGTTTGTAACGGGGTCAGTGGAGCGCTTAAGATCAGAGTGAACCACAGGACAAATACCGATCGCCTTAAGTAATGAGATTTTAAGAACTGAAAATAAGAGGACAAAATGTAGAAGGAAGTATGGAGATTTAAATTCATTTCGGATTCAGTAAGAAAAATAAGTTGAGGGAAAGCTTGGGTCGAGAAAGGAAAAACTAACAATCTAGCCACTATTTAGGTACTTCTAAGTACCAGCAATCATTTTTCTGCAGCAATTTTATTCAATGACTGATGTGGAAATGCTGCAATTTGCTAAACTCCTGGGCACATTGAGGCCAGGAACTAGGTTTTTTGAAGCTAAGGGCAGAGGGGCACAAATCATCTAGTAATTCGCAATTACCAAATATGTTTCTCTCACTAAACACTTCTGGATTATTTACATGTTAAAAACAGAACACACTGTTAAAATTGCAGTTTTTTTTGCTCAAAGTTCTGGACCACTGGGTTTTTTGCCCTGTACTGCAACCATTTCTCAGCATGTAACAAGGATGAAAGCCTTCGACTACAGGATAATATAGATAGGTTGGTCAAATGGGCAGGGCAAATGGAATGTAATTCTGAAAAGTATGTGGTGATACATTTGGAGAGAACCAATAAGGCAAGGGAATATACACTGAAAAGAGGATCAGAGGGACCTTGGTATGTATTTCCACAAACCCTTGAAGATAGTAGGACAAAAGTAGGCATATAGGAAACTGTCTTTATTGTTGATGCATTGAATACACATGCAGGGAGGTTATGCTGTAGCTACAAAAATGTTAGTTAGGTCAGGGGGCATAGATTTAATGTAAGGGCAGGAAGTTTAGAGGGGATTTGAGGAAGTTTACTTCACCCGAAGGATGAGGGATAGTTAGAACTTACTGCTTGAAAATGTAGTAGAGGTGGAAAACCTCATAACATGTATGTATTTAGATAAACTTTTAAAATGCCATAGCATGGACCAATTGCTAGCAAATTAGGTTAAACTAGATGGGTGTTTAATGACTGGGGTGGACACGATTGACTGAAAGGTATATTTCCATATAGTGAAACTCTGTGACTCTATGACTATGACAGAGGTTCAACACAACTGTTAGGTTTATTGAGATTGGCAGCCAGAGTGGCATTTTGCTTTTAGTCTGGCTGAAGCCTTGCTGTGTGTGGACACAGACTGCTACAATATCTGAGGAATTGTGAAAAATACTGACCTTAGTACAAGGTCTGAATGAAACCCAATATAACAGCAATTCCAGCAGAATTGGGATCTAGCCAAATGCAGGCTTAACTGAAGTCAAATGCATTTATTTATCACCTTTCACATCCTGAAGTGATGCATAGCCAATTAAGCTCTTTTTAAGCATAGGTATTGTTGTTTTGTTTCATTTGTTTGTTCATGGGATGTTGCTAGCTAGCTCAACATTAATTGCTTATCCCTAATTGCCCTTGAGAAGGTGGTGGTGATCTGCCTTCTTGAATCATAACAGTTCAACTGATGTAGGTATATCCACAGTACTGTCAAGAAGGGAGTTCCCAGGGTTTGACCCAGTGTTAGTGGAGGAATAGCAATCACTTTCTAAAACAGAATCCTATGTAGCTTGGAGAGAAACTTGCATATGGGATGTTCCCATGCAACTGCTGTACCCGTTCTTCTAGCTGATAGAGGTCACTGAATTGGAAGTTCTGTTGAAGGAGGCAAGGCAAGTTGCTGCAGTGAATCTTTCATATGGTACACCCCAGATGTGTTGGTTGTGGACAGAGTGAATATTTAAAATTGTTAATGTGGAGCCAGTCAAGTGGGTTGCTTTGTCCTGGATGGTGTTGAACTTTTTGAGTGTTGTTGAGAGCTCACCTAGACAAGTGGTGACTATTCCATCACATTCTTGACTTGTGCCTTGTAGATGGCGGACAGACTTTGGGAGTCAGGGGATAAGTTGCTCATTGCAGAATTCCCCGCCCCTAATTTTCTCTTGTCGCCGCAGTATTTATATGGCTGGTGCAATTCAGTTTCTGTTCAATTATAACTGGGGTTTAAATGGCAGTTAAAAAAGATATTGGTTTAAAATATAAAAAATAAAACAGTTCAGAATTTAAGCATTAACAAATATCTCAACTAAAGATAAAATATTGATACATTCCTTCTATATTTCTGCTAAATTGGTAGCAAACTGGGCTTTCATCAGAAGATACAGATTCGCTTTCCAAGAATCAATCCTAAACTTGACTTTTAAAAGCTTGGAATCTTTGTTTTCAGAATATTGCCATTAATCAGTATTGACTACAGAGATGTAAAAGTGAGTAGGAAGCATGAAGTGTGCCTATATGCTTCCAGCAGTGCATACATGAAACATCTTATTCTCTTGATAATGTCTTGGTGACGTTGCATTAGTCAATGATTGTTAGGTGGGTGAAAATTAGTGTCCTTAGTTATGGCAATAAATATACTTGTTTTCCTCATGAAGAAGAAGTTGAATGGCTGCAGCAGGCTCTGATAGTCCAGGAGGCTAAATCAAGCGAATCATGAATATCAAAGAAAATCTCTTTGAATTATTTCATCTCCAGAATACAGATGTTCTTTCTACTGTAAAAATAGTTTCCAAAAATTGTAGTAATCAACATGAGGGTAGTGTTGCCATAATTTTAATGTGGTATTACAATATCACAAGGCCATTTTATTCATTTATTTAAATGTCAACTACTTTACATTAACCAGCACATCAACACTAATCATTCCTCAGCACCTGACTACACAACCTCCTTCCTCAGTACCTGCCTATGTAATCAACCCCTTGGCCGAACACTTCAACTTCCCTTTCCACTCTGCCAAGCACATGCAAGTCCTGGGCCTCCTCCACCACCAAATCCTAGCCATCTGATGCCTGGAGGTAAAACACATTATCTTCCACCTTGGAACCCTCCAACCACAATTGAATGTCAATTTCACCAGTTTCCTCATCTCCCCTCCGCCCACCTCCCCCCAGGTCCAACCCTCCAACTCGGCACCACCCTCTTGAACTGTCCTACCTGTCCATCTTCCTTCCCACTTATCCACTCCACCTTCCACTCCTACCTATCACCATCAACCTCCACCTGCATCTAACTATCACCTTCCCAGGTACCTTCACCCCAGCCCCAACTCCCCTCCTATTTATCTCTCAGTTCCATTCCTGATGAAGGGCTTATGCCTAAAGCGTCGATTCTCCTGCTCGTCAGATGTGCCTGACCTGTGTCACACTTTCTGAACTAATCATTTAACCATTTGTTATTGTACATTATAACTCCCATGATGTTGACGGTGAGGAATTCAGTGATGGTAATGGCATTGAATGTCAAGGAAAGATTCTCTCTTGTTTGATATGGTCTGGCACAAATGTTATTTGCCACTTATCGGTCCAAGCCTGGATGTTCTCCAACTCTTGCTGTGTATGGACACAGACTGTTTCAGTATCTGAGGAGTTGTGAAAAATACTGACCTTGGTGAGACTATTTGCAAACAACACCACTTCTGACCCCAGATGGAGGGAAAGTTATCAAAGCAGCTAAAGATAGTTGTGTCCAAGTCACTGCCCTGAGGAACTATGGGCTGTCATGGCATGGTGGAACTAGCCTACTTCTGGGTCAGGAGACCTGGATTCAAGTCCTACCTGTTCCACAGGTGTGTAATTATATCGCTGGTCAAGTTGATTAAAAAATATGTACACTGAGGAACTCCTGAAGCTATTTCCCGTGACTGAGTTAATTGATGTCCAACATCCACAACTATTTCACAATGGAGCTAGCTATGACTCTAACCAGTGAACAATGTTCCCCAATTCCCACAAACTTCAGTTTTGGGGCTTCTTGATGCCAGAATCAGTAAAATGCTGCCTTACGCAGAGTTTTATTATGAGTGCCCTGACCTCTACTGGATAAAACCTTAATCCAGCTGCTTCTTTGGGCGATGGTGTGCTTGATTTCAGCAGTCTGAATGGGAGAGAGTACTTAGTATTTAATAGGAAAAACATCCAGTGGGAGATGTGCAATATAGAAACAGCAGCTCTTTTAAATGAACCTATAAACATGCTTTCCTGTCCCCATGTTGGCACAAAGTCAAGACCATGAAGCTAAGAAAAGACGATGGACTAAGTTCCTCTCCTTCCTGAATTCATAGCTATTCTTTTTTATTGAGTGAAAATTCCCAAAGCAGCATGACATGTACTAGTAATTTGACTTGAGCTTGTGAATATTCATATTTAAAGTAAGTTACTCATTTAGTTTTGTTGCTTGATCAGTTTTAATTACTGAAGAGGTCTCCCCTGCATTACTTAGTGTTGTAGATTATGGAACTTCATAATTGGTGGAAATCAATTTGACATTTACACATTCTATTTATAACATAATAAAACATCCCAAAACACTGCTCAGCAGCCTTATAAAGCAAAATCTGATAATGGGCCACATAAGGAGATATTAGGGCTAATTGGTCAGCAGTCAGTTTTAAGGAACATCTTAAAGGAAGAAAGAAATGCTGGGAGGTTTCGGGAAGTAACTCCACTAGTTTAAGCCCTGACAGCTGATGCCAACATGAACCAGAGACAAAAGGTGAGCAGATGACTTACCACCTTTTGGAAGCCCCTATCTTCTCAAAACATTCAGGCAGATAATAGTTCACTCCTATGATTCCTATTAATGCCTCCCAGTCAATTTACCCTAATTTTGCTATTGTTGTCCAATTAGTCAAAATTCTCATTTGCAATAAGAGGCATTTAAGGGAAAAAGAAAATTAAAACTTATTTGTTATCCCAAGTACGTTCCAAGGACACAGAGCAAACATTTCTGTCTCGGCAGAATTTGTTGCATTCACTTTTAAAAATTCATTATACTGGTGAAATGCCATGCAGTTCCACTCTCATTTACATGGCTCCCAATTGTGGTCCATTAAGTATATTATGTATTTAACATCTTTATTATGAGGCCAGCTGCATAAACCACCCCCTTCTTTAAAAATAATCATTTAATCTTCTTTCCAATAAAACAGATATACGGCTTCAACTGATTACTGTGCCAGCAAACATTTCGGCCTCTGCCATTACACAGATGACAATGGTGCAGGATGACTTGTTATAAATTTCTAAAGGTAAAAGCTGCAGAGCCTTCAGTTCATAGGTGAACAGTGAGTCAAGGTAATCACCTGCTCCATGTACAGTATGAAATGACATCAGACAGCATGAAATGGTGTGACATGTTAGCACAGGTAAAGAGCTGGTGAGCCATAGAGTAGAGATAAATACATCATATTCATGTTGTCACCTCACTATTTTCAATTACTTGGATGAAAGGACTAAATGTGGGTACATTTTATGATGACACGAAGACATGTGGAAAATACTTTGTCAAAAAGACATAACCTCTCCAAATCCCTCTATCATTTCTTTAAATTAATGGGCAAAATTTGGCAGATGGAGTATAATGTGGGGACATGTGAAAGGCTAAGGAACTAAGTCTAATTATCTTCAGCTGCTCCATCGGTGACCTTCCCTCCATCAGAAGGACAGAAGTGGAGATGTTCGCCGTTGATTGCTCAATGTTTGGCATCATTTGCCACTCCTCAGATACTGAAGCAGTCCATATTCAAATATATTGAGACCTGGAATTGTTTGAACGCAGACTGAAAGCCAGCAAGCAACATTCACGCTACACAAATGTCAGGCAATGACCATCTCCATTAAAGGAGAATCTAACCAGTGCCTCTTAGCATTCAATGGTATTACCATTACTGAGTCCCTGATTATCAACATCCTGGGGGTTACCATTGACCAGAAACTGAACTATGGCTACAAGAGCAGGTCACGGGATAGAAATCAGACAGTGAGCAAATCTCTTCCTGACTCCACAAAACCCATCCACCACTGGCAATGTGATGGAATAATCCCCACTTGCTTGGATGGGTGCAGGTCCAACAGCACTCAAAAAGCATTCAAGACAAGGCAGCTGGCTAAATTGGCGCCACATCCACAAACATTCACTCCCATTCTTTCCACTACTGACAGTCAGTGGCAGAAATGTGTACAACCTGCAAGATGCACTGCAGAAACTCATTAAGGATTGTTAGAATGGACAGAACAGATGGAATGTTAGTGTTTATTGCTGGGGAATCAAATATAAAACATTTTTTATTCAAAGGTGACGAACATTAGGAGGCACATTGTGATTATCCCCAGTTTAATCTGAGTTGAGTGTGGGAATTGGTGATGAATTATAGCAGAATTACATAAATCACATCCTTAATTGGATTAATTGAGCTTTAAGTCCAAAATATGGTCAAGGTGAACTTGATGTAGAGACAGGTTTATAAAGAAGGCCCCTGTCCTCTTAGGTATCTGTAGGTAGTCCATTCGTGTGGCCAGCACTTTTAGAAACTTTGACTCTTGTTTCTGCTAAGCTGTAAATATATTGCCCTCCTTGCTTCTCACTTTATTCTACCTGTGTTTGTAGTAATTGGAACAATGTCAGCCAATCAGAGAATATGAATTTCCTGATTGGGGTGTTTAACCTGGTGCAATCAGGGAGTCCTGCCTAACAGATATAAATAGGAGTGAAAGAAGTTCTGTTCACTCCAGGAGCCAGCTCTGAGCTAGCTGGATCAGTGCTGTGGACTATGCATGTGTAACTAAAGGGTGACAGGTCTGGCCTTTGTGGAGTTATTTAAGTATTTAAGCAAAAGGAATTGGAATCAACCTGTGATATGAGGGACTGATATGTAAGATTCTATAATCCACACTTTTAGCAGAAGTATTGATTAACTTATTTTAAATTAATTATCAAGATAGTAAAATAAGAGATGGAATCATTTTGTACAAAGATGTAAATCCACTTGCTATTATTATTGTGCAGCAATTTTCTGCCCAGTCCTGTTTAACATGTTGCCTGAAACTTTAATTCATTCTTTACCAGAGCCACAGATTTGGATCGTTCTTTAACCAAATCAATCTTCACATCCTGTCCAAACTTAATTGGAAACTTTCATGTAATTAAATCATGGAATCATGCTATACCATAGAATGACACAAAAAAACCTGCAGATATTGGAATCTGAGGTATACAAGCAGGAGACTGGAAGAACACAGCAAGCCAGGCAGCATCAGGAGGTGGAATCATCAACGTTGATTCCTGCTACAGCTTGGCTTGCTGTGTTCTTCCAGCCTCCTGCTTGTACACCATAGAATGAGGCCATTCATTCTATTCAGTTTGTGGTGGACCTTTTGAAGAGCAATCAATTTAGCCTGACTTCCTCCTCTTTCCACGTATCATTGCAACTTTTACTCATATCGATATTTATCCCTCTTGCCTTTTGAAAGCTACCACTTAATCTGTATCCACCACCTGACAAGGCAGTGCTTTTTCTAACGATAAAGAACTTTTACCTACTTTTGCATTCGATTTCTTACGTCTGCGTACTCTGGTCCCTATTAGCCATTGGAAACAGTTTCTTTCTATTTTGTAATTATCTAAGCAATCAGATTACTGCTTCTAAATTTATCTTATCTTTTGCTGTCTTCAACCTTGTTGCTTTACTGCACAATATAACTTGATCCTTCATTTAATGGTTTTCAATTGTCAGAGGAAATGGTAGATGCAGGTACAATTAGAACATTTAAAAGACATTTGGACAGGTACGTGAATAGGAAAGGTTTAAAGGGAAATGGACTAAATGCAGGCAAATGAGACTAGTTTAGTTTGCGAAGCCTGGTCAGCATAGACGATTTGGACCAAAGGATATGTTTCAGTGCTGTGTGACTCTGTAACAAGGCGGGGTGTTACACATGAAAACAACTTAGTTAAAAAGCTTGCTCAAAATCATGAAGGGTCTGTTCCCAATAATGAAGGAATGGAGAACAATAGAGCAAAGTTTTAAAATAATTGGTACAAGAAGCAAAAGTGACAAAGGGAAAACATTTTTTCCACTCAGCAAGTAATTAGGATCTGGAATATGTTGCCTACTAGCATGATGTATGCAGATTCATGAAAAGTATTGTCAAGGGAATTAGACTGTTATCTGAAAAGAATGTGCATGGTTACGTGGGGGAAGGAGGAAAAAGGGCAGTAAATGAATTGCTCATTTAAACAGCTGGTACAGTAATGGCAGGCTGTATGGCTTCCTCCTGTGCTGTAACAATTCTGTGATTAAATACAATGGCCAGGTTTTATAATATTTATTTATTTAATGCCTTTAGAATATTTCAGAAATTTCAAAATTTCTTTGTAACTAATTAAGTTGTGACAGGCAAAGAGCAGCCATTTTGCAACAGCAATGAAATAAATGACCAAATCCTTCTGGATTGGCAACATGGTTAGTTTATTAGTTAGACCTTTTCCCTCACAGTTCAGCTTGGATATAATTTTTCACTAATGCATTCTGGTCAGATAGGAAGAAAAACAAGGCATTTGGGACTTAAGTGAATTACCAAACTGTAAGATTTAACTATTAAAGCAAAGAAAAGATGAAGCATGGAAAAAGTATGTGAATTAGAGTAAAATTATAAATCAAGGTCAGTTAGGATAGTGAACAATGAACAAGAAAAGGAAGGGAAAAAATAAGATATAAGGTTGAAATTTAGAAGTTATTAACCTAAGAAGAATTTACCACATGCAGGAATCTTTTTCAAATCAATCTGATCAGAGATGTTATGACATACCTCTGTAGCAGGCGGTACCTGAACCCAGCCCTCTATCTACCAGTAGGGACAGTACCACTGCACCCTCATGCAGGAATGAATCCCACAGTTCAAAAGTATGCACTTGTTGGATTTATTGGTGTTGCATTAACAATTACTTAAGTACTTGCTGTTAGATACCAGCCGCTACTTTTGGTGGCAAGTTTTAGAATGGTTAGTGAGGCTTTTGAGGCACTGTTGTATGTTTTAACCTCTGAGCAAGGAGATCTAGGTTCAAGTGCCAGCATCTCCAGAAGTATGTCATAACACGTCCAAACAGGTTGATCAAAAAAAAAAGCTGATAGCAGTTAGTGTGCAAATCCAGTATCATTCTTATCAAATCACACAGTATGGAAACAGACCCTTCAGTCCAACTCGTCTCTGCCGACTAGGTTTCCCAGACTTTACCAGTCTCATATGGCTACATTTGACCCATATCCATCTAAACCTTTCCTATTCATGTCCCTGTCCAAATGTCTTTTAAATGTTGTAATTGTATCCACCTCTACCACTTCCTCTAGCAGTTCATTCCATACACTCACCACCCTCTGTTGAAAATGTTGCCCCTCAGATACTTTTTAAATCTTTTCCTCTCATCTTAAACATATGCCCTCTACTACAAATCTAGTTTTTAAAATGAACAAGAAGATTAAGGATGAGATTATGCTTGTGCAAGGTAAATCAAACAGCTTGTTCTGGAGACTTGCAACTTGTAGCATATCTCTTTATCCATAAAACCCTCTGGCTGTCTTGCACATTAATAATAGTGTATGTCATAAATTACCCAATATTTTTATGGATTGCTATGGCCCATTCTGTCTTTCATATTGTTTTAGAGATGAATGTTGGCCAGGACATCAGAAGGGCTTGCTTTAATTGAGGCCATGAAATATTTTAGGCATTTTCTGAAAAGTTAGACTCTGTTTAATGTCTCATTTTAAAGGCATCTCTGATAAGGCAACACTCCCTCAGTTCAAGTGAAGCCTCCTGCTTTGGTTGTATCAGCATCACAGACTAGTTCTATGTTTTACCAACATTTCTGAGTGTGGTTAGCACTGGCTCAACCAGGCTGGTCTGGGCATGGCAGTTTGTTATGAGTCTTGAGTCTTTCTTTTTGTTCTTATTCATTAATGAGGTGTGTGTGTCACTGTCTGGGCCAACATTTATTGCCTGTCTCTAGTTGTCCCTTGATAAAGAGGTGGTGAGCTGCAGCCTTGTACTGCGGTAGTCCATTTCTGATACAGAAGCAAGTGTCTTCAAAGCCAAACATAGAATACCTATGCTTGAAGCTTCAAATTGGTTTGTGCAATCCCCAACCAGTTAAATGGAAGTTCATCCAAATTGTTGCATCCTTTCACAAAGGAGCGCTGATACATTTATTGGTTATCTAAAGCATCTTCGTTGTTCCCAGTGTTTATTGTGAATCAGCTTCTCAGGGATTTGTAACCTGGGAGAAGTTAAATGTTCAATATCTCTGCAGACTGTGGGTTTCAATATAATTCCCATCTCTTGATATCAATCCAAGGGAATTTCCAGATGATTTCTGATGAGCAGTTTATACACTAATAATTATTTTAAAATATTCTTTCTGTAACTTTTTCTTTTCCCCGAGTGTCTCATATTTTGGGCTGGCTCTCAACTCAAAAAAAAATGGGTAGGGTTGAAATATTCAAACTTTAAAGATCTAACTATCCCAGCAAGATCCAGGTTGAACAGAGGGAGGAAAAGGGACAGACAAACCAATTGATCCTGTGCCCCAATCTTTTTTGCCCGCCCCTGTCAAAATTCAGCATTTTGAGTGTCTCTCTCGCCCTCTCTATTAAAGTGTATTAGTTCTGATTTTGGTTTCTGACTTTATTTTGAATCTTTACCACTTTTTTAAAAAATTAGTTTCCTCTTCTGCTTTCTGCTATGGCACCTTTCCCAGTCACTCTATATGCTCCATCCTATTTTGTGATCAGCATCACCATTACTGTAATAAAAGTATTTCATTGAAAAAAGTGTTTAATATTAACCATAAAGTTAAACATTCATGACAAACTATCCATTCATTGCACACCCTTGAATAGCCCTGATTCATTTCAAAGAAAGGGAAATAATAACTGAGTGGGATCAAATCATTTGGAGAATTCTTTTATTCATCTGACCTACTTTGCTTCATAACCTGTACTGATGTTGGATTTGTATAAACTAGCCTTTCCTTTCAGAAATAGCTTTATGGTTGAATGATGTATGCTGTTGAAAAACTGGGCCATTTTCCAAGCTAAATGAAACCATCACCTTGGGTATGAACTATGGGGTATATTTTATGGTGATTTTGAATTGTCTCCTTTAGGAAGGCCAATAAATCAATCACTCTGGGAATGTGGGCCTTCTGCCAACAAACAGTTAGAGAATCTTTGGGAACTAAAATTCAAACTGTTGATTGTAGCGGGCCCATAGCCAGGCAATAATGGTTTCCAGGCCACCTTATACTTAGTTTTCAACACATATCTGTCATGTTTTAAACAATGCTGATCCACAAAAACACAGATTATGCTGAATAGGTTTGATACTTTAGGTAATCTAGCGTTTCAGTGTATAAATTAGATGTTGCGTTTCAAATATTATCACAGTGATGGCATTTCAAAGCACTTCATTGGTTGTGAAATGTATCCTTGCATTCCTTTCTCCTGCATGAACTCATCAAACATCAGCATAAGAGTGTCTGTTGAAGAAGGCATTTTACACAATGTTGACTCCCAACTGGTAGTTTATGGCAGTAAGAATGTTTGGAAACATTATTCATCATATCTAGCTTCCAATAAGGGAGAGCTGAGACCCCATATGTCTACTTCTCCCCAGGAGGATTTGTGATTCCATTATGTATATACTTAATACCCTTTAAGTACTTGGGTCTGAAGTTTCTTATTAATGTTAAAATCATGTTGTCTCCAGAGTTGCAGTGGCAGTGCCCCTACCTCTGGGCCATAAAGTCCATGATCAAGCTCCAACTGCTTTAATACTAAAAGGTTCAGAAAATGTCAATTGGAAAAGATAGACCCTGGAGTTAACCCTCTCTTCACTCTAAGGATTTGCTTTCAGCAATCATAAAGGTGGATTTATATATGCAAAGTTATGTTTGTGTTTCTCTGCTTTCTCTTGCCCTGCACTATTGCTGTAACAGTGTGTGTGGACAGATAGTAAGAAAGGGGAGAATATACTCCAGAATGTTTGCATAAACATGTAAATGTGATGTCAAAACCTTGAGTTTGAAGAAGGGTGTTCCAGGCAACACTGACCAACTTGGTACCGCTCCAAGGTTTGGGTGAAGCAGTACAGGTCTTATTTGTGAATGATGGCAAGTCAATACTTTTGCATCATTTTTGATAAAATTCTCCTCAGTAATTTGGCGGTATCTTCACAATTGATCGATAACAATGGAATCTTTTCAGGACTAAAACTGGCAGTGGTCTTGTTTACTGTTTGAATTCAACTGAATTTTTGACACTTGGCCTGCAGTAGAATGTTTAAATCAAATAAATAATGGGAATAATTGCAGTATTTTACTCATGGAAATAGAATTTACTTCAAGTTCAGCAGAAATGATTTACAAGGGTCCATTCAAAATTTTCAACCTTCATATTAATGGACAAGAGCACTGTGGGTGGAGGATTTCAGGAGCTTTGGCACTGAGGTCAAGCAAGTTCCTTGAAAGAGCAATAAAACATGAATTAATGTGTGTTATTTCCCTACAGTCTTTATTGTTGTGTCGATCCTTTGCTGGGAGAGTTAAGGAACAACCCCTTGCTTGTTTTCTTTATTATTGACAGCAATAGTATTTTGTGGAAATTGAATTCATTTTGAGTGTCCAGAATTTCATCTCCCACAGCTTTCAGGTGTCACTGACACCACTAGGATTCTGACTCATGAAATTGCGCTCATTAGTGTCACCAGAGTTGACAATGTAGAGACTGGATGTCTAAATTTTTCTT
Source organism: Hemiscyllium ocellatum (assembly GCF_020745735.1). NCBI lineage: Eukaryota > Metazoa > Chordata > Chondrichthyes > Orectolobiformes > Hemiscylliidae > Hemiscyllium > Hemiscyllium ocellatum. Next base: position 18,415,711 of record NC_083447.1, on the reverse strand, counting down.
TACCATTCTTTAGTCATGCATCTTTCCTACATCTATATAATCTCCTCCAGCTCTACAAATCTTCTAAATGTGTAAAATTCCTTCAGCTGTGATAATTCTTCAACTCCACCAGGTCTGTAATCCTCCCAATTCTCCATAACTTCCTCTCGCTCAACACCCTTCCTTATCCCTATACTTTCCTCCAGTCTGGAGACCTCCCTATCTCTGCCACTATCTCCAACATGAAGGCATATGATGGAGCAATCTTCTGATTTGGTTCAAGTCCTTCAAATTCGGACTGTCGGCCCAGTGAATAACCACTCATAACAGGTTAAGTAGTGAAGAAAAGCCAACTGAGCTGAAATCTTATAGAGGATTAAACATTTCTAGTTAACAATGTAAAACTAGTGCAATAAATATTTAATTCTTCATTTGTTTGTGTTTTCAGGCTTCGATGTGTAAGGAGGTGACAGATGCTATATAGTTCCTGCATCTTGCCTTTGCAACTGTGGAATCCGAGGTATAACCAAGATCAGTGACGTTGCTGTCAATGTGACAATTATCTTGAACTGTGTTGCCAACATTTGAATGAAACGGGAGCTGTTTGAGATGCTTTGCTGAAGAGAAATCAAGAACTGTTTTCTAGCATTTGGGCTATTCTATCAATTGAGGACTCGTTTAGCTTGAGAAACCCGGTGCAACATGCCTGCCAAAACCCCCATGTATCTAAAGACTTCGACTCCAAAGCGGGGTAAGAAGATGAGATTGCGCGATGTTCTGTCTAGTGACATGATCAGTCCACCCTTGGGCGATTTCCGTCACAGTGCCCACATTGGGAAGGATGGTGAAAGTGACATGTTTGGGGACATCTCCTTCTTACAGGGCAAGTATGATGTCCTTCCAAACCTCAACCAGAAGCCAACTTCTCAAAGTACAGGACAAGGACTGGATGAAGAATATAACTATGAGCAAGGTTTTAACAATGGAGCAGGTGACTATCCTACGCTGCTGAAGAATGCTGTCTCTCTTCCGGCATTCGGTGGCACTCACAAAAGCCAGGACCAGGAACAAGCTCCTCCAAAGCCTCCTAGGCTCCACCTGGAGGAAGGCACAGATCAACGGGCACTGTCAGTCAGCTGTACAACAGAATGTTTCCACAGTGCTGAAGAAGTGTTTGCCATCCCAACCAACAAAACAGGGTCTTCAGTTTCTTTATTGGCAGAGTCCAACACTTCCTCAGAATGTTCAGTCATTGGCAATGAGCAGCTGGATGGAAAGAGAGCCTTAATCTTCAACAGCGAGATGTCACTCAATAATGAGACCCTTTTCCCTTCTGACACATGCCTGAGTGGATCTGAATCTTCCCTTGGCTTGAATCTTGATTTAGGGCCATCTATACTGGATGATGTCCTCAGAATTATGGATGAATACAAGATCTAGTACTTTAAAGAAAGCTAATAAACTAATGGTGGAAGGCTGCTGAAAGAATGACAAAGAGATTAGGAAATGTCCAAACATGATTATATCATGTTGACTGCTGACAGTTCAGGGAAATGCTTACTCTTGGACTGAGAGAAAACATTAGAAACTGCTCCCCTTGTCTAATCACGGACATACCGCTTGCTAAACTGGAACTGCTAAAAGGAATGTCACGTTAACTTAATTTGACATGGAGTATAACTATTACTTTATCTTCTTTAACTTCAACAAACTTCCTTCAATCCTGGGTGATATCAGAATTATATACAACACTGCGAGGTAGAAATGTTAAACTATTGTTTGAAAACCCTGTTAAATTCTTGAACTTGTGACTGTAAAAATGTTTTCATTCTTTGTAGGATTATATAATAGTTTAGAATTCAGAAATATATACAATATGTAACAATTGAAACAACAATGAAATGATTAGTGAACTAGATGAATTAGTTGAGGTTTTACGACAATCTGATGGCTACATGGTCCCCATTATTAATGTCAGCCCTTTACCCCAGGGCTACAAAGCTATATAATGTAAGTAGAAATTTACTCCCTTCTATACAACCTCCTCCAGCCATTATAAACCTCCCACTCTCTGGAACCTCTTCTAGCCTCACTAAAACTCCCAAATCTCAGTAACACCCTTCAATCCCAGTAACGCTCCTAAATCTGTGAACTGTTCAGACTTCTATAACTTTTCCAAATCCCTGTAACCATCTCTAGTCCCAACAACCTTTTCAAAGCATCTCCAATCATGGCCTACCATGCATCTCCAATTTCTTTTCCTGCACCATTAGCTGTCTTTATTTCAGCTGCCTGAGGGGGACCCTAGCCTTTCTCTTTAACCTTTTCCATCTCTCTACCTTTTAGTTTAGAAATTTCCTGGCCACCCACTCAAAACTCAAACTGTCCGGTGCAAAACTGAACAGATTGTCCCTTGAGTCCAAACCATCTAATGTCCACATAAAACTGTTTGCTTAGGTATCAGATTGTCCATTAGTTGATTGTCAGGGAGGTGTTAGTTTCACTTTTTCCCTCATTTCATATGCCATATCTATCCTTGTAAACAGCCATCTCCCTGGCCTCTGTAGTTACTATTAAAGTACTTTCACAGTGAGTTAGATGAGGCCAATTAAGCAGGGAGCTTGGTTGCTGCAATGTTTCTGTCATCTTGTCTCCTGTGAGGGTCTCTGTGTAAAGGTAAATACAGTCTTACTGGCAATCAGGCCAGGCTGATCCAATCTGTATCGCAAAGTTTTTCACAGATTTGGGAATGTGGAGCACTGGAATGTCTCTGGTTATTAAATGGGAGAATGTTGTGTGCCTAATGCTGTTGATCTTTCCTTTTAAATAGATCCATTAATCAGTGTATGTCCTTGAGTAGGATCTATCACAAAACTGCCATCACTATGCAAGGAATGTATTGTACAAACATGCTTTTAGCTTTCTGTCGAATGGAATTTTATCTTTTTTGTTTGCATTTCTAATGTTAAAATATTCAATTGGTTATTCTTATTAAAGCAATTCTCATTTGTCTGACTGTCTCGGAATATGTTGTGATTTACTGAGCTATGAATTATCCATCTTTTCCTACCCGTTATCCCTTGTTATACTGGAAAAGTACCTGGGTTACCCAAGGGTCACAAGGTTAGATGGTATGATATTCCTGGTCTTGCATTACTGAAGAATGTTTACAGTGTATGCCGAGGTTAGGAAAAGATTCACTTTATTTAAGAAACATCTTATTGTGGCTCCAACTTTCTGCAAGGCTACAAGAGGGAGCTGGATCATATGACATTGTACCTGTGAAGAAATACCTTGCGATTCATTAGCAAATCAGGGCTGAACTTTCCCACAAATTGGAGAGTTTGGGAATCCTAGCAACTTTTCTCAACAGTTGTACACGGCTCACCTCATTAGGTGTGCACCTTGACTCTACTGTACTGTTCATGTTCAACCTTATGCTAAGCAGGGGCGGCCATACTTACCAGTGTCAGGACCTTGCACCACTGATGCCATAATTGCCAATTAGGTCAGCCTTCTGTTTGTGGTCCAGTGGAACGAAGAGTAGTGCTGCAGGAAGGTTAATGACACAACAGTAGGTGCCATCATCCTCTCCTTGCTGCCTCACCCTCACTCTAACTCTACCTTTGTGCACACTTTGCCAATCTCAGTATTGCATGCAGCATCTTCCCTCAATAGCTGTCAACCACTGCCTCCCTCCAAAACCACTAACTCTTCCTGCCCTTTGTCCCTCTTCACTGAACTGAGAGAACTGTTCCCCTTGAACTTGTAGACATGGCAGTTTGCTTGACACACATCCAGTGTGTTTGTCATGTAAGCTGCTGACACATGCTATAGGTATAACATTGACATAGCACAGTGCCACACATCAATTGTCAGCACCCTTGTCCGTGCATTGCAGGTATTTATTGTCAAACTGCCTGGTTTTCTGCCTGTGCTGAAAGACAAAGCAGGCAGAGATAACCATGAACATCTAAATAAATGCAAAGTGAATGTGTGCTAAAAAAGCAAGCGAAGAGTCCGAAGATTAATCCTGTGCCGATGCATGAGATGGATCTGTGTTCCTTAATGTAATGCAACCTGGCAGTAGCATTGTAATGTAAGGTGTTGGAAATTGTATTATTTGAAGGTGCCAGTGTTGGACTGGGGTGAACAAAGTTAAAAATCACACAACACCAGGTTATAGTTCAACAGGTTTATTTGGAAGCACTAGCTTTCATCAGGTGCTTGTGAAGCAGAATCATAAGACAAACTTTACAGCAACAGGATTGCAGTGTCATGGAATGTAATATTAAACAAATTTAGGTTAAGTCTTCCATCTTTTAGAATGATCATGTTCGTAATTGTATAAGTTAATCCGAGATGTGCCATGATGATGCAGTGAGGCTGGTGCTGCATTGATACTACCTTCTGTTGATTGAAGCATGCCCTTGGAGCATGCCTTGAGATGTTGGTCAACAGAGAAAGACCCAGAGAAGATTCCAGTGAGATTGCTCACTGGTGATATTCTCATTTAGAGAGCCCACTTGGGAATCCAAAGACCTGAATGGTCTATTGGGGTGGGAAATGGCCAAATAGTAACTGTAATTTGCACTGCATGCTGTTGTGTTGCAGAGCTAGTCAGAAGCAAATCCATCGTGATGACTTACACAAGTAATTGTTAGACACCCCACTTCAGCTGGATATCAGGCTAAACACTTAAAGCACACTCATTAACAAATCTAAGGGCAGAATTACAATGCTGAGTAAGTAGGCAACTATGCAAAATGTCCCAGTTGTCACACGTTAGACCTTTGCCTAACCAATAAACTGCAAATAAGTTATTAGACTTAATTGCAGAGTGAAGGATTTATTTAATAGGAGCTATAAATGTGGGCTGCCCTCTGTTGCATTGAAGACTTGATCATAAATTTGAACCCAACTGTAGTTCTGATTGCATGGAGGAACTAAATCTGTGGGTGTCATCATGTTCAGGAGCTGCTGGAAACGTTCTGCATTCCGGCCCTGACAATAAGCTTCATATTTTTTAAGATTGCTTAAAATCCTTAAGGTGTTTTGCCATCATTAATTGGTTCCTGCTTTCCACACAAATGACACCAATGGAATTGAGATTAACATTGCTGAGTGGATTAGTCTGAGAACGCAGCTGCTGAGAAACATGCATCAACAGCAAATGCTTGATTTGTGTTAGGTCTAGACTAGACTTGTTGCAAGTTGCAAATATCTGGGCCAAATGGCCTCCTTCTCTGCTATAAGTGTCTGTGAGGCTGTGAGTAGTGAACTAATGACTACTCAGGTTCCAGGCTGAAACCTCATCAGAAACCTTGACTGCTATACATGTTGGTTGCTGGGGCCTAACAGTGCTTATTTATCCCCCGCACCCATGTCATGTGTGTGCAGGTGTTTCCACAGTGAAAAACAACAAGTGTGTAAGTTTTTATTTATGTACCACCACGAGGAAGAAAGGAAACACCCGAGTGGCCAGTAACAAGCAGTGCCCTTCCCAAAGGGCAATGCTGTGTAATCAAACAGTGAAGTGGAGGGCAAGGGTTAAATAAAAGTGAAGATTAGTGTGGTGCTGGCAATGCACAGCAGGTCAGGCAGCATCCGAGGAGCAGGAAAATCGACATTTCGGGCAAAAGTCCTTCATCAGGAAAGGATTAAATAAAAACAGAGTTGGAGGGGGAAATAATACACTCCACTCCCTGCAATGCCCACCTTTCTCTGAAAATCTCGAGGGTGTTGCAGGACACAATGTGCTCCTTCTCCAGGGACACCCGGGCTCTGACAATATATTTTGTAACCAACCTATTCAGAAATATTATTACACACCTCTGGAGCAGTTGGAATTTGAACCCAGGGTTTTTATTCTGATCATCCTATTCAATAGCATCTACAAGCGTTAACCAGAATAACATTGTGACCTCTCACATCACCATCAAAATCCTGTAGCTTGAATGTAACAGAGCCGATCCTCTGGAATTGAGATCGCATTGTGCCACTGATGGCTCTCGAAAGGGATCATTTAGGCCTATGTTTTCTGGTGTCATCATGTCCAGAGCTAATCTCAATTAGGGGTTTAATTCCAACTTGAGATAATATTTTCCACCTGAAGATCATATGTTTAATGAAACCTGATGTCAAACTATGTCTCCCACAACCTGACAAAGGGTCTTATTACCACTGACAGTAAAACACTCCTTCAACACTTGTAAATAAAACAAGGTGGCTTCTTTAATCAGAGAGTAGTAGGGGCGTGGAATGTACTGTTTGCAACAGTAGTTAGACTCACCAACTTTAAGGACATTTAAATGGTCATTGGATAAACATATGGATGAAAATGGAATAGTGTAGGATAGATGGACATCTGATTGCTTCCACAGATCAGTGCAACATCGAGGGCCAAAAGGCCTGTACTGCGCTGTAACGCAGTTCAAACAGTTCAGTTCATTTTTGTAAAGATAGGAAAAATTACACTTGATTGGACACCACCTGAAGTTTTTTTCCAGTTTTTAACTCTTATTTAGAGCTTAGTACTTCCCTTTTAATGTAGGTCTGCCAAGTTTAAGCCAGCTAATTCCACAAATGCTTAATCTTAGGTTTGTGTGATTTAGACTACCATCCCACTGTAGAAAAGGCTGCTGAGAATGTAATCATTCTTCCAATAGATTGCTTATCTTTCAAAAAGACTTTGCTGTTCTGTAAACACTGAGATATTTTAAGAGTCTGGGATTTCTTTCTCCAAAAAATACACTACCCCACTTGAGAAAGTATATAAATATTAGGGTTTATTTCAGTTGTAACCAAAAAAAATTAAAACTCATTTTACAATTTTATTAACAGTCATTAACAATTGGTACATTTTAAATGGACAAGTTCACTATCAAAAGATGCAGACTCTATGGGCCAAATGGCCTAATTCTGCTCCTATATCTTATGGTGTAATGTAATATCGAATCTAATAGAATTCAACTTGATGTTATTTATAACTATTCAAGAATACGTTAGAAGATCTAGGATTACCTAAGAATAGCTAAAAAATAAAATATCTGACAATGTGTAAGCATAAGAAAATCCATCAACTTTTAAGGTTTTACCTTACCTCCTGGTGGAGAAAATATCATTTGTGAAGTGTTACCTGAAGATCCCTCATACCTTTGAAATTTCAGTGAAAGGCTTTTAATTTTCCTATTATTTTGACACCCTGCTGCCTTGCAAATGTGGGTGTTAACCCTCTGTATGCAATCCTCCCACTGTCATATGATGTTGTATCATCAAACATTGTTCCTTCATTACTCGGTGAAGGTCTCTGTACGAAGGCAGAGACGAGCTGTATTTCTTTCTCTCAGAGGATCATTAGTTTGTGGAAATCTCTTCTGCAGAAAACAATAGAGGCTGAGTCATGGCTGAGTTGGACAGATTTAAGGGAATCATTAGTAATGACAGACAGACAGAAAAGTGAAGTTAAGGCCACAGTCAGATCAGCCATAATCGATTTATTGAAGAGGAAGCTCAAGGAACTGGCTGGCCCACTCCTGCTCCTATTTTTGTGATGATCTCATGTTTGTTCATTTCTGGTCTCCCTGCTACAGGAAAGATGTTGTGAAACTTGAAAGAACTCAGAAAGGAGTTATTAGAATGCTACCAGGGTTGAGCCAGAGGGAGAGGCTGAGTAGGCTGGGACTTTTTTCCCTGGAGCATTGGAGGCTGAGGGGTGATCCTATAGAAGTTTATAAAGTCATAAGGGGCATATATAGAATGAATAGTCAGGATTTTTCCCCAGAGTCCAGAATGAGAGGGAATAGGTTTAACGTGAGAGAAGAAAGATGTAAAATGGACCTAAGGGGCAATATTTTCATGCATTATGTGGTGCATGTACGGAATGAGTTGCCAGAGGAAGTGGTGGAGGCTGATACAATTACAACATTTAAATGCATCTGGATGGGTATATGAATAGGAAGTGTTTATAGGGATATGGGCCAAATCCTGGCAAATAGGACTAGATTACGGTAGGATATCTGGTCAGCATGGATGGCTTAGATTGAAGGGTCTGTTTCTGTGCTGTACATCTCCAAGTCCATGGCTCTATGGTTCCCTCATACAGTAGCCTGTTCAGCTATGCATCTTCACCAGTGCATGTGAATAGGGGTATATGGACCTAAAGTGACAGATTGAGTGTCAAATCAAGGATGAACACCAACTAATATCACAATCTCATTCAGCATGTTTCTGGGTCTACAGGTTACTACTCTTCACATTGTACTCATCAACAGCAAACTCTCCAGAAGTGGCTTAATCATAATTTACCCCAGCTGACTTCTGTAAAGCCAGAGCCTAGTTATCCAATTCAATGTAGCAAATGTTTGAGGCCACTATCCTTCAGCAATGCTGCTTGTGGACCTAACACTGTCCAGACCACGTGTGAGAACTTCCCTGCTCTTCTTTGGAGAGATATTGTGGGATCATTTTCTACACAGCCTTTGTCTAGCATCTCCTTCAGACAACAACATCTCAAATTGTGTTTCATTTGTGTATCAATCTGGATTATAATCACAAATCTCTGCAGTGGTATCTTGACCAACTCAGAGATAAGAGCGTTACCCTTATGTTTTTGTTTGGTTCTCAGGATATGAGCATTGCTGGCCAAGGCCAGGATTTATTTTTCTATTTACTTTTCTCCAGCAACATACTTTATTCAGAAAATTTGTAACAGTACAATCAAATTCAACAATTCTCCATACCACACATTCCATTCTTCAGTGTCTCAATACAATTGCAATACTCTTAACATTTGCAATGCCCATTCCATGTCGCCATACAGCCTGAGGGGCAAACCCATTTCATTTAAAATTTATCAAAAGAAGGTAAGAACATAAGAAGTTTGGTTTGGGGAGGGGGTGGTGGGGTATTTGTATCTCTCAGAGTGAGGCCAATCAACCGAAAGACACCAATTGTGAGGTGAAAGGAGAACTCAGGTAATGGAGCCACAGAGAGACAGGAGTCGGGGAGGTGGAGATTCAGGGAGTGTCAGGTTGGAGGAGGTGACAGAGACACAGACCATAATAAATGCACATTGATTCTGTTCAGGCAGCCCTTGTATTGTTTGGGAAATCATAGCTTTTTGAAAAAGATTGTACTGGGCATGTTTTTTTTCTGTTCAATCAAGTAATTTTTCACTCCAGTGAAAGAGAGGAATTTTCTTTTGTTGTTCTTAGAGAGTTTGTAGCTCACCACTCCCACCCCTTCCCACAGAGCAGGCAACAGATTGCTAGTTATGCCTATTCCTTTCATAGTGATGTAAGCATGGAAACATACCCTTTGGACCAACTTGTCCATGTGGACCAGATATCCTACATTAATCTAGTGTCATTTGCCAACAATTGGCCTATATTCCTCTAAACACTTCCTGTTCATATACTCATCCAGATGCCTTTTAAATGTGGTAATTGTACCAGTGTCCACAACTTCCCCTGAACAGGCAAAAGTGAGGACTGCAGACGCTGGAGATTAGAGTCGAGAGTGCGGTGCTGGAAAAGCACAGCAGGTCAGGCAGCATCTGAGGAGCAGGAAAATCAATGAAGGGCTTTTTCCCGAAACGACGGTCCTTTTCCAGCACCACACTCTTGACTCCAATTTCCTCTGACAGCTCATTCTATACACGCACCACCCAATGCGAGAAAAAGTTACCCCCCCAGGTCCCTTTTAAATCTTTCCCCTCTCACCTTAAACCTATGCCTTCCAGTTTTGGAATCCCCAGCCCTGGGAGAAAGACCCTGACTATTCACCCCAGCCATGCCCCTCATGATTTTATAAACTTCAATTGGGTTACCCCTCAGTCTCTGATGCTCCAGGAAAAAATGCCAAAGCTTGTCCAACCTCTACCTGTAGCCCAAACTCTCCAATTCCAGCATCATCCTTGTAAATCTTTTCTGAGCCCTTTCAATAGACAATAAACAATAGGTGCATGAGTAGGTCATTCTGCCCTTCGTGCCTGCACCACCATTCAATATGATCATGGCTGATCATCCTTTATCAGTATCCTGTTCCTGCCTTATCTCCATAACCCTTGATTCCACTATCCTTGAGAGCTCTATCAAACTCTTTCTTAAATGAATCCAGATACTGGGCCTCCACTGCCCTCTGGGGAAGAGCATTCCACACAGCTATCACTCTCTGGGTGAAGAAGTTTCTCCTCATCTCTGTCCTAAATGGTCTACCCTGTATTTTTAAGCTGTGTCCTCTGGTTCGGCACTCACCCATCAGCGGAAACATGTTTCCTGCCTCCAGAGTGTCCACTCCTTTAATAATCTTATATGTCTCAATCAGATCCCCTCTCGGTCTTCTAAACTCAAGGGTATACAAGCATAATCGCTCTAGTCTTTCAGCATAAGGTAGTCCCGCCATTCCAGGAATTGACCTCGTGAAACTACGCTGCACTCCCTCAATAGCCAGAATGTCTTTCCTCAAATTTGGAGACCAGAACTGCACACAGTACTCCAGATATGGTCTCACCAGGGCCCTGTACAGCTGCAAAAGAACCTCTTTGCTTCTATACTCAATCCCTCTTGTTATGAAGGCCAGCATGCTATTAGCCTTCTTCACTACCTGCTGTACCTGCATGCTTACCTTCATTGACTGGTGTACAAGAACACCCAGATCTCTTTGTGCTGCCCCTTTACCTAAATTGATTCCATTGAGGTAGTAATCTGCTTTCCTGTTCTTGCCACCAAAGTGGATAACCATACATTTATCCACATTAAACTGCATCTGCCATGCATCTGACCACTCACCTAACCTGTCCAGGTCACCCTGCAATCTCCTAACATCCTCCTCACATTTCACCCTGCCACCCAGCTTAGTATCATCAGCAAATTTGCTAATGTTATTACTAATACATCTTCTAAATCATTAATATATATTGTAAAAAGCTGCGGTCCCAGCACTGATCTCTGTGGTACCCCACTGGTCACTGTCTGCCATTCCGAAATGGAGCTGTTTGTCACTACTCTTTGTTTCCTGTCAGCCAACCAACTTTCAATCCAAGTTAGTACTTTGCCCCCAATACCATGCGCCCTAATTTTGCTCACTAAACTCCTATGTGGGACTTTATCAAAAGTTTTCTGAAAGTCCAGGTACACGACATCTACGGGATCTCCCTTGTCCAACTTTAGAGTTACATCCTCAAAAAATTCCAGAAGATTAGTCAAGCATGATTTCCCCTTCATAAATCCATACTGACCTATCCTGTTACTACTATCCAGATGTGTCATAATTTCATCCTTTATAATAGACTCCAGCATCTTTCCCACCACTGAGGTCAAACTAACTGGTCTATAATTTCCTGATTTCTCTCTCCCACCTTTCTTAAAAAGTGGTACAGCATTAGCCACCCTCAAATCCACAGGAACTGATCCTGAATCTATCGAACTCTGGAAAATAATCACCAACGCATCCACGATTTCTTGAGCCACCTCCTTCAGTACCCTGAGATGTAGACCATCAGGCCCCGGGGACTTATCAACCTTCAGACCTAACAGTCTCTCCAACACCAATTCCTGGCAAATATAAATTCCCTTCAGTTCAGGTCCTTCAGCCACTGTTACCTCTGGGAGATTGCTTGTGTCTTCCCCAGTGAACACAGATCTGAAATACCAATTCAATTCTTCTGCCATTTCTTTGTTCCCCATAATATACTCCTCTGTTTCTGACTTCAAGGGCCCAATTTTAGTCTTAACCATTTTTTTGCCTTTCACATACCTAAAAAAGCTTTTACTATCCTCCTTTATATTTTTGGCCAGTTTACCTTCGTACCTCATTTTTTCTCTGCGTATTTCTAGATTAGATTACTTACAGTGTGGAAACAGGCCCTTCGGCCCAACAAGTCCACACCGACCCGCCGAAGCGCAACCCACCCACACCCCTACCTATACCCCTTACCTAACACTACGGGCAATTTAGCATGGCCAATTCACCTGACCCGCACATCTTTGGACTGTGGGAGGAAACCGGAGCACCCGGAGGAAACCCACGCAGACACGGGGAGAACGTGCAAACTCCAACACCCTTCTTAGTAATCCTCTGTTGTTCTTTAAAAGCTTCCCAGTCCTCCGTTTTCCCACTTATCTTTGCTTTGTTATACTTTTTCTCTTTTAACTTTATATGTTTCTTAACTTCCCTCATCAGCCATGGCCACCCATGCCTCCTCCTAGGATCTTTATTCCTTTTTGGAATGAACTGATCCTGCATCTTCTGCATTATACACAGAAATATCTGTCATTGTTCCTCCACTGTCATCCCTGCTAAGGTATTGCACCATTGAACTTTGGCCAGCTCCTCCCTCATAGCTCCATAGTTCCCTTTATTCAACTGAAATATTGTCACTTCCGATTATACCCTCTCCCTCTCAAATTGCAGATTGAAGCTTATTGTATTATGGTCACTACTTTCCAATGGTTCCTTCACTTCGAGGTCCCTGATCAATTCTGGTTCGTTGCACAATACCAGATCCAGAATTGCCTTCTCCCTGGTCGGCTCCAGCACCAGCTGCTCTAAGAATCCATCTTGGAGGCACTCCACAAAGTCTCTTTCTTGAGGTCCAATACCATCCTGATTCTCCCAGTCTATCTGCATGTTGAAATCCCCCATAACAACTGTAGTAACATTTTTGCGACAGGCCAATTTCAGCTCCTGATTCAACTTACACCCGACATCCAGACTACTGTTTGGGGGCCTGTAGATAACTCCCAAGATCTTTCAAGTTTAACAACATCTTTACTATAGCAGGGAGACCAGAATTGAACACAATATTCTAAAAGTGGCCTCACCAACGTCCTATACAGTCACACCATGGCATCTCAACTCCTATACTCAATGTACTGACCAATGAATGCAAGCATGCCAAAAGCCTTCTTTACCAGATGTCTACCTGCAACTCCATTTTCAAGGAACTATGCACCTGCACCTCTAGGTACCTTTGTTCAGACACACTCCCCAGGGCCCTACCATTAACTATATAAGCCCTGCCCTGATTTGCCTTACCAAAATGCAACACCTCACATTTAACTAAATTAAACACTATCTGCTGCCCCTCAGCCCATTGGCTCATCCGATCAAAGTCCCATTATACTCTGAGATAACCTTCTTCACTGTCCAGTAAACCACCAATTTTGATGTCATCTGCAAACTTACTAACCATACCCCCTGTACTCACATCCAAATCATTTATATAAATGAAAAACGCAATGGCCCCAGCACCAATCTTTGCAGAACACCATGGTCACAGGCCTCCAGTCTGAAAAACAACCCTCCACCACCACCCTCTGTCTCCTACCTTCAAGCCAATTTTGTAAACCCTGGATTCCATGTGATCTGACCTTGCTAACCAGTTTACCATGCGGAACCTTGTTGAATGCCTTGCTGAAGTCCATACAGCCGACATCCACCTCTCTGCCTTCATCAATCTTCTTTGTCACTTCTTCAAAAAGATTCAATCAAGTTAGTATTTAATGTTCACATTACATGATGTTTGTAGATTAGAGATTGAAGTACTCGCAATCAGTTCTGAGATATAGCTTGTTCAGGTGTAACGCACGTTTCGCCAACGTGAATTGGCTACAATGCGATTAACGAATTGTGGATGCCTTTTGCGTAACATGAACTTTCTACTGAATGGGTCTAGTAGTTTTCCATTAGCAATCTTCTACAGCGCGATTTTCTATAGCATAATTTTCTGTAGCATGGGGTTGCTGAAGAACACAACTGTCGCATTTTTGCAGAATGACCTGTAATTCCTATATCTCTCCCGTTCTCAAACATTTTGTTTTGAAAGGCAACGAATGGGATGAAACCAAATCTTTAAAAGGCAAAATCTCCCAATAAAATTGTCATCATGTTGTCAGTGGTAAGACTTTACTTCTCTGCTAGATTGGAAATGTTGCAGCAAACATTTAACAACTTTACATTGTTTATCTTCAGATCAATGACACATAAACTGTACTTTAATATTTGTTTTCTCCAATTCCTTTGGATGTTTTTGCTTTGATTCAAAAGCATTTCCAAATGATTATTATATAACTGTGGAAAAATAGAAGTGAAAAGGTTGATTTTCACAGGGGTACAAAGCTTCAAACTACTCGTACTAAGAAGAATTTAAATGAAACTGGTGTTTCTCAGTTTGAGAGATCCAGACCATACCCTCAAGGTTGAAGCTTACCTTTTGGGAATCAAACATTTTCATGCTTTTTCCAATTCTATATGTAGTTTGTAAATCATTTTGAAAGGTTTATTTTTCATTCAGTAATAAAGATTTATATATGAATCATAAAGTGCACATAGACTGTATGTTGTATCAGAGAAAATGTTACAACATTTCATTTTCATTAACACAGAAGCCATGGTAGTCCACTGGATATGGATTTATATAGACCTCCAGAATCCCATCCAAATGAATATTGCTCATTCCCTTCTGCAATGGTTCTTGTCTGACTATTCAGGGGAGTTCAACCATAACACCTGTACATCCCAACATTCACGCCTTCATGAACCCCTATTTGTCGGCTGCTCCCTAAGACAGCAGCTGTAAGGACAATTGTAATGCTGTGGCCACTATCTCAAACAAGGCCACCTTCCTCAGAGACTAAGAACACATATGGGCTAACTGGTGCTCAAGGGGTCAAACGATTTACTCCTTCTCCTAACTTGTATATTCATATGTTTGGTGAAAGGAAGGAGAACTTAAAATATTGTCTCCATGGAAAAGGTGCTGGAAAACTATTTGACTTGAAAGCCAACAAATCCCCTGGATCAAACAGCATGCATCATAGGGCTTTCAAAGAAGTGGCAGCAGAGATAATAGAGGCATTTGAACAAAATAGGCCACTCAGCCCTTCAAGCCTGCCCAGCATGCTGATCTGATTTTAACCTCAGCTCTACATTAGGTATATTCCCAAGAATCGTTTATCCCCTTGGTAAACAATAATCTACCTACCTCTACCGTAACAATATTTAAAGAATCTCCATCCACATGGTGGCTCAGCAGTTAACACTGCTGCCTCACAGAACCAGGGACCTGGATTCAATTCCGGCCATGGGTGACTATTTGTGTGGGATTGCATATTCTCCCCATGTCTGTGTGGGTTTCTGGTTTCTTCCCACAGTCCAAAGATGTGCACACTAGGTGGATTGGCCATGCTTAATCGTGTCTAAGGATGTGCAAGCTAGGTGGATTAGCCATGGGGTATGTAGAGATGGGGTGGGGGACAGGATCTGGATGGGATGGTCTACAGAGGGTCGGAGTAGGCTGAATGGCCTTCTTCTACATAATAGGGTATTTTATGATCCACCATCTTTTGAGGAAGTGAATTCTAAAGACTCTTAACCCTCTGAGAGAAAAAAATACTATTTCCTTATCTGTCTTAAATGGGCAACTCTATTTTTTAAAATATGACCTGAGTTCAAGGCATTGGTTATCTTCTTAAATATTTTAAACTCTGGAAAGGTCTGAATAGATTGGAAAGTAGTAAATGAAAGGAGAGACAAAATGGTGGAAACCATAGGCCATTTAGCCTAATGTCTTCTTGATTGAAATTATTAGGATTCATTGCTAAAGGTGTAATAGCCTGGCAATTAGAAAATCAGAAATTAGAATTGCACAATTGAGCAAAGACCACATCGTTTCATGAAAGATAAATTGTGTTTCACCAATTTTTTCGAGTTTTGTTGAAAATAACAAGCAAAGAGAATGAAAAGGAAGTGTATTTGGAATTTGAAAACGTATTTGAGAAAGTGCCACTAGATAAGTGTGCACTTCTAGTAGGAAGTAGCTAGGAAAACGTTGGTTTATATGCAAAAGATAGAGTGGAGGGTGGGGTTCAGGGTCGACTGGGGGGGGGGGGAGGGGCGGGGGTGGCAGTGGCAGTAAAAGGTAGGTAGACAAAGAATCCAAAGAGAGACAAGAACAGTTAGAAAGACAAGGGAGTTGATAACGATCTGGCTTGGAGGGTGAGTAGCTGTTAGTGGGAAATGTTAGTGGCTAACAATAGGTAGTGTGCAATGACTATATGATAACAAGGCCTGGTGTGTGAGGTAGGGGGCTGGGACATGAGGGAGTTCAAGCCCTAAAATTATTGAACTTGATATTGGGACTGGAGGGCTGCTGGGTCCCCTAGCTTGTGCTGAGCATCGTTGGAGCACTGCAGCAAGTCTGAGACAGAGATATTGGCCAGCAAACGTGTTAGTGTGTTAAAGTGACATGCAATTGGAAGCTCAGGGTCTTTTTTGTCAACAGAATGTAGATGTTCTGCAAAGGGGTCACCCAGTCTATGTTTCATTTCCCCAATGTAGAGGAGACCACATAGTGAGCAGTGAATGCAGTAGACTAGATTGTGTGCAGTGCAGGTAAAGAATTGCTACACCTAAAAGGTATGTTTAAGCCCTTGGATACTGAGGAGGGAGGAGGTAAATGAGCAGGACTGGAACAAGGAATGTTCCACATACCTCACAAAGAGACAGGCACAAGTGGGGCCCACGCGGGTTTCCATGGTCACCAGACAAAATGAGGTCAGTGACTGTCATTGATATAATGGCCTGATGTGCCATGGTGGGATCATGATCTAGGGGGAGACAGAAGGAGATATCTAAGAGCTGGTACTCAGCCTTTGCAATGTAGAGGTCAGTAAGCCAGACACCAAGAGCACCACCCTTATCGGCAGGCTTAATAACAAAGTCAAGGTTGCATTTAAGCATATGGAGTGCAGTCAGTTCGGAGGGAGATAGATTGGATTGGGTGAGGGGGGTGGCAGAGAAACTGAGGCAATCAATGTCACATCATCAGTTCTCAATGAACAGGTCAAGTGCAGGTAGAAGGCCAGAGGGAGGGGTTCAGCTGGAGGGAGAGTGTTAGAGCTGGGCGAAAGGGTCTGTGGAATGGGAAGAAGACTCTTGTCCAAAGAAATGGGCACAGAGGCGAAGATAATGAAGATTCTCAGGGGATTTGACAAGGTAAATGCAGAGAGAGGTTGTTGCCCTGAATGGGTGAGTCCAGGCCCAAAAGGTATTATCTCAGAATAAAGGGTTGCACATTTAAGTCAGATAAGCATGATGTTTTTCCTCTTTTTGGGTACTGAATTTGTAGAATTGTTCACCACAGAGGACTGTCAAGGCTGAGTTTTTAAGTAGGCAAAAACAATGCTGGAAACCAGATTCTAGATTAGTGGTGCTGGAAAAGCACAGCAGTTCAGACAGCATCCGAGGAGCAGTAAAATTGATGTTTCGGGCAAAAGCCCCTCATCTGATATACAGGCAGAGAGCCTGAAGGGTGCAGAGATAAATGAGAGGAAGGTGGGGGTGGGGAGAAAGTAGCATAGAATACAATAGGTGAGTGGGGGAGGGGATAAAGGTGATAGGTCAGGGGGGAGGGTGGAGTGGATAGGTGGAAAAGAAGATTGGCAGGTAGGACAAGTCACGGGGACAGTGCTGAGCTGGAAGTTTGGAGCTGGGGTGAGGTGGGGGAAGGGGAAATGAGGAAACTGTTGAAGTTCACATTGATGCCCTGGGGTTGAAGTGTTCCGAGGCGGTACATGAGGCGTTCTTCAAGTTTGTTTCAGGACATGGTTGAAGAGCTTCAGGGCAGAGGAAATGACCTGGGAGTTGCAGTGGGAGAGGGACTCCCTGAAATTCTTGTAGAGAGAGGAGGAAAACTTCTTCAAAGCAGGCATCCTTGCAAGAGGACTCGCAGTAAGGTTAAAATCAACGAGGTAAAAACAATGACTGCAGATGCTGGAAACCAGATTCTGGATTAGTGGTGCTGGAAAAGCACAGCAGTTCAGACAGCATCCGAGGAGCAGTAAAATTGATGTTTCGGGCAAAAGCCCTTCATCAGGAATACAGGCAGAGAGCCTGAAGGGTGGAGAGATAAATGAGAGGAGGGTGGGGGTGGGGAGAAAGTAGCATAGAGTACAATAGGTGAGTGGGGTTTTAGTATATTCAAGGTCAAAAAAGAGTTTGCAGATGATGCACAATATGGGAATATTTGAACCATCCAGTTTGGCAGGAAGAATACGGAAGCAGTATATTGTTTAATGCAAAGACATGGCAGAACTCAGTGGATCTGAGTGGCAGATACTTGAATCACAAAATGTTACCATACAGATACAAACAGGTAATTGGGAATGTAAGTAGAATGTTAGTGTTCAGTACAAAAGAGAATAGATTAAAATGTTAGGGACATTTTACTCCACTTGTACAGGGCTTTGATTAGATTACTTACAGTGTGGAAACAGGCCCTTCGGCCCAACACCAACCCCTTACCTAACAATATGGACAATTTAGCATGGCCAATTCACCTGACCTGCATATATTTGGATTGTGGAAGGAAACCGGAGCAAACCTGCGCAGACACAGGGAGAACGTGCAAACTCCACACAGTCAGTTGCCTGAGGCAGGAACTGAACCTGGGTCTCTGGCACTGTGAATGTGTTGCTGGTCAAAGCACAGCAGGCCAGGCAGCATCTCAGGAATAGAGAATTCGACGTTTCGAGCATAAACCCTTCATCAGGAATAAGAGAAAGTAGCCAAGCAGGCTAAGATAAAAGGTAGGGAGGAGGGACTAGGGGAGGGGCGATGGAGGTGGGATAGGTGGAAGGAGGTCAAGGTGAGGGTGATAGGCCGGAGTGGGGTGGGGGCGGAGAGGTCAGGAAGAGGATTGCAGGTTAGGAGGGCGGTGCTGAGTTGAGGGAACCGACTGAGACAAGGTGGGGGGAGGGGAAATGAGGAAACTGGAGAAATCTGAATTCATACCTTGTGGTTGGAGGGTTCCCAGGCGGAAGATGAGGCGCTCCTCCTCCAGCCGTCGTGTTGTTATGTTCTGCCGGTGGAGGAGTCCAAGGACCTGCATGTCCTCGGTGGAGTGGGAGGGAGAGTTAAAGTGTTGAGCCACGGGGTGGTTGGGTTGGTTGGTTCGGGCGGCCCGGAGGTGTTCTCTGAAGCGTTCCGCAAGTAAGCGGCCTGTCTCACCAATATAGAGGAGGCCACATCGGGTGCAGCGGATGCGATAGATGATGTGTGTGGAGGTACAGGTGAACTTACATAGAACATAGAACATAGAAGGATACAGCGCAGTACAGGCCCTTCGGCCCTCGATGTTGCGCCGACCGAATCCTACCTAACCTATACTAGCCCAATAACTTCCAAATGCCTATCCAATGCCCGCTTAAATGACCATAAAGAAGGAGAGTTCACCACAGATACGGGCAGGGCATTCCATGAACTCACAACCCGCTGTGTGAAGAATCTACCCCTAACATCTGTCCTATACCTACCACCCCTTAATTTAAAGCTATGTCCCCTAGTAACACCTGACTCCATTAGCGGTAAAAGGTTCTTAGTATCTACCCTATCTAAACCTCTAATCATCTTATACACTTCTATCAGATCTCCCCTAAACCTTCTCTTCTCCAATGAGAACAGCCCCAAGTGCCTCAGCCTTTCCTCATAAGATTTTCCTACCATTCCAGGCAACATCCTGGTAAACCTCCTCTGCACTCGTTCTAAAGCTTCCACATCCTTCCTATAGTATGGCGACCAAAACTGCACACAATACCCCAGATGAGGCCTCACCAGAGTCTCATACAACTGCAACATGACCTCAGGACTCCGGAACTCAATTCCTCTGCCAATAAAGCCCAGTACACCATATGCCTTCCTCACAGCACTATTTACCTGGGTGGCAACTTTCAGAGATCTGTGTACATGGACACCAAGATCCCTCTGCTCATCCACACTACCAAGTAGCCTACCATTAGCCCAGTGATCCATCATCTTGTTATTCCTACCAAAGTGAACGACTTCGCACTTAGCTACATTGAATTCCATTTGCCACATTTCCGCCCAGCTCTGCAACTTATCTATATCCCGCTGTAACCTACCACTTCCTTCCTCACTATCCACAACTCCACCGACTTTCGTGTCATCCGCAAACTTGCTTACCCAGCTTTCAAGTCCTTCCTCTAGATCATTTATAAAGATAACAAAAAGCAATGGTCCCAAAACAGATCCTTGTGGTACACCGCTAGTAACTGCGCTCCAAGATGAACATAATCCATCAACTACTACCCTCTGTCTCCTTCCAGCCAGCCAATTCCTAATCCAAACCTCTAATGTATCCTCAATGCCATACCTCCGAAGTTTTAGCATTAGCCTACCATGGGGAACCTTATCGAACGCCTTACTAAAATCCATATACACAACATCTACTGCTTTACCCTCATCCACTTCCTTAGTCACCTTCTCAAAGAACTCAATAAGGTTTGTGAGGCACGACCTGCCCTTCACAAAACCATGCTGGCTATCCCTGATCACGTTATTCCTACCCAGATGTTCATAAATCTTATCCCTTACCATTCTCTCTAAGACTTTGCCCACCACTGAAGTCAGACTCACTGGCCTATAGTTACTAGGGCTATCCCTACTCCCTTTCTTGAACAATGGGACCACATTCGCTATCCTCCAGTCCTCTGGTACTATTCCCGTTGACAATGACGACATAAAAATCCAGGCCAATGGCTCTGCTATCTCCTCCCTAGCTTCCCATAGGATCCTGGGGTAAATGCCATCAGGCCCAGGAGACTTATCTATATTCATCCTTTCCAATATTCCCAAAACCTCTTCCCTGCATATTTCCAGGGCATCCATTCTAATTATTTGTGATTCCATATTCACATCAGCAACAGTGTCCTGTTCCTGAGTGAATACTGATGAAAAGTACTGATTTAATGTCTCTCCAATCTCCTCCGCCTCCACACACAACTTCCCACTACTATCCTTGACTGGACCGATACCTACCCTAGTCATCCTTTTATTCTTGACATACCTATAGAAAGCCTTTGGGTTTTCCCTAATCCTACCAGCTAAAGACTTTTCATGTCCCCTTCTCGCTTCTCTTAGCTCCCTCTTTAGCTCCTTCCTGGCTACCTTATAACTCTCAATCGCCCCTACTGAACCTTCACGCCTCATCTTTACATATGCCGCCTTCTTCCCTTTCACAAGGGACTCCAATTCCTTACTAAACCACGGCTGCCTCACAAGGCCCTTTACACCATGCCTGACTGGTACATACCTATCGAGGACACGCAGTAACTGCTCCTTGAACAATCCCCACATCTCATTAGTGTTCTTCTCTTGAAGCCTGTTTTTCCAATCCACACATCCTAAGTCATGCCTCACTGCATCATAATTTCCCTGCCCCCAGCTATAGCTCTTGCCCTGCGGCGCACGATTATCCCTCTCCATCACTAAAGTAAAAGTCACCGAGTTGTGGTCACTGTCCCCGAAGTGCTCACCTACCTCCAAGTCTAACACCTGGCCTGGTTCATTACCTAGAACCAAATCCAATATAGCCTCCCCTCTTGTTGGCCTGTCGACATATTGTGTCAGGAAACCCTCCTGCACACATTGTACAAACACCGACCCATCTAATGAACTCGAGCTATAGCTCTCCCAGTCAATATCTGGGAAGTTAAAGTCCCCCATAACAACCACCCTGCTACCTTCACTCTTTTCCTGAATCATCCTCGCAATATTATCCTCTACTTCTCTAGGACTATTAGGAGGCCTGTAGAAAACACCTAACAGGGTGACCTCACCTTTCCTATTTCTAACCTCAGCCCAAACTACCTCAGATGGCAAGTCCTCTTCTATCGTCCATTCCACTGCTGTGATACTGTCTTTGACAAGTAATGCCACGCCTCCCCCTTTTTTACCCCCATGTCTGATCCTACTAAAACATTTGAACCCTGGAACGTGCAACAGCCATTCTTGTCCCTGTTCTACCCACGTCTCTGTAATGGCCACAACATCGAAGTCCCAGGTACCAACCCACGCTGCAAGTTCACCTCCCTTATTCCTTATACTTCTGGCATTGAAGTATACACACTTCAATCCACCTTTCTGGTTACAGGCACCCTCCTTAGAGATCGCTGCATTATTCCTAACCTCCCTACACTCAAGGTCCTGTACCCTAAAGCTACAGTCCTGGTTCCCATGCCCCCGCGGAGTTAGTTTAAACCCTCCCAAAGAGCACTAGCAAACCTCCCCCCAAGGATACTGGTGCCCCTCAGGTTCAGGTGTAGCCCATCCTTTTTATAGAGGTCCCACCTTCCCCAGAAAGGACCCCAGTTGTCCAGAAACCGGAATCCCTCCCTCCTGCACCATCCCTGTAGCCACGCATTTAACTGCTCTCTCTCCCTATTCCTCGACTCTCTATCACGTGGCACGGGTAACAAACCAGAGACTACAACTCTGTTTGTTCTAACTCTGAGCTTCCAACCTAGCTCCCTGAAAGCCTGTCTGACATCCTCACCCCTCTTCCTACCTATATCGTTGGTGCCAACGTGGACCACGATCTGGGGCTGCTCCCCCTCCCCCTTAAGGACCCGGAAAACACGATCAGCGACATCACGTACCCTTGCACCTGGGAGGCAACATACCAAACGTGAGTCCCTGTCGCCCCCACAAAACCGTCTGTCTGTACCCCTCACTATTGAGTCCCCAAGAACTATTGCTCTACCTTTCTCCACCCTACCCTTCTGAGCAACGGGGCCAGGCTCCGTGCCAGAGGCCTGAACCTCGTTGGTTGCCCCTGGTAAGTCATCCCCCCCACAAGTATCCAAAACGGTATACTTGTTCTTGAGGGGAATGACCGCAGGGGGTCCCTGCACTGGCTTCCTCCTCCCACTCCCCCTCACTGTCACCCATCTATCTTGAACTTGTGGCGGATATGGAAGGATCCCTTGGGGCCTTGGAGGGAAGTGAGTGTGGAGGTGTGGGCGCAAGTTTTACATTTCCTGCGGTTGCAGGGGAAGGTGCCGGGGGTGGAGGTTGGGTTGGTGGGGGGTGTGGATCTGACGAGGGAGTCACGAAGGGAGTGGTCCTTGCGGAACGCTGATAGGGGAGGAGAGGGAAATATATCCTTGGTGGTGGGGTCCGTTTGGAGGTGGCGGAAATGGCGGCGGATGATACGTTGTATGCGGAGGTTGGTGGGGTGGTAGGTGAGAACCAGTGGGGTTCTGTCTTGGTGGCGGTTGGAGGAGTGGGGCTCAAGGGCGGAGAAGCGGGAAGTGGAGGAGATGCGGTGGAGGGCATCGTCGATCACGTCTGGGGGGAATCTGCGGTCCTTGAAGAAGGAGGCCATCTGGGCTGTGCGGTGTTGGAATTGGTCCTCCTGGGAGCAGATGCGGCGGAGACGAAGGAATTGGGAATATGGGATGGCGTTTTTACAGGGGGCAGGGTGGGAGGAGGTGTAGTCCAGGTAGCTGTGGGAGTCAGTCAGTTTGTAATAGATGTCTGTGTTGAGTCGGTCGCCCGAGATAGAAATGGAAAGGTCTAGGAAGGGGAGGGAGGAGTCTGAGACAGTCCAGGTGAATTTCAGGTCGGGATGGAAGGTGTTAGTAAAGTTGATGAACTGTTCAACCTCCTCGTGGGAGCACGAGGCAGCGCCGATACAGTCATCGATGTAGCGGAGGAAAAGGTTGGGGGGTGGTGCCAGTGTAGTTGCGGAAGATGAACTGTTCCACATATCCTACGAAGAGGCAGGCATAGCTGGGGCCCATGCGGGTGCCCATGGCAACTCCTTTAGTTTGGAGGAAGTGGGAGGATTGAAAAGAGAAGTTATTCAGGGTGAGGACCAGTTCAGTCAGTCGAAGGAGGGTGTCAGTGGAAGGGTACTGGTTGGTGCGGCGGGAAGGGAAGAAGCGGAGGGCTTTGAGTCCTTCGTGATGGGGGATGGAGGTGTACAGGGACTGGATGTCCAGAGTGAAAATAAGGCGTTGGGGACCGGGGAAGCGAAAATCCTGGAGGAGGTGGAGGGCGTGGGTGGTGTCCCGAACGTAGGTGGGGAGTTCTTGGACTAAAGGGGACAGGACCGCGTCGAGGTATTGGGAGATGAGTTCGGTGGGGCAGGAGCAGGCTGAGACAGTTTCCTCATTTCCCCTCCCCCTTTCTCCAGTTTCCTCATTTCCCCTCCCCCCACCTTGTCTCAGTCGGTTCCCTCAACTCAGCACCGCCCTCCTAACCTGCAATCCTCTTCCTGACCTCTCCGCCCCCACCCCACTCCGGCCTATCACCCTCACCTTGACCTCCTTCCACCTATCCCACCTCCATCGCCCCTCCCCCTAGTCCCTCCTCCCTACCTTTTATCTTAGCCTGCTTGGCTACTTTCTCTTATTCCTGATGAAGGGCTTATGCTCAAAACGTCGAATTCTCTATTCCTGAGATGCTGCCTAGCCTGCTGTGCTTTGACCAGCAACACATTTGCAGCTGTGATCTCCAGCATCTGCAGACTTCATTTTTTACTCTGGCACTGTGAGGCAGCAGTGCTAACCACTGTGCCACCATGCCACCCAAAGACCACAGGTTTGGAAAGACCACAGGTTTTTGGTTGTAGAATCATAGAGCTCAGGAGGGGCTCTTCTGTCGTGATTGTAATGAGGTCAGTCAGCCTGACCTCTTAGAGTATGAGTCCCCTAATTAGGGCTGTTAATGTGGTCCAATCAGTGAGTCCTGGCTGACATAAAAAGATTGAGTGTCAGGGTTACTGACTCTTTGGTGTTTGATTCCGTATGAGGGAATACTATAGTCGAAGACTCTCCATATGCAAATAAAGGGTGACTTGGTGATGGGATACCAGCCTCTGAAAAGTTACTTCACCTTCAGCCCATCTAGTCTATACCATTGAAAATATACCTACACTCGGACTACTGCCCCACACCAGGCCCATGACCTTACCCGTTATGACACCTCAAGTGCTCATCAACGTATGCTTTGAAAGTTGTTTGGTTTCTTGCCTCAGCCCCCTCCCCAGGGAGTCATTCCAGACTTCTACCATCCTCTGGGTGAAACATTTTTCCTCAAACTCCCCCTTAACCCTTCTGTCTTTCATTTTAAAATTACGTCCCCTTGGTTTTGATACTTCAAGCAAGGGGAACAGCTGCTTTCGATCCACCCTGTCCATGCCCTCACATTCTTACACATGATTATCAGGTCCCCCCACAACCTTCTCTGCTTCAAAGAAAACACCTGATCTAATCCAGACTCTCTTCAGCGCTGAAATGCTGTATCCCAGGCAACATCCTGGTGAATTTCCTTTGCATTTCCTCCAATACAATCACATCCTTCCTACATTGTGGTGACCAGATCTGCACATGGTACTGCAGCTGTAGCCTGTACAAAGTTCTTTCTGTACAGCTCCAACATGACTTCCCTGCTTTTATAATCTGTGCCATGACTGATAAAGGCAAGTGTCCTGTATGCTTTCATAATTAACCCTAATAAACCATACCACCACAGGAATCTGTGGACAAGCACCCCAGGATCTCCCTGTTCCTCTAACCTTTCTGATGTTTTGTCATTCATTGAATACTCCTTTGTTCCTGTTCCAAAATGCATCACCACGGGGTTAAATTGCATCTGCCACTGATCTGCCCATCTGACCAAGCCAGTTATATCCTCCTGTAACCTAACACCTTCCTTGTCATTGTCCACCACCAACCAATGTTTGCATCATCCATAAGTTTATTTATCATCCCTCTCACATTCTCATCTATATCATTTTTGAATATCACAAGCAGTAAAGGACACAGCACTGATCCCTGTGGTACACCACTGCACACTGGGCTCCAATCATACAAATAGCTTTCTACCACCACCTTCTGTTTCCTATCACTAAGCCAATTTTGGATCCCTCCTGCCGAGTTATCTTGGATCCCCTGAGCTTTCACCTTCTTTAGCAGTTTCCCATGAATCCATACAAATGACATCAGTTGCCCCACCCTCATCCAAACACTTGGCCACCTCGTTGAAAAATTCCACCAGATTTGTTTCACATGACCTCCTTCTGACAAAGCCATGCTGACTAACTGATCAAACCTTGCCTTGCTGAATGGAGATCAATTTTCTCCTTCATTACTTTCTCTAGTAGTTTCCCTACCACTGAGGTTGGACTCACTGGTCTAGGGTTTCCTGATCTATCAGAACAATCCTTCTTTTAAAGTGGATCTACATTAGCTGTCCTCCAGTCCTTTGGAGGAACTAAGCCATTCAGCCCATTGAGCTTGCGCCGCCACTCAATCATGACTGATAATTTTTCAAACCCATTCTCCCGCTTTCTCCCTGTAACACTTTGATGCCTTTGGTGCTCAAGAACCTATCTCTCTATCCCATTGTAGAGGTCCCATCATCCCCAGAAATGGTCCCAGTGATCCAAGAATCTAAAATCCGCCCTCCTCACGCCATGCACTCTCCTGTTTCTCTGCTCGCTAGCCTATGACATGAAGAGTAATAGGAGAAAGTGAGGACTGCAGATGCTGGAGATCAGAGTCAAAAAGTGTGGTGCTGGAAAAGCACAGCCGGTCAGGCAGCATCGAAGGAGCAGGAGAGTCAATGCTTTGCTGCCTGACCACTGTGCTTTTCCAGCATCACACTTTTTGACAAGGGGAGTAATACTGAGGTTATAACCTTAGAGGTCCAGCTTCTTAATCTACTGCCTAGCTCCCTGAAGTTTTGAGGCAAGACCTCTTCCATGGTTCTACCTATATCGTTGGTACCAATGTGCATCACGGCCCCTTCAGGATGTCCTGTAGCCACTCAGTGACATCCCTGAACCTGACATATGCGAAGCAACACACCAACCTGGAGTCACGTCTACAGCCTCAGAAACACCTGTCTGAAATACGTCACTAGTGAATCCCCTATCATTATCGCCCCTGCTTTCTTCTTCATCCTTCTCCTGTATAATCAGGCTGCTTGTGATGCCAGAAGCCTGGATCTGACTGCACTCCCTTGTGGTGCCAGCAACTTTCTCAGCTTCCTGAATGGAAAACTGATTTGTGAGCAGGACCCCAGGGATCTCCAGCACTACCTGCCTATTTCTCTTTGAATACTAGTTGGTCATCCATTTCCTCCTTTCCTTCATTCCTTTATTTAGCTCCCTACTTGTAAAAAAGATATAATTATATTAGAAGCAGTTCAGAGAATGATCACTCAGCTCATTCCTGGGAAAAAGGGATATTCTTATGAAGAAAGATTGAGTAACCATTGCAGTTTAAAAAAAATCAGAAGTGACTTTATTAAAGCATCCAAGATCCTATGGGTGATTTAACAAGGTGTGTACAGAGAGGGTGTTTTCTCTTGTGGGGGAGATGAGGTGGGGAGGCTATATAGTTTAAGATTCAGACAGAAATGAGGAGACTCTTTTCTCTGGGAGGCTTTTATGCCTGTAGAATTCTCTTTCTCAGAAAGCAATGGGGGCCGTACCATTGAATTTGTTCAATGAGTGAGACACATTTTTAAGTGAGTAGGGAATCAAAGGCTATGGAAGGCAGACACAAAACTGAAGTTGAGATCATCAGATCAGCCATCACCTTATCAAAATGTGGAACCGAGTCGGAGGACTGTGTTAAGGTGCTCTGGGATGCAAGTGACCTATTCAGCTTCAGACATTTTATTGGAATTAGTTTTAATGAAAGGGGCTGCTGGTTCAACTATCTTAAGAACAGTGCATCTAAAAATGGCCAAAGCTCCAGGGTAAACCTCTTTCCAAACAAAGTGAGAGCTTTTGTGCTAAACAGGGACTTCCTTCCCCTAACCACCGACAAGATATTGTCCTCACTCCTAACTTCTGTAATAAGCTGATATTATTGCAACATTGAGATTTTTCTGTTCCTGTTGTGTAAGAGGGTATCACTGAGGTCTGCTGCCATCTGTCTGACTCCCTGCTTTAATCCTGACCTCTTTTGAGTAGTGATTTTATGTTTTTCTCCCCATCCTATTGCCTTTATTATTAGATGAATCCCGTCGGAAGTTGCCTTTCCTTGGCATTGGGACACTCCCCATGGGGAAATCCATTGATAAGAATCATAATGAGGTCATTATATCTTGTAGATGATGAGCTTTTAAAGTGATATGAATAATACGCTCTAAGTCAGTTGTAAGACTGTTATTTTACTGGATTGGATTGAGGGGATTTTACTCCAGGGGTCTGGAGTTCAGGAATGAAGACTTCTGTTATGTTTGAGTGGGGCTTAGATGGCACTACACTTTAATAATACCACACCTTGATATTCTGTACTAAGTTTTGTCTTCTTTTTTAAGGAAGTGTAATGTAAAGTTTATGATTTATCTACATTTCAACATTGTTCATTCTGGAGGTTTGAGCTAGTGGCATGTGGGTTTTGGGCTATGTGTCTGAAGGAGATTAAATGCTTACAAACATTTTTGTATTCATCATGGGATTTGTTTTAAAAGCTGTATAACAGAGAACATTTCTGGTGTGTATAGAGTTTTGTTTTCACTAGAAGAGTTTTTACAAGTGAACAAGGCAAATCAGGGCGGGACTTATACACTTAGTAACAACGTCCTGGGGTGTGTTGCTAAACAAAGAGTGCAGGTTCATAGTTACTTGAAAGTGGAGTCACAGGTAGACAGGATAGTGTTTGGTATGCTTTCCTTTATTGGTCAATACCAAAAAAAATGTCGTGCTGGAAAAGCACAGCCAGTCAGGCAGCATCCGAGGAGCAGGAGAGCATAAGCCCTTCATCAGGAATGGGAGTGGGCAATGGAGTGTATGTGCCAAGGGGGTTGAGAGATAAATGGGACGGGGTTGGGGCTGGGGGGGAAGGTAGCTACGAATGCGATTGGTATATGAAGGTGGGATGTAATGGTGATAAGTCAGAGCGGATATGAGGGAAGGAAGATGGACAGGTAGGACAGGTCAAGAAGGCGGCGCATTGATTGTAGGAGTTGAGAGGTCATATTGTGGCTGTACAGGACATTGGTTAGGCCAGTTTTGGACTCTGGCATGCAATTCTGGTCTCCCTGCTACAGGAAGGATGTTGTGAAACTCGAAGGAGTTCAGAAAATAGTTGTCAGGCAGGGTGGGTGGGGATAGAGAGGTGGCTACAGGGCAGAGGACCAGCCTGATCTCCCTATCCTTGGCACTGTTCAATAAATCTTCAGCAAAGCTGAAGGAATGTTTTTCTTTTAATCAGTCCTTCCAGACTCAGTATCAAGTTCAACAAGAACAGAGGGATGGAAACTGCATAAGAATAATAAGTAGCGGGTCTAAGTAAGGATTAAGAGTCAGTGCAGACTTGATGGGCCAAAGGGCCTGTTCCTGTGCTGGATTGTATTATAATTAAGATTGTGAGGCAATGTTCCTATTTGTCTTGAACAACAGAATGCTTCAACAATCTGCATGCATTTTTGCAGTTTAGTCTTTACAGGTTTTCTGATCCTTAATTCCTTTGCGTGTACACGACATCTATTAACATTTACTGTTCACTACTGCAGCTGTCAACCAGGCAAGGATGTAATTTTTTTTAGAAGTTCTTTCACAAGGTGCAGACGTCACTGGATATAGTTTTAGGGGATATGGAAACAAGGCAGAGAAATAGGGTCAAAGATACAGATTGGAAATGATCTAATTAACAGTTGAAGGCACTTGAATGGCCTCCTCCTGTCCTTTCAGTTCTGATATGCCCTCGCATCTAATGATTTTTGGAAATTTTCTGGATACCTCAAAGGATTTCCTGAGGAATTCATGTTTCCTTTTCAAATAAAATTAGACTCTGGCTCCCTTTGTTTGCCTTGAAAACAGGAAGCAAAATAAAAACTTGGTCAGTGCTACAAT
Source organism: Hemiscyllium ocellatum (assembly GCF_020745735.1). NCBI lineage: Eukaryota > Metazoa > Chordata > Chondrichthyes > Orectolobiformes > Hemiscylliidae > Hemiscyllium > Hemiscyllium ocellatum. Next base: position 18,386,055 of record NC_083447.1, on the reverse strand, counting down.
GTATTTTAATTACTTAGTAATATTTAACTCCTCATGATTAATGTAGCTTTCATCTCAAAACTGATAGGATTCCAAAGCTTTATTTAAAATATGCTTCAAGATTTGAGATAATCACAAACAATATCCAATCGGCCTGATTCAAAACAACGGATGAGAGTTCAGCTTAACTTTTGTAACTTGCTAGATTTACTGTCTGTCACTGTGTGGTACAATAAGTGAAAATTAATTTCTACCTGTATCCTTGCTTGCCTGTGCAGGGGGAGAAAGAAAGGGTATGCATTTGTACAACACCTTTCATGTCTACTAGATTTCACAAAGTACTTTACAGCCAATGACATACCTTTTTGTAAGTGTCATCAGTGTCACAATGTTCGTACCTCAGCAGATTGTGCACAGAAAGTTCCCACAATCAGCAATGTCATAGAGTCATAGAAATATACAGCATGGAAACAGACCCTTCAGTCCAACTTGTCCATGCAGACCAGATATTCTAACCTAATTTAGTCCCTTTTTCCAGCACTTGGCCCATATTCCTCTAAACCCTTCCTATTCATATACCCATCCAGGTGCTTTTTAAACGCTGTAAATTTGCATCCACTACTTCCTCTGGTAGCTCATTCCATACATGCACTACCCAATGCGTGAAAACATTGCCCCTTAAGTCCCTTTTATATAAACTGGAGGAATAAAAATTGGTCAGGGCTACACTACTTTTCTTCAAAATAGTGGCACAGCATCTTTTACAACCATTTGGAACTTCGATATAATATTCCAGCTCTGACATTATAGCGCTCCCTCAGTACCACACTGGAATGTCAGCCTGGATCTCGGTACTCAAAAGCCCTGGAGTCCCACTTGAAGCCGAAACCTTATGATTCAGAGCCCAGAGTGTTAACATCAACTGAACCTTGAAGCAGTGAAGAAAGACTTATATTGATATTGTATTGTTTTGTGACTGATGATAAAGAGAAAGATTAAAGTTGTGAAGGAAGTCTGGGTTAGGTACTTGACTATAGTAGAAACAACACAGATTATCGGGAGACATAGGGGAGATGTAATATCACTAGACAGATGACCAAGTCAGTTAGAACATGCCCTCAAATCTTAATAGCTGGTGGATTTCGACTTCAATCAATAAATCTGGAATTGAAAGTTACTGTCATTAAAGATGATCAATTGTTGTAAAAATCCATCTGATTGATTCACTGATGTCTTTTGACTGGGAATTTGCCCTACACATGAATCCAGACCCACAGCAATGCAACTGAGTCTTAACTGCCCTCTGAAATGGCCTCATAATCTGCTCAAGCATAATGTGAATCAAACAGCTTTTCAATCTTTGGAAGGCTAACTCGCCCTAGGCTTTGCTGGGATACTCCCTAGTGATTTTGCAAAAAAAAAACAGAGAATTGCTAAGGCAGCAGAAAGAATTATTTGTTCATGTTTGAAATATGAAAATTGGTCAGAAAAGCAGGAAATGATCAAATGTTAAGAGACAAACCTAAGTAGAAAATGCCAAGAGAATTGCTTTGCCTTCCAGTTCTGTGTTCTCTGGTGTCCTGATTGCTATTCATTGCAAAGATCAGACAGAGGTTAACCATTTCATGCTGAGCCAGAGTTGTTTAAGTCTTAGAGTCATAGAAGTGTACAGCGCAGAAACGGACCCTTCGATCCAACTCGTCCATGCTGACTAGATATCCCAACCCAATCTAGTTCCACCTGCCAGCACCTGGCCCATATCCCTCCAAACCCTTCCTATTCATATACTCATCCAGATGTCTTTTAAATGTTGCAATTGTACTGGCCTTCACCACTTCCTGTGGCAGCTCATTCCATCGACATATCACCTTCTGCATGAAATGGTTGCCCCTTTGGTCTCTTTTATATCTTTCCCCTCTCACCCTAAACCTATGCTCTCTAGTTCTGGACTCTCCCACCCCAGGAAAAAGACTTTGTCTATTTATCCTATCCATGCCCCTCATGATTTTATAAACCTCTATAAGGTCACCCCTCAGCCTCCGACGCACCAGGGAAAACAGCCCCAGCAAAGTGTTTCATTAGCAAAATCTAAGCCTTCCCCATGCATAATTTTACATGGCAGATTTGATTAGATAAGTTCAAGGTTTGCATGTTGTGGATCTGTTTGCTGAGGTGGGAAGTTGATTTGCAGACATTTCGTCCCTTGCCTAAGTGACATCTTCAGCACTTTGGAGTCTCCTGTGAAGTGCTGCTGTGCTGGTACCATTCCTGCTGCTTCTAGTTGCTGGTTCCATTTATTCGTTGTAGTGGCCGGTATATTGGGTCCAGGTCTATGTGTTTGCTGATTGAGTCCGTAATTGAGTGCCAAGCTTCTAGAAATTCTCTGGCTGACCTATGTTTAGCTTGTCCTAGGATCGTTGTGTTGTCCTAGTCAAATCTGTGGTCCTTGTCGTCTGTGTGTGTGGCTACTAGAGACAGCTGTTCATGGTGTTTAGTTGGTGTTCGTGGATGCAGATTGCTAGTTTTCTGCCTGTTTGTCCTATGTAGTGTTTCATGCAGTCTTTGCCTGGAATCTTGTAAATTATGTTTATCTTGCTCATGATGGGTATCAGGTTTTTTGTTCTGGTGAGTTGTTGTCTGAGTGTGGCTGTCAGTGTATGGGCTGTCATGAATTCAAGTGGTTGGAAAAGGCTGGCTGTCAGTTCCGAGATGTCTTTTGTATAAAGTAGAGTGGTTAGCGTGTTAGGTCATGGCATGTCCTTATTGTGTTGGTTGTCTGTTAGGCATCTGCTGATGAAGCTGTGGATGAACTACTAGGCCTAAGCTTGGTAACACACTTTACATTCAACAACCAAATATATGAACCGGTCGATGGAACACCTGTGGGCTCACCCACCTCTGGGCTCATAGCAGAAACAGTGACACAAAAAACTGGAACAAACAGCCCTCCACCACAAATCCAACCCAAACTCTGATCATTTGTTATCATTAATGGAACAGAAATCAAGAATACACAACGGATATCAACGCCATACTCACAGGGTTCAGATTTACGAGAGAGGAGGAAACCAACACTCAACATCCATTCCTGGATGTGATGGTACAAAGAATACAGAATGGTGAATGCATCACAAAAGTGTACAGGAAAGCTACACACATGGACCGGATCCTGAACTACAACAGCAACCACCCAAACACACAGAAGAGAAGCTGCATTACAACCCTGTTCAAAAGGGGTACAACACACTGCAGCACTCCTGACCTATGAAGGGAAGAAGAAGAAGACCTCTACAGAGTATTTGCCAAGAACTGATATCCCTGCAACTTCATCCGCAGATACCTAACAGACAAACAACATGACGAGGATATACCATGACCCAACACACTAGCCACACTACCTTACATAAAAATCATCTTGGGACTGAGAGCCAGCCTTCTCCAACCATCAGATTCATGACAGCCCATAAACCGACAGCCCAAGCTCAGACAACAGCTCATCAGGACAAAGGACCCTGTACCTATCATGTGCAAGACAAACACAATTACAAGATTCCATACAGAGACTGCACGAAACACTATATAGGACAAACAGGCAGACAACGAGCAATCTGCACCCGTGAACACCAACTAGCCACTAAACGCCACGGCCAGCTGTCCTAGTAGCACACACACACAGATGACAAGGACCACAAATTCGACTGGGACAACACAGTGATCATAGGACAAGCTAAACATAGGATAGCCAGAGAATTTCTAGACACATGGCAATCATCCACTGACTCAATCAACAAACACAGAGACGTGGACCCAATATACTGCTACTGCAACAGACAATCTGAACCAGCAACCAAAAGCAGCAGGAACAGAGCCACATAAATTCCAGAAGACACAGTCGAGCAGTGCTTCACAGGAGGCTCCAAGCACTGAAGATGTCACTGAGACAGGGGATGAAATATCTGCGAATCAACTTCCCAGCTCGGTGAACATACCCACAAACAAGATTAGCTGTTGTGAAGTTGGGTAGAGTACTTGTAGACTGGGAGGCAGAAAGTTAGAAATTGGAGTTTGTAAAGTGCTGGGAGGTGGGGGAAAGCATTGCATGGTCTCTTGAAAGGATCATGTAGTTTTTCTGTGCTTACAAATTTCAAATGGTTGTCTGTGAGCAGCAGTGTAAAAGTCTGCAAGTACACAGAGCGCCTGAATGAACCATTTGTATCAAAAGGCCATACAGTTAGCAGGCTAAGCAGCAGTTTTTACCAAGATAACAGACTTTTAAATTAAGCCTATCAATTTGAAACAGGTGCTTAGATACCACAAATCTATTAAATTTTAATCTGTTGGTTTTGACAACATAGGAACAATCCTATTGTGAGAAATATTGATATGTCTTCAAGGGTATAAAAGAAGGGGGTAGATGGACCAAGCTTCTAGAGCAACCTGCCATCTGCCAGAACTAACAGCTCTCAGCTCCCGAAAGAATGCTGGCTCTCACAGCCTTCTCTATGTCTTAGAGAAAACACCGTCTAAATAACAACGGTATCAAAAACAGAGAAGGCATTCCTGACAGAAGACCTCATGGAGAAGGCACAGAACATTCTGGAGTACTCATAACCTGGCTGAAATTTTGAGAGACTAAATTCTATTTTCTTATCCGAGTGCGACTTCCATTTATTGGAACAGCAAACCAATTAGAATCTTGCTTTATTCAGGAGTAGTTTGTAGTTGGAATGAATTTATTTGGTTTGTTAATAATTTAGTTAATTTGTTCAATGTTAGAGTTAGACAAATAAATTGTTACTTGTTGATTTTAAAGTGTCATGGATTTATTTTAATTAACCACGAGAAGTTGCTGAAAAGCAGGTTACACCACTTTCACAGTCCTTTTGCAGATTATAGGGCGAAGCACTCCTCTTTGGGTGTTTCGGTTTTAGTTCTCAGAGTGAGGATCAACCTCTGCTTTATAACAATAAGATACTTCAACTCATTTCATTTAATTCATCTAGACTACTAATAGTAAATATTTCCAACTAATTTTAAAATGCACTCTGTCATGAAATGTGAGCACCACTGGCAAGTACAACTCTAACTGCCTTTGAATTGAGCAGATTATGAGGCCACTTCAGATCAAATCAAGCCACAACTGCATTGCTGTGGGTCTGGAATGATGTGTAGGGACAATTTCCAGTCAAAAGACATCAGGGGTGGCTTAGTGATTAGCACTGCTACCTCACAGTGCCAGAGACTTGGGTTCAATTCCAGCCTTGGTTGGGGCGGCACGGTGACTCAGTGGTTAGCACTGCTGCCTCAGAGTGCCAGGGACCTGGGTTCAAGTCCCACCTCAGGCGACTGTCTGTGTGGTTTGCACATTCTCCTTGCGTCTGCGTGGGTCCCCTCTGGGTGCTCCGGTTTCCTCCCACAATCCAAAGATGTGCAGGTTAGATGAATTGGCCATGCTAAATTGCCCATAGTGTTAGGTGCATTAGGCAGGGGTAAATATGGGGTGGGGGAATGGGTCTGGGTGGGTTGTTCTTTGGAGGGTTGGTGTTGACTTGTTGTTCTGAAGGGCCTGTTTCCATACTGTAGGGAATTTAATCTCAGGTGACCGTGTGTGTGGAATTTGCACGTTCTCCCTATGTCTGTGTGAATTTGCTCCCATTTCCACAGTCCAAGTGTGGACTCAATGGGCCAAATGGTCTGCTTCCACACTGTAGGGATTCTCTGAATCAGTGAAACAATCAGATGGATTTTTACAACAATTGATCATTGTTTCATAGTCACCTTTACTGAAACTAGCTTTCAATTCCTGATTTATTTATTGATCTTAAATTCCACCAGTTATTAGAGTTTGAGGGGTCATCCTAAAAGCACTGATCTGGTCGTCTGGATCACTTGTGTAATGATGTTACTTCTCCATTACTATTTTCCAGTAATCTGTGCTGTCACTACTGTAGCCCAACACCTGGCCCAGACATGCTTCACAACTTTAACCTTTCTCCTTATCCATCAGTACGTTTCCCTTAGTGATTCCCAGACAGAGTGAGGACAGTTAGTGACTCCATATATGTAGGTATGAGGAGCACCAACCACCAGAACCAACCAGGTGGTAGCAGCATGTGACCAAATGTCAGGAAAGTCCCACCACAAAGAGATACAGTGGGTTGTAATCAAATAAGAAGAGAGCAACATTGTGAATTGCCTATATTCTTGGAGGTACTTGCATTTATCCAACAACCTCAGGAAATCCCAAAGCACCCAATGAAATGCTTTTCAGTTGTGTTCGCTATTGCAATGCATTGGTGATGTGTAATTATTCATTCAGGGAATCCAAGTTGCTGTAGCAACCTACCCTTTTCCATTCATATTGCAACCTTGTGCTATGGATAGTGATGGGAGAGGCCTCTGCATCCCATGGCTGAATAGGAATCTCTCCCACATTTACTGCCTGGCTTGGGATATGGTGATGGCTGATTAAACTGGAGGATTCAGGGAATTGGTTAATACTCTGAAAATGTTCATAATTTGTAGTCTATAGAGAAAGGGCATAGATATGGGACTGGGGGAGTTACTCTTCCAGAGATTTGGTACAGATACAATGGGCTGAATGGCCTTTTCCTGGGCTGTAATAATTCTATGATCCAAAGAATGATGAAACTAGTTCAAGCTGACTGAATGGTATCGCAGCCATACAGTATCTGATAATTCTGTAAAACCAATAACTTCACAACTTGGAGAGATTGCATTTGCTGACATCTCCTGGTCAATGGGTGTAAATGGATCTCCTTTGTGGATCTGACTGCGGTTCTGTCCAGGAACAATAAGAGTGGGCTGAACCTTCACTGGCTGCCTTGAAACCTGCTGCTGATGAATTTGTAAGTGTGATATTTTAGAATTAATCCAAATTGAAACTGAGGAGGAAAGTGAGGCATGGGAAATTTAGCACAGCACCTGATGTAGATCACTTTATATTTCCTTTTCCTTCAGATTTTCAGCAAGATTATTGCCTTCTACAAGATGGGATGGCCAGTCTCAGCACCCCCTACATCATGGGTGGGTAACTTATAGCATCTATGTCAAGATGGGAGGGTTACTTATTGCAGCCCCTACAATGCAAGAGGGTTATCCACAGGCCATCCTACAGGATATGTCCTGATGAAGGGTCTTGACCCAAAACATCGACTTTCCTGCTCCTCCGATGCTGCTTGACCTGCTGTGCCTTTTCAGTGCCACTTTTTATCAACTCTGTAGGATATGTGGTTTGACCACAGTACCCCCTAGAGGGTGGGAAGACTCAGACTGTTCCTGCCCGACTGAGCAGATTTTTTTCCAACACTGTTCCTCCATTTTCTGAATCTCTTCTCAATCATATCCATGTCTCCTTTAATGCTCCACTTCACTCCATGAACTTCCACTTTCCTGGTGCCACCTGTGCCCTCTTCACCACGGACATTCAATCTCTCTAATCTCCATCCAATACTTCCCTGAACCGGGGCTAAAATGGCCCCCAACCCTCACAGTTCCAGCTGAACAAGTTCTTACATTGGTCAATGTCTCCTTTAACTCTACTCACTTCCTCCAAATAAATTCTATTGCTATGGGTGTCCAGTGAGCCCCAATTCTAGTTGCCTTTTTGTGGAGTATCTTGAACAGCCTTTCTTTAGTCTGACCCATTCTTTCCTTTTTTTTCTGGGAACACTGAAGACTATATTGGTGCCACTTCCTGCTCTTGTCCCAAACAGAAAAATCTCATTCATTTTAGTCCCGATTTCCATATTTCCCTTAACTTTATATAGTTCATGTCCAACATTTCCCTTCCCTTCCTCCACATCCATATCTCTCTGGTGAGAGACCATGAATCGATGCCGACTGTAAGTCCACTGACACCCACAGCTATCCTAACTATACCTTCCTGGAAAGACTCCATTCCATTTCTCTGTTGCAGTTGTTCTGATGATGTCACCTTCCATAGCAATGTTTCCAACATGTTTTCATTTTTCCTTGATGGAGATTCCTGAATGCTGGTGGGTGGTGTTGTAGAACAGAGGGACCCTAGGGGTTCAGGTAAATAATTCTTCGAAGTTTGCATCACTCATAGACAGAGTAGTTAAAAAGGCATTTGCACACTTGCCTTCATTGCTCAGTCCTTTGAGTGTAGAAAATCATGTTGAGATTGTACAGGACACCGGTGAGGCCACTTCTGGAGTGCAGTGTTCAGTTCTGGATTCCCAATTATTGGAAGGATGTTATTAAGCTGGAGAGGGTTCAGAAGAAATCTACCAGGATGTTGCGAGGTATGGAAGGTTTGAGTTATGGAGAAAGGCTGGATAGGCTGGGACATTGTTCACTGGAGTGTAGGAGGTTGAGAGGTGACCTGATAGAGGTTTATAGAATCACGAGAGGTATAGATAAGGTTACTGGTAGGTTTATTTTCCTTAGGATGGGGGATTTCAAGACCAGGGGACACATTTTTAGGGTGAGAGGAGAGAGATTTTAAAAAGACATGAAGGGCAAAATGTTTACACAGGCGGTGGTTCACATGTGGAATGAACTTCCTGTGGATAAGTACACGAATAGAAAAGGGTTGGAGGGTTAGGGGCTAGGAGCAGGCAGGTGAGACTAGTTTAGTTTGGGATTATGCTTGGCGTGGATTGGTTGAACCGAAGGATTTGTTTCTGTGCTGTATGACTCTATGACTCTGTGACAGGGACCTTGACTTTCACCATCTCATTTGCCACACTTCCTCTCTCAGTCCTTCCTCTTCCTCATTGAACCATCCTCACCTCCCACCGCTTGAGACTCCATCTTCAATTTACTACCTTCCACCAGTTTCAATGATATCAAAAGTCATAACACCAGGTTATAATCCAACAGATTTATTTGAAAGCACAAGTTTTCAGAGCACTGCTCCTTTTTCAGGTGAAAGGAGCAGCACTCTGAAAGCTTATGATTTCAAATAAATCTGTTGGACTTTCAGCTGGTATCATGTGATCTTTTACTTTGTCCATCCCAGTGCAACACTGGCATCTCTACATCACAGTTCCAACAAGGCCTAACTAAACGTATCTTCCCCTCCCCTTTCAGAGTTCCAAAGGGATCTTTCCTTCCATAATAGCTTGGTCTACTCCTCAGGCGAAAGTGAGGACTGCAGATGCTGGAGATTAGAGTCAAGATTAGAGTGGTGCTGGAAATGCACAACTGGTCAGGCAGCATCCAAGGAGCAGGAAAATCGACATTTCAGGCAGGAGCCCCTCATCAGATTCCTGGTCTACTCCTCAGTCAGGAGGAAAAAGTGAGGTCTGCAGATGCTGGAGATCAGAGCTGAAAATGTGTTGCTGGTTAAAGCGCAGCAGGTCAGGCAGCATCCAAGGAACAGGAAATTCGACTTTTCAGGCATAAGCCCTTCATCAGGAATGAGGAAAGTGTGTCCAGCAGGCTAAAATAAAAAGTAGGGAGGAGGGACTTGGGGGAGGGGCGATGGAGATGTGATAGATGGAAGGAGGTCAAGGTGAGGGTGATAGGCCGGAGTGGGGTGGGGGGGGGAGAGGTCAGGAAGAAGATTGCAGGATAGGAGGGTGGTGCTGAGTTCGAGGGAATCAACTGAGACAGGGTGGGGGGAGGGGAAATGAGGAAACTGGAGAAATCTGAGTTCATCCCTTGTGGTTGGAGGGTTCCCAGGCGGAAGATGAGGCGCTCTTCCTCCGACTGTCGTGTTGTTATGTTCTGGCGATGGAGGAGTCCAAGGACCTGCATGTCCTTGGTGGAGTGGGAGGGGGAGTTAAAGTGTTGAGCCATGGGGTGGTTGGGTTGGTTGGTCCGGGCGTACCAGAGGTGTTCCCTGAAGCGTTCCGCAAGTAGGCAGCCCGTCTCCCCAATATAGAGGAGGCCACATCGGGTGCAGCGGATGCAATAGATGATGTGTGTGGAGGTGCAGGTGAATTTGTGGCTGATATGGAAGGATCCCTTGGGGCCTTGGAGAGAAGTAAGGGAGGAGGTGTGGGCACAAGTTTTGCATTTTTTGCCGTTGCAGGGGAAGGTGCCGGGAGTGGAGGTTGGGTTGGTGGGGGGTGTGGACCTGACAAGGGAGTCACAGAGGGAGTGGTCTTTTCGGAACGCTGATCAGGGAGGGGAAGGAAATATATCCCTGGTGGTGGGGTCCATTTGGAGGTGGCGGAAATGACGGCGGATGATACGCTGTATACGGAGGTTAGTGGGGTGGTAGGTGAGAACCAGTGGGGTTCTGTCCTGCTGGCGGTTGGAGGGGCGGGGCTCAAGGGCAGAGGAGCGGGAAGTGGAGGAGATGCGGTGGAGGGCATCGTCGATCACGTCTGGGGGGAATCTGCGGTCTTTGAAGAAGGAGGCCATCTGGGCTGTACGGTATTGGAACTGGTCCTCCTGGAAGCAGATGCGGCGAAGACAAAGGAAATGGGGATATGGGATGGCGTTTTTAGAAGGGGCAGGGTGGGAGGAGGTGTAGTCTAGGTGCCCCTACGCCCTCGGATCAATGAGTTCAACACGCGGCGAGACATTGAACAATTCTTCCGCTGCCTTCGCCTCCGTGTCTACTTTTTCAACCAAGACTCTCGCCCAACCTCTGACGTCCCCTTCTCCCGCCTCCAACACATCCCATCCACCTGGACACCCCGTGCTGGCCTCTTACCCGCCCTCAATCTCTTTATAGCCAACTGCCGCCGCGACATTAACCGACTCAACCTGTCCACCCCTCTTACCCACTCCAACCTCTCACCCTCAGAACGTGCAGCCCTCCATTCCACCGCTCCAACTCCAACCTCACCATCAAACCGGCAGACAAGGGAGGCGCGGTAGTAGTTTGGCGCACCGACCTTTATACTGCTGAGGCCAAATGCCAGCTCATGGACGCCTCCTCCTACTGCCCCCTTGACCATGACCCCACCTCCCACCACCAAACCATCATCTCCATGACCATCCATAACCTCATCACCTCAGGGGATCGCCCATCCACCGCCTCCAACCTCATAGTCCCACAACCCCGCACCGCCCGTTTCTACCTCCTGCCCAAAATCCACAAACCCGACTGCCCGGCCAACCCATTGTCTCAGCCTGCTCCTGCCACACTGAACTCATCTCCGCATACCTCGACACGGTTCTGTACCCCTTAGTCCAAGAACTCCCCACCTACGTTCGGGTCACCACCCACACCCTCCACCTCCTACATAATTTTCAGTTCCCCGGTCCCCAACGCCTTACCTTCACGATGGACATCCAGTCCCTGTACACCTCCATCCCCCATCACGAAGGACTCAAAGCCCTCCGCTTCTTCCTTTCCCGCCATACCAACCAGCAACCTTTCACCGACACCCTCCTTCGACTGACTGAACTGGTCCTCACCCTGAACAACTTCTCTTTCCAATCCTGACACTTCCTCCAAACCAAAGGAGTTGCCATGGGCACCCACATGGGCCCCAGCTATGCCTGTCTCTTCGTAGGATATGTGGAACAGTCCATCTTCCTCAACTACACTGGCACCACCCCCCACCTTTTCCTCTGCTATATCGATGACTGTATCGGTACTGCCTCGTGCTCCCACGAGGAGGTTGAACAGTTCATCCACTTTACCAACACCTTCCACCCCGACCTCAAATTCACCTGAACCGTCTCAGACTCCCCCCTCCCCTTCCTAGACCTTTCCATTTCTATCTCGGGTGACCAAATCAACACAGACATCTACTATAAACCGACTGACTCCCACAGCTACCTAGACTACACCTCCTCCCACCCTGCCCCCTGTAAAAACTCCATTCCATATTCCCAATTCCTTCATTTCTGCCACATCGGCTCCCAGGAGGACCAGTTCCAATACCGTACAGCCCAGATGGCCTCCTTCTTCAAAGACCACAGATTCCCCCAGACGTGATCGACGATGCCCTCCATCGCATCTCCTCCACTTCCCGCTCCTCCGCCCTTGAGCCCCGCCCCTCCAACAGCCAGCAGGACAGAACCCCACTGGTTCTCACCTACCACCCCACCAACCTCCATATACAGCGTATCATCCGCCGTCATTTCCGCCACCTCCAAATGGACCCCATCACCAGGGATATATTTCCCTCCCCTCCCCGATCAGCGTTTCGAAAAGACCACTCCCTCTGTGACTCCCTTGTCAGGTCCACACCCCCCACCAACCCAACCTCCACTCCCGGCACCTTCCCCTGCAATGGCAAAAAATGCAAAACTTGCGCCCACACCTCCTCCCTTACCTCTCTCCAAGGCCCCAAGGGATCCTTCCATATCAGCCACAAATTCACCTGCACCTCCACACACATCATCTATTGCATCCGCTGCACCCGATGTGGCCTCCTCTATATTGGGGAGACGGGCTGCCTACTTGCGGAACGCTTCAGGGAACACCTCTGGTATGCCCGGACCAACCAACCCAACCACCCCGTGGCTCAACACTTTAACTCCCCCTCCCACTCCACCAAGGACATGCAGGTCCTTGGACTCCTCCATCGCCAGAACATAACAACACGACGGTTGGAGGAAGAGCGCCTCATCTTCCGCCTGGGAACCCTCCAACCACAAGGGATGATCTCAGATTTCTCCAGTTTCCTCATTTCCTCTCCCCCCACCCTGTCTCAGACGATTCCCTCGAACTCAGCACCACCCTCCTAACCTGCAATCTTCTTCCTGACCTCTCCACCCCCACCCCACTCCGGCCTATCACCCTCACCTTGACCTCCTTCCACCTTTCACATCTCCATCACCCCTCCCCCAAGTCCTTCCTCCCTACCTTTTATCTTAGCCTGCTGGACACACTTTCCTCATTCCTGATGAAGGGCTTATGCCCGAAACGTTGAATTTCCTGTTCCTTGGATGCTGCCTAACCTGTTGCGCTTTAACCAGCAACACATTTTCAGCTACTCCCCAGTCAGCCCCAAGATCTTCTCCTGGCAACTTCTCATGTCAGTGCAGGAGATTTGACATCTCATAGAATGCCTACAGTGTGAAAACAGGCCCTTCGGCCCAACAAGTCCACACCAAACCATCCAGACCCATTCACTTACATTTACCCAGACCAATACACCTAACTTACACATCCCTGAACACTATGGGCAATTTAGCATGGCCAATTCACCTAACCTGCACATCTTTGGATTGTGGGAGGAAACCAGAGCGCCCGGAGGAAACCCGCGCAGACATGGGGAGAATGTGTAAACTCCACACAGTCACCTGAAGCTGGAATCAAACCCAGGTCCCTGGCTCTGTGAGGCAGCAGCGCTACCACTGAGCCACTGTGCCAGCCTTTTACTCCACCCATTTCACCGTCCAAGGCCCCAAACACGCCTGCTTTGTGAAGTAATTTATTTGTACTCCTTTCAGCCTAGTTTAGTGTACTCGCTACTCACAATGTGGGCTCTTCTACTCTGCGATGGCAGGGGGGGGAGTCAGGATTCGCTTCTGCTAAGTGTGCAAGAATGACCCTGAAGTTCCAATTGCCTGCCCACTTAAATTCTTCAATGTGTTCCTCCTCTCTGGTCTGAGCCTTCTGCACTGTTCTACTGAAGCTCGCTCCAAAAATCTAGGAATAGCACTTCAGCATTGCCTATTTTCTCATGTTTAACTTAAAGCTGTTCGTGATGATTCTGCTGTTTCCCAATTTCACCACCGCTAGATCCATCTTTGTTCTTTTACTTTCTCATCGCCTTTCGTCTTGCATTATCAATCATTTTTTTCATTTAATCAATCATCCCTTCTACTCCTATTACAGAACTTCCCTTTGTTCTTTCCTCATCCCCCTGTTGCATAAGACTATAAGATATTGGAGCAGAATTAGGCTATTCACACTGCACACCATTTGATCATGGTTAATATTTCTTGCCTCAGTTAAAGACTGTTGAATTTTCAATTAATTCCTGATATATGATTTACCAATCCAGCATTTGTTGTTGCCTTTGAAAAGGTGGTGGTGAGCTGACTTCTTGAAGCGCTGCCGTCCATTTGGTGTAGGGACACCAACAATGCTGTTAGGGATGGAATTCCAGGAGTTTAACCCTGTGACACTGAAGAAAATTGACATATTTCCAAGTGTTGGAAGGTACCCAATAATCTACTGTCCTTGATCTTCTAGATAGAAAGGTTGTGGGTTTGGAAGATGCTGATTAAGGAATCTTGGTGAATTTCCCATAACACCTTGTAGATGGTATATGCTGCTGCTACTGAGTATCAGTGGTGAAGAGGGTGAATATTGAAGGTGATGAGTGTGGTGCCAATTGAGCAGGCTACTTTGTTCTGAACTTACCTGAGTGTTCAAATGCAAGGTCACTAACCTGAAACGTTAACTGTTTCTCTCTCTTTGTTGCCAGACTGGCTAGTATTTCCTTCCTATACTACAGGTGGGTTACCTCCTTGCATTAACCTGCAGATCAATTTAAATTTAATTCATGCCTTTAAAAAGGTAAAATGTACCTTTAAGGCACTTCACAGCTGCGTTCTCAAACGTGTTATACTGGCAGGTGCCCCCAGAGGATTGGTGGAGGAGCCACAGCCTCACTTATAGGACTGGAGGACAGCCTTACCTACAGGATTGGAGGAGTACCTAGAAGCTCACCCAGAGGATTGGATGCCATGATGAGGAGGTGCCTGTGTTGGAGTGGGGTGGACAAAGTTAAAAATCACACAATACCAAGTTATAGTCCAACAGGTTTATTTGGTTAAAAATCACACAACACCAGGTTATAGTTTGTGGGCGGCACGGTGGCACAGTGGTTAGCACTGTTGCCTCACAGCGCCTGAGACCCAGGTTCAATTCCCGACTCAGGCGACTGACTGTGTGGAGTTTGCACGTTCTCCCCGTGTCTGCGTGGGTTTCCTCCCACAGTCCAAAGATGTGCGGGTCAGGTGAATTGGCCATGCTAAATTGCCCGTAGTGTTAGGTAAGGGGTAAATGTAGGGGTATGGGTGGGTTGCGCTTTGGCGGGTCGGTGTGGACTTGTTGGGCCGAAGGGCCTGTTTCCACACTGTAAGTAATCTAATCTAATATAATGTGAAGAATCAAAGACAGCTCAACAGGTTTATTTGGAAGCGCTAGCTTTCAGAGCGCTGTTGCAGCATCCACAACCACCTGATGAAGAAACAGCACTCCGAAAGCCAGTGTTTCCAAATAAATCTGTTGTACCATAACCTGGTGTTGTGTGATTTTTAACTTTGTACACCCCAATCCAACACCGGCATCTTCAAATTATGTTTATTTGGAAGCACTAGCTTTCAGAGCACTGCGCCTTGATCAGACTACTTTGTTCTGAACTTATCTGAGTCTTCTAATGCAAGGTCACTAACGTGAAATGTTCCAAAGCTAATATTTCCAAATAAACCTGTTGGACTACAACCTGATGTTGTGTGATTTTTAACTTTGTCCATAGGATTGGAGAGTAACCTACAGCCCCACCTACAGGTTTGGAGGAGCATTCATAAACCCCACCCCCACCACCCTGCCAAACCCACAGCTTTGGAGAAGTACCCACAGACCACTTTACACGAAACTACTGAATGATAAGATTGCTCGCATGCCCTCCACCCCCGTCAGCGGATAGGATGGTATAGTTATCCACAACCCCACCTATATGAGAGGATTGTAATTACAGCAGCCCTCTCTCAAGGATTCGAGGATTATTGACTTCATATTTTGTGTTAGATTAGATTTGCAACATGTGCAGCTTTTTGACAAGGCTAAAAATAATTTAAGAACTTGGGCATAGTGCTGCATGAACATCAAATGCAGCACTCTCTCACAGATACTCATACGCTTCCCCCCCCCCCCCCCCCCCACCACACACAAACACACGTATGCACACATTCACATACGTTTGTGAGGTGAATTTGTAATTGCAGAATTACATTTTACTTTGGTCTAAAACTGCATGAGTCCATGTAAGATTCTGTAAATCCATTTTTAGATAAGAACCAGTCTGACCATTGTGGCACAGACAGTCTCACTGAGCAACTCACACCTTCAATACATTATCTGGACCCAGATGACATCAATTGTTAAAAGTTCACTTGAGAATGTAACTTTTTAAAAAGGTTTTGCGATGAAAAAACTGAAACCAACATGGTCATTCTAAAGATGATAGACTTAACAAACAATCAGGTCTTTTTCAATACATAATTTCAGTTACATCATACTGAAAACTTTTGCTATAAATTCTGTGTCTTACAATCTTATTCTCCACAACCACCTGATGCTCCGAAAGCTAGTGCTTCCAAATAAATCTGTTGGACTGTAACCTAGTGTTGTGTGATTTTTAACTTTGTACACCCCAGTCCAACACTGGTGTCTCCAAATCATCAAATGCCCTGTCATCAATGTTGACAGCGGCTTTGTTTCGCCCCATTTGCATGTGCTGATATTGCTCTCTCTGACTTCTGTGCAACCTCGCTGCTTTTACTATGACTAGTTCCTGAAAACTTCACCTCCACCCAACCCTCTATCCGTAGGAGCTGTATTTTCTGCGGTTCCCCCACCCCCTATCCTGCACTGTTAAGTTTTGCCTCTGCTTTTCCTTTTCTGTAACTGCTGCAGTAGTTCATATCTTGAAATATCCTGTTGCACAAATCCCATACCATATCAGCTCCAGCTGCACTTCCCCCGGAGTGGCCTCGAGTTTGAGCAATTACAACTGACATTGATAATTCCCGTCATCTAACCGCTCCCCATTCGCCCCCCACCCCCCACCACCCTAGCCCTGTACTTCCAGATTCCTAGCATCTGCATTAGCCAATACTTATGTCAGTTCCGTATTTTTTCCTCTTTCATAAATTCTGTAACTTGTGCTGATCTGAGTTAAACTTTTTGTTCAGCCCATATGAGTTAGAGACAAATTGTGGTTAAAGTTAAGTCAGTCAGTCTATTAACAAAACTTTCAGGGGATTAAGTTCTCTGCCTGTTGCAGTGCAACGACTGGACTGCAGCAAACCATGGATAGATAGGGAGTGAAATCCTAGAGCCAATTCCTTTCAAGGTGCCAAATTGTCCTGATTTCTATTCATTCGTGGGAATGTGGCCATCACTGGTTGGATCAGCATTCTCTAGCTGCACTTAAAAGGTGGTGGTGAGCCACCTTCTGGATGTTAGTCTAGTATTAGCGAATTTAAAAGCTTATAGAAACTCAGCAAGACCTTCAACTTGAATCAGGTTTTATTGTCACATGTACTCAAGTAGAGGGATGCAGGATTACAGTGAAATGTGTACAAAGTCACCATTCCTGGCACCATCTTAGGTCCATAAAATATCCCATGGTGAGGGTTCTGAATCTAAATAAATGAAACTACAAAGGCATGAAGCATAAGTTGGGAATAATGGATTGTGGAGCATTACTAAAAGGGTTGACACTGGATAGGCAGTAACTAATATTTACGGAATTTATGGATGTATTATTTATTCCTACATGACCCAAAACAAAAGAGGAAAGGTGGCTTAACTGTGGCATAGAAAAGAAATTAGGAATTGTGTTAGATCCAACGAGGGAATTACTGACCAGTTAGCCAATATTAGCAATGGGGTTAATTATACACTCTATTGTAAAAGACACGTAATAGAACACTTGGAAAGCATTAATAGGATTAGACAAATTTAGCATGGTTTCATGAAAGGGGTTATGAAAAGGGAATCCTCTGGAATTTCATTCTACACACAAACCACTCTTTGAGTGAAAAGGTTGACCCTCATATCCTTTTTAAATCTTTCTCCTCTCATCTAAAAAGAGAATGCCCCCACATCTTGAAATCTGCTGCCCCAGGGAAAAGACACCTGCCATTCATTTGATTTTAAAGACCTCTACAAGGTTCCACATAAAATAAGAATGCATGGAGTTGCGGGGAATGTACTAGCATGGATAGAGGATTGGTTAACCAATAGAAAGCAGAGAGTTGGGATAAATGGGTATTTCTATGGTTGGAGATCAGTGGTGAGCAGGGTGCCGCAGGGGTCAGTGTTGGGCCTGCAACTATTCATGATACATATAAATGATTTGTAAGAGAAGACCAAGTCTAACATAACCAAGTTTACTGATGACACTAAATTGAGTGGAAAAGCAAACTGTGCAGAGAATATGGAGGGTCTGCAGAGAAATTTAAATAGATTAAGTGAATGGGAAAGGGTCTGGCAGATGGAGTACAATGTTGGTAAATGTGAGGTTATCCACTTTGGAAGTAAAAATAATAGGTCAGAGTATCATTTAAATGGTGAAAGATTGCAGCATGCTGTTGTGCAGACAGACTTAGGAGTGCTCATACATGAATCGCTAAAAGTTGATTTGCAGGTGCAACAGACAATCAGGAAGGCAAACTGAATATTGGCTTTCATTGCTAGGGGGATTGAATTTAAGAATAGGGGGGGTTCTACTGCAATTGTACAAGGTGTAGGTTAGGCCATACCTGGAGTATTGTACACAGTTCTGGTCTCCTTAGTTGAGAAAAGATATACTGGCTTTGGAGGCAATGCAGAAGAGGTTCACCCTATTCATTCCAGAGATGAGGGGGTTACCCTATGAGGAGAGGTTGAGCTGCCTGGGATTGTACTTGCTAGAATTTAGAAGAATGAGAGGGGATCTTATAAAAACATATAAAATGATGAAAGGGATAGGTAGGATAGAGGCAGGCAAGTTGTTTCTCCTGTGGGTGAGACTAGGATTAGGGTACGTGGCCTTAACACTGGGGGAACTAGATTTCAGACAGAGATGAGGAGGAACTGCTTTTCCCTGAGAGTAGTGAATCTATGGAATTCCCTGCCCAAGGAAGCAGTAAAGGCAGCTTCATTGCCAATATTCAAGTTGGATGGGCTTTTGCATGGTAGAGGAATTAAGGGTTAAGGGAATAATGCAGGTAGGAGGAGCTGAGATGATTGCTAGATCAACCATGAGCTAAGTGAATGGCAGAGCAGGCTCGATAGACCAAAAGCATACTCCTGCTTCTATTACGATGAAACTACCCCTCAACTTCCTATGCTTCAGTGAAAAAAGTCCCAGCCTATCCCTATAACTTAAAGCGTCCATTCCCTGGCATATCTGTGCTAACTCTCTGAATTAGTCCCACACCTTACTATTTCTTAATATCATGCAACTCTGGCCCTTTTATCCAACCCTTTATACCTGCTCCTATGAAAGTTTAAATTGACTGCTTACACAGTGACTTCTAAATACTTGCTGGATAAGAAAATAAATTGTCTTCATTTCCAGTTTTAACAAAAATTCAGATTATAATGTATTCTGATAGCAGATCAGCTTCTGGATTTCCTCTTGCTTGGAGTCTATTCCCAAAGAAAGCTTGAAGGGCTGAGGTCCGGTTTGTAGCATGTTTCCTTTGTCTGTTGAGGGGGCTGCAGAGAGTGTTAAACCCAAACTGGATTTGCATCAAGACAATAGCTGTATGGATTGGCTATATATGGTGATACCACTGTTTCCTGAGCAGAATTCATGCGATTCAGTAATTTTCCTGTCAACCATGTCTGGAGACTGCATTGATTGGTTAAAATTTAATGCCCCTTCCCCTTCACTCAGAATGGGTCAGAAGCGAGAGGCAGATGGGAAAGGTAGGGGGTTAGAGTTGGGTTGGCTTCCATTGGTCCCTAATTAAGGCAGCGACAAGGAAGGTCAAGGTTATACTTCCCACCTCATGCCCAATTGAGGCCCTTAATTGGCTTTTTAAGGGTCTCATCCTACCACTGTTGATATTTCTAACTTGGCCAGGGGTTTTGGAAGCCGGGTGTGGGATGGGGTAGGAGTTGGGGTGGTGGAGTACGAGTTGGGGATAGGAGGTGAAGGGGCGGCTGAATATTACATGGACAGGCCACATGGTGGTTTGTTATGTCTGCAGTTTGAAGTGGTGTCCTCCTTTCTGACACCCCACTGGGGAGGCTTTTTATAGCTGCACTGGAGAGTTGTGCTACATGTAGCAGATTCAATCTGTCTTCTCACCAAGCAGCATGGTGAGCTGCATAAAGAGCCCTTGCCCTTTCTAAGTTTAACTGTGTCCCTTAGTTTTATCCTGCCTCACCAGGGGAAATATCTTCTCAGCATCCACCTAGTCAAGTCCCAATAGGATATTGTATGTTTCAATGAGATTACCTCTCATTCTTCTAAATTCCCATGACTACAGACTCACCCTGCTCAACCATTCCTCATAACAAAACCCCTTCATCCCAGGAATCAGCTTAGTTAATCTGCTCTGATATGCGTGGGTTTCCTCCAGATGCTCCAGTTCCCTTCCACAGTATAAAGATGTGCAGGCTAGGTGGATTGGGCATGCTAAATTACCCCTAGTATCCAGAGATGTTACAAGTTAGGTGGATTAGCCATAGGAAGTTCAGGGTTACAGGAATGGGATATGATTGGGTGGGATGCCCTTCAGATGGTCAGTATGGACTTGATGGGCCAAATGGCCTGCTTCCACACTGTAGGGATTCTATGAACAAGGCACCAGAAGTTGTTGCACAAAATAAGAGTTCATGATTTAGCCAATGACAAGTTGTAATGGATAAAGAATTAGTTTCCTTACAGGAAATAGAGTGTTGGAGTAAATGGGTCATTTAATACAATGCCAAACTAATACAAGTGCAGTGCCACAAAGATCAATACTTGAGCCTCAACTATTTACAATCCATATCAATGATAAGATTGACATATAATTGCTAAATTTTCTAATGAAGCAAAAATATGTAAGAAAGTAAATTGTCAAGAAGATATAAGGAGTTTGCAAAGAAATATAGATAGGTTATACATGGGCAAAGATTTGGGCAGATGGAGTATAAAGTGGAAAAATATAAACTTGTCCATTTTGCAAGAATATAAACGTAGTATGTAACTTGAATGCTTCTTTGATCTGCTTCTCATGCAATCTGAGACCAAAACTGCACACAGAGCTCCATATATGGTCTTGCTGCAAGGAAACTTCCCTGTTTCCATGTTCCACTCCCTTTGAAATAAACATCAACATTCGATTTGACTTCCTAATCAGTCATTGAACCTGCATTGCAACTTTTCTCCTACCCTGCAGCATTCCTGTTTGACAATCCAATAAATTAGTGGGCGGCACGGTGGCACAGTGGTTAGCACTGCTGCCTCACAGCGCCTGAGACCTGGGTTCAATTCCCGACTCAGGCGACCGACTGTGTGGAGTTTGCACATTCTCCCCGTGTCTGCGTGGGTTTCCTCCGGGTGCTCCGGTTTCCTCCCACAGTCCAAAGATGTGCGGGTCAGGTGAATTGGCCATGCTAAATTGCCCATAGTGTTAGGTAAGGGGCAAATGTAGGGGTATGGGTGGGTCGCGCTTCGGTGGGTCGGTGTGGACTTGTTGGGCCGAAGGGCCTGTTTCTACACTGTAGGTAATCTAATCTAATCAAACCCATTTACCCCAGTACTCTATTTCCTGGAAGAAACCAATCCTTTATCCATTATGTTATTGGCTAAACCACAAGCTCTTATTTTGTGTAACAATTTCTGGCACCTTGTTCATAGAATCTATATACAGCATGGAAGCAAGTAATTTGGCCCATCAAATCCACAATGACCCTCCGAAGGGCATCCCACCCAAACATACCCCTACATTCCACATGGATAATCCACCTAGCTTGTATATCTCTGGGTACGAGAGACAATTTAGGATAGCCAGTTTGCCTAACCGGCACATCTTTGGATTGTAGGAGGAAACCAGAACACCTGGAGGAAACCCATGCAGACATGGGGAAAATGTGCAAACTCCACACAGACACCCGAAGGTGGAATCAAACCCGGGTCCCTGGATCTGAGGCAACAGTGCTAAACACTGAGCCACCGTGCCTCATTGTTAAATGTCTTTCGTAAATCAAATTCAATCATATCCACAGATTCCCCTTTACCATAGTTGCTTGTTAGTTCCTCAAGGAATTCAACTAAATTTTTCAAAATATGATTTCCTTTTGTAAAGTAACATGGACTCTGCCTGATTGAATTATGATTTTCCAAGCATTTAAACTATTTGACTCTTATCTATTTAACCATAGGTTCTTGCAATTGCTTTAAAACAGATGTCAAGCCTATAGTTTGTGCTCTTAGTCTCTCTCCTTTCTCATTTAGAGGTCTTAATTAGTAATATTCCAATCCATAGGGGCCTTTCCTGAACCTAAGGAGTTTTGGAATATTATCAGTCAATGTATTTGAGTTCTTTGAAACAATTTAAACATGAAAAGGATTTGATAGAGTTGATAGAATGGGGAGTAGGTCGTATGATGATAGGTTGAGAGTGCTAGGCCTTTTCTCATTGGAACGGCGAAGGATGAGGGGTGACTTGATAGAGGTTTATAAAATGATCAGGGGAATAGATAGGGTAGACAGTCAGAGACTTTTTCCCCGGGTACAACAGAGTGTTACAAGGGGACATAAATTTAAGGCGAAGGATGCAAGGTATAGGGGGGATGTCAAAGGTAGGTTCTTTACCCAGAGAGTGGTGGGGGCATGGAATGCGCTGCCTTTGGGAGTGGCAGAGTCAGAATCATTGATGACCTTTAAGTGGCAATTGGATATGTACATGGATAGGTGCTTAAGCTAGAACAATTGTTCGGCATAACATCGTGGGCCGAAGGGCCTGTTCTGTGCTGTATTGTTCTATGTTCTATGACACAGGGAATAAAACTATTTCCTCTAGTTTGCAAAGATGACACAAGGTGATATAATCTAAAGGTTAGGGCTGGAACCTTTGGGGTGATGATATACAAAAGGGAATGGAAATCAGGAATTCTCTCAATCCTTGAAAGCTGTTGGAGCAGGGGATCAATTTGCAAGTTCCAACAGTGAAATTGGCTTTTGGGCAGGACATTAAGGCTACAAAATCAAATAGGAAGTTGGAGTTCAAAAAAGATCAGCCATGGTCTATTGGAGTGGTGGAATCTATTGGAAGGGGTCAAATGGCCTCTTCTTTGTCCTAGCCAGTGAATGCAGATGTGAGGATCTTGTAACTCTGGTGGACATGATGAAGGTAGAATGTGGTGTGGGAGGTGAAGGGGAATGAAAGGGAAGCATATGCAATGTGCATTGAGGAAGGAACTGGCAGTTGTACAAGAGATTAGATGTGATCGGAATATGTTAGATTGTGGTTGAGAAATATGGAAAACAAGAACCCTTAGCAATGAGAGATAAAGATTTGGCTGCAATGTGTCAGTATAATGCAGAGGGAACTTGTTCAGGCAGGCGCTGAGACACTACATCCACTGGTTGGGGAATCTAAAATGTGGGGGCACAATCTCAGGACAAAGGGCTGACCATTGAGGTTGTTTATTCATTCAGGAGGATTGATGGGCATCACTGCAAGACCAGTGCTTATTACCTATCTCTAATTTCCCTTGAACTTCAGCCATTTCAAACAGGCATTTAAGAGTCAGGCACATTGCTGTGATTCTAGAATCACATGTAGATCGGGGGACAACATATCTGAAAAAAAGTATCAGAAATTTTAATATTACTGGATCGAAATAGTTTGAATTGTAAATCGCCATAAGATTTTGGACCAGATGGGTTTATTTTATGGTAATCATTGCGTGATCATGACTAATCTTTTTCTCCACTCACATTTTAGTCATTCAAATTTCATCATCCATCACGTTGAGGGTGCTGATTTACTAGTCCAGTACCATTACCACTCCATCATTGCTTCTCCCAAAGGACCCAGTTGTCCATGTGTTCACTGGAATGTATATGGTGCTTCATGATTGTTCTTAGTGAAGAACAGCATATAGCTAAAGTAATAGTGTGAACGTATTTAGCTTTAGACTTACAGTGTGGAAACAGGCCCTTCGGCCCAACAAGTCCACACCGACCCGCTGAAGCGAAACCCACCCATACCCCTACAATTACCCCTTACCTAACACTACGGGCAATTTAGCATGGCCAAATCACCTGACCTGCACATCTTTGGACAGTGGGAGGAAACCAGAGCACCCGGAGGAAACCCACGCTGACACGGGGAGAAGGTGCAAACTCCACACAGTCAGTAGCCTGAGTCGGGAATTGAACCCAGGTCTGCTGGCGCTGTGAGGCAGCAGTGCTAACCACTGTGCCACCGTGCCGCCCGTATTCTTCAGTTCAGCCTAATACTTCACAAGAGGTATGCATTAATCTTATTTGTAACTAGCTATTAAGTAATATGTAATAAACCAGTTTATGCTTCATCACAATTGAGCCTAATTTCAGTCTAAAATCCTTCCTCACATAGTATCAGTTGCTTATTGAACTAATACCAATAAGAAGGATGGAGTCAGTGAATCAATCCAACGCAAACCTGATTTGGTGGTGCCGGTGTTGGACTGGGGTGCGTGATCTTCTTGGAGATCCTCTCCACTTTGAGCTGGCAGTTCATGGTGTCGATGGTCGCCATGACTTGGAGGTGCCGATGTTGGACTGTGAGAATTGGCCAATCAGGCGGAATGGCAGCCATGGGCACCACTATTCCCCATTAAAAGATGGTAAATGCAGTGCAGTTTCAACCAGACAAGTTGGACTAAAAAAAAACTGAATTCTACAAAAACACAGCCATTTGAGCAAAAGAAACAGGGGAAAATCCCTGTGATGAACTTGTGAGTGCATCTTAAAATATTTTGCAGCTTAAAGTACATAGAACCTGTCAAAAGAATACAGCTTCCTGGAGACCTGTTGATAATTTTATTAGTGATCTTTACACACAATCAGAATCTTATACTGATTTACAATCAGAATTAATTGGATCCAGAACTGTTGTTAAAATTTCTGAAACTCCTTTTTCAGATACATTGCAATCCAAAGAGGATCTTACATTGGAAAATAGATAGCCCAATATTCATAAACAATACAAGAGATTAATGGGATCAGAAAGCTAACCAAGCTCAAGAACTCATAAGAATTTGTCAACTTTTTAAGGTACAAAAACACTAAAACAATACTTGAGAAGCAAACACAAGTCCTTTGATGTTGGAAGCTACTGTTCTTGATGCCAACCTTCTTTAGGAATAACAGGTGACTCATCCGAACAGAGATGATACACATCATACAGGTTAACAATCATCAAACTAATTTCAAACACTTCACTGGGCCAAGCCTAATTGTAGGAACTAAAAAAAAGCCCTTGTGATGGAGGAAAGGAAATTGCAATTTTTTTCATTTGATGTTACATGGAGGGATGGAACAAACTCCACAATTAAAGATCATAAGTTTATAAGACATCAGAGCAGAAGTAGGTCAGTCATAGATTCATAGAGTTGTACAGAACAGAAACAGACCCTTCGGTCCAACCCGTCCATGCCGGCCAGATATCCCAACCCAATCTAGTCCCACTTGCCAGCACCTAGCCCATATCCCTCCAAACCCTTCTTATTCCTATATCCATCCAGATGCCTTTTTACATGTTGCAATTGTACTAGCCTCCGCCACTTCCTCTGGCAGCCCATTCCATACACATACCACCCTCTGAGTGAAAAAGTCGCCCTTAGGTCTCTTTTATATCTTTCCCCTCTCACCCTAAACCTATGCCCTCTAGTTCTGGACTCCCCCACCCCAGAGAAAAGACTTTGACTATTTATGCTATCCATGCCACTTATGATTTTATAAACCTCCATAAGGTCACCCCTCAGCCTCTGATGCTCCAGGGAAAATAGCCCCAGCCTAGTCAACCTCTTCCTATAGCTTAAATCCTTCAACCCTGGCAACATCCTTGTAAATCTTTTCTGAACCCTTTCACGTTTCATATCTTTCCGATAGGAAGGAGACCAGAATTGCGTGTAATATTCCAACAGTTGCCTAACCAATGTCCTGTACAGCCGCAACATGTCCTCCCAACTCCTGTACTCAATACTCTTGACCAATAAAGGAAAGCATACCAAATGCCTTCTTCACTATCCTATCTACCTGCAACTCCACTTTCAAGGAGCTATGAACCTGCACTCCAAGATCTCTTTGTTTAGCAATATTCCCTAGGACCTTACCATTAAGTCTGTAAATCCTGCTAAGATTTGCTTTCCCAAAGTGCAGCACCTCACATTTATCTAAATTAAATTCCATCTGCCACTTCTCAGCCCATTGGCCCATCTGATCAAGATCCCGTTGTAATCTAAGGTAATCTTCGCTGTCCACTACACCTCCAATTTTGGTGTCATCTGCAAACTTATTAACTATACCTCTTATGCTCACATCCAAATCATTTATATAAATGATGAAAAGTAGTGGACCCAGCACCAATCTTTTGGAACTCCACTGGTCACAGGCTTCCACCACCACCCTCTGTCTTCTACCTTTGAGCCAGTTCTGTATCCAAATGGCGAGTTCTCCCTTTATTCCATGAGATCTAACCTTGCTCACCAGTCTCCCATGTCGAACCTTGTCAAACGCCTTACTGGAGTCCATATAGATCACATCTACCGCTCTGCTTTCATCAATTTTTGTTACTTCTTCAAAAACTCAATCAAGTCAAACCATTGTGTCTGCTCCACCAATTAAAGCATGGTTGATCTGATAATCCTCAACTCCATTTTCCTGCCTGTCCCGCGTAACTCTTGACTCTCTACTTATTAAAAATCTGTCTATCTCAACCTTGATATTATTCAACAACTTAGCCGCAACAGCCCTCTGTTCTGAGAACATAGGTTTGAAACCAACCATGGCAGATTTGACTTCAATAAAAACCTCGAATAAAAAAAACTAGTCTAATGGTGACTATGTAAACATCATTGAATTTAGTGAAGGCCCATCTGGTTCACTCATAACTTTTAGGAAGGGAAATCTGCTGTCCTTTACAGATCTGGCCTACACATGGCTCCAGACCGATACCAATGTGGTTGGCTCTTAACTGCACTCCAAGCAATTAGGGATGAGCAATAAATGATAGCCTGGCCACCAACATATTTTTTTTTAAAATCATCACATTAATAAGAGATGCTAAACTCTACACAGCTAGGAATATTCCTCAACCACTATTGGAACAAATTTACAAACTATTACTTCAGATGAGCAACATGTGTATTTTTTTGCAGGTGATAATGCCAATAGAATGTTGTTCAGGCACGGTCACTACCCCAAAGCCTGACGGTGCGATGAGAATATTGTTGATTTTACACAATTCAATAAGTTAATGGCTGTACAAAATAAACCCTGATGAAGGGCTTGTGCCCGAAACATCGAATTTCCTGTTCCTTGGATGCTGCCTGACCTGCTGCGCTTTAAACAGCAACACATTTTCAGCGGCTGCACAAATCCACCAATTGGCTATGGTGGATGAAAGCATTTCCAAATTCTTTAATAGCACAATCTTCACTGAACTTGATGCCAAAAGTAGCTTATGGCAGGTTCCATTAGACATTCATCACTCCAGTTGGAAGGTAGTGTTTCAATTGATTGTATTTTGGAATCACCTCAGATCTTTGTCCAATATTCTACAAAGGTTAGACTGTATTACATGTCATTGGAATGATATTCTGGTCATGACAGAAGTTCAAAAACAGAATATGTGCAGGCTGAAAATGACTGTCGGCAGCAGGGCTCACCTTCAGTGAGAAGTACCAGTTCTCCAAAGACATTGTCTTATTTTTGAGATATATCTTAGACAAGGATGTCATAAAGTCAGATTTGCAGAAAACAGCAGCAATAAAAGTTTCCTGTTTCAACAGTTAGTTCATGACATGATTTTTGGGAGTGGTAAATCAGTTAGCAAAATTCTTACCCTCTTTTGCAACCATCATGGAATTTTAAGAGCAGCACAATGGCTCAGCAGTTACACTGTTGCCTCACAGCACCAGGGACCCCAGGTTTGATTCCAGTCTCAGGTGCCTGTCTGTGTGGAGTTTGCATGTTCTCCCCATTTCTGCGTGGAATTTCTCCGGGTTTCCTCCCACAGTCCAAACATGTGCATCTTAGATGGATTGGCCATGCTAAATTGCCCATAGTATACTGGGATGTGCAGACTAGGTGCATGAGCAATGGAAAATACAGCGTTACAGGGAAAGGTAGTGGGGTGGGTCTGGGTGGGATGCTCTTTGGAGGATCAGTAAGGACTCAATGGGCTGAAAGGCCTGCTTCCACACTATAGGGATTCAATGATTCTTTGAGGCATTTACTCAAGAAGTTTCAAGGAGGTTATTGGGACACACATCAAAGAGACCCTTCAGAAGATCAAAAGCATCCTGACTTCAAGAGGTGTCTTAGCCCTTTACAGTCCACCTTTCCCAACAATTTTTGTTACGAATGTCTGCCCCACAGGCATTGGAGCAGTCCTCTTACAAGAACAGTTGTAAGGATACAGAAAATCTGTAAATTACACTTCCTGAGTATTGCCTCATACCGAAATGTGATATGCTGCTATGGAAAGAGAAGCAATCTTGGTTCCATGGACCTCTAAAAGATTTTCAGTTGGCACATTGAATCTCATGGCTCTGAAACAGACCAATCACAAACTACTGATCTCATTGTTTTTTACAATTTTTTTCTCTTCTTTTTTTTTCTTTTTCTTCTTTTTTTTGTGAAGGGGAGGGCAGTGACTAAATCAAAATAGAGTTGGAAGGGGTCTCCTGGTTTTATTTTATTTTTTTTCTCTGTCTCCTGGGTTTTTTTTCCCATGGTGTGTGTGCAGTTGTGAGACACAGTGAGAGACACAAGGTGCACAAATCTTTATTTAATTTCCACCACCAGGAAGAAAGGAAACACCCGCGTGGCCAGTGACAAGCAATGCCCTTCACATCAAAGGGCAATGCTGTGTGATCAAAACAGTGAAGGGGAGGGCAGGAACTAAATCAAAATAGAGTTGGAAGGGGAAATGATGCACTCCACTCCCTGCGGCGCCCACCTCTCCCTGAACAACTCCAGGGTGTTGGTGGACACCGCGTGCTCCTTCTCCAAGGATACCCAGGCTCTAACGTAACTGCGGAAGAGGGGCAGGCAGTCGGCCCTAACGATCCCTTCCACGGCCCGCTGCCTGGCCTTTTTATGGCCAGTTGGCCAGGCCCAGGAGCAGACCCACGAGGAGGTCTTCAGACCTGCCCTCCCTCCTCCGTACCAGGTGCCCGAAGATCAAGAGCGTGGGACTCAAATGCAACCAAAAGCAGAGGAGAAGGTTTTTGAGAAAATCAAAGCGGGAGTGCAAACGCCCACACCCAATATACACATGGTCCATGGACTCCACAGCACCACAGAACAAGCAGTTGGGCTGGGAGTCCGTGAACCACCGCAATCTGCGGTTGCAGGGGACTGCTGCATGCTGATCTCATTGTTAGGTACAAACATGCAAATATACGAATTAGGAGCAGTAGTATGCCATTCAGCTCCTCCATTATTCAATAAGATCTTGGCTGATCTGTTGTGGTCTGAATTCTGCATTCTAATCTGCCCACAATAACCTTTGATTCCCCTGCTTAACGAGAATCTATCTTCCTCCACTTGAAACGTATTCAACGAGCTACCATCTAAGGCATAGAGCTCCAAAATTTTACAATCCTCTGAGGGAAAAAAATATTCCCCCAAATCAAGGGCGACCTCTAATTTAAATAGTGTCCCCTACTTCTGGATACACGCACAAAAAGAAACATCTTTTCTGTCTCCACCTTGTCAAGACTGTAAAGGATCTTATACACTTTAATCAAATCACCCCTCACTCTTCATAGCACAATGGTTAGCTCTGCTGCCCCACAATGTCAGGGATCCGAGTTTGATTCCAGCCTTGGGTGACTGTTATTATGTTCGCCTGTGTCTACGTGGGTTTCCGCCTGGTGTCTGGCTCCCTCCATAATCCAAAGATATGCAGGCTAGGTGAATTGGCCATGCTACATCGATCTTTACTATGCAAGAGTGTGCAGGCTGGGTGGATTAGTCATGGAAATGTGGTTGGTTTGGATGGCATGTGCTTTGGAGGGTCGGTGTTGACTCAATGGGCCGAAGGGCCTCTATCTGCACTGTAGCGATTTTATGATTCTAAATAAGTCTACACTGTCCAACCTATAAGACTGACTGCCATTCCAGGTATCAATCTAGCAAATCTCCTTTGAACCACCTCCAAGTTGTGAAAAATGAAAAATAAAAAACAATTGACAAAATTGCTCCACAAATACAATTTTGTGAGATTTGCACGTGTGCAAGGAAATTTACAGAGATCAGCAGAAAACTTCTTCAATTAACCTAACATCAGCAGATAAATAACTTGCCGGTGAACTCAATTGATACAGCTAGAAACTGCAATGTTGTTTAACCCCATCAAAGCTTAACCTCATCAAAGAGGAACAAAAAAAATCCCAAATGTTGCATGTTGGTACTGTATGGAAGATGGGCCTGAAGAGTTGGTCGAGAATGTGTTGCTGGAAAAGCACAGAAAGTCAGTCAGCATCCGAGGAGTAGGAGAATCGATGTTTCAGGCATAAACTCTTCATCAGGAATGAGGCTTGTGGATTGGGGCTGAGAGATAAATGGGAGGAGAGTGGGGTTTGGAGGAAGGTAGCTGAGAAAGCGATAGGTAGATGAAGGTGAAGGAGAAGGCAATAGGTCAAAGGGGGGAGTGAGAGACGGGTCTGGAGGGCGGTGCCGAGTTGGAGGCTTGGGACTGGGATAATGTGGGGGGAAGGGAAATGAAGAAGCTGTTGAAATCCACATTTATCCCGTGAGATTGCAGTGTCCCACGGCAGATTATGAGGTGTTCTTCCTCCAGGCGTTGGGCGGTAAGTGTGACAGTGGAGGAGGCCCAGGACCTGCATGTCCTTGACG
This sequence comes from Hemiscyllium ocellatum, assembly GCF_020745735.1. Classification (NCBI taxonomy): domain Eukaryota; kingdom Metazoa; phylum Chordata; class Chondrichthyes; order Orectolobiformes; family Hemiscylliidae; genus Hemiscyllium; species Hemiscyllium ocellatum. The sequence goes on along the minus strand of NC_083447.1, from coordinate 18,355,372 downwards.
GAGTGGAGGGCGGATTGAAGTGTTCAGCCACAGGGCGGTGAGGTTGGTGGGTGCGAGTTTCCCAGAGATGTTCTCTGAAATAATCTGCAAGAAGGTGTCCTGCCTCCGCAATGTAGAGGAGACCCCACTGGGTACAACAGATGCAGTAGATGAAATGGCCTGAAATGTGTACTAAATAGTGTATTAAAAATGAAAACATAATTCAAACAGAATGTTTCATTATTGTTGATGATTAATTGGAAATGGGTTCATTATCCGTCCTTCACCATAAACTAATATCTTTAACAAGGTACTATTTATGAAGGGCACTTAGGCATCACCAAATGTAGAGTAAGAGATTGAGATTGAGTGCGGTGATCAAAATCACTAAACAGCTTGAAGATCTCAAAAGCAATTGTCAGACATGAAAGAAGAGAACCATTGATTCCAATTACCTTTCTAACCAGACTTTCAAATGTGTAGGGGCTGACCTGTTTGTGTTTGACTCCAGTATTTCCTGATAGTGGTTAACTATGTCTCTTGATACGCTGAAGTAAAAAACAACACACTGGACCCTGGATGCAGTCATCAAACTCCTACGTGGAATAATTGCCTGAAGTATTATATCTGATAATGAACCATGTTTAAGGACTTTGTGACCTCTTCAGTGTTCCAACATGTCATTCGTTCACCAAGATAACCTCAGTCTAATGTGAAGCTGAATGTGGAGTCCAATTAGTCAAAAGCCTCTTAAGAAAGAACACAGGATTTTTTCAGTTTTATTGAACTCTACTCCACGCAACTCCAATATGGTTTTTCACCATTGGTACTGTTAATGCGGGAAAACGGAAACCTTGCCCCCTATTCTTCCAGAGTGATTAACCCCACTAAGGAGCCCAAGAATCAAAAACACTTTCGGAAAGAATAGAGATGTCACCAACAAGTGACTAACTACAACAGGCCAAAACCTACCCAAGTTGAGGCAAGTTCAAGCAGCGTGGATCAAGGAATGTTGCAACCTTACCAAACGTACCAAATCAGCAATGTTCATATTTCATGAAGGGGGAAAGGTATAAAAGAGACCTAAGTGGCAACTTTTTCACACAGAGCGTGTTATGTGCATGGAATGAGCTGCCAGAGTAAGTGGTGAAGGCTAGTGCAATTGCAATATTTAAAAGGCATTTGGATAGGTATATGAATTGGAAGGGTTTGGACGGATTTGGGCTGGGTGCTGGCAGGTGGGACTAGATTGGGTTGGGATGTCTGGCTTGAACAGGGTGGACTGAAGTGTCTGTTTTTGTGCTGGACGACTCTATGACTATGACATCAGAAGAAAGGTACACTGCAATCACTGTGAAAGAATTGCAACCCATTATTATAGCAATGGACAAAACTAATAAATAACAACCAAGTTCAGCTAAGATCAACTGCTACATAAGATCAGCAACTAAATCAGCTATCCTTAAATGATAGAATCATCCTAGTCCAACACATACTTCATTAGGATAGATAAGCCTCTGGATTTACTGAATTTATAAAGTCAGACACTTTGGGCGGGGGGGGGGGGGTGAAAGTGGCATACAGGTGAAGAATGCATTGATATGATATAATAAATGGCAATGTGTTTAATGCACAAAGAATTTGATAAAGAGAAAAATATCTGGAGGGAGATGTCTCAAATGGCTCTTTAAAGGGTTAACAGACATCACAAGGTAAGCTCTGTCTACTAGGATATAAAGAACTGTTCCTGGGAGGAGCTAATGAATTCTCCAGGCATTCACCAGAATATTTATAGGGCTTCAGTGACTGTAAGACTAGAAGTAGGACATTCAGCCCATCGAATCTGCTCTGCCATTCAATTAGATCATGGCTGACCTAATAATCCTCAACTTCACGCTCCTATGTTTTCCCCATAACCCTTGATTCCCTTAATGATTAAAGATCTGTCTATCTCAGTCTTCTTCTTAATGTTAACAGCACATAGCTAAAATAGTAATGAGCTTACTCTTCTGCTGTGCCTTTGCATTAAATAATCATGCACCATAGATGAAAAGTGCTAGTTATTAAGAAATATTTATTAAACATATTTACCGCTCATCAAATTTGACTCCTCTTCTACCTGAGACATCCCATGGGCATCTTTCCTTACATGATTTCAGTAGCTGAGACTAACACTAACAAGAAGGATTGGTAGAAGTGAATTTATCCAATATATCACAGTCACAGCTGACAGTAAATGAGTAAGGACAAATAGGTGGGGCAGCTGAAAGTCGGGGGGGGGGAACAGTGGGTGAGGGTAAGAGAATGGGGTAAGTGTTTGGGAGGAGTGAAGGTTTAGGATGGAGAGATGATGGGTTTGGGTGGGGTGTGGGGGGGGCTAGAATGAGGAGCAGATGAGAGGTGAGTAGGAGATGGGGTGGGGATGGGCAGATGCGGGTGTGAGTATGGATAGAATGGGGGATGAACAGATAGGGGGGCAAGAAAGGGTAGAGTGGGGAATGGACAGTTGAAAGGGTAAAGAATGGCTAGAATAGGGAAATTGAATTGAACTTATTGTCACGTGTACCGAGGCATAGTGAAAAGCTTTGTCTTGCAAGCAATACAGGCAGATCACATAGTTAAATAGCATAGATAAGTAAATAATAGGAAAACAGCGGCAAAAACAAAAAAAAACACAGATACAGGCGAACGCCAAGGGGTTGTCAGTCCATTCAGTATTCTAACAACAGTAGGGTAGAAACTGTTTCAAAACCGGCCGGCGCGTGTGTTCTGGCTTCTGTACCTTTTTTCTGATGGTAGAGGTTCTAGAAAAGCATTGCCAGGGTGGGATGGATCTTTGAGAATGCTGGTGACCTTTCCTTAACAGCAGGCCTGGTAGATGGATTTTAGAGATGGAAGGTTGGCCTTTGTGATTGTCCGGGCTGAGTTCACCATTCTCTGTAACCATCTCTGATCTTGAATGTTACAGCTGCCATACTAGATAGAGATACATCCAGATAGAATGCTCTCAATGGCGCATCTGTAAAAGTTGGCAAGGATATTTGCCGTCAAGCCAAGTTTTCTCAGCTGCCTGAGGAAGAAGAGATGTTGTTGGGCCTTTGTAACCAGTGTATCCACATGAAGAGTCCAAGAAAGCTTGTTGATGACCACTCCCAGGAGCTGACACTCTCCACTCATTCCACCTCTGTGCTGTTAATGTGTAGGGGGGGCATGAGTAACATCCCACTGAAAGTCAACAATGAGTTCCTTGGCTTTGCCAGCATTAAGAGCTAGGTTGTCCTGAGTGCAAAATTTTTCCAGGTTTTCCATGTCATGTCTGTACTCTGTTTCGTCGCCATCTGAGATTTGACCGACTATGCTGGTGTCATCAGCGAACTTGTAAATGGCATTAGTCTGGTATTTGGTGACGCAGTCATGGGTATACAGCAAGTACAGTAGGGGGCTGAGTATGCACTCCTAGGGGGCTCCAGTGTTGAGTGTTAATGAGGATTAAATATTGTCCCCAATCTTCACTGATTGTGGCCTGTGGGTCAGGAAACTGAGGATCCAGTTGCAGAGAGTGGGGCTTAGTCAGAGATCACTAAGTTTAGTAATCAGTCTTGAGGGGATAATAGTGTTGAAGGCTGAACTATAGTCAATGAGTAGGATTCTAACATAACTGTCCTTGGTGTCAAAATGTTTAAAAGGGCATATGAGGGGGTGAGGAGGTGGTAGATGGCTGATGAGGTAGGGTGATGGGCAGGGTAGGTGAGAATGACAGAGGAGGTAGAGTGGGGGTGGACAGAGGGGATAGGGTGGGGGTGAGCAGAGAGATTGGGAGGTGAAAGTTTGGGATGGGCAGGTGAGAGGATAAGAAAGTGGTAGGGTGGTGGTTGGGCAGGTGAAGGGGTGAGAATGGAGTAGGGTGAGCTTTGGGCAGGTGAGGAGGGGAAGAGTAAGGGATGAGGAGGTAAGGGGTGAAAATTTGTGATGGTGAGATGAGGGAGTGGGAAATTACCAAAAGTGTTCTGGGATATGCAGGCTGGATGGGTTAGCCATGGGAAAATACCCATTATGTCCCGGGATGTGCGGGCTATGTGAGTTAGCAGCGGGAAATTCAGAGATGGTTCTGGGTGCGATGCGTTCGGAGGGTCAGTGTGGACTCGGTGAGCCGAAAATGGCCTGCTTTACATACTGTAGAGATTCTATGACAGGGTGAGAAGAGATAGGGAGCGGGTAGAACACAGATTTAAGAGAACACATAAGCAGCCGCCACCCTCGGTGTCGCGATGTGTCGTCCGTTGGCAGTTGCGTGCTCGTGCGACTGAGAGCGAGGCGCGTGAGCTGACGGAGTTGCGCGAGGTGGGGCGTTCGGCCGTCCTCTCTCTCCCTCCCCTCGTGTGTGTGTGTGTGAGGTATAGCGCGTACAGTTCACAGCAACACTGTCAGCTGTAAGGCTGCCGCTTGTCCGCCAACATCTCTGAGGTAAGGGCTTTGTTTACTCTGTTTCTGGTTCCGGGTTTTTGTTTTATTTTACAGAAGCCGTTTCCAAGGATTCTGTCAATTCCCGGAATTGTTGGCCTCACCCAGTTCGTGTTAGTCCCCATATCCACCCTGACTGACCGGTTATTCCGGGCTTCTGCTTATTCGTAAATTATTGTGGCCTGGAGTGCGCTGTTTGAAGGGGAGGTGATGGCAAATTTAGAAGTGATTTTCGTGTGGACCCCCGAAGTGGGAGTATGTCACTTGGTCCCTCAAGCTAGCTGCGTTATTTAATTCGATCCTAGCTGATCTAATTACTCCACATTCCTTCCTAACCTGTCACCTCCTTCCTTATTCGGAATCTATCTACGTCCAGCTTTAAAATATTCAAAAGCAGCTTCTTCCTTCTGAAAAGCGTTTCGGAAGGATCGGCGATTTTTAAAATAGGCAACTGATTATTTTTAAACGGTGACCCCTAGTTCTGGGTTTAAAAGGAAATTGGATAAATGCTTAGAAAATAAAATAATTCTATGTGGTTGTAGAACAAAATGTGGTGACAGGCAGTGAGCAGGACTAATTAATCATAGCTCTCATTTGGTCAGCAGAGTTAAAACCGTCAGTTTTTGTTCAATGAGAAGCCAGGTCATGTGAACAGTAAAGCCATACGTGACCGTTGAATTTCCATGAAGGGCAATCCTGTGGATTCAACAATAATGACAATAACCTGCAATTATGTAGTGCCACGAACATAACAAAACCATCCTACCAGGCTTTACAGGCACAATTAGTAGACCAAACAGGAATAAAGTATCAAATGGGGATCTTGTATTCCCTGTCTTTGATTGGAGTAAATTTCTGCTTATCTAATATTGGATTTTGAACAGCCTTTCATTAACTTTCAGACTTTGACTACTCTGATGCTCTCCTGGCTGGCCTTCTGTCTTTTATCCAAGACACTGGTGCCCATCCTCTAGATCCCACCAAGTTCCATTCTCCTTTCACTGACCTACCTATGGGCTCTGTTTGGCAACACAATTTTTCAATTGGTTATCCTTCTTGGCCAGCTCCACAGCGGATAGGAGAGATGGTGGCATAGTGGGAATGTCACTGACCTAGTGAACCAGATATCTGATCTAATGCTGTGGGGGAACCAAAAACAGTGAAAAATGTACTTGACCTCACTGCCAGCTTCAGATGCATCTGTCCATTACAGTATTGATAAGTGACCACCAAATAGTCCTTGTGGAGACAAAGTCCCACATTCAGTTGAGAATAACCTCCATCGTGTTGTGTGGCACTATCACTGTGCTAAATGGGACAGACTTTGAACGGATACAGCAACTCAAGACTGGTCATTTATGACTAGCTGTGGGCTGTCAACAGCAGCAGAATTGTACTCCACAGTCTGTAACCTCATGGCCTGGCATCTTCCCCATTCAACCATTTCCATCAAGTCAGGGGATCAATCTGGGTTCAATGGAGAGTGCAAGAGGACATGTCAGGAGCAGCACCAGGCATACCCGATGAAGTAGTATCAATCTGGTGAAGCCACCAAACAGGACTACTTGCATGCCAAACGGCATACACAGCAAGTGAGAGACAGCAAAGCAATCTCTCAACCAATTGAACAGATCTAAGCCCTGTATCCAGTCATGAATAGTGGTGGATAATTACTGGAAGAGTAATTCTTCCAGTAAACTCACTGGAAGAGGAGGCTCCACAGATATCTTCCATTCTGAATGATGGAAGAGGTCAGGACATTAGTTCAAAAGATAAGGCTGAAGCTCTTGCAGTAATCTTGAGCCAGTATGATTTGGTCCATGTGATATCAATAAATAGTTGCAGGCAATGGAACCTTGCAAAGGCTACAGGCCATAACAACCTTCTGGCAATAGTCCTGAAGACTTGTGCTCCACTTCCTACGTCAAGTTGTTCTAGTACAGTTACAACACTGGCATCTACCTGATGTGAAAAATTGCCCAAATATGTCCTGTACAGGTATTTCTGGCATAACGTGATGGTTGCATTTCTGTGCAACCTCACACTGTAGAAAATAGCTATACCCATACAGTAGAAAGTTCGCACTATCCAAATAGTGTTTTAACAAAACTTTCATTATGTCAGAAATACCTGCACATAAAAAGCAGAACGAATCTAACCTGGCCAGTTACCACCCAATCGGTCTACTGTCTATCATCAGTAAACTGATGGAAGAACAGTGCCATCCAGCAGCACCTGCTCAGTGATGCCCAGTTTGGGTTCTGCCAGGGCTTTTCACCTCCTGATCTCATTACAGCCTTGGTTCAAACATAAACAAAAGAGCTGAATTCCAGAGGTGAGGTGAGAGTGACAGCCCTTGACTTCATGGCTGCATTTTGACCGTGTGAGACATCAACGAGCCCTAGCAAAACTGGAATCAATAGGTGTGAGGGGGCAAACTCTCAGGTAGTTGGAATCTTACCTGACACATAGGAAGGTGGTCATGTTTGTTGGAGATCAGTCATCTTGGCTCCTGGACATCTCTGCTGTAGTTCCTCGGGATAGTGTCCTCGGCCCAATCATCTTCAGCTGCTTCATCTATGACCTTCCCTCCATTATAAGGTCAGAAGTAGGGATGTTCAGCATCATTCATGACGACTCAGATGCAGAAGCCATCCGTGTCCAAATGTAATAGAATTTGGACAACATTCAGGCTTGGGCTGACAAATGGCAAGTAATATTCATGCCACACAAATGCCAGGCTATGAACATGACTAACAAGAAACAAAATAACCACTGCCCTTTGACACTCAAAGATCCTTAGAGTTATCATTGATCAGAAACTCACCTGGACTCTCAGATAAATGGACCTGCAGATGAAAGCAGGTCAGCGCCTAGGAATACTGCAGCGAGTAACTCACCACCTGACTCCCGAAAGCTTGTCCATCATCTACAAGGCACAGGACTGTGATGGAATGCCCTCCACATGCCTGGATGAGTGTGACTCCAACACCATCAAGGACAAAGCAGCCCACTTGATTGGTACTGTATCCACAAGTATCCACTCCCTCCACCACTGACACTCAGTAGTAACTGTAGTGTGTACTATCTACAAGATGCACTGCAGAAATTCACCAAAGATCCTCAGACAGCATCTTCCAAAACCACGACCATTTCCATCTAGAAGGACAAAGGCAACCATGTATGGGAGCACTACCACCTTCAAGTTTCCCTCCAAGCCACTCACCATCCTGACTTGGAGTTACGTCGGTGTTCCTTTCCTGGGTCAAAAACCTGGAATTCCTTCCCTAATGGCATTGTGGGTCAACTCACAGCTGCTGGACTACAATGGTTCAAAAAGGCAACTCACCAGCACCTTCTCAAGGACAAATAGGGACGGGCAATAAATGCTGGCCAACCAGTAATGCTCATATTCCACAAAATGACTATACAGAAAATTAAAAAACCAAATCAACCACGAAACTGCTTCACTGGTACCATTTAAGAAAGGAAATCTGTTCATAAGACCACATGGAATAGGAATAGGTGTAGGCCATTTGGCCTCTTGAGTCTGCTCCTCAATTCAGTAGAATCATGAATGATCCAATGTTCCTCACGTCTGCTTTCCTGCCCTTTCCCTGTAACCCTTGATTTCCATACTGATCAAGAATCTCAGCCTTTAAATGTGCAGCCCTTACAGCTCTGTGGCAAGGAGTTCCACAGACACTCAACCTTCTGAGAGAAGAAATTCTTCCACATCTAAGTGTTAAATTGGCACACCTTTATCCTGAAACTATGCCCTCTGGTCCAAGATGCTCCCATGACGGGAAACATCATCTTAGCATTTGCCTGTCAAGACCCTTATGAATCCTATATGTTTCAATGAAATTACCTCTTATTCTTCTAATCTCCAGCAAGTAAAATCTCAAACCATACAGCCTTTGTCTAGTGAGCAACCTATCCAATACCAGGATCATTTGAGTGAACCTTCCCTGAAATGAAGTGATATCTTTCCTTTAAATAAGGGAACCAAACATAGGAAGATGGTTGTGGTTGTTGGAGGTGAGTCTTCTCAGCTCCTGCAAAGAGTTCATCAGGGGTAGTGACCTCAGCCCAACCTTCCACAGCTGCTTTATCAATAACCTTCCCTCCATCATAACGTTGGCCCTGATGATTGTACAGTATTCAGCATCAGATACTGAAGCAGTCCTTGTTCAAATGCGACAATGACCTGGACATTATCCAGGCTTGGGCTGACAAGTGGTAAGTAACACTTGAACCACACAATTGCCAAACAGTGACCATTTCCAGTAAGTGACAATCTAACCTTCACCCCTTGACATTAAATGGCATTAGAATCACTGAATATCCCACTGTCAATATCCTGGGGGTTGGCATTGACCAGAAATTAGGGCAAGTGATAGGCTCACTAGATTATTAATCCAGAAACTCACTACTGTTCCAGGACAGATCGGAATTCCACCTTGGCAGATGGCAATTCAGTGAAACAAAGCCGTAATTAAGTCTTTACTAATGACCATGAAACCATTGTTGATTTTCAGAAAAACCCATCTGGTTCACCAAAGTCCTTTAGGGAAGGAAATCTGCTGTCCTTACCTGGTCTGGCCTACATGTGACTCCTATCCCCACATCCCCCATTTATCTCTCTGCCACCTTACCCCTACACATTCCTGCTGAAGATCTTACACCCAAAATGTTTGACTTTCCTGCTCCTTGGATGCTGCTTGACCTGCTGTCCTTTTTCCGGTGCCACAGTTTTCAACGTTGATAACTAAAGCACCAGCAGTGGTTGCATTCGAGAGGGTGAGGATCGGGCACAGTTTAGATGGAGGTTCTGGGGAAGGTTCACCAAACCTGAAACATTATCTCTGATTTCTCTCCAAGATGCTTCCAGATCTACTGAGATTTTCCAGCAATCTTTGTTTTTTTTTTCTGATTTACAACGTCCATAGTTCTTTCAATTTTTATGAAGAGTAGGAATATAAGGGTCTTTTACCAAGTGGCAGGCAGTGACTAATGGGGTACTGCAGGGATCAGTGTTTGGGCCCCAGCTATTCACAGTATGTATTAATGATTTAGATGAGGTAACTAAATGTAATATCTCCAAGTTTGTTGATGACATCAAGCTGAGTGTGGGGAGTAACCATGAGGATGTGCAGAGATGATGATTGGGTGTGATCCAGCAAGTTGCGTGACAGATGCAGTATGATGTGGGTAAATGTGAGGTTATCCACTTTGGTAGTAAATCTAGGAAGGCAGATTTATCTGAATGGTGATGGATTGGAAAAGGGGAGGGGTGACCTTGAACCTCAGTTGCTGAAAGTAAGCATACAGTGCAGATGGTGAAGAAGGCAAATTATATGTTCGCATTCAAAGTAAGAGGATTCAGTACAGGAGCAAGAGTGTCTTGGTACAAGTATACAGAGCCTTAGTGAGACAACGCTGGAGTATTTTATACAGTTTTGACCTCTTTATTTGAGGGAGGATATTCTGAATATGGAGGCAAAGCAACAAAGATTTACCAGACTGATTTTTGGTATTGCAGGAGTGAAAAATAGAGAGATATTGGATTGATTAGAACTATATTCACTGACATTTAGAAAAATGGGGGAGGGGATATCATTAGAAGCCTATAAAACTCTAACCGAATTAGACAAAGTAATTGCAGGAAGGATGTACCCACTGACTGGGAAGACCAGAACCAATCTGCCTTCACAACTTAAGGATATGGGATAGGCCATTTAAGACTGAGATGAAGAGAAACTTCTTCTTCATGAAGACAGTGGTGAACCTGTGGAAATTACTGCCACAGAAGGCAGTTGTTTTTAGGAAGGAAGGAGGTGATATAGTTCTTAGGGCTAACTGGATCAAAGAGTTTGGGGAGAAAGCAGAAACAGAGTTCTGAATTAGATGATCAAGCATGTTCATTTTGAATGGTGAAGCAGGCATAAGGGCAGAATGGCTTACTCATGCTCTTTTTAAAAAATATTTCTATATTAATAAAAGGTAGGACCTTTGTGTGGAGTTCCAACTCACAGGGGTGTGAGATGGATACATTTGGGCATTTGGAAGTTTTATTGGAGCGCAATGGGTTGTTGTAGCCGATCTGCAGCCTAAGCAGAGATTATACTGGACAGCCTGCTCCTCATGGCTTCTCAAGTGTCCCATTCAGGTCCTGTCTTTCAGATGAGAAATTAAATTGCCCCTCTCTATATATGAAATATCTTATCATGTATCTGAAGAGCAGCAGAAAACATCTCCCTGGGATAATGGATAATATTCATGTCTCAGCCAGCATGCCTAAAAATGGGTGTTTTGACCATTTGTCATGTTTATGGGATCTTGCTGTACTCAGTTTGGCTACTGGTGATTAACGACTTCATTGGCTGCAATGCACTTGGGATGTCTTGTGGATGTGAAAGGTGTCTTTGAATGAAGAGTCCTTTTCCTTGTCTGTAAAGTCTTGCACTATTTACTGTGCTGTTGCCCCAACATGGAATGACAATGAGGAACTAATTGTCTCCTCTTGGTGATGGACAGTTTTTGTTGCCAAGGGAAAATGCAGTGCTCTGATAATGCAGCACTGCCTCAGAACCTCCATGGGGGATCAGTCTGTGTTAGGTTTAGAGCTGGTACAGGCACAATGGATCAAATGGTCTCTGTCTGTGCTGCAACACTTAAGTGAGTCTGTGAATTTCATTCTAGTTTAGATGTTAAAAGGACTGGGAATGTTTAAATGCTTCAATCATCATTTATATGCGGAAATGGATTCATAGAGTCTTACAGCATAGCAAGAGACCCTTTTGGTCCATCATATATATTCATGTTGGTCATCAGACACCTCTCTACTTTAGTTTTAGATTAGATTAGATTAGAGTGGTGCTGGAAAAGCACAGCAGGTCAGGTAGCATCCAAGGAGCAGGAAAATCGACATTTCGGGCAAAAGCCCTTCACCAGGAATTGGGCTTTTGCCCGAAACGTAGATTTTCCTGCTCCTCGGTGCTGCCTGATCTGCTGTGCTTTCCCAGCACCACTCTAATCTAAACTCTGGTTTCCAGCATTGCAGTCCTCACTTTTGCCTATCTCTCTACTTTAGCGCTATTTCTCAGGACCTGATCTTGTATGCTGTGACATTTCAAGTGTTCATCTTGATGCAACTTAAATGTGGTGATAGTTGCTACCTTCACTGCCCTTTCAGACAGAGAGTTCCAGATACTCATTACCCTCTGAGTGACAAAATTTGTTGCTTAGATCCCCTCTAAAGCTCCTGCCCCTTACCTTAAATTGATGATTCCTATACAAAGAGGGAAAGTATATTCCTATTGACCCCATCTGTGCCCTTCATAATTTGTATACTTCAATCCGGTTTTGCATCCACTTTCTCTGCTCCAAGAAAAATAACTCTACCCTATGTGGTCTCTCTTTATAGCTGAAATGCACCAACTTGGACAACATCTGTTGAATTTGTTATGTATACTCGCTAGTGCACTCTCATCCCAGAGGATTATAAAATCAGAAAGGAGCAGTGACAGGATGAATAGCCAAGTCTATTCCCCAGGGTAAGGGAGTCTAAAACTAGAGGGCATAGGTTTAAATTGAGAGAGGAAAGATTTAAAAGGGACCTAAGGGGCAACTTTTTCATGTAGAGGATGGTGTGTGTTTTGGAAAAAGCTGCCAAAGGAAGTGTTGGAGGCTGGTTTAATTACAATATTTAAAAGGCATCTAGATGGGTACATGAATAGGAAGGGTTTAGAAGGATATGGGCCAAATGCTGGCAAATGGGACTAGATTAATTTAGGATATCTGGTTGGCAAGGCCGATTGGATTGAAGGGCCTGTTTCTGTGCAGTATAACTCTCTGACTCTATGACTTGTTGTGAAAGCTAGACTCAGGTTGGGAGTGTTATGCAGTGGACTATTGTATTGTAGCCTTCATTCTTCAGACTTTTCATAGAATGTTAGAACAGTTTCAGCACAGAAGGGGGCCATTCAGGATGCAGTCTCTGTGCCAGCTGTCTGTAAGATCAACTCATCCAGTACTAATTCCATCCCCCTGCTTTTTTTCCTTGTGGTCTGACAATTTTCTCCTCAGATTTTCATTAGGACCATATACCAGGGAGATACTTGCCATGTTTAAGTCTATTTAAGAAAGGCTATGTTGTATTTAGCCGCAGTCATCTTTCTCTGGGGAGCGGTTCCCTCTTTACAGATACTTCAGCGGTTTTGTGAGCTGTGAGACGGAAACTCAAAGCATTTAGTGGTTTGGAGGAGGGGGGTGGTGAAATTTCTGTTACATTGCTGATATGTTTTGCAAACTTTAGCACAGGCGACTCAAGTTCCTCTTTTTGAATTTAGACTTAATCAACAATGATCATACTGTGGAGATCAGATGCAATGCTCCCACCCTTTTAAAATTTGGTTGGATGTCTTAAACAGCCTCTCTCACAAACCAAAGTTGTTTTCTGGCCCACTGACAATTAAATGTCTCCGAGGCTTGTAATGTAGCCTGAGATCCTGTGCACCATAGCAATAGTGGAGCTGCTCAGGTCATTTCAATCTTTTGACCTAGTTAACTAGAACCTCCTTTGACAGACCTTCGTAAGAGGGGAACATAAACCTTGTATGCCTCGAATCATTCCCCTTTAACATTCCAGAGCAATATACAGAACCAATTTGAAGAAGTGTCTCTGGATCCAAAACGTTGACCTCAATTTCTCTCCATGGTTGCTGCCAGCCCTGCTGAGTTTTCCCAGCAATTTTTGTTTTTGATTCAGATTTCCACCATCCACATTTTTTCAAAGCAAACTTAAAAAAAACTTATCTTGTGTTGAAGCTGTTGGTTTGAGGATGGGATGATATTGATTAGATTACAGAATCGTACTTATGAGTCAGTTTAAACTGTTAAGCAACACCTTCAGAGCAAGCATCTTGCACAAGACCAGATTTTATAAGGAAGGTCTTTAAGCGGTAAAGGCTTTTTTTTAAAAGAACAATCAGTGATCGTTTTCATAGTCACTATTTCAGATGAGATCAAGCTGTAACCATTAGACATCAACCTACATACCCAGAGCATTAGCTTGGATCTTTGAAATATTAAATCAGTGACATTATCACTACTCCTCCATCTCTGTTAAATCAAATCACTTTTCTTTTCCACTATTCGTGAGGTCATGCAAGTGATTGACATAGTGGGACTGACTACCCCATGTTCCTTTCACAGGCTGCATGCAACCTAGACCTGTGGATGCCAACGTGACCAACAAGCCAAAGGAGCATACCATGATGTGGTTCCCTATTATGCTGCTACCTTATCCTCCCACAGAACTAAAGAAAAGGCACAGCAGAGAAAGAGGCTAGTCAGCCCATTTTCATTACAGTATGGAAACCAGCCATTTGGCCTAACAAGTCCACCCTGACCCTCCCAAGCGTGACCCTCCCAAGCGTATCCCACCCAGACCATTCCCCTACCCTATTACTCTACATTTCCCCTGACTAATGCACCTAACCTACACATACCTGAACACTACTGGCAATTTAGCTTGTCCAATTCACCTAACCTGCACATCTTTGGACTGAGAGAGGAAACTGTAGCACCTGAAGGAAACCCAATGCCTGTACCATTCCAGGAAATACTAGCTGCCTATTTTAACCCTGGCCTCCACCATTTGGCCAAGAGGTCTGCATGTTCCAGCACATCAGGTGCACATCCATTTTCCTTATAAACTGGTTGAGGTTTCTGCTGCAACCACCAAACTGGGCAGTAAATTCCGGATAACTTCTACCCTCTGAAATATATTTTCACGTCTTCCCTTGAACGCGGCTGGTAGTAGGTTTAATCAGTGACCCTGGTAAATTATCTCTCTGCTGGGAAAACTAGTCCATTCTACCCAGGTCTTCATTAACTCACACATCAGCCACTGCTTCTGGGGAAAGTCATCCTAGCTAATCTAATCTGAAGGACTCATACAGAACAGCTTATAGTGTTATAATGTTAAATACACTATCTCCTCTTATAACTGTTTCTGTGCCAAGAACTTCAAAGAATGGAAAATGGATTACAACTGTTCATGCTGTGTATGCTTTAGAGACACCTGTTAAAGTTATATGCAGTCCTGTAAGAACATTAGATCGCCCTGCTCTGTACAGCATTCTCTACTCCAGCTCCCCATTGGTACGTGATGAGGGCTCCCTGATTAGAGGGATCTTTACTGAAGTTTCTTTGCTGCAAGATATGAAGGGAATGCGTGCAGTGAAAATTTGGGTGAGTGCACAGGAACTGTACAGATAGAGATCACCTCAGCACTGAGTGAAATGACTGTACGTGTAAAAGAGGTTGATGAATGGGTACGTATAGTTGGGAGTTGACGAATGATGGTACTATCAGCACACTAGTAATTCAGAGCCCCAGCCTAATGTTTTGGAGACAGCAAAACAATCCATGACATTGATTCAATTTTTATTTTCTTATTTAAAAAGCTGGAATTAAGAGCCTAGTTTGACCACTATTGTAAAAACCCACAAATACTAATGCCATTTGGGGAGGGAAATCTGCTGTCCTCGTCTGGTCTGGTCTACATGTCACTCCAGACTCATCACATTATGGTTGACCCTCAACTGTCCTCAAAAAATGGCTGAGCAAGTAATTGAATTCCAGGACAAGTGGTGGCCTTGCTATCCTGTGCTCCCATCTCATGTAAGAATTGAACATGCTCTCTATGTTCGTAGAATCCCTATAGTATGGCCATTTGTCCCAACAAGTCCATACCGACCCTTCAAAGAGTATCCCATCCAGACCCATTTGCCTAGCCCTATCACTCTGCATGTCCCCTGTCTAATGAACCTAATCTACACACTCCTGAACACTACGGGCAATTTAACATGACCAGTTTACCTAATGACATCTCTGTACTATGGGAGGAAACTCACATGGACTATGGGAGGAAACCTACGTAAGGGCGGCACGGTGGCACAGTGGTTAGCACTGCTGCCTCACAGCGCCAGGGACCTGGGTTCAATTCCCGCCTCAGGCGACTGACTGTGTGGAGTTTGCACGTTCTCCCCGTGTCTGCGTGGGTTTCCTCCGGGTGCTCCGGTTTCCTCCCACAGTCCAAAGATGTGCGGGTCAGGTGAATTGGCCATGTTAAATTGCCCGTAGTGTTAGGTAAGGGGTATATGTTGGGGTATGGGTGGGTTGCGGGTCGGTGTGGACTTGTTGGGCCGAAGGGCCTGTTTCCACACTGTAAGTAATCTAATCTTAAAAAAAAAACATGGGGAGAATGTGCAAACTCCATACAGGCTATTGCTTGAGGCTGGAATTGAACCTGGGTTTCTGGTGCCGTGAGGCAGCAGTGCTAACCATTGAGCCACTATGCTGTTAATGGAAAAAGCACGGAGTCTCCTCTCTTGATGCCAGCTGCTGACTTTGTGATACCAAACTGAATCAAGCATTATCTTCAATACATTTGTTCAAATTAATTATGTTTATCTGATCCATTGCTCCAGTCAAATCTATAAAGATATTATTGTTTTGCTGGTAGGGAGTGTTGCACTATCTTTTGGGTGAGGACTGTTCAAATAGATGTGAAAGATGTTGTCAGCATCACTTCGAAACAGAGCAGGGAGAATCCTCTCTTCCTAACCTGTAACTCCAGCTCAAAACCTTCAACCTAAACTTCTAATCCAGGTACCATTCTCTAATGGGAATCTTATTTAAATCCATCCACTTGATCACCTTGATCGGATCCTCTGTCAGCCTGCTCTGAAAGTCTGCAAACAGAGATGATCCCATAATGGAAGTTTAAGGTGCACTCAAGGGAAGTAAACTTGCTGGGATGTTTTGCATGGGAGAATTGGTCAGCTGCATGTGGTTTGTTAGGATAACCACAGTTTTTGGAAGCCTGGAGTATTGAGTCATGGGGCAGGATGTCCAGATTAATATGAAGAAGCAATTATTCAATATTGCCATAACTTCATGTTTCTTCTTTCTGCAGTTGTACTTCTGAGATCCCAGCCAGGCCTAGGGAAGAAAGAAATGAAGCTGCAACTGATACACCAGAAGGTAACGAGACAGGGAACATATCTAGGTTAACAGGTATGGGTGTGAGTCCCTGTGAGAGTATCAGGACCACATGTAGAAGTGTCCCTGTGGTGTATATGATTGCATGTGAGTGTATGACTGACTAAGTATGTTTGTTCATGTGACTGAGTAGGAGATGCTTTGCAGCTCAAGTTCACTTCTGCCTCACCACAGAAGCAGGGAAGAAGAGGACATTGGACCTTTGGGCCCATCACAGTCCACACTGATCCTGAACCTTTGTGTGTAGATGTGTTCACTTTTCTGTTGAGCCACTGGCTTGTGATGATGAGGAGGACATCTCCCTCAGTTACTACTCAACCCCAGTGACCCTGAGACCCTTCCAACAACCATTTTGTCTTGTGCAGGACAGTTTTGGATGGAGTGTTGACTGGTTTCCTATACAATTCCGAGCTCAGTCACCTACTTCAAGCTCAGGCAGGAAAGGTCAATATCATTTCCTGTTAATGAAGCTTAATTCAATTTCCTGAGTTATTTGCAGGTCTCTTGTGACCAGTTCACACTGATCTTTGCAGCGAGACCTTAAACAGACTCCAATTGTTCTCTCTGCTTGTAGTTCTCCCCCTCCCCAGCCTGACAGACTTTGAGATTCCCCTTAGCAATGACTTAATACATGTTGTGTTGTCAGAGCTGTCATTTTTTTTTATGGGACTGTGAACCTGTCAAGTGAACATGAGAAATCCCATGGCTATTTTAAGAACAGCAGGAGAGTTCCCTCCAGTTTTGCTGCAGTGTCCCAGATAGTGGTTACTTGCCAAGGACTGCTTAAAATCAGGCTGTCTGGTTGGTTTTCACATTGCAAGTTTGTGTGATCATGCTGTGCCTAATTTCATTTCCCAATTTACTGCTTTAAGATGGTCCCCACACTTGATTCAGCATTTCAGTTTGTGCAATTCTTTGAGATATGTTGAGGTGGTGGAAAGTGCTGTGCTTTCCCAGTCTGTTTAACTTACAGAATCATAGAATCCCTACAGTGTGGAAACAGCTCCTTCAGCCCAACAAATCCACACCTACCCTTCGAAGAATAACCCACCCAGACACATTCTCCTACCCTGTTATCCTATATTTACCCCGGGCCAATATTTACCCATGCACGCTTCAAAGTGTAAGAACAAAGTTAAATTTCTATAGCCTCTACTGCAACATGGAAGTGTAGAGATATTCGAAAATGATTAGTACCCCGAATGACACTGTCTCAGAATAAAGGTTGTCCATGTAAGAGTGAGATATGGACAAATTGCTTAATCCAGAAGATTATAAATATACGAAGAACAAAGAAAATTGACAGCGCAGGTACAGGTCCTTTGGCCCTCCAAGCCTGAGCCAATCTAAATGTACTGTCTAAACCTGTCAGTCTATTACTAAGCATCTGTATCTCTCTGCTTCCTACCTACTTGTGCATCTGTCCAAATGTATCTTAAATGAATCTACCGTGCCTGCCTCTAGTACCTCTGCTGGCAACGTGTTCCAGGTGCCCACCACCCTCTGTGTGAAGTACTTGCCGGGTGTATCCCCCTTCAACTTTCCACTCCTCACCTTGAAAGCATGACCTATAAGTTATGGAATCCTTCACCCTGGGAAAAATCTTGCCTCTATCCACCCTGTCTATACCCTTCATGATTTTGTATACCTCAATCAGGTCCCCCCTCAATCTCCTTTTTTCTAATGAAAATAAACCTAACCTACTCAACCTCTCTTCATAGCTAGCACCTTGTATACCAGGCAACATCCTCATAAACCTTCTCTGCACCCTCTCCAAAGCATCCGCATCCTTTTGGTAATGTGGCAACCAGAACTGTACAGAGTATTCTAAATGCGGCCGAACCAATGTCTTGTACAATTTTAACATGAACTGTATTTGGAACTGTATGTGCCATAAACTGTATATGTTCAGTTGAATCAAGGCAACAATCAATAGATGTTTAGACTTGAGGGGTAATACAGAATGGAGTAAGTGAGGACAGCAGATGCTGGAGATCTGAGTCGAGAGTGTGGTGCTAGAAAAGCACAGCCAGTCAGGAGAAGCAGGCGAATCAACGTTTCGGGCATAAGCCCTTCATCAGGGTTGAGATGAAATGGGAGTGGGGGGTAAGTAGGGAATGATAGGTAGATGAAGGTGGGGAAAAGGTGATAGGTCAGAGGCTGGAATGGATAAATGGTAAAGACGATGGACAGGCCAAGAGGACGGTGCTGAGTTGGAGGCTTAAGTTCTTATGTGTGTGTGCATGTGCACGAGCAAAAGCGGCTTTAACCATCATGGTTTCCACGGTCTAACAGCACATTCATGCTCCACATCTGCACGTACACCTACGTGGGAGCAGAGCCTCAACAATATGTCGTTTAACATATG
This sequence comes from Hemiscyllium ocellatum, assembly GCF_020745735.1. Lineage (NCBI taxonomy): Eukaryota > Metazoa > Chordata > Chondrichthyes > Orectolobiformes > Hemiscylliidae > Hemiscyllium > Hemiscyllium ocellatum. The sequence continues at coordinate 18,336,489 of NC_083447.1, read as the reverse complement.
TTCCTCTCTTTTCTGCTTCAGCTGAAGACGTCAACTGCCTTCCCTGATGGGAAGGGGAACTGTACCCTGTGGAATTCCAGATTGCAGAAGGTATGAAACCTTGACACCATATTCTGGGTGGAAGGGGGAATGAGGTCTTCGTTGCTGACATGTTTTCATGCCAACAAGCAGCAGCAGGGCCAAAAAGGATGAACCCAGAGGTCAGGTTGCATAGTCTGAAATATCATGGTTTAAATCAAAGACTTGAGGGGAGAATAGTACATGACATTGACAGACAATGATAGCCCACTGAAACACAGCATATTTCATCAGGTGTTACATAATGTCACATGATTCTGCTGTCTTGCAGCTTGTGGTAAGATGAAGCCATGAATTTATGATAGTTTTCCTCACTTTGGCAACGCAAGCAGGAATATTATGAAGACAAAGCATCCATTCTCTCCAATTGATTAATTAAAGAAAATATTTGAGATGATCAAAGGATTTGATGGGGTTAATTTGTGGAAGACTGCAGACCCAGACAGTATAATGTTAAAATTCTATTGCGTGGCCTCTCTTGAGCCCACTCTTTCCTTGTCCCTCCTCAACAAATATACTGTTGAGGGGCATCAATTTGAGGTTTTGTAAAAGTGTGATGGACATATATTTAGTAGGTAGGGGGATTAAGAGTGGTGGAAGCAATGTGGATAGTGGAGTGGAAAAGTGAAATACTGTGAATGTAGGAAATCTGAAAGCCAGAAAATGTTCAAACTACTCAGCAAGTCTGTCAGTATTTGTGGAGAGAGACAGTTAATATTTAAAGTTGAAGAACTCCATTCGAGGAAGATGGATATTCCCTCCAGAGTTAAGGGGTAGGTCACTCACCTTCTAATTGAATGGCAGAACAGGCTCAAGGTTCTGATTGGTTTTTTATTTAGCCATTAATCATAGCCTTTCTGACCTCGATGCTTGTGTCTAGCAGTTGTTACTCTCTGGTAAAGGTGGGGAAGTGATGCTTTACTTTGGATAATGAATCTCACTGGACTGTGTGGGGAGGTAGCAGCAATGCTGCAGGTAGCAGAGATTCTAAAGTATGTATCTTCTCCTCCAGATTTGCAGAGATGCAGTACTGGTGTTGGCCGTGGTTGTCATTCTTATCCTCCTGATGATGGTACAGTTACTGCTGTTCCCCTACAATCACCAAATGGACAAGAAGATCAGCATTCCCTTTGAGATCAAAAAAGCTGCAGCTGATGTAGACTTGGGCTGGTCAGACTCATGCAGGTACCCAGGAAATTGGCTGGGACCCCAACCTCTTAGAGTTGGGGGGAGGGGGGGGAATAGTGGGTTTTGTAATGCTCCCAGATGGATTCTTGATAAGTCAAACAGCTACAAAGCCTCTTTTACGAACCCCTGAGTAAACAATGAATTGCGACGTCCTCTGAAGGGACTTCTGCAATTGATTGCAGCATTGCCTTTACAAAACTGGTGATGATTGTTATGGCATTGAAACCTCCTGTTAAGACAGAGCTGCTTGTCTTCTGATGCATAAGGTTCCATGGGCTGATACATTCTTATGTTCTGTCTTATGCTTGCAGTCTTGTTCTCGTTGAGAGTATTCCAGAGGGGATGCATTTTGGACCTAACTCCACTGTGAACCCATCTATTTTTGAAGGGTGGATGAAGTTGTTGAGGGAGGCAGAGAAAAGCATTGAGATCAGCTCCTTCTACTGGACCATGCAAAACAAAGACACGCACACATTGGAACCTTCTGCCAACCAGGTACAGTCTGGGGAAATATTCAATATTCGTCAGATTTGTACTAAAATAGTTCAGAAGAGTTTCACTCACCTGATTCCTTAGATGCATGTTTTGTGAGGAAGAAATACTCTTTGAAGTCTTTCTTATTGTGTGGTGGTAGTATCGCATGAAGTCAAATACATTACTCACAGGTGAACTCACTGGAGTCCAATGTCTCTTCAAATTAAGTTGCTTGTTCACTTTTACTAAATAGATACACATAATTTGCAGGTGCCAGCGTTGGACTGGGGTGGGGCAAAGTTAAAAATCGCACACGACCAAGTTATAGTCCAACAGATTTATTTGGAAGCACCAGCTTTCGGAGCGGTGCTTCTTCATCATGTGGTTGTGTCCACCACCTGATGAAGAAGCAGCGGCTAGTGCTTTGGACTGTAACCTGGGGTTGTGTTTTTTAACTAGGTACACATAGACTTAGTGTGAGACTCAGACTATTGCTTCTCTCTTCAGATCTTCACCATCATTTTACTACATGTACTACATCAATTTAACATAGCTTCCTGTTTACATAGTCAATCCTTTACTTGATAGAGTTTAAAAGAATGAGAAGTGATTTTTTTTTTTAAAAAGCCTATACTATGCTGAGGGTGCCTTAACAGAGTGTTTCCCCATGAGGGAATCCAGAACTATTCAAAAACAAGGGGTTTCCCATTTAAAATGGAGATGTGAAGTTCTTGAGGTTCTTTTGGTCTCTTGAAATGCTTTTCCAGAGAAGGGGTAGTATCATTGAATATATTCAAGATTGAGTTGGATAGATTTTTAATCAAGGGGGATGAAGGCCAGATAGAAATATTTACAGGGAACAGAATAGGAAATGTGCGATGACAAATCATAGAACCATAGAATTCATACCGTGTGGAAGCTGACCATTTGGTCCATTGAGTCCACACTAACCCACTGAAGAGCATCCACCCAATCACTGTAACCCTGTATTACTGATGGTTAATCTAGCTAATCGCTGGACAGTATGGGCAATTTACATGACCAATCCACCTAACCTGCATATCTTTGGACTGTGGGAAGAAACTGGAACACTTGGTGGAAATCCCCGCAGACATGGGACGAATGTGCAAAGTCCACGCAGGGTGAAATTGAACTTGGGTCTGCATGATTTTAAAAACCATCATCAAATTGCCTTTCTGGCCGAAGAGCGATTTCAAGTTACTAATGATATCAAAGGGTATGGGGATAGCAGGAAGAGGAGTGGAGGTCAATGATCAGCATTGTTTGGAATGGTAGAGCAGGCTCGAGGGGAAGAATGGTTTACTCCTGGCTTCTTCAGTCCAAGCCCCAGTTTTGGAACTATTCATTTGTATCAGCTTTGACGTCCTCCTAAAGTGTCATGTCCAGAATTGGACACAACATCCTAGATGGCGTTCAATGAGTGTTTCAATAAAGTTTCGCATAATTTTCTGTCTTTTGTACTCATCATCTTGCTACATAAAGCTCAGGATCCCCTCAGTTTTTATTAATGGCTTTGTTAACCTAGATTTCATAATCTTCAAAGATTTGTATACCCAATAGCAACAACTCTCTCTGTTCTAGCATCTCCTTCGCGGTTGTACCACTCATCCAGGTCTCCGGTGAACCTGTGAACTCCAATAGGTCAAAGGCAGCAGGAACACTACTAGAAAATTCACTTCCAAATTGTATACAATCCTGACTTGGAAATATTGCCATTCCTTCAGTGTCACTGGGTTAAAGTCCTGGAGCTCCCTCCGTTAATAGCACTGTGTGTCCCTCCAGCACGTGGACTGCAGCAGCTTACAAAGGCTACCACCAATTTTAGGGCAATTAGGCATGGCCAATAAACACTGGTCTACTCAGCAGCATGTCCAAGAGCAATTTTCAAAAAAGAATTACATTTGGATCGTCCATTTTAATATTCTGACCAAATGTATCATCTGCACTTTGTGTTGAATTTCATTTTTGCTGCGTTTGTCTATCCTGAACTCTTGTCATGTTGTCACTCTTTGCTACACTTGCAGTTGTGATAAATAACTTGTCCCTTCAGGGTGAAGAAGTTCTGCAGAAATTGAAGGATGTTTCTAAGGCTCTGAATGTCCGTATCGCTGTCAGTAAACCATTGAGGACAGGAACTCTGAATGACCTGCGTCTTCTGGAGAAGAATGGTACGTTTACTTAGGTTTGACTCATGATAGTTTTCCAAAATGTTTGAGTGCTGATTTGAGTCATTGTTTTTTTTTCAAGAATCTTTTTTTAATTTTAAACATCTGATGTGGGTATCACTGCATTTATTTCCCATCCTTAATTAATCAGAGGGTAATTAAGTTATCCACATTTCTAAAGATCTGGAATTACGTGTAGATCAGACCAGAAAAGGATGGCAGATTTCCTTCCCTAAAGGACATTAGTGAATCAGACGGGTTTTTATGGCAATCAGCAATGGTTAAATGGTCACTGTTAGACTAGCCTTCATTATCGTTAAGCTACCATTTCCCTAATCTATTTGCCAATAAATGCATGAAGGGAGCATCTTCAGGGGTCTGATTACAGAGCCACTGTATAGGACCAGTTGGATTTTTCTGTCAAAGTAGTGGTGTCAAAGGCACAATGGCTTCTTTGGACTAGCATTTAATTCCCTGCCACTTAGCTTTCTGTCAGTCAGCTGTGGACTAATGGAGTGTCCCGCAACTCATGTTCAAGATTGTGAAGTTGAGCCCTGGAGACTTGAGCACCAAGTGTAGCCTGATGCTCCAGTGCAGTACTGAGGAAGCACTGCAATGTTGGAAGTTATTATATTTTAGATGAGACTGTAAATCAGGTAAAAGAAGCCTCTCAGATAAATGTACCTATGACAATATTCAAATGGGCGCTCACTCTATCCCACTATCTTCAATAGAGCAGTTACCTGCTCATTATCATATTCCCTGTTTTGGGGGAGTTTGCTGTGCTTAGTGGACTGCTGTGTTTTTAATACTACAGCATTGACTGCGCTTCAAAAATATTTCATTAGCTATGAAGAACTTTAGGAAGACCTGATGGTCCTAACAAAACTCACTACCATTCAGGACCAAGTAACCTACTTAATCAGCACTTCAGCTGCCACCTGCAACATTCAGTTCCTCCAACTATAGCAACCGTGTATTATTTACAAGGTGCATTGGAGTAACTCACCAAGGCACCTGTGACAAGATTGCCAAATGCATAATCTCTTCCACCAATAAAGATGATGGCAGTAGATCCATTGAAAAACCACCACCTGCAATTTCCACTCCACCTGTATACAAGCAGTTCTGACTTGGAATTATATCACCGTTTGTTCACTGTCACTGTATCAAATTCCTGTAACACTCTCCTTAAAAGCATTATGGGTTTACCCATACTGCATGTACTGCAGTGGTTCGAGGAGATGGCCCATTACCATCTTCTCAGGGTTATTTAGGGATGGGCAAGAAATCTAGCCTCGCCACTGACACCCTTGACTTATATATTAAAAAAGAAAGTTCTTCGTTGACTGTCAAGTGAACATAGCACATGTGATTATTGGGACCGTGTGTTTTTTCTGTCAACAGGAGCAAAGTTTACAGTTGTGGACATGGCCAGACTGACGGCTGGAGTTCTACATACAAAATTCTGGATTGTTGACAGGAAACACGTATACATTGGAAGTGCCAATATGGATTGGAGATCGTTGACCCAGGTACTGAGGAAAAGCTGTGGATGGGCACAGCTTAAGATGTGAAGTGTCAGCACTCTTATCTCTAATGGCAAAGCCTGAAAATATCAAGCTCTCAATACATGCTAAGAAGCTGTGAGATATATGCACACTCAAATTGCTGTTCTTTCCATTGTACCTTTTCAAATAAATATGGGGCATGACCATTCCCTGGGGCATCTTCATGAAAACCTTGACCAAATGGTGTTGACGTGCCTGCTTTGAAAACAAATGCTTCGCAATTAACTGTTCCCTGGTACAATCTTTGGAGTAATCAATCAATTAGAGCTGAAAATATGTTGCTGGAAAAGCGCAGCAGGTCAGGCAGCATCCAAAGAGCAGGAGATTCAATGTTTCGGGCATGAGCCCTTCTTCCCTCAATCAATTAGAGTCCATTTGCCATCCAGGCAGTGCCTTTTACTTATGCAGTATAAATTGTTGTTTCCTTTCAAGTTTGGCATTCTTGCAATTCTGTCTTGATGAGCATAAGGCAAAAAGCTTCAACATGGTGTACTTTTTTCTTTTGCCATGCATGTTTGCTCACTGCTTGGTGACGATTTGCCAAGAGATTTCACAGGAAAAGTCAAAATGGCATGAACTGGGTTTCAGGACTGGGAAGAGTAGACCCCAGGTACATTGCCTCTTGGCGTCAATCTGCCAGCAGTTAACAGAAGAGGGAAGAATGATCACTTGTGGAGGGCAGGTGGTGGAATCAACTTGAGGGTGCAAATAGACAGTCATAGAGATATACAGCATGGATACAGACCCTTCGGTCCACCTTGTCCATGCTGACCAGATATCCTAAATTAATCTTGTCCCATTTGCCAGGGCTTGGTCCATATCCCTTTATACCCTTCTATTCATATACCCATCCAGATGCCTTTTAAATATTGTAATCGTACCAGCGTCCACCATGTCCTTTGGCAGCTCATTCCATACACATACCATCCTTTGCATGAAAAAGTTGCCCCTTAGGTACCTTTTCTAAAATCTTTTCTCCCTCACTTTAAACCAATGCCCTCTAGTTACTCCTTGTCCTCGTCCTCGTCCTTGTCCTCCCCACCCCCCAGAAAAGTACCTTGATTATTTGTCCTATCTGTGCTTCTCATTTTATAATCCTCTATAAGGATCCCCCTAAGCCTCCAAAGCTCCAAGGAAAATATCCCAAGCCTATTCAGCCTGTACCTATGGCTCAAACATATGGAGGCAAAAGTAATTTGTCAGGATATTGGAGAGGGGCATTATTTTGGAGTCAGGAGAATTGCTCCTGCCCTTCAGTGCTCTGGGTTGAGGTTAATAGTTTTTAGTTGTATCCTTGTTTGCATATCTATCCATGTCCCACCCTCTCCCTATCTCAGTAATTTCATCCAACTTCTCAAATCTCTGAAATCTCTCTGCTCCTCTCATCCTAGCCTTTCATGTATCCCTATTTCTAATTGTTCACTGTTAGTAGTTAGACCTTCAGCTGTCTGAACCAGAAGCACTGGAATTCCCTCCCTAAATTTCTATTTATCTCTACCTCGCGCTCCTTCTTTGTGGCCTCCATTTAAAGCAAGTTTCTTTGGTTAAAATTCTGGTCATCTTACGTGGCTCGACATAACACTTTGTTACATAATGCTTCTGTAAAGTGCCTTGGGGTTACATTCTTGGGTCACTTTGGGGCATTTTGTGGATGTGAAGGGTTTCATGCAAATTCCTTTTTTTTTAAAAAGGAGCTTTGTTTCCAAGGTGCTCAACACCCAATTGCTAACGTTTGCCAGATTTCCTTACTTTGCCATTCTCACCTTTGACAGGTTAAGGAGCTGGGAGCCATCATCTTCAACTGCAGCCAACTGGCTGAGGATCTGGGCAAAATTTTCGAGGAGTACTGGAATCTCGGTGGGCACAACAGCAGCATCCCATCTCCATGGCCTAGTAATTACTCAACAGTCTACAATGAGAAAAACCCTATGGTGCTGGAGCTCAACGACAGTCTAGCCAGTGTCTATTTCTCAGTAAGCTTCCTAAATGTTGCCTGTTTCTTCCAGTGGTTTTCATGCAATCCGCATAGATGCAGGACAGGTGTTGAGCAGTTGAGAGTTAGTTCCCTTGCTAGTCAGGCTATTTTGTTATTTGTTTATGAGATGTGGATGAGAAATTCATGGTGAGCAGTTGTATGAACACCTAGCAACATTTCTGAAGTGGTTTGGTATGGAGGAGTACCTGAATTGTTTTTACTGTTTATAGAAGTTTCAAACATCAAGCACATTATTTTGTGATCAGCATAATTGTGCATGGTAATAGACAGATCAGGGCTAAAGGTGGACTAGATGGGTTCTAGGCAGTTAGTCTGTTTCTCTGGATTACTAGTTTATTCACTTTACTGCTATGCCATCAGCAACTGGTGTTAACGCACATAAATCTCAAAGTTGAAATGCAAGAATAAAAAGCAATATTTTTGTTTTTACATGGGATGTGGGTGTTGCTGGCTAGGCCATCATTTATTGCCCATCTGTAACTACCTCGAGGGCATTTAAGAGTCAGCCACATTGCTGTAGGTCTGGAGTTACATGTAGGCCAGGTAAGGACCACAGATTTCGTTCCTTAAAGGGCATGAGTGAACAAGGTGGGTTTTTACGACAATTAACAGTAGTTATGCAGCTATTATTCGATTTGCTTTTTATTCCAGATTTTCATTGCATTCAAATTTCACCATCTCATGGGATTTGAACGCATACCCTCAGAACAGTTGCCTAGAATCCTGGATAACTGCCTCCCTAATGTTATATAGCTGCTTTTACAAAGGGATTGGAGAATAAAAGTAACCAAGTCTTTCTGCCATCGTATTATGGTTCTTAGTGACACCATACTTGGAATACTATTCTATTTTGGTCTCCTTCCTTAAGGAACGATCTGCTTGTCCTAGACAGCATGCCACAAATGTTCAGGCAGTTGACTCCTGGGATGAAGGGCTTGTCCTCTGTGGAGGGAATGACCAGGTGAGGCTTTTATTCTTTGGGGTTTAGAAAATGGAAGGACATCTTTCTGAAGCGGATAGCACCGGTAAAAGTTAGGCAAGGTAGATACTGTGGGATATTTGGAGAGTTGTGGATTTTCAGACATTGTTTTCAAGACAGATCAGTGTGTTTTGATACTCAAGGATTCAAGGAGTCTATGGCAGGAAGATCAAGCTGAGGTAAAACGTCAATCAGGATCTCATTGAATGGTGGAATAGTTCTGAGGGACTGATGTATTATGCTTCTGTCCCTCCTAATAGTGTTGGTCTGGCTGACCTGTAGATTGGATTGAGTTGTTTTGATGTCCTGGTTCCTTTTCCATTTTCAGAGCTCTCCCCGTGCGTTATGCCCAGATGGACGGACTGAGGACCTTGCCTCCATTCTCAGTATCATCGATGATGCACAAAAGTTTGTGCATGTGGCAGTCATGAATTATATTCCAGTAACTGTGTTCTCTTATCCCAGAAGGTAAATGATAGTCCTTAAATGTAGACAGTGTAGATTGTTTTGTTTGTGTGTGTGTGTGTGTGTGTGTGTGTGTGTGTGTGTGTGTGTGTGTGTGTGTGTGTGTGTGTGTGTTTGCATATACAAATGTTTGTTTTTATGTGTATCAGCATGTGCATGTCAATACATAGCTTCCTTTTCAGTTGCTCTGCGGCAGATTTTCACCTATCGAGGCAGGAAGCTTGATTTGCATATTTACTTTCGACACCAGCCTTTATAACAAGGAACCCAACCACCATGTTTTCATTCTGGGAAGACAGATGTAGTTAGTCAACTACCATTGGAGGCAGTTCAGATTTGAGAAGACTGGTTGGTTAGAAAGCCTATTGCAATTGTCTGGGACTTGGTCTTAAATTGTATCTAAAGCTATATCTAATCTAGCTTCTGGAGCTCTCACCCCTCTTTTCAACCCTCATACTAGTCCACTTTGTCAAACGACCCATGAACACCCAATGCTACCTCTGTAGCCCGTAGCATGATTGACTTCCACTCACCCAGTATGCATTGTGGAACTAATGACACACACAATGATATGGAAAGTCTTGAAATGCACTTAATATAATTATGCTGAGTGAGCAATCTTTATTGGACAGCACTGAGCTAAGTCAAAGGCTTACTCCTTTCATCATTAAACTTTGTCTCTGCGTAAAACTATTGTGCAATTTTAGTCACTGGTGCTGACAAAACTATGAAACTATACAAAAATTTTCCAATGCATTCTCATTTTAATTTTTGAGAATCAACATAAACACTAGTAAAAACAGAAGAGCAATAAAACGCTAGCAATAGCATGTTAAATTATTTATTATTAATTAAATAATAAGTTTGGACATTATAAGTCAACATAAAACATAAATTTGAATGTATTTTCAAAATATTTTGTTAAATGTTATTTTGCATACTCACCAATTATTATTTCATAAGCTGCTCCATTTGGCATATAATAATTAAACTATTTTGTGAAAATGTTATTTTAGTTCCCAGCAGTCCATTTGCTTCACCTGAACTGCTCCAGACCTGGTCCAAGAAATAGTGGATGCATGAGTTAAGGGTCTTGAGATGACTGATTTTTGAGCTCAGGTCATTCTGCAGACCCCGTTTAACGGTTGGACTGAGATGGGCCTTGGCTCAGTCATGGAATCACCAGCACTATACTTGTAGTTGCCGCTGGATTTCAAGATTTGATGGAGCAGCCATTGGCAGGAGTCCATGGTCCAGAGGGAAAGTGTCTGGGTGATGAGCAGGACAAGAGGCAGTTTAAGTGCCACCTGGGCCTTAGTGCCAGTGAATGATGCAGTTCTGGAGGAGGGAGAGTTTGCAATCCTACTCAATGTTTGTCTGATGTGAGTTGAAGTCATGACTTGCAGTTTAGGAACCATTGCCTGAGCATTCACTAAAGAATAGTTTGTTCTGACTTACTTTCTTGCTTGACTTGTGAGTTTAAATTGTTCTGTGTTTGAGTAACAAGACCTCTACATCCCCTTTGGCTTCATCCTCAGTAATTTAACTCCATGCACAGAGAGGACTTTTGCTTCTGTTCTTTCTATATTAAGTTCCATCAATCACTGCTCTGACCACCTCCACTTTTTATCAAATTCGATCTATTGTTTTTGAACTTCCCCTTCGTTGGGAACTCTCTGCCTGAGAAGTATGCACTTGTGACCAGCTCTACACCATGTTCGGAGGCTCAATCAACCTATCTCTTGACCCATCCTTCTGATGAGAAGGTAAACCAAAACCACTGATTATCTGTTAAGGGGAACATAAACAATTCAAAGCAGTGTTTCCCCTAAGTGGAATGCCAAGGGTGTTATCTCACTTCAAAACTCTGCTTTTTTGGCTGTTAAACAATTAGAATGTTCATACTGTGAGCAGTCTTGGGCTCCTTATCTAAGATATTTAAGTTAAAATCACATAACACCAGGTTATAGTCCAACAGGTTTATTTGGAAGCACTAGCTTTCGAAGTACTGCTTCTTCAGATTCCAAATAAATCTGTTGGACTATAACCCGGTGTTGTGATTTTTAACTTTGTCCACCCCAGTCCAACACCAGCTCCTTCAAGTCATAAGATTCATTAAACATTTAATCAACCTCTTATATCACAGGAAAGATTTCATTATATTTACAAAAACTCTCCATTTTAAACAATCCTTTCATTAGGATCAGCATGCTTACATGAATGCTTATAAATTGTTACACGAGAAGAGAAAATTTGGCTTCTGCACAAATTGCATATTTTCAGTGACCAGTAGAGGGAACAAAATAAACTAAAAATCAGTTTCTACTATAACAAAATTTGCCACTTATGGTGCAACTGGAAAAATTTAAACATGCCCTATTACTGAAGAGAATTAAATTTAACTGAAAATCCTAGAGGCTATTGAAATTAACTTGCCAGTATGCTTTGAAAGTAAAACAAATTAAATATTTGCCGAGCTTTCTGAATTGTATTATTGATTGGGAAAATAACCACTGAGCCCATCATCACACTGAGAGGATGTGTCAAAATACATTAATTTGTCTCTCAAACCACAATACCTATAAGTAAAAGGATGAAAAAAGTTGATAAATTAGGAAATTGTACTAATGTCACTTTATTTCAAATATGAAAAAGCATTTATAATACAAAAGTTTTAAAATATGATTTATTTTATGGTGACTTTCTTACAGTCAATTGTTCCAAGAACAAAGATCAGATAACTTTGGGCCGATTGGTTGAGGAATGGCAGATGGAGTTCATTTTGGATAAATGTCAGGAGTTAGATTTTGGTAAGGCCAATCAGGGCAGGACTTACACACTTAGTGGTATTATAGAATCACTACAGTGCGGAAACGGGCCAACAAGTCCACACTGACTTTCCGAAGAGTAACCAGCCCAGTCCCATTCCCCTACTACTCTACATTTACCCTGGACTAATGCATCCAACATAGACATCCCTGATCACTATGGGCAATTTAGCATAGCCAAGTCACCTAATCTGCACATATTTGGATTGCGGGAGGAAACCAGAGTACTCTGAGGAAGCCCACGTAGACACGGTAAGAATGTGCAAACTCCACACAGACAGTCACCCGAGGCTGGACTCGAACTGGGGTCCCTGGCACTGTGAGGCAGCAGTGCTGATCACAGTCAACATGCTGTCAAGGTAGAGTTCTGGCGAGTGTTGCTGAACAGTGACCTTGGGTTGCAGGTTCTTATTTCACTGAAGGTGGCAGATAGGATAGTGAAGAAGGCATTTGGTACACTTGCTTTTATTGGTCAGATCATTGAGTTGGGATGACATGATGCGGCTGTACAGGACATCGCTTAGGCCATTTTTGAAATATTGCATTTGATTCTGGTCTTCCTGCTATTGAAAATATATTGTTAAACTTGAAAGGATGCAGAAAAGATTGTATGAGGCTGTTGCCAGGGTGGAAGGAGTGTCTGAGGCTGATGGGTGACCTTTATAGAGGTTGATAAAATTGAGGAGCCTGGATAGGGTGATTAGCCAAGGTCTCTTTCCCAGGGTCGGGAGTCCAAAACTAGAGGGCATTGGTTTAAGGTGAGAGGGGAAAGATTTAAAGGGACCTTTTTCGTGCAGAGAGTGGTACATGTATGGAATGAGCTGCCAGAGGAAGTGGTAGAGGCTGGTACAATTACAGCATTTAAAAGGCACCTGGTTAGGAATGCGAATAAGGATGTTTTAGAGGATGTGGGCTAAATTCTGGCAAATGGGGCGAGATTAATTTAGGATATCTGGTTGGCATGGATGAGTTGGCCCTGGTCTGTTTCCATGCTGTCCAATTCTGACTGTATATACTGGCATTGGAGACAGTCCAGAGAAGATTCACTAGGTTGATCCCAGGTAGGAGGGACTGTCCTATGAGGAGAGGTTGAATAGTTTGGGCCCATACTGACTGGAATTTAGGACATAAGAGGCGGACTTGAGAGGATAGGTGTGGAGAGGTTGTCTCTCCTCGTCAGAGAGTCTAGGACCAGATGATCTCAGAATAAGAGCTAAGGGGGAATTTCTTCTCCAGAGTGGTGAATCTCATGGAATTTTTTTCTACAGAGAACTGTCGAGGTTGAGTCATTAAATATATTAAAGGCTAAGAGTAGCCTTTTATTTATCAGTAAGGGAGTCGCGGATTATGGGGAAAAGGCAGGAAAGTGGAGTCAAGGGTTATCAGATTATCTGTGATCTCGTTGAATGGCAAAGCGGAGTAGATGGGTTGAATAGCCTTTCTTTGCTATGTCTTGAGGATATGAACACTATTACATAAATGACAAAATCTACTTTATTTGCAACATGCAAATCAATGTGACTCAATGAACCTTAGGATGGGTACAACTCTGGGGGTCCTTGGTGATCAGTTGGCAAGCTTGGCACTGCCTAATAACAATTTCACCTTCATTGGTAGATACTGGCCAGATATCGACACGCATCTGCGGAAGGCTGCATTTGAACGGAAAGTGAAAGTACGGCTCCTAATTAGCTGCTGGTCACATTCCAACCCATCCATGTTCCCTTTCCTCCAGTCACTGGCAGCTCTGAAGAGTCATGAGAGCCATCTAAATGTGGAAGTGGTGAGTGAATAAACATTGAAAAGCATGAATTCGGAAAGCAGCTTTGATGGATCCCATTATGGAGAATGTATCCAATTTATAATGTGCCTTTGGATTTGTCTTTTGACTTCGCATAGTTTGAAAATGTCATTTGGAAATCCAAACAGATGGAAGTCATTCAAACTCTGTCCTGTATTGCCTTTCAATTAGCTTTGTGACTGCTCTATATTTTAATCCCTGTTGCCTACCTTGGTTTTGTAACCCCCAATACCCTTGTTTAACAAAATCTATTGATCACAGCCTTAACATGTTGGGGGGGGGGTTAGGATGGGGGGTGAAAAGTTCGACTTACCTCTGTGACAAAATGCTTCCTAACATCATCCATGAATAGCCTGGCTTGAACTTTAATATTATATCCCCTTCTTCTAGACTCCAGAATTAGAATTAAGTTGCTCCTTAATCTTAACATTAAGATCAGCCATTCTATTCTTTTATTTTGCCTTTGCTTTTCCCCCTTCTTATAAAGCAGTTGGGAGGTGGTGGAAGGTAGCCTGATCTGATCATCAAGTCATTTAATCACTTAGAATCATAGAATCCCTCCAGTGCAGAAGGAAGCCATTCGGCCCATCAAGTCTGCATGGACCTGCAAAGAGCATTCCACTCAGACCGACTCTCCACCTATCTCTGTAACTCCGCATTTACCTTAGCTAATCCAGCTAGCCTGCACATCCTTGGACACTATGGGGCAATTTAGCATGGTCACTCCATCTAACCTGCACATTTTTGAATTGTGGGAGGAAACTGGTGCACACAGAGGAAACCCACGCAGACGTGGGATAATATGCAAACTCTATTCAGAGTGTTCCAAGACTGGGCTTGAACCTGGGCTGCTGGTGCTATGCTAACGTCTGAGCAACCGTGCTGCCTCATCATGCAATCTCTTTCCACATGCTATTCAATAAGATCAAGGCTGATCTGATGTTGGCCTCAAGTTTAATTCCTGCCTCAGGCGACTGACTGTGTGGAGTTTGCACATTGCTCTGCTCTGGTTTCCTCCCACAGTCCAAAAATGTGCAGGTTAGGTGAATTGGCCATGCTAAATTGCTGTCGTGTTAGGTGAAGGGGTAAATGTAGGGGAATGGGTCTGGGTGGACTTGTTGGGCTGAAGGGCCTGTTTCCACACTGTAGGGAATCTAATCTAATCTAATCTAAATTCTACTTTTCTGTTGTCCTGGACTTCTTTGTCTTTTAAAATAAGAGACTGGTTAACACAAAAGGACACAAGCTCATTTATTTGAGTAACTGGTGAACTATACGTGTCTGAATCAGTTGCTTCCTCAAATAAACCTGAGACTAAATCGGAATCACATCGTGGATTACATCATTTCCTTTCTAGTGATCTATATTGGAAATATTACCAGCACCATCACCACCACTACTGCCGCCACCACCACCACATCCCTGCATCCTACCTCCCCACTTAAAGATGATTTTGGAGATGCCGGTGTTGGATTGGGTATACAAAGTTAAAAGTCACACAACACCAGGTTGTAGTCCAACAGATTTATTTGGAAGCACTAGCTTTCAGATCACTGCTCCTTCATCTGACCACCTGATGCGAAAACCTGTAAACCTTTTAAATCCGGTTCTGAGTCAATTGAACCTGCCAGAATGCCCTCCAACACCAAAATATTTCTCCTATGATGCGCACCTAGAATGGATTACAATATTCTAGATAGGGATGCCATCTAGAGCCTACATAACTTTCACCCATTTTGTATGTAAGCCCCTTAGATAAGGTTGAGCATTCAGTTAGACTTTCAAATGATTGTTTGCACTGTCCAGCAATTTACAGTGATTTGTGTCCTTGGATCCCCCAAGTCTCTATGGTCCTTTGCAGCTTTACTGCTATTTATTGATGCAATAGCTAATTTCTTGCACCGTTCCTCCCAACTCCATGGCCTCTGCCATGGGTTAGAACATCTCCTTCAGCACAGTGCTTTATTGCCATGCCCACTGTTACTCAGCAATGCACTGGTGGGCTGTTGAACCCACTCACATTAACATTCAGGACCTGTCATTACTACCACTAGTACTTGCACAGTTGGAGGTGCTTTGCAATGGAAGCACAATAATTCTTCCTGCTTCATTCTTGCAGAGAATTTTCGTGGTGCCAGCAACACCGGAACAAAGTAGCATTCCCTATGCACGAGTCAATCACAACAAGTACATGGTGACGGACAGAGTGGCTTATGTTGGTAAGCAATCAAACAGTTGTCTGATCCTGCACACAATTGGTTTACAACTTAGCAATGGCAAATTTATGTTCAGAAGGCTAGTGTTTAGGAATGAGACTATATTTTGGACTGTTGTCTGGATTGAGTTCTTATTTTTCTCAATAATATCGCAATAGTTCTAAGTTCAAATTGTTTATCTACATGATTTAAAAGTCCTTTTGCAGAATTTTTAATACATGTAATAACGTGTATGAGAGATATGTTTCATTGCTCGCTAGAATTTTCAGTCAGGAGCCAGGAGTCTCACATCAGGTTATAGTCCAACAAGTTTATATGAAACCACTAGCTTTCAGGGAGCTAGTGAGAGAGAATACATTGGACACAATTTATAGTAAAAGATCAAAGGGTTTTGCAATTTATGCAAATGTGTTGAACAAACCTAGCTGGCTACTAAGTCTTTAATCAGAATGGATTGGTTAATTTGTAAATCCCTGCCCCAAGATAGCTTCAGGTTTTATCAGAATAAAGATAACACTTTAGGTCGGACAATGGTAGTCATGATTTGGAGATGCCAATGTTGGACTGGGGTGTACAAAGTTTAACTAAGTCAAAAGATGCATTCTAGGTGTGAAGCCGTTTTTCAAGTCTGTAGGTATCTCATCCTGGAGCCAGACTGGTTTTATTTCCAAAGTAAGAAGTTATAAAATGCCACATTGACTGTCTGTCTATAAGTTTACAAATTATACACCAGATTATAGTCCTACAGATGTTTTTGGGAGTACAAGCTTTCAGAATGCTGCTCCTTCATCAGGAAGCTCTCCGAAAGCTTGTACTTCCAAACAAGCCTGTTTGACTATAACCAAGTGTGGTGTGATTTTCAACTTTGTCCACCCCAACCCAACACCGGCACTGCCACTGCCACATCATGTGTACAGATTGTGTGCTCTTTGAACAAAATAGAATGTACCTGCAAATTTACCCCATAGATTTATGTGTGCTTGAGAGGGAGTATGTGTGCATGTTAGAAGGGTGTGCGAGTGTGAGGGTGAATGTGGTGGGCGGGGGGTATATTCGCCTGAGAGGGAGTGTGTGGAGAGGGAGTATATGCATGCGAAAGGGCATGTTTGTGTGGGGGGAGGGGAATATATGCGCGTGACAGGGCATGTGTATCAGGGGAAGGGAGTATATACCCATGAGAGGTGTGTGTGTGTGTGCAGGGGAAGGGAGTATACGCCTATGAGAGGGCGTGTATGTAGGGGGAGAGCAGGAGAATGATTGTGGGCGGGTGATTGCATGCACGCGAGGGGGGCCTGTGTCAGTGGAGCACGGATGCGCGCAAGGGGGGACTGTCGGTGGGGCGCGGGGTCTATGCCCTTGAGAGGACGAGTGGGTGGGGAGGGAGGGGGAAGTATTGTGGGTGGGACAGTATATGACTGTGAGAGAATGAGTATGTGGGGGGGTGGGGAGGGAGTATATGCGCTCGAGAGGGTGTGTGGGGTTGGGGGGGGAAGGGAGTATATGCGCGCGCGTGAGGGCATGTGGGGTGGGGGGGAAGGGAGTATATGCGTGCAAGAGGGTGTGTGTGTGTTGGGGGGGTAGGGGAGTATATGCGCGTGAGAGGGCATGTGTGGTGGGGGGAATGGGAGTATATGCACATGGGAGGACGAGTGAGGGTGGGGGAGCTGGGGAGTATATGCGTGTCAGCGGACGAGTGTGCTTGGGGGAAACCATATGTGTGTCAGAGAGGGAGTATGGGTGGAGGAAGCATATGTGCGTGAGAGGGCATATGTGACTGGGGGGGTGGTGGTGGAGGGGAGGGGGAGTATATGCCAGTGTGTGTGTGTGTGGTGGAGTATATGCTCGTGAGAGGGCGTGTGTGTTGGGGGTGGGGGGAAGAGTGCATATGCCATGCATGTAAGTGGGTATAGGGTAAGAGTATACACCTGTCAGAGGTGAGTGGGACGATGAGGGGGTGGGGTAAGAGAGTGGGAAGTACTGTGGGTGGGGATGTATATCCGCGTGAGAGGGCAAGTGGGGGGGAGCGGGAAGTATGTGTGGCCGAGGGAGTGTATGCATGTGAGAGGGGGTATTTTATGCGTGTCAGAGGCGAGAGGGGGCTGGGGAGTAATATGCAAGTTAGAGGGAGAGTGTGGGCAGGGGAGTACCGTGCGCATCAGAGGTGGGGGAGTATCATCCATGGTGGGGGGGGGGAGGGGGGTATTATGCACGTGAGAGTGCGGGGGGTATTGTGCGCGTGAGGGGGCAGGGAGAGTTTGTGCATGTGAGAGGGTGAGGGTATATGCACGTGAGAGGGCAGGGGGCAGTATATGCACGTGAGAGGGCAAGGGTGGGGGGGAAATATATTCATGTGGGTGGGGTCCCCGTAGTGTGACATGAACTCAAGATCCCAGTTGAGGCATCCTCATGGGTACCAAACATGCTTATTCTCCTCTGTTCGGTGACTGTATCCAGTCTGGCTCCAGGATGACATACAAACAGATTTGAAGCATGCATTCATACCTAAAATGCATTGTCTGACCAGAGGTGTCACCTTTATTCTGATAAAACTTCAAGTTATCTTGAGGGAGGGATTTACATATTAATCCATCGCAACCTGCACCTCCATTCTAACCATTGAAGACTTATTAACCATCTAGATTTTTTCAATACATTTCCATAAGTTGTATGAC
Organism: Hemiscyllium ocellatum; assembly: GCF_020745735.1. Lineage (NCBI taxonomy): Eukaryota > Metazoa > Chordata > Chondrichthyes > Orectolobiformes > Hemiscylliidae > Hemiscyllium > Hemiscyllium ocellatum. The sequence continues at coordinate 18,318,035 of NC_083447.1, read as the reverse complement.
CCTTTGATCTTTTACTTTCAATTCTGTGTCTGAAGTATTCTCTCATGAGCTGTCTGGGAAAGAAGTGGGAGCTCTGAAAGCTTGCAGTTTCAAGTGAAATCTGTTGGACTATAACATGATGTTGCGTGATTTTTGACTTTGTCTACCCCAGTCCAACACCAGCACCTCTGCATCAGTCAGGAGTCGGTCATTGACTCATTAGCTCCACCCATAGGAGAAGGCGGTCAAGCACTCTACAAGGATCTATAATCAAGACAAACTTAATCAAACACTGTGAGGACCCCCTCACCCCAAGTAAAAAAGCTGCAAATGAAATTCCATTATTTCAGAAGGGTGAGAAAGTGAGAGAAGCCAGTTAAGTTTATAGACCTGCCCAGCTAACATCTATTTCGGGCAAGTTGAGTCTCAAACACAGAATTCTGAACTGGTTCAAGAGAGACAATCTAGATTTGTAAAATGTAGGTCCTGTCCAGTGAGTGATATTTAACTTTTTTGGAAGTGATAATTAAAGTAATAGACCGGAAGATTATAAAGATTTCCTGATGGTATTTGATAAAGTTCTGCATAAGAGATTACTAGATAAAATTAAGTTATTTACCTGGTTCACTGACTAGCTAGTCAGCAGGAGACACTGTAATTAGGGTTAACAGGGATTTGAAGGAAGTGATCAAATGTTCCCAAGTTTCTGCTAAGGCCTGAAATAATTACTTTATTATGCTTGAAGAAACAATTACAGAACTAATTATTTCAGTTTGCTGACACAAAGGTTGGTAGTGTAGGTGGGATATATGAGCCAAAAATTTCAGTGCACTTGTTTCCCCAGCCTCCTAGTGATGTTGCTTTTAGTCTTCCTGCTCAAAGCTGCTCTTTTAGAAACGTGGTATATAGTCAATTCAGATTGGCTACACCTTGAATAGTATAGGAGATAAAGAGAAATTCCCAAGTTGAAATCTGTTTTTGTGTGCATCTCTCTCCCTGTCTCTAAACTATTCACAAACCCCTGGACATGCTTAAACAGAATGTTTTCATGTGTGTGTATTTTCCAGGGACTTCCAACTGGTCTGGTGACTATTTTAATAACACAGCAGGTGTGGGCCTGGTGGTTAACCAGAGCAGCACAATGAGGCACTCCTCAGGCTCTTCCGTGCGAAAACAACTGCAGGATGTGTTTAGTCGAGACTGGCACTCACCGTTTAGCAAACCCCTGACTGAAGGTGTGGATTTGAGTCAGATCTGTAAATATATCTAACAGGTCTGTGGAGAAATTATTCACTCAGTGCCAATGTTGAACCAACATGAGAACCAAAATCCTGCACGAACCAAAATCCTGCACAACCCAAAAATGGATCCGGAATCCTAATTGATCCTGACTCACATTCATCAATTCCCTTCAAGGTGTCACATTCGACAGCGAGTGATGGCAAAGGATGTGATCATGGAGTTGAATTTTCATTGAGTACTTCTGATCAGTCAACAATCTTGGCAGAAGATCCTGGAAATCACAACTTTGCCATTGCTCCAGGATTTCCTTGAGAAATGAGTGGACTATCTTTCATAGAAATTCAACCTGACAGAAATTGGTACTTGTGCAGAAGCTGTCTGGCAACGAGTGTTACCAACACCCTTGTAATTACCCTGAGATTACTGCATACTGCCTTTGCATTCCTGTGTGTTCACCGTCTCAGAGTCAGATTGTCAGGCTGGGTGGGGTCTCTAAATGCTGGCCCTACCACTCATTGAGATATGAGCCAAGATCAATGTCTCCCTGGTCAGTTGCTGTAAGAATCTTCACAGGTAATGTGTTTGTCAACCTGCTGGATTTGATCCATATTCGCAAAGTAGCTTTGATTCAGTAATCTCACACGGAGCATATAGGCCAACAGTTGCAAAGCAGTCACCACAGTGCTATGGACGCCACACTGCTCTTGTCAGTCTGCTCTATGAAGAACCTTTATTCTGTATCTGACACCTTGCTGTACCTGTTCTGGGAGTGTTGGGGACAATGTGAAGGGAGCTTTTTATCTGACCTGTGCGTACCTGTTCTGGGAGCGCATGATGTTTGTTCCAATTCTAACAGGAACAACTTACGATTATTTCCTTTGGAGGTACTTATACTGTATCTGTGCAAACACATTTTTTTATTTGATCCAGTTTCCCCATTAAGTAGCCACATTAAATGTGGGGAGAATGCCAGAGATGCTGGAGCCTGATGTACTGCATTTTCAATGCACATTATGCGACCTTGTACTGTACACCTACTTTTGTCAGTTTTGAAATAAAATCTATTTTCAGTTCCACAACCTTGAGGACTTTCTCAGACTGGCTCTGGATCCTCTAAGTTGTTCAAGTCACTTTTTCAAGAGTTTTATGAAAAGCTGAAATGATTTTAAATGATTATTAATTACTTAATGGGAACACTGGTGAAATTAACTCTTAAAACAGAGTGAGCGAGGAAACTGCCCCGAGGTCTAGAGCGCAGCTGATCCACAAGACTTCACCTGACAGAGGCTATGCTCTGACAGCTTCTGATTTCAAATAGACCTTTTGGACAATGTCCTGGTGTTGTGTGAGTTCTGATTTTGTCTACCCTGGTCCAACAGCAGCACCTTCCATATCACAAGGTTTATAAGTGGTTAAAAATCACACAACTCCAGGTTACAGTCTAACAGGTTTAATTGGAAGCACTAGCTTTCGGAGCGCTGTTCCTTCATCAGGTGACAACCACTATAACCTGGTGTTGTGTGATGTTTAACTTTGTACACCCCAGTCCAACACTGGCATCTCCAAATCATTTATAAATAGTGAGAGAGATGTTTCGGATTGGAAGCAAAATGTTTGATAATGTGTGTTTTAAAAGCCTGAATGTAAGTACCTGCGTTATTACATTACACATTAGTGTGATAAACATATGAATATACAAGTTCAGGAGTAGGCCACTCAGCCCTTAAACCTGTTCAACCATTCAATAATTTTGTGGCCCAATACCACTTTCCTGGCAACCCTTTGTCTTTTGACTCCCTTTAGTCAAAAATCTATCAATCTCTGCCTTAAAAGTGTTTACTGGGCTCACTTCCATCATTCTCTGGGCAAGAGTATGTTCCACAGTGTCTCAAACTCCTGAAAGAAAGTATCCCCTCATCTGCATCTTAAGCAAGTGACCTCTGGTTGAAACAATGATCCCATGTTCTAGTTTCTCCCACAAGGGGAAACATCCTGTTGGCATTCACCCTGTCAAATTGTTGACCACAATATTTTAAAGCTGGTGAAGAATAGGATGAGGGTGGCAACCCAGGCTTATTACCTTGAGAACTGACTTTCTACAACTCTGCTTGGTGCCTATTCCATTCTCCCCCAAAATACTAAGTTCCAGGAGGTTCATTGATATGTTTTGGTGCAATATTTGAAGCTTTTAATCAGGAACCTGCCACTCACACACATTTCCAGAAGGTTATTGTACTTTTCATCACTCTTTTTTCAACTTGGTAGATTACTCCTCATTTCCTCTGATTCCACAAGCAGTTCATAAGGATTCTGGCGAAGGTTTTTCTGGTAACTGATGAAAAGTGAGTGATGTTCCTCAAAGACCATTGCAAGATCAGTGAGTTCTTTTCTGCTTGTATTGCTGCATAATGGAGGTGAATTTGCATACTTGCTGAATGATGCCTTATCTTCACATAGACTGACAAAATTTATTGAACTTACTGACCTGGCATTGACCTCCAGCAAGGCAGATGTGCTGGGATAGCACCAACTCCTGGAGCTTTGTTGCTAGGTAGACGTTTGATTTATGTTTGCTATTTCCAAAAGTGTGAAAGGGCATCAAGAGACATTGACAATCTCTGGGTAGCCTGTTGATTGCTGCTTCAATAATAGATAAGGACTGGCAGTGTTCTAACCACTTTTTTAGAATTAGCATTTTTTTAACCTGTCAGTAAACTGGGGCCTTATTGGCAGATTTCAGTGTTGTGGAATCTGTTCCAATCTTTGGTCTATATGTGACTGAAATCGGCCCCACTCTGATCCAGCCAAGACTCTTGCATTTCTCTTAACTACTGTCTGAAATAGCTGTATGAGACACTCCCTTCAAAAGTAAGTAATGATCACTGACCTTGCCAGCAACAGCTTGTGAAACTAAAAATAAAAGTAACCCCATTAATACCCCTTTTTGCACAGGAAGTGTGTCAAGAGTGTCAGTGATCATACACCTCCATAAGAGGACACACTAAGTTTTTCAGTGCTCAAGTAGGTGAATATTGTCCTTCTTTCTACCAGCTGTCATCAGCGTCTGAGGCTGTTTCCAGGACTTGAGTGCAGCAAATCTAGATGGGCACCGTATGCAGTATTTGAAAGGGTGTTGTGATGCCAGATTGTATGAGTTATCGAATACTAACAACCAATTTGCCTGTCAAATACAGTGCAACCTTGGTTATTTGAACACTGATTATCTGAATTTTGGATTATCCGAACATGATCTCAAAGTCCCGATGCTTGGGTAAACTCGATTATCCGAGCATTTGATTATCCGAACAAAATACTCCCTGCCTGTATTGTTCGGATAATCAAGGTTGCCCTTTAGTTCTAATGTCTCCCATGGCTCTATCTGAAGTGAAGGGAGTTTTTTTCCTCCATCTCTGTCAATATTTATCTTTTAACCAACACCAAAAACAGATCATTTCAACATTTTATAATTGTGGGATCTTGCTAATGTTGACTTCTGGTGACTTCAAGCCAAAAGAGATTGAGAGTTGATGATTGACATTTTAACCATTCTTTGTTCAAATTTCTCCAGACTTTAAGGGATTGGGCACAGGAGATGAGACCTCCAGTGATATGGAGAGATTGAAGAAGTCAGTTTGTTCTGCTTAGTACAGAGAAGGTTTATTGAGTTCAAAATCCCAGCTCACCCCAGTCATCTTGACTTAGTGCAACTCAACCACTTCCCTGGTGGCAGATGGGGTTCTTGGCATCTGCAGAGTGGATGTCTGCCTCCAAGTGCTGCGGCCCATTGAGACTGGCTGTCCGGCACTAGGGAGTGGCACAATGTTAAATTTTGAATGATTAAATTTAAATAAAACTTAAGGGATAGGCGTGCTGCATTCCCCATGGCAGCGCCTCAACAAACTGGAGTTCGCTTACCAACTAATCGATCCTTGTTTCTGAAGAAGTATAGGTTGTTGTTCCTTTTGAAATTTGGTATTCTTGCAACTGTTTTGAAGGCGCAAGATGAAAAGACTCTGGCATTTTTCAACAAATTTTATGCTAAGTGTATCATTCCAATATTATTGTTCTTGCTGGCTACAGAATTGGGGCATGTTGGAGAATTGTTCTCTATGGGTTTATGTGGTGTATTCCAGGGTTTGTACCCTCTGCACCTACAGTGTTCCCAGTTTGGTGCAGCTAAATACAGAATCCAGTAGCAGGGACATCAATTGAGCAAACTTCATTCCTGGAAGATCATGCCTATTTTACAGCTGTTTCCAGCCAGATGACTAGTGAGTATCCCCTTTGTGGGTTGAGAAATCCTGGAGAGAATGTGAAGAGAAGCAACCAAGGTGGTACCTTCTAGATTGCTGAGTAAACATGATTGCAGGATGTGAGCAATTAGTCATAGATTCTGAGGGGTTTTGACTGAGGAAAGATGATTTGTTTGCCTGTTTGGATGAATCTGGAACCATGTCATATTATCCAAGGCAATGACTTGATTGATTTCATACAAATGATGCAAAGTCCTTCATGAGCATTCACCATAACCTTTATACATTCCACAGATAATTTTAAAGAAATCTCAAATTTTCATTACTGCAGTGCTTCCCAGATTAAATGTCACCACAGTAGCATTTTGGAAAAGACCTCCTGTCATTACAATACAGAAGGAGGCCATTCAGCCCATTGAATCTACATTGGCTCCTTAATGGGGAAATGAGTCAATCCTATTCATTCTTCCATTTACCTTGTAAGTTTATTTCATTCAAGTACCTGCCTCATTACCTTTTGAGATAATTTCCTCTTTTCCATCACCCTTGTGAACGATGGGTTCTTACTGTTTGTTGTATAACAACATTGCTCCTCACTTACCCCCTCTTTTTGCTTGAAATCTTAAATCTGTGTACCTGGTCCTCATGCCAACAGCCAATGGGAATAGTTTTTTTTTCTCCACCTTACATAATCCTGACACCACCTTGATCAAATCTCCCTTCACCTCCTTAACTCCAAGAAGATTCACCCGTGTCTCCAACCAAATCTTGTTACTAAAATCCAATACCTCTTCACCCCTATGCCAACCTAAAACCATTCCAGTTAACAACTACTGCATATGGTCAGTGATGCTCCCTGAAGTGGGCTGACCAGAACTGGGTGCAGAGATCTTCTTCATCTGTGTCACTTAGTTATGGGGATTAAAAGTAAACTTCAAATGTTGTGCTTGATAGGAGAGACTGAATGTTGTCAGTATTTTAATGTGGACAGTAGTTATGATTGGTTGCCAGAGCAGCCAATGGCCAAAGCTAGTCCATTCATATCAGTGAAGTAGGTGGCTGTCCAGGGTATCGGGCTTTAAATGATGCCAAATTTGCCAATTAAATACTAAAATAAAAGTAAGCTTGTCGGCTATTGTGGCACAGTGATAGTGTCCCTCCCTCTGAGTTCGAACGTTTCGGTTCAATTCCTATCTGCTCTAGAGGGGTGTCATAATGTGTCTGACCTGGTTGGTTAAAAGCATCTGAAGACTGGCCCTAACACTGGGCGAGGCTTTTGTGATACTGTGGTAGCATTCGCTTCCTCTGAGCAAGGAGGCCTTGCTCAATTCAAGTCCCACATATTCTAGAGGTGTGATAGAACCTCTCTGAACAGGTTGATCAGAAAATATCTGAAAGGAAAATATGGATGATGGAAACCTGAAACACAAACACAAGATGCTGGAGAAACCCAGCAAGTCTGGCAGCCTCCATGGAGAGCGAGAGCAGAGTTAATGTTTCGAGTCTGGTACATTTCTTCTTCAGACCTGATTAAGGATTAGAATTTTGTTCTGGACTTCTCATCTTTCTGTTTGTTTGAATGTGGATTGGGGAGCACAAGGTCAAATTTCAGTGAGGGCATCAGAAATGCTTGGGCCAGCTCTGCCAGTTGCACAGTAGCAGCTAATGGAATCGAAATTAAATTTACTTGGTTTTAGTAATGGTGATATCATAGTGTCATCAATTGCCATGAAAACCCATCTGGTTCCTTTCGGGAAGTAAATCTACCATTCTTGATTGGTATGACCTATGTGATTCCAGACCCACAAACATGGCTGACTGTTAACTAACCTCTGAAATGTCACTTGGTTCAAGCACAATTAGGAATGGTCAACCAGTGCTAGCCTTGCAAGTGATGCTCACGTCTCATGGGAAAAAAAGTAGAAGAAGGAGTAATATTTTCATAGGCTTCATTGGAGGCTCACTGATGATATTACCTAGCATGGTGATGAAACGACTAAGAACAAATCTACCAGCTCAGCAAGCAAACTTACAACCTGATCCATAACCTGAGCTACAAATCTCCAAAATCATGATCTTGTTATGTAAAAGATTGCTTCTACATTTCCTTTCATGCAAAGGAGACTACATTTCAGAAATATTTCTTTGGCTGTAAAGCACTTGTAAGTGTCCTGAGGTGGTGATTACTGCTTTATAAATGCAAGTCCTTCATTTGCTGGATGAAAGAGAGGAAATGGAAGGGATGGGCAATAATTGATAGTCGAAAGAATGAAGGTTGAGAGACAGGTACGGCACGGTGTCACAGTGGTTAGCACTGCTGCCTCACAGCGCCAAGGATCCGGATTCAGTTCCCGCCTCAAGCGACTCTGTGGAGTTTGCACATTCTCCCCTGTGTGCTCCAGTTTCCTCCCACAATCCAAAAAAAAAATGTGCAGGTTAGGTGAATTGGCCATGCTAAATTGCCCGTAGTGTTAGGTGAAGGGGTAAGTGTAGGAGTATGGGTCTGGGTGGTATACGCTTAGGTGGGTCAGTGTGGACTTGGGCCGAAGGGCCTGTTTCCATACTGTAAATAATCTAATCTAATCTAAAGGTAAATATATTTGGGGCATAGGAGATGAGGGTATCTAGAAGAGGTAGCACTTGGAGTTGGGAGAATAAAGGGTGTTTTAGGAAGAGAACAATAAAATTATGTGAATTGCTACAGTATAATAGTGCAGCAATCGGCAAGGTATTCTTGATGAAATAATGGTATAAAATGTGCAATATTCAGTACAGTGGTGGTCTAATTGGTGCAATCAGTAATTGGTGTAATGACCATTATATAATTTAATATTCACTCTGGTAAAATTGGTTCAGTGATTAACCTGGTATCTTCAGTATAATACTTGGCATGGAATGATTATTGTGTTTTTATTTTTTCACAGAATACTGACATTGCTGGCATGGTTAGCATTTGTTGCCCTTTCTCTCATTTTGCTTTTGAACTGAGTAGCTTGCTCGGCGATTTCAGAGGGAATCACTGTGGGTCTGGATTCACACATGGAAGGTAGATAATTAAAAGTGGCAATTTTTCATCCTTCCCAGTTATTAGTGAACCAGATGAGTTTTTGCAACAATTAGCAATGGTTTCATCTTCCCAATCACTGAGACTAGTTTCAATTCCAGATTTATTGATTGCATGCACCATCTGTCACAGTGGGATTTGAACTCATGTCCCACGAACATTTGGCCTTTGGATTACAAGACTAGTGCCGTCACTGTCTCTTGGAATATAATTGGTGACATAACTGCCATGGCATTTTGTTCTCTTTATTGGCATGGCATAGGTACACTAATTGTCACAGTACAATCCTTGCCAACATCCTCTACCTGGGTAAAAGGTTAAGTTGCTGTAGTCCTACTGAACCATAGGGTTGCTCTTTCTTTAGAGAGATGACTTGGAGGGTGAGGAACTAGGGAATTGCTGACAATGTCTTAATGATTTCCTCGAGAGCAACTTTGTCACCAAACCTGACAAGACACATCATGTGGTTAAGGCCCCTCTTTGGGAGCATTTCCCCTTACTCAAGAATGTGGACTCGGGGAAGATTATTCAGCCTGACAAGCCTGATTCATTTTCAAACAGTTTTATTAATAATACAGAATACACAGTGTGCATTTCAGGTTTTAACACTGAAAAACAAATCAAAGCTTATTCTTAAACTTCCCAAAGTTTTGGGTGTTGAGGACATCGATTTCAGAAATGGGTTTAACAAGCACTTAGACTCAAACTCTTTAAACTGGCCACTTTTTGTGTTTTGACTGTTGTACCCCCAAATCTCCTCTCTGCTGCATTCCAACATCACCCGGCTACCCACCACTTTGCTTTCAGGCCTGGCATGTTTTAGCACAACGATTCATTCGATTGGTTAGAGATATACATTTTCACCATGCTGTATTATAAATAAACTGATGCTTACAGTTGAGGTTTAATGACTATTTATTTGGTGGCAAAGATGCAAGGCATTTGTCATATTGAAAAATCATTAGAAGTTTTACTTTGATTGGCAGAGGGTGTGCTTTACTAGGCTATCTGGGCAAAGAAACTAATGTTGATTTTCCATGTGTACATAATTCTGGTAACTATTACTTCGTGGCTGTAATTCTTCATATTCAATTGAGACAGAATCTGTGCTGTCAGGACTCCATGTCTCACTGTCATTGTTTAACCATTCATTTTCGTAACTATCCGAGTTTTCGGAATCCTGTTGACTTGTTTGAGTTTTCTAGAAGAAATAGTAAATATATACAAATCAATTCATGCAGACAGCATTCTAGCCTAATGTGAGTCAGGCACATGCCCCAATTCACCAGGCACAGTCCTGGTTTGCTGTCCATCACCTCAACTGGACCCTTGGACCGTTTTGGCAGAAGTACACTTTGGTGTCACACTCAACCTGATTGACTGTCCAATTCATGAAATGGCTGCAAATCATTAATTATAGGGGTATATTATGGGATTTCCTCTGACCTGTATAATTCAACATGTTTACCTTCAAGAAGTTTCCAGCACCTTTCAAAAAATTAATAGCTGACACAATTGTTTTATAATTGGCATGAAATGTTCTGTTCCAATTATTGGTATAGTATAACTGGACATCAGTCATAACAGTTCAATTTCTGCCAACATTCTCCATCTGTCTTCATGCACTTGGGTGACGTAACAGGGAATTCCATGACAGTTAGAAAATCACAAAATCAATTGTGTCATAGAACCACTGAAGTGCAGAAAGGGGCCATTTGGCCTATTGACTGTCAGAAGAGCATCCCGTCTTATTCTGGTAATCCTGCATTTACCATAGCTAGCCTACATAGCCTGTACTTCCCTGAGTGCTGTGGGAGAGTTAGCATATCCAATCTGCCTAAAGTGCACATCCTTGGACCGTGAGAAGAAACTGGAGCACTGACAGGAACCCGTGCAGACAAAGGGGGAGCTTGCACACTCCACACAGACAATTACCCAAGGCTGAAATCAAATCCGCTTGTCTGGCGCTGCAGGGCAGCAGTGCCAACCACTGAGTCACTATGCTGGCCTACAAGCTTGCTTCAATGAAAATGAAATTATGCTGTACAAATTGATTAGATTTTTGAGGATGTAACAAGTAGGATCAATAAAGGAGAGCTGGTAGATTTATGCATTAGGATTTCCACAAGGTGAGGGAAGGTGGTGATGAAGTGGTAATGTTGCTGAGCTAGTAATCTGGGCTAGCCATTGAGAAGTTTAAGTAGTTTGGGAGTAGGAATTCAAACCGCACTGTGATAGCTGCTGGAATATAAATTCAGCCAATATATCTGGAGCTAATGCACCATCAGTTGTAAAAATTTATCTGGTTCATTAAAATCCTTTAATGCAGGAAATCTGACATCCTTACCTGGTCTGGCCTACATGTGACTCCAGACTCTCAGCAATATGGTTGACTCTGAAATGGCCAAGCAAGACACTTGGGTCAAGGACAATTAGGATGTGCAGCAAATGTGAAACAGTAAGATAAGAAAAAGGATTATTGGGTCATTTTCAGGTTGTCAGGCAGCATCCAAGGAGCAGGAGAATCAATGTTTTTGGCATAAGTCCTTCAATAGGAATGTGGGAGGAAAGGAGGCTCAGAGATAAATAGGAGGGTGGGGGTATGGCTGGGGCAAGGTAACTGGGAAGGTGATAGGTGGATGCATGTTGGGGGGGGGGGGGGTAATGTGGTGATAGGTTGGTGGGGAAGGTGGAGCCAATAGGTAGGAAGGAAGATGAATAGTCAAGAGGGTGGTGTCGAGTTGGAGGGTTGGATCTGGGTTGAGGTGGTGGGGGAAGGGAGATTTGGAAATTAGTAGTGAAATTGATGTTGATGCCATGTGGTTGAAGGACCCTAAGGCAGAAGATGAGGTATTCTTCCTCTCGTCATCAGGTGGCTTCGATTCGGTGGTGGAGGAGGTTCAGAATGCTTACGTCCTTGGTGGAGTGGGAGGGGGAATTAAAGTGGTCGGCCACAGGATGATGGGGTTGTTGGGTGTCTGTGTCCTAGAGATGTTTCCTGAAACACTTCACGAGTTGGCATTCTGTCCCCTCGATGTAAAGAAAACCACATCGAGAGCAATGGACGCAATAGATGAGGTGGATGGATGTGTAGGAAAATCTCTGCCAGATGTGAAAAGATTCTTTTGGAACCTTGGACAGAGGCGAGGGGGCAGGTGGGCGCAGGTTTTATGTCTCTTGGGGCAAGGGAAAATGCCGGTGTGGATGATGGATTGGTGGGTGTTGTGGACCTAATGCAGTCACAAAGGGAATAGTCTATGCGGAATGCAGATAAGGGTGGGGTCTGATTGTTGATGGCAGAAATTGAGGAGGATAATGTGCTGTATCCAGATATTAGTGAAGTGAAAGGTGAGGACCAGGATGTTCTATCCTTGTTGTGGTTGGACCGGTGGGGTTCAAGAGCAGAGGTGGGGGAAGTGGTGAAGATGTGCTGGAGGTTATTGTTGATCACATGGGAAGGTAAATTGTAGTTCTGAAAATAGGAGATCAACTGGGATGTCCTGGAGTGGAATTACACGTCCCAAGACCAGATATGGCAGAGGAATTGGGAGTAAGGAACTGTGTTTTTACAGGAGATGGACGTGGGAGGAGGTGTAGTGCAGGTAGCTGTGGGAGTCAGTGGATTTGAAATCGATGCCCGTGTTGAGTCTATTGCCAGAGATGGAGATGGAGAGGTCCAGGAAGGTGTCCAAGCTGGTCCAGGTGAACTTAAGGTCACGATGGAAGGTGTTAGTGAAATTGATGAACTAAGGAAGCACAAGGTGGCGTCGTGCAGTTATCAGTGTAGCAGAGGAAGCAGTGGTGATGGTGCCAGCATAACTGCGGAAGATGGACTGGAGCACGTATCTTATGAAGAGGCAGGCATAGCTGGGGCCCATGCAGGTGCAAATGGCTATCCCTTTGGTCTGAAGGAAGTGGGTGGATTTGAAGAAAAATTGCTGAGGATGAAGACCAGTTCTGCCAATCGTATGAATGTGTCGATAGAGGGGTACTGGTTGGGTCAGCAGAAGCGAGGAAATTGAGGGCTTGGAGGCCTTCACCATGGCAGATAGATGTGTATAGGGACTAGATGTCCATGGTAAAGACGAGGCATTGGAGGCTGGGGAAACAAAAGTCAGGGAGGAGGTGGAGGGCTTGGGTGATGTTTTGAATGTATGTGGGGAGTTCCCCGGACCAAGGGAGACAGGATGGGTGCTGAGATGTGAGGAGGTAAGTTCAGGAGCAAACGGCGACAATAGGTCGACTATAGCAGTCAAGTTTGTGGATTTTGGGTAAGAGGTAGAATGGAGTGGAGCGAATTTGTGGAGCTATGAGGTTTGAGGCTGATGATGAGAGATCCCCTGAGGTAATGAGGTTGTAGATGGTCTGGGAGATGATGGTTTGGTGATGGGAAGTGAGATCATGGTCAAGGAGGCAGTACGAGGAGATTTCTGTGAGTTGGCGGCTGTAGAGGTCAGTGCGCCAAACTACCTCTGGGGTCTTCGGGGGGGCGGTGGGTGGGAGTCACAATTGAAAAAGTAAGCACTAAGGCAGGGGTGGCAGAAGGAAAGTTCAATGTCACAACACGTATGGAATTCGTTCACCCGGGAGGGTAGTGGCCAATCGCTTTGACCCTCCCTTCCATTCCACCAAGGGCATGGAAGACTTGGGGCTCCTCCACTGCCAAATCCAAGCCACCTGCTGACTGGAGGAAGAACACCTTATCTTCTGCCTTGGGGCCCTTCAACCACATGGCAGCAATGTCAACTTCACTAGTTTCCAAATCACCCCTCCTCATCCCAGATTCAACTCTCCAACTCAGCACCATCCTCTTAACCTGTCCCACCTGTCCATCTTCTTTCCCATCTCTCCACTCCACCCTCCCCCCGGACCTGTTGCAATCACCCCACCCCGCCAGTGTCCACCAATTGCCTTCCAAGCTACCTTTTCCCCCCCCCTCCCCCCACCCCCAAAGCCCTATTGCACGCTGCTATTTATCTCTCAGCCCCCTTCCCTCCCTACATTCCTGATGAAGGCCTTATGTCTAGAACATTGACTCTCCTGCTCTTGGATGCTGCCTGACTTTGTGTGTTTTTCCAGCACCATACTTTTCGACTCTGACTCTCCAGCATCTGCAGTCCTCACTTTCTCTTAGCAGCTGTAACTAGAGGTACCTTTCACAGTGATCAGTTTTGGGACCTCAATTATTTATGATCAATATTCATGGCTTGGATGATTGGACTGGCTGTACTGTGGCCAAATTTGCTAATGAAACAAAGACTGGTAAGAAATCAAGTTTGAAGAGAATACAAAGAGGTACATGTAGCTTAAATGAATGGGCAAAATAATGTGGAAAAAAAAGTACCCATATCCACTTTGATGAAAAGAATGGAAAGCCAGAAGGGTCTGTTTCCATGCTGTACATCTCTATGACTCTGTTACAGAATCTGAGGTCTGGGAGATTTGGCTGTCTTTGTACAAGAATCACAAAACCAAGTTAATGCGCAGATACAACAAGTAATGAGACAAATGAAATGTTAGCCTTTATTCCAAGGTGAATGGAATATGAAAGCAGAGAAATCTTGCTGCAACTCCACAGAGGTTTGGTGAGATTACTCTGAGACCACAAAGTATAGTTTTGTTCACTACTTCAGGAAGGGCATATATATATTGAAAGCAGATCAGAGAATGTTCACTCCGTTGACTCCAGTGTGACAATGCTGTCCCTTTAACAAGGTTATTTTGTCCTTGAGTTTTTTTTTAAGAGAGGTCATCAAGGCAGAGGTGCCAAGGGGTCTAGAGGTCTAGAAAGAGCCTCGTTTAACAATAGTACTGGAATGGCCAGTTCTCCCAGTTCAGTTTTTTTTCTGGTTTGGTTTAGTTGTGGCAGTCACAAGATGCTACTGTACAGGAAAGGTTGAAAACTTCAGCAGATAATTCCTGACTGACTTTCTCTCTGAAATCTCTTTGGTTATTTTTAACAGCAGAGAGCAGCGGAAGCTGGGCAGAAGTGAGGTCAGAGCAAGGAGGCTGTTGGGAAGGCAAGTGATTGCTATTTAAGTAGTTACATTGAAGCTAGCAGTCTTTTTTACAGCAGAGAGCAGCAGGAGCTGGGTGGAAGTGAGGTCGGAACTTGGGAAGGCAAGTGATTGCTATTTAAGTAGGTGGGTTCTTTTATTAAATTAATTCCACTGGCATCAGATCATCATAATGAATCCTTGCTTCACGATCTTTGGACCATCCATGTGTACAAACTCATGTTACACTTCCAATCCTTTTAGTTGCAAGCTTGAGACAAATTATTTAAAATATTAAAGTGTTTTTGTGCTTTGTAAAGCTAATGTTATGAGAAATAAAAAGTAGTTATAAATAGTCTACACTGAGACATGGAGACTGATATTGTGTCAGATTGTAATGTATAAGAATTTGTGGAGTAACAAGTTTGGACACATTGCACTCGAATGGATTTTGGGGACATTCACTCTCTCCACCACTGACATATAGTGGCAACAGGGTGTATTGTCAAATGCTACATTGCAACAATTCACCAAGACTCCTTCGATAATAACATCTTCCAAACCCATGACTTGGTCAAGGGCAGCAGAAACCTGGAAGCACCACCAACTACAAGTAACTCTCCAAGCCACGTATCATTCTGACTTGGAAGTATATCATCATTTCACCTGGATCTCCCTCCTTAACAACACTGTGGATGTATCCACAACCCCTGGACTGCAATGATTCTTGAAGGCAGCTGATCACAATCTCTAAGGCTTGCGCAATAAATTGTCTCAGCAAAATTCACATGTCCTAGATGATTTTTTTGAAAAAAAAGCTCAAGGGTCTGAGTGCTCCACTCCTGTTCCTATGATTGCTGTGTTCCCCCTATTGTCCAGTTTGAGCAATAAGCAACCTAAGTTTCTCTCAAACGTGGATAAACGAGGTATCCAATTCCAAACATCTTATGCCATTGAACATTTCAGGAAATGATTTCTTAATTGCAAAAGCTATGAAGGAACAAAATGGTTTGGATATCTATATACACAACACACTAATTCCTCATGCATAGAAGGTCAACACATATTCAGAGAAGATCATGAAATATTGATCTTTATCACAAAGTAGCAGAATATAAAAGAGATGTTCAACTGTAGGGAGTTTTGGTTACTCAGCAAGATTTATACTGATGTGGAAGGTCAGCAATGAGGATTGAATGTTGGATCAGTTTTGAAGGACCGAATGGCCTACTCCTGTTCCTCTTTCCTACTGTTCTCATGTTCAACTTTGGGCCCACATTAGCTGTGGACGGGGAACACTGCAGATTGACCAAGTTGATAGCAGAGTTTAAAGTGTTAAGGTATAAAGCAACATTACAGGAACCTGAGTTTAAAAGCTTGAAGGATGATCTGCTTGAGGTGCTTAAAATAATGAAAAGATTTACAGGGAAGCTATTAAGCTTGTGATCCAGAACAAGAAAGAATCTTACTGGAGGTGTCTAAAAAAAAATCAAAGACTGATGAACATCTCTCTCCCAAAGGGCAGTAGCTGTTTTTTGGGCAGCTGGAAACTGCATGTTGGGTGGAGGTGTGAAGGATATGAGTCAAACATGGGGAAATCGGACTGAGGCATACATTAAACACAAACTATTTGAATGATCAGACTAATTCAATGAGATGAAGGATGCACTGATATATCTGTGCCCACCAAAGGGTCTGTTTCTGTGCTGTATGACTCTATGACTCTATTACCCACTCTAGTACCAGCTCAGTATTAGTGCCAGTGTGCTCAGATACCACTCCAGTACTCATTCTGTATTAATATGACTGTATCTGGTACCCTTGTCAATTCCTGATTAGGGGTGTTGCTCGAAACGTCGCTTTTCCTGCTCCTCAATTGCTGCCTGACCTGTTGTGCTTTTCCAGCACCATTCTGACCCATGTCAATATTAGTCCTGTCTTCACACCAGTATTATAGTACTAGTCCTATATTAGTTTCATTGTGTTTGCTCTGCAGTCCAATTTCAATCCTATATTAATACCAGTGTTTATTTGCCAGTCTGGTGCCACTTGTGCACTAATATGAGTGTCCATTACCCAGTTGGTACCCGTCCAGCATTAGAACTAGTGTGTCCATTACCCAGCCTGGAGGCAGTGCTGTATTAATGTCAGTGTGTCCATTACGCAGTCTGGTGCCAATTGTGCATTAATGCCAGACTGCTCATCACCACCTCTGGTCCATACCCTGTGCTAATGCTAGCATATTCTGGACCACTGTAGCATTGTTGCTATATTAATGTCAGTGTGTTCACTGTCCACTCCTGCTGCCCAGGGAAGAAACAAAAAAAGACCCCTGAAAATTTTAGCTCCAGTTTCATTTTTTCCCAAACCCAAACATCTACTCAATTTTGCAGTATTTACCCGCTGCAACTTTGCCAATAAAGTACTTGATTAACCGTTTGTAGAGCTGGTTGCCACCTGAAAACCTTGGCGGCACCCCACAGTTGCCACATGCTTTCACCGGGTTTACCTCGGGACCTGAAGGCTCTCTGGTTTTCAGCAGCTCCTCAGGTCGGTTTGCCTCCTGGGCTGATGACGGGGCTGTGGAGAAGATTGCCTCTGTTTCTTCCTCCTCCCAGTTGATGGCCTCTGTGGGAGGTTCCTGCCCCAGCAGGATCACATTCCCAAAGCTGGGATCTGATTGAGAATGGTGAGGAGCCTTCCGCTGCTTTATTGCACATCGGTTGGTGTAATAGCCCATGGGAGGGTCTTTTCTGTGCCGATGTGCCCTACAGCAAGCACCCTGGTGATATGAATGGGGCAGGCAGGTGGAACTGCCCACCTTTGAGGTAGAAGGCTGGTAGCCCGCATTTCCTGCTCCCTCAGGCCACATGCTCAGGGCTCCCGGCTCCTCAATGGTCAAGCTGTCCATCTTGTCAATGGCCCTCTGCATCAAGCTTATGCTGGGGATGTGGTGGGACTGCCGGCACTCGTAGTAATCGGAGTTCGGGTAGTAGACCTCATCGGCCATATTGAAGTAGTGGCGGTCAGTCAACAGCCTCCTGTCACAGTTCAGAGCTGCGTTGAGGCCTTGGATTGATAGGTTGTAATATTTGGTGTGCTCGTGGGTCATTTTGAGCTGCTGTACAGTGACAAAGGGATGCTTCAGCGCCGCACTGGGTGTGATACGCTCGTGGGAGTCCAAGGTAAGCATTCTTTTGATGAGCTCCACCATATTTTTACGATCGTGAAACTCAGCAATGACCTCATCATCTGGGAAGACGGCCTTGGTGATGTTAATAGTCTCCAGTTGGTCCAAGGACTTTAGCACATATTTCCGTCTCTCCAGTGGTTGGACCATGGTTTCGGCCTGGTAGTCAGTGGCACACTTGAGCTGCCACTGGTGAGCAGAGTTCTGCCGAGGGTTCCTTCTGAAGAAGTGGTTGGCCTTGGTGGCTGCATTCAGGAGATGGTCCTTGGGCAGCCCTTGTGTCTCAACAATGTACCTGATCTGGTCGTACTCACTGTTGCCGGGGTAAAGGGGCCAACCCAGGTGCAGTTCCGCCATCACACAGCCAAGGGACCACATATCCACCTTTTCACAGAAGGGAAGACCAAGGAGAATCTCGGGTGAACGGTAAAAGCGAGACTGGATGTATGGTTCTGTGGTGAAAGGAGAAAAGGAGAATATTAGTGCATAATGTCAAAACAAAAAGCCGTCTGGGTCAGAATTGGGAGGCTTTCCAATGGTTTCTCTTCAAATCTGATACAGCAACAATTTATTTTAGATAAACCTAAAATGATCCAAAGTTCTTCGTGTTGCCACACAATTTTGACAATAAGAAGAAGAAGATTAAAACAGGAAGAAGAGGAGGGATTGAGTGTAACAGAATAAATACCAATGTTTACTAAGGTTCTGCGGGTCCTGATGTCGGAATAGGAGGAGGCCATTTGGTCCTTCAAGCCTGCTCTGTTACTCAATTAGTTCACATCTGAACTGTATCTCAACTCTGTGTACCAGCCTTGGATCCAGAGCTTTTTAATACTCTTTGTTGAGTTGACAGCACCTATTAACCTCTAGTCTCAATTGCTTATTTGGCAGAGAAAGTTTCAGATTTCTATTCAGCTTTTTATGAAGATGTGTTTCCAGACATCATTCTCGAAACTCTAATTGAAGGGTTTATATGTCTTTATTCCAGACTCTTCTGCCTGAAAATATAGTAGCTCTTGATGTAACCTAGTGACTCATTTAGACACCTGGATTTAGATCACACACTGAGCTTCCAGATATACCTTCCTGATACTCTCTGGAATTTATAGTACAATTCACTGTAGTGAGGGGTTTATGTGATCCAGTGGTATGTCCATAACTCTGAGCCAGAAGACCCCGGTTCACACCCCATTTGCTTTAGGGGTGTGTAGTAACATCTCTGAACAGGTTGATTAGAAATATCTACAGTTCACTATTTCATTTAGGAAGTTCTGGGTTAGTATTGTGGTTAGTATCCCTGCCTGTCAAGCTGGAGACCAGCAGTCAATTCCCTGACAGGGAGTGGTTGATCTGTGTGTGAATGGCTGAATGTAAATTGTACAGGTAGAATTGTGCAAGTGAAAGTGTACAAATAGAATTGTGCAGCTGAGATTACACAGATGGAATGTGCAGGTGAAATTAGACAAATGGAGTTGTTTGGTGAAATTATGCTAGTAGAATTGTGCAGGTGAAACTATAAAAATAGTTTTCTACAGGTGAAATTACACAGGTGTGATTGTGTAGTAAGATTGTACCAATAGAATTGTACAGGTGAAATTACACAGAAGGAATTGTGCAGTTGAAACTATACAAATAGAACTGTGCAGCGAAACTCTCCTTATGGAATTGTGCAGGTGAAATTTTACAAATGGAATTGTACAGATGAAATTAGGCAGGTGGGATTGTGCAGGTGAAAATGTAGATTGAATTCTGCAGTTCTGATTAAACAAGTAGAACTGTGCAGGTCGACTTATACAGATGAAACTATTTAGGTGGGATTGTTTGGTTAATCTTATATACGTGGAATTGTACAGGTGGCAAGGGCTATTTGGTGGTGGCAGCTTAACAAGCAGCTGAATAATACTCAAGCAAAAGTCTGAAAAGATCTGAATAGTTGCTGCAGAGCTGATGTCCATCAGCAGATGGGGCTGTTGACAATCTTGATTATTTTTCCAGCCTAATAAAAGGGTTTTACAAGGACAACACAATTGCATTTATATTGCACCTTTACCCAACTAAATGACCCCAAATGCATCAATAGGGTTGACCTTGACAGGGATATATTTTTCTTTATTCCTTCATGGGATTTAGTATCACTGGTTAATTCAGCATTTATTACCCATCCTCATAGAGTCAGAGAGATGTATAGCATGGAAACAGACCCTTCGGTCCAACCCGTCCATGCCGACCAGATATCCCAACCCAATCTAGTCCCACCTGCCAGCACCCAGCCCATATCCCTCCAAATCCTTCCTATTCATATACCCATCCAAATGCCAACTAAATATTACAATTGTACCAGCCTCCACAATTTCCTCTGGCAGCTCATTCCATACACATACAACCCTCTGTGTGGAAAAAGTTGCCCCGTAGGTCTCTTTTATATCTTTCCCCTCTCACCCTAAACCTATGCCCTCTAGTTCTGTACTCCCCGACCCTAGGGAAAAGACTTTGCCTATTTACCCTATCCATGCCCCTCATACTTTTGTAAACCTCTATAAGGTCACCTCTCAGCCTCCAACCCTCCAGGGAAAACAGCCCCAGCCTGTTCAGCCTCTTCCCTATAGCTCAAATTCTCCAAACCTGGCAACATCCTTGTAAATCTTTTCTGAACCTTTCAAGTTTCACAACATCTTTCTGCTAGAAAGGAGAACAAATTGCACGCAATATTCCAACAGTGGCCTAACTAATGTCCTGTACAGCCACAATATGACCCCCCCAACTCCTGTACTCAATACTCTGACCAATAAAGGAAAGCATACCAAACGCTTTCTTCACTATCCTATCTACCTGCGACTCCACTTTCAAGGAGCTATGAACCTACTCTCCAAGGACTCTTTGTTCAGCAACACTCCCTAGGACTTTGCCACTAAGTGTATAAATCCTGGTAAGATTTGTTTTCCCAAAATGCAGCACCTCGCATTTATCTGAATTAAACTCCATCTGCCACTTCTCAGCCCATTGGCCCATCTGGTCCAGATCCTATTGTAATCTGAGGTAACCCTCTTCGCTGTCCACTACACTTCCAAGTTTGGTGTCATCTGCAAACTTACTAACAGTACCTCTTATGCTCGCATCCAAATCATTTATGTAAATAACAAAAAGTAGAGGACCCAGCACCGATCCTTGTGGCACTCCACTGGTCACAGGCCTTCAGTCTGAAAAACAAGCCTTTTATCTTTGAGCCAGTTCTGTATACAAATGGCTAGTTCTCCCTGTATTCTGTGAGATCTAACCTTGCTAATCAGTGTCCCATGGGGAACCTTGTCGAACGCCTTACTGACGTTCATATAGATCACATCTACTGCTCTGCCCTCATCAATCCTCTTTGTTACTTCCTCAAAAAACTCAATCAAGGTTGTGAGACATGATTTCCCACACACAAAGCCATGTTGACGATCCCTAATCAGTCCTTACCTTTCCAAATACATGTACATCCTGTCCCTCAGGATTCTCTCCAACAACTTGCCCAGCACCGACGTCAGGCTCACTGGTCTATCGTTCCCTGGCTTGTCCTTTCCTGAAGAAGGGCTTATGCCCGAAACATCGAATCTCCTGTTCCTTGGATGCTGCCTGACCTGCTGCGCTTTTCCAGCAACACATTTTCAGCTCTGATCTCCAGCATCTGCAGACCTCACTTTCTCCTTGTCCTTACCACCCTTCTTAAATAGTGGCACCACGTTAGCCAACCTCCAGTCTTCTGGCACCTCACCTGTGACTAATGATGATATAAATATCTCAGCAAGAATTGTGCAGGTCGACTTATACAGATGAAACTATTTAGGTGGGATTGTTTGGTTAATCTTATATACATGGAATTGAACAGGAGGAATTGTACAGGTGGCAAGGGCTATTTGGTGATGGCAGCTTAACAAGCAGCTGAATAATATCCAAGTAAAATTCTGAATAGATCTGAATAGTTTCTGCAGAGCTGATGTCCAATCAGCAATCACTGCTCTAGCTTCCCACTGAGTTCTAGGGTACACCTGATCAGGTCCTGGGGATTTATCCACCTTTATGTATTTCAAGACATCCAGCACTTCCTCCTCTGTAATATGGACATTTTGCAAGATGTCACCAGCTATTTCCCTACAGTCTATATCTTCCATTTCCTTTCCACAGTAAATACTTTGAGATCCTAAGTATCCAGAGTGCAGTTAAGTGTCAACCACATTCCTATGGATCTGGAGTCACACGTGGAGAAAGTTAAAAATCACACAACACCAGGTTATTGTCCAACAGGTTTAATTGGAAGCAGTAGCTTTCGGAGCACTGCTCCTTCATCAGGTGGTTGTGGAGATATGGAGAAAGCAACAGTGTTACTGAAAGCTCCCCAGTAAGTGCTGCACAGTCATGAAATCTTTTGTTTGCTCATAAAATATAGTCTGCACTCAACAGTGAGTACTTGCAAAATCCAAAACACAAGCATCTACTGTCAGAAGTGATTTTCTGATAGGAAGCACTTACTGAAGAATCTTAAATGAGGTAACAATTGACAACCAAGCAGTTATTTTGAGTTGAGTTTATAAAGTGGTCTGCCACAATTTCTAGAAGTGCCATGCCATTAAAGGCATGTCATATTTGTAACTTTTAAGTAGAGACTTTCATAAATGAGGGAACTTTGACTTGACTTAAAATGGTCAACAATGGTCACCAGAAGGTCAAATATGTGTCTTCAAGAAACTGATTCTGAGTCTGGTTGCGCCATGTAGACAGACAAACATGCATTACAAACCGAAAGATATTAGTTCCACATATTTTTGAAGATCATCACAAATGCATTCCTGAATTGAATGGGTCTCAATCAGAGGCACACAGAAAACGCTGTAATATCAGTGTTGGAGAACAATCTAAAGGCTGTGACATCATAAGATCTCCAAGTCATTTCCATTTTATGTTCAGCAAAATGGCAAATTTACTTCCTGTTATTGAGATTATAAGAAATTGACTTTTGTGAATTACAGAAAGTCCAACACTTCAAGAAAGTCATGTGATCTCCTTTGGCACATGACTTTGGTTGTTAAACTTGTCTAATCAGGACTTCAGGAGTGGAAGATTTTTCCTTCAGGCCCACAACATGCCCATATCCAAAACAGACAGTCCATGTACATCATAAACTGTTCCTTTTTTAGACAAGTTTTAAGAGTGAACTATTCTATCCAACTGTAGTTTCCTTGCACGTAATTGTATATGTGATTGTTTGGATGAGTGCCATAATATTCAGTTTAAGGGTGAGTGCTTAAACGACTAATCACCTTCCATAGTTTAAACTCACAGAAAGCTTACAGCTGGCTATTAGATTAGATTACTTACAGTGTGGAAACAGGCCCTTCGGCCCAACAAGTCCACACCGACCTGCCGAAGCGCAACCCACCCATACCCCTACATTTACCCCTTACCTAACACTACGGGCAATTTAGCATAGCCAATTCACCTGACCCACACATCTTTGGACTGTGGGAGGAAACCGGAGCACCCGGAGGAAACCCACACAGACACAGGGAGAACGTGCAAACTCCACACAGTCAGTCGCCTGAGTCGGGAAGTGAACCCGGGTCTCAGGCTAACCACTGTGCCACCATGCTGCCCACAAACATTGAGGGGTTTTAGAAAATGTACAATTCTTTCTCTCTTAAATACTCATTGATTGCAGATAGTTGGGAAAGGGACAGAAACTACAACAGGTCTCTCATATACACTATCTGTAACAGAAGTGACATACATTTATACAGAGGAAGCTGCCTTTGCAAACAGAAGGAATATGTCAGAGCCTCGCATTTTGTTTGAGTTACAAGGAAGCCTATAGTTCCCCTTTATTTTCTCCATGGCTGTACCTCACCCAAAGTCTATTTGTCAGCCAATCAACATCTTTTCCTGTTGAACTATAAATTGTTTTTCTGTCTAGATTAGATTCCCCTACACTGTGGAAACATGCCTTTTGGCCCAACAAGTTCACACCGACCCTCCAAAGAGTAACCTACCCAGACCCAGTTCCCTCTGACTAATGCACCTAAAACTACGGGCAATTTAGCATGGCCAATCCACCTTAACCTGCACATCTTTGGATTGTGGGAGTAAACCAGAGGACCCGGAGTAAACCCATGCAGACACGGGGAGAATGTGCAGACTCCACACAGACAGTCGCCCAATGCTGGAATCAAACCTGGGTCCCTGGCGCTGTGAGGCAGCAGTGCTAACCACTGAGTCACCGTGCCGCCCAGATACTCACTAGTGGGATGCAGGTATTGTTAGCTGGCCAGTATTTATTTCCCATCTGTAGTTGTCCTTGAGAAGGTGGTGTAGAGTGTAGTGACTGTAGCAAGGTCAGCCAGGAGGACATCATAGAATATGAGTTCAGATTGTTACTGTTAACCAGGTCCAATCAGGGAGCCCTGGCTGATAGATTTGGGCAGATGTGTCAGCCATTCTGTTCACTCTGAGAGCTGGTTCTGAGGAAGTATCAAGTACTACGTGTAAATAAAGAGTGACTTGGTAAGGGGATACCGGCCTCTGAAGAGTTAGTTCAGTGAGCTGCCTTTTTGAACCGCTGCAGTCCATGTGCATTTGGCATTCTTGCAAATTAGCCTGATGAATGCAAGACAAAAAGTTTTGGCAACTTAACTGTTTTTTTTTCAGTAAATAATAAGTTCAAGTTTAAATACTTTGATTACTTCTAATACTTATATATTTGAGGAGAAACAAGTTTAGCTGAAAATGTGTTGCTGGTTAAAGCACAGCAGGTTAGGCAGCATCCAAGGAATAGGAAATTCGACGTTTCGGGCCTAAGCCCTTCATCAGGAATGATCTTTATAGCCTGAGCATAAATCTGGTGATAACTCCAAGATGTGGAGCCCAGAAGTGAGAGCTGAGCTACAGATGAGGTCCAAACAGATCATTGAATGGCTGTTATACAATTTCATCACTTTATCTTAAAGGAGATGGAATGTCAAAAGCTGAATTTCTAATAGACAATGTAAATTTTTTTGCCTCAATTGTAGGGCATTGAGAGAATGCTGGGAGTGAACTGGATTCAGAAAAAAGAACATCCACATGGAGAGCTGGGAATTTCTGATGGGCTGCAGAATTTCAACAAGGAGAGAGATGCAGGTGAGTACTCAAGGTTAGGTGGAGCAAACCCTTTAAAGAACATGGAAACAAAGTTGAGAAGTTTGAAATCAGTGGAAGTGGATCCTCTTTCCCACTCCCTTCCTCCACCCAGAAATCAGTGAATGAAAGTGGAATGGTGGGATATTATTACATGGGATGCACAGAGGTATGAATGAGTTGGACATTACATTGGGTGGAAATTTGGACCCCTTTGTGGAGATGGTCAGATAAATCAGAAGAGGTCAGGGTAAGATACAAATGACAAATAATTTGATCCTGGGGTCAAGGAGGACACCAGGTTCAAGTATGATTGGTTTCCTCTGAATCAGCAGCCAGGATGGGAGATGAAGATAAGTATGCTTTGAATTCCATCCATTTAGTACTCTGGAAATTCCTGCATTCCTAGCTCCATCACATTTGTGATGACTTCATGATGGCTAGCACAAATATTGGAATATTACAACAAGCTTCATTTCTCATGATTCAGTGGGAACAACAGGAGAAATATTCAATGGAGAACCATTGGGTTGGGGGAGCAAAATTACTCAGGGTTAATTCGGGTTGACAGGGCACAAAGAGGGCAATTACCCTCAAAGTGAGGAGGTAAAATTGGTAGTGGGTGTTCTAATCCACAAGGTTTTGGCCTCAAACTAATCAGGGGCAACAAATGACTACCCAGACATTCTAACCTGCACAGCTCAGCAGCTGAATAACAGTTTTTTAGGGGGGATGGTGGCGGGGGAAGGATACACATGCATGATCCATTACGTGCTTTGGACTCCAATCTGAACACATCATTAAGAATTAGCTCCTGTACAGGAAGACCCAGAGAAGTGCCTGAAATGGCAAAAGCTCTGAAATTCAAAACTGTGCTGTGGCAGACAAATGAGAAAAATGTGAACAGATTTTACACTTTGGCCTACAAAGTAATCGTGATTTGAGATTGCTGCAGGTCAAGCAGGAGATACAAAAGCGTAAACACATGTATCAACAGGTTTAAGAGCAGCGCCTTCCCTGCTGTTATTAGATTTTCTGAATGGATCTCTCAAATTTCAAATCTAATGTTGGTCTTGCTTTTTGTTCACCTTCTTTGCAGCCATAATTTTGTATCCCTTGCTCTGTTCAATCACCATATGATGTTGAGGAAAAAGTCAACACTGCAGATGCTGGAGATCAGAGTCGAGAGTGTGGTGCTGGAAAAGCACAGCAGGTCAGGCAGCATCCAAGGAGCAGGAGAGTCGACGTTTCAAGGAATTCCTGATGAAGAGTATATGCTTGAAATGTTAACTTTCTTGATCCTCAGATACTACCTGACTAGCTGTGCTTTTCCAGCACCACATGTTTTGACCCAATGATTGTTGTATGCTACGATCCACCTGTACTGCATGCAAAACAAAACTTTTCACTCTACACAGGTACATATAACAATCAAATCAAATCAAATTAAATGTTTCCTTTGAACAGATGGATTCATTGCCACATCAGCCAAAAATTTCAATAGCTCCTGTTTTGGGTCTGGGAGACACCTTGAGGAAGGCAGACCCTAAACTCTGTGCCACCTCCTCATTTTCCTAACAGTGTCGTTGAGTCAGGTGCTCTGGTTGCTGGCTCAGCAGGGGGTGCCCAGCAGCGTTCAAGATTAATGTGCATATCAGACAGCCTTACCTTCTTGAAGGCAGTCTGTCCTTCTTCAAGCAGAGCTGCTCTTCTTTGGAAGAAGCTGCTGTCCAATGCCAGCATTGTGTAAGGATTTAGGTAGAAGGTGATCTAGTGAGAAATGGGAAAGAGAGTGGATTCTGCTGCTCTGGCACAGGAGGCCTTTGTGTTAGAAATTGACAAGATAGAAGGGGATGGGACTGGGACCTAAAGTGGAAGCATTGGTCCTAACCACCAGCTGGAAAGCTGGAATCAAGTTCAACCCACTGTATTGGAGGATGAATTTGCATAAGCGACCTTTTCATGATTTGATACAAGTGAACTTTTGTCCCCCACACCCAACCCCTGGGGCAAGATGTCCTGCCCGACCTTGGAACCAAAGCGATCAACCAATCAGAGGGCAGGCATTGGTTGATTGGGAATAAAATTCTGACAATTGTTTCTGTGGAACCATCCTAGGACTGGCTTGCCTCTCAGAATGTGAATGTTGTCTCAGGCATTGTAACATTGTCCAATCCATTCCGATTCCATCGGCAACCTAGAAACTAAGGGATGGCCTCCACAGGGAATTGGAGCAGATATTTGGAGAGGTTCACTCCCAGCGTCTAGATTCAGGGACCTAGCAGGAGTGCTGGAAGACCCTAATGCTCTAAAGCAAGTAGTCAAGGACAGGACGTCTACAGGATAGCTCTCACCCTGTGCAATGCACCATCATTTACCCAAAAATGTACCTCAGGCCTTAGCTGGAACATTAAAAAATACAGGAAGACAGATTATGATCAGAATGGTGATTGCTCAGAAAAGCGGGGTGTGCATCGAGGCTTGAATGTTGTTCAACACCAGTTGTTGAAGGTAAGTCTGCAGGTGCAACAGGTGGTAAAGAAGGCAAAAGATATATTGGCCTTCATCGCAACAGGATTTGAGTACAGGAGCAAGGATGTCTTCCTGCAATTGTCCAGGGCATTTCTGAGACTACTGTTTGCAGTTTTGGTCTCCGTATCTGAGGAAGGATATTCTCGCTATGGAGGGCATGCAACACCAGGCCGATTCTTGGGATGGCAGGATTGACATATAAGGAGATACTGGATCGGGTGGGATTCTATTCTCTGGAGTTCAGAAGAATGAGGAGGTATCTCCTGGAAACCTATAAAATGTTAACGGGACAAGACAGGGTAAATACAGGATAGATGTTCCCGATGACTGGGGATTCCATAATCTAAGGATATGGGATAAGCTATGTAGGACTGAAATGTGAAGCAATGTCTTCTCCCAGAGAGTGGCAAACCTATAGAATTCTCTAACACAGAAAGCAGTTGAGGCCAAATCATTAACTGTTTTCAGGATGGAATTGGATATAATTCTTAGAGCTAAAGGATATGGTGTGAAATTAGGAACTAGGGACTGAGTTGGATGATTGACCATGATCATATTGAATGGGGGAGCAGGTCAAAGGGCTGAATGGTCTAATCATGCTCCTATTTTCTTATGTTTCTATGATAGTACATCTCATCCCTCAATCCTTTCACTGACACCAGAGTCACACCCTCCATCTCCACATCTGTGTAACTATGCAAGGTACATCATCTTAAAAACAGTGCAACACTCTCAGACTTCCCTCCTTCCATCCACCCACAGTCACAAAGGGAATGGGGCTGTGGGAAGGAGTACTCCGGCCTAAACTCTCTACCCCATGTTAAAGAGATGTACTCAGCATCATGAGTGGCCAAATCCACTGGGAACGGTGGTCAGTTCCTGCCTGTACAGCCCTTTTCCAGCTCCTAACTCTCACTCCCTCCCACTGCTGTCTGGTGGAATAGAGTGAATGTGTGTCATTGAATCCCTACAGTGTGCACAGAATCTCCACACCCACCCTCCGAGGAGCAACCCACCCAGACCCATTCCATTATTCTATATTTTACTCCTAACTAATGCACCTAATCTACACTTCCCTGATTACTATGGACAATTTAGCATAGCCAATTCACTTAACCTGCACATCTTTGGATTGTGGGAGGAAACTGGAGCACCTTGAGGAAACCCACACAGACACAGGGAGGATGTGCAAACTCCATTGAACCCTGTGCCTGGTCCTGTGAGGCAGTGTTGATAACCACTGAGCCACTGTACCCTAGTTCTGCCTTTTCCACAGTGGCTTCCTTGTTCCCCTGCTCTTCCTTATCCTCCCTTTCCTGCAGCAGCCACTGCAAGGTGGTGCAGATAAAGACATGATGACAGCATCAGCAAACCCCAACATCTGACATGACACTCAAACCACCAGATCAGAAACTGGCACTGTGTGAACTGTTAAAGGGCAGAAGGGCAAGATTGGCACCTGCTGGGACACCAGGCCTGAGTGCCCACGTGGAAGCGGAAACCCTAGTTATGCAGTCACCTCACAACAGGCACACTGACAAGGATTCTGATGGGATGACCTGCTGATGAGCACAAGCACCAAAATCTTGGAGCACACAACGACAAAGGACAGCCCAGCTCCTAAGGGGCATCAGGTAGAGCCCAGCGTGAAGTGGTGGTCAACCCCATGACATAGCTGCCGCATCTAGCACCTCTGTCCCAGCTTCCACAATAGCCCAGGCCAAGGCCTCCTGAAGTCTCGATGCAGTAGCTGAGGGCTCTCACCTCAGGGCATGACAATGCAGACTGCTCCCTCGCAGCTGGGAATCTCAGTCCTCAGTGGAGCAGTCCAAGTTCTTCCCACAGCTCCTGTCGCCCGGGAAATGATCACCATTGCTGAGATGCCGAACTGTGGAAATATCTGCTCTCCCTGTCACCATGACCGTGTCCCCATCGCTGCCACTTTGCCAGTGCCCTCGCTATTACTTCTCACCCACTATGGGGGAGCGGTCTGAATCTGGGCTGGAAGATGGGGCAAAAATTCACATCAGATACCCTGGACTAAAATCCTCTGAACTTGGGACATGAATTTGTGGAATTCATATTTGAACTAAGAGTCATTGAGCACTCTGACTGAGACAGAGTAAGCAATATATAAGCCCAGGGGCAGCTGTCTGGAACGGGTTAAGCTTGAGGAAGACCCCCACAAATGCCTCCGCTCATATACAATAAAATAAAGCTCATGCAGAACAAACAATCAAGACATTCTGGAGCCTACAAAATTATGAAACCATTCAACTTTTAATCAATTTACTTGGACATAGATACTGAACATTCCATACCATTGTAGACATGCAAATCTGTTTCCCTTGAATAGGATGGCCTTCACACTATCAGCAGCACCTTAACCTAGAGAGTTAAAAATCACACAACACCAAGTTACAGTTGAGAGTGTGGTGCTGGAGGCTCGTGAATGGGTATCAGTGACCCTGATGCCCACTGATTCTCACTTAGCTACAGTTCCTGATCTAGTTTGGGGACCATCTCCTTGGTGAACCTGCAGGGGTTGCTCTTGGCTCAGCTAAGAGTTGGGGGAAAGTATTCCCCAAAAAACTGTGGCAAGCAAGATCCTCCCTCTGTGCAGACATTGCCCCTCCCCTTTCTGTGCTCCATTTGTCTGTCAAAACTGTTAGAAGTTAGCAATTCCCCTGCCCCCTGTCAATGAGGATGCAACTCTACTCTCTATGAAATCCAATCAGTTACTGCGAAGCACCTTTAGTAACAGTGTCTCTGCAAGCTTTCAGATCGCAGGGCAGAGTCAGAGGCAGTTCACTGGCAAGGTAGATCCCTGTTCCATTAAATATCGCAAGTTAGATGTTTGTCTGTTTAAATAGTGTCAGTTAGATTGCCTGCCCCTTTCAATAGTGCAGGTTATGTATCTATTCCTTTAAATAGTGGGAGTTACAAGTTTGATGCTTGAAATAATGCAAGTTAATTGCTTGACCCCTTTAAAAAGGGCAAGTTAGATGTCTGTCCCTTTAAATAGCTCATGTTAGCTGCCTGTTCCTTGAACTTGCAGAAATTTGATGCTAGTCCTTTTAATTAGTGCAAGTCAGATGCCTGACCATTTAAATAAAGGTGATTTTGATGTCCTAATAAATAGCACAGGTCAGATATCGGTCCCTTTAAGTAGGGCAGGTAGGGAGTCCATCCATCTAACATGCTCAAGTTTGATGCCTGCCCCTTTAAATAGCATGTGTTAGATGCCCATCATTTTAAATGGTGCAGATTTAATTGTCATCTTTTTAACTGGTGCAATCTCGATGCCTGTCCTTCTAAACAGTGCAACATAGGCCCCATCACTTTGAAAAGCAGGAGTGACATGCCTGACCATTTAAACCTGTTCCTTTAAATTGCAGGGATTAGACACCTGACCTTTTAACTAGTTCTAGATAGATATCTGTCCAGTTAAATAGCACATGTGAGATGGATATCCCTTTATATAGCCCAATTTAGGTGTTCATCCCATTAATTAAGGCTTGTTAGATGCCTGTCCCTTCAAAGTGCTTGTTCTTTTTATCAGTGCAAGTTGGATTCCTATCTCATCAAACAGCAAGAGTTAGATGCCTGTACCTATAAATAATGTGAGATGGATGCCTGTACCTTTAACTAGTGCAATTTTATGCTGTTTCTTTTAACTGGCCCAAAGTAGAGGCCTGTGACTTGAAATAGCCTGCCCCTTTAAATAGAGCAGGTTAATTGTCCATCCTTTTAAATAATGCAATTAGGATGCTGTCCCTGTAAATAGCGCAAGTTGGAAATCTATTCCTTTAATTAGCACAAGTTAGATGCCTGTCCCTTTCAATGACCCGAGTTAGACAGTTGTTCCTTTAAATAGCACCACTTTGATGCATGGTGCATGTTTTTTAATGCGTTCATGGAATGAGGGCATCGTTAGCTAGGCATGTATTTATCACTCATCCCTAATTACCCAAAGGGCATTTAGAGTCAACCGCATTGCTGTGGCTTTGGAGTAACGTGTAGGCCAGCCCAGGTAAAGATGGCAGTTTCGTTCCCTAAAGGACTTCAGTGAACCAGATGGGTTTTTCCTGACAATCAGCAATGGATTCAGGGTTATCATTAGTCTCACAATTCCAGATTTGTATTGAATTCAAATTCCAACATCCCGTGGCACGATTTGAACTCAGGTCCCCAGACATTACTTCGGTCTCTGGATTAACAGCACAGCGATAATACTATTAGGCCATAGCCTCTGCTTAGAACAAAGTAGACATTTTGATTTAACTTTGTTTTAAGGAGCTTACATTTTCCCAAACAAAGAAGGTCATTGGCAAGTGATTAATCAACGTGTAGTGGCAGAGAGAGGCTGAAGATGAGAGCTGGGCCATCACAAATAATGTCACGTCATGGGAAGATGTACATCAAATCAGTGTAAATACATTCAATTTGGATACATCTGTAATTCAGAACCACTGCCTCTTGTAATCAGAACTATCTGATGAAAGTGAAAGAAAAACCTGCATTTACAGCGTGTCTTTTGCAAAACTATGAAGAATTTCCCAGCCAACAAAGTCCCTTTAAGTTTGTTCACTGTTTCAGAGTAGGGAATGGGATATCATGATGCCAACACAAACCAAGAGCATTTCCATTGTGATCAGAGTGATTTATAAACTGTTTATGGATGAAGAAATGGTAGTTAGCCATAATGAAAATAGATGGCCACCAGGTGTTAAATATCAAAGATTAAAATGCTGCTTGACAGAGTGCAGTGTCTGCTTTTCTTGTTGATACTCTATTTACAAATTGCAAACTCCAACCACATTGAGTACTTGTTAATGCACCCAGTTCTCACTCAATCAACCTTGAACTAACTTGTATTCTTCACTGGTTCCCTTGTTCCATTTGATTTCAGGCATCCCTCTCAGACCCTACTGGATGACAACAAAGTTGTATCAGATGGGATGAAAGGCTTTCCACTCCTCACTTCATGCTCGGCTAGCAAAAGCTTAAACCCCCAAGAAATTGCTCAGGGTGAAGTTTCTGCTCTGGAGTAGCTTCTCCCAGAATATGTGAGTAATTGAAATGGATTTTAGATATTGTTCCGGTTGACTTATTACAGAGATGCTAGTGCACACCTTTGGAGCAGGTGGGGCTTGAAGCTGTATTGCACAGCTCTGAGGTAAGGACACTGTCATTGCACCACCACAGCCCCTAGTGATTAGGGTTTAATCTTTCTTCATTTGCACAGAGGAGCAGCAATAACTCACCAGACAGTAAACTGACGGTCACCGAGTCTCATTCCAATGGTTTGGATCCACTTTCAGTGTGTTGGATGTTAGTCCCTGAATTGTAAGTGACAGTATATTGTTTTAAAGTATTTTAAAATATGTTTCAGCCAGAAGAAAGGATAGGGGCATTAACAGAAACATTAATGCTGTAATTGATATCTCTCCTGTGAGGTTGCTAAGAATCAGTCTCTTGCTTCAGGATTGACCCCAGAGCAGGTTCTGAACCAGCCTCCTGCCTCTTTTGATAAATCATTAAATTGGATCAAGTTAAATTCAACTCAAATCAGCCACTGTGCACCACTAATTCACACACCAGCATGATTCAGTTTGCTCCAACCTTCGGGTACAGATAGAGTTAACCGAAAATAAGTAAAAATCAGACAGTCGCACTAGAATCTTTAGCAAACCTGAGCCACTCCTGATTACCCAAACCAGTGAAAGAGAGATTGATGTAAAATGGAATCTAGCTTCAGGGGTGACAACCCCTAAGTCTCACTCAACAGTTGAACGGTGCCTTCTTCAGGGGACCAAGCTGCAAGCTGAGTCCGTGTTTACTGATGGGAAGCTCTTGGGTGCAACTTTCAGAGAGGATAATCCATCAGATGGACAAATGTTGCATCTTCCAAACCCATGGCCATTACCATCTCAAAGGTCAAGGGCAGCAGATATATGGGGCACAGCACCAATTGCAAGTTTCCCTCCAGGCCACTCACCATCCTGACTTGAAATGTATCGCCATTCCTTCACTGTCACTGGGTCAAAACCCTAGAATTCCCTCCTTAACAGTGCTGTGGGTTTCCCCACACCCTAAGGATGATAGCAGTTCAAGAAAGCAGCACAACCCTTCCTTTTCTGGGGCAATTAGGGAAAGGCAATGATTGCTGGCCCAGTCAGTGACATCCACATCCCTTTAACGAATCAAGAAAAATACATTGTTGATCACATGGATTCCTTTCCAATTGTTCCTTGTCTTGAGATTCTCAGGCATTTAATGGTCATCTAAAGACTTTGAATGAAACTAGCCAACATGGCTGCCTCTCACTAATTATTATAAAGTGGTTTTTGTATGCAATTTCTCATGGGAACAATGATGTGGAATAGAAGTGAACAGGAGTGCTACACTATTAGATGAGTAAACTCTCAGATGAAATACTGAGCTGAGGCTCTGCCTGGCCCCTCAGGTGAAGTAAAAGACCCCATGGTTACTAACTGAAGAGTAGTGGGGATTTTCCCCAGTGACCTGGTCAATATTTGTACCAGTCTACATCACAAAAGCAGATCAACTCATTGTTGCATTATTGTTGCCTGTGGGAATTTCTTGTGCAAATGTAGCATGCCATGTTTCCACATACCAGAACAGTGACTGCATCTTATTGGCTCTAAAGCCCTTCAAAACATGTTAAAGTCTTCTTTGTATAAATATAGTACTTTTGTCTTTACTTCCTGTCTCCTCCTCTCCTTCCTCCTTCCCCCTGCACCTAGTTATCCCTACTCTGTATACACATCTCAATATTTCCAGCGGGAATTCAACAAACTGTAGCCCTGCTTTAGTCTTTGGACATTTATGAAAAGCAACTATCATTTCCTTCAGATGTTTATTACTTAGGCTTATGAAGATCATGTAATCTTGAGCCTGTGTCAACTAAATATTGAAACATTCATTTTCAAAACATTCTGGAATGAGACAGACAGATGGTTGAGGGGAGAAGAGCATTTGGTTCATCATTGGGATGATTTCGAGTGAGGCCACACGATTGCACGTTTTTATTAATGGTAAGGACCACCACAGCGGACTGTCCTGAAACAGTCCATTGTTTACTGTAAGTCATGAAGATATTTTCTTTAAAAAATACAAAACAAATAATCAGTTCCAGAGACTCAGCCTGCACTAAGAATCTACAGCGATTGCACTAAGAATCTAAGAATCTACAGCGATTGTAAAATGAAAGATTCTGTCTTGTTTGTTGACAGGTGTGTTCGGAATGGAAAATAAAGAGATGGAAGATGAATCAAACTGTTATTTTGCATCAGTTCTCCCTGGTGAGGATGCAAGTAACATTCCAGATGCAATTATAGATTACAGAATAAAAGGGAGGGGGGACCTCAGGAAAATTACAATTACCAGAGAAGGGGTATTGACGGGAGGGGGGGGAGGGTGGTGATGGTCATGTGGTGTTATTCCTGGACTGTTAATCCAAAGAGCCAGATAATGTCCTGGGGACCTGGGTTCAAAGCCTGCCACAGCAAATGGTGGAACTAGAATTCAATGAAAATCTGGATTTTAGAACAATTAATCTATTGTCAGGAAACTCCGTCTGGTTCACTAATGTCCTCTAAAGAAGGAAACTGCCATCCTTACCTGGTCTGGCCTACATGTGACTCCAGACCCACAGCAATGCGATTTACTCTTAACTGATTGATGGGCAGTGAATGCTGGTCCAGCTAGTGATGTTCTCCTGTGAATGAATAAAAAAAACCTGTTGGAGGTGTGGGCTGGCCAGTCCTTGGCTCCTGATAGATTTCATTCTCGTAGTTGCTACCAGACTGTGGGTGAGGTTCCTCATGTTATTCCTGCACCAGATGGGTGATCTCAAATTGACAGGCACCCACATGGGGAGGGATGAACTGACTCCCCTTCTTAATTCACCTGCCCCCTCTCGATTTTCGCAACAAAATTAAACTGCAAAGTATCTCTCATTTGTGAATTCTTTTGGCCCAGACTAAATTGTGTTTTAAAAGGAGCCAGCATAACTAAGCTTTCTTAAATTGAAAGAGTGAGTTCAATATTACTAAATGCAAAAAGAAATAATAATGCAACACATATTAAAAATGAGACATGAATCTGAAAAAAAGATATAAGTTAGAAGCTGTGCAGATATGTCTCTATTGGTTGTTTGTGAAGAGAGGATAGTGGGTTGTTTATAGTTGAACAGTGAATTTTTTGAAGTTTTGGCTTTGTGATATAGTTGAAATCCTTTTGCCCTGTCCAGGATCGGTGTTGAGTCCACTACTTTTCGTCATTTATATAAACGATTTGGATGTGAAATAGGAGGTATAGTTAGTAAGTTTGCAGGTAACGCCAAAATTGGAGGTGTAGTGGACAGCGAAGAAGGTTACCTCAGACTACAATGGGATCTCAATCAGATGGGCCAATGGGCTGAGGAGTGGCAGATGAAGTTTAATTTAGGTAAATGTGAGGTTTGCATTTAGGAAAGCAACTCTTATGTACTTAATGGTAAGGTCCTAGGGAATGTGGTGAACAAAGCAACCTTGGAGCGCAGGTTCATAGTTCCTTCAAAGTGGAGTCGCAGATAGATAGGATAGTGAAGAAGGCATTTGGTATTCTTTCCTTTATTGGTCGGAATATTGAGTGTAGGAGTTGGAAGGTCATGGTGCAACTGTACAGGACGTTGGTTAGGCCACTTTTGGAATATTGCACACTATTTTGGCCTCCTTCCTATCGGAAGGATGTTGTGAAACTTGAAAGGATTCAGAAAAGATTTACATGGACGTCGCCAGAGTTGGAATATTTGAATAATAGGGAGTGGTTGAATAGGCTGGAGCTGTTTTCCCTGGAGTGTCGGAAGCTGAGGGGTGACCTTATTGAGGTTTATAAAATCATGAGGGGCATGGATAGGATAAATAGACAAAGTCTTTTCCCTGGGGTGGGGGTGTCCAGAACTAGAGGGCACAGGTTTAGGGTAAGAGGGGAAAGATATAAAAGGGACCTAAGGGGCAACTTTTTCACACAGAGGGTGGTGCGTGCATGGAATGAGCTGCCAGAGGAAGTGGTATCAGCATTTAAAAAGCATCTGGACGGATATATGAATAGGCAGGGCTTGGAGGAATATGGGTTGGGTTCTGGCAAGTGGGACTTGATTAGGTTGGGATATCTGGTTGGCATGGACGAGTTATACCGAAGGATCTATTTCTGTGCTGTACAACCTTATGACTGTATGATATGCAGGAGGCTGGAAGAACAGCAAAAATAGACAGCATCAGGAGGTGGAGAAGTCAACGTTTCAGGTGTAACCCTTCTTCAGAACTCCTACCTTGGATTCCAGCATCTGCAGGTTTTTTGTCTCCCCCTAAAATAACGCAAGTTAGGTACCTGCCCCTGTAAATAGTATGTGTTTCCTTTAAATAGCAGGTGTTAGATGGCTGTCCTTTTAAGTAGCACAAGTTACGTACCTGTCCCTTTAAATAGAGCACATTGACTGCCCTTCCTTTGAGATAGCACAGTTTAGATCTCTGTCCCTTTTAACAGATTGTTAGACCCCTGACCTTTTAACTAGCTCAAGATAGATGCGTATCCCTTTGAATACAGTGAAATTGATGCCTTTCCATTGAATGGAGGATTTAGATATCTATCCTTCTAAGTAGCATGAGTTAGATTCCTGGGTGAAAGTAAAGACTGCAGATGCTAGAGATCAGAGTCAAAAAGTGTGGCACTGGAAAAGCACAGCCAGTCAGGCAGCTTCTGAGGAGCAAGGGAATCGACATTTTGAGCACAAGCTCTTCATCAAGCTGTGCATTTCCAGCCTCACACCTTTTGACTGAGTTATATTCCTGTCTTTTTAATAGTGCAAGATGAATGCCTGTCACTTTAAATCGCACAAGATCTAAATCATGCTCTTCAAAGCCTATCCCTTTAAATGGCAGGAATCAGCCACCCGGCCATTTAAATACAAGTTGTCCTGCCATAACATATGTTTCTTGTTTAGATTCCTGACCATTTAAATAGTGCAACTTATACACCTTTCCTTTTCAATAGCACATATTAGAAGCCTGTCCATTTGAGTATTGCAAGAGAGATTCACAGTCCTTTAACTAGCGGGAGTTATATCCCCTCTCTTTAAATATTGTAAATTTGATGGCTGTCCCTTTAAATAATGCTTGTTAGAAGCTCATGCCTTTAAATAGTGCAAGTTGGTTGCCTTTCCCTTAAAAACCTCAGGTTAGATGCCCTTGCTTTGAAGAGCATGAATTAGATCACTGTCCCTTTAAATAACATCACACAGGTTAGATGCCCATGCCTTTTAATAGTGTGAGTTAGACCCATGTCCATTTAAATAGTATCAGTTCAACGTCTGTTCTGTTAAATAGAGGAAGTTAGCCACTTATCCCTCTAAAAAGCATGAGTTAGATATCTATTTAAATAATACAATTTGGATGCTTGTTTCCTTTAATAGCACACATTAGAAGACTGACCTTTAAATAGAATGAGAGATTCTCCGTCTTCTAATAAGTGGGAGTTATGTGCATATCCTTCTAAATAGTGTGAATTTGATGCCTGCCCCTTTAAATGGAGCTCATTAGATGCCCGTGCTTGTAAAAGTGCAAGTTGGATGTCCTTTCCTTGAAATAGCACAGTTTAGATGGCCATCCTTTTTAATACCATGAGTTAGATCACTGTCCCTTTAAATAAAGTGGGTTTGACACCTGTCCTATTAAATAGAGGGAGTTACATACCTGTCCCTCTAAGTAGTGTGAGTTAGATACCTGTCTCTTTAAGGAGCATAATTTAGATGTCTTTTTCTTAAAAAGCAGGTATTAGATATCTGTCCCTTTAAGGATCAGGGGCTAGATGACTGTTCACTTAAATAACATGTGGTTGATGTCTGGCCCCTTAAATAGCGTGAGTTAGAGGCCTGCCCTTTAAATAAAGCGAATTAGGTATCTGGCTCTTTAAATGGTACAAGTTCAATGCCTGTTCCTTTAAACAATGAAATTTAGATGCGTCTCACTTAAAGAGTGCAATTTGGTTTTGCATACCTTTAATTGGCATGAGTAACTCATCTGAATCACTAAATAATGCAAGTGAGATGCCCATCCCTTTAAAAAGTGCAGGTTAGTTGCTGTCCCTTTAAATAGGGCAAATTAGATGCCTATATCTAGAAATAGTGAGTCCCATCCCTTGAACTAGCACAAGGTAGATGCCTGTCACTCTTAAAAACATGTTAGATGCGCATCCCTTTAAATATGACTAGCTGGACGCCTGTCCCTTTAAATAGTGAGAGTTAGATACCTGTCCCTTTAAATAGACAAGTTCAATACCTGTGCTGTTAAATATTGAGACTGAGATGCCTGTCTTTTTAAATAGCACGAGTTAGAAGCCTGTTCTTTTAACCAGCACAAGTTAGATGCCTATCCTTGTAAACAGCATAATTGGCACAAATTACATGTCTGTATCATTAAAGAGTGCATTTTAGATACTTGTCCCTTTAAATACCACAGGACTGATGTCAATTCTTTTAAATAGTGGGAGTTAGGTGCCTGTCCCTTTAAATAGCACAAGTTCAATGCCTGCATTGTTAAATACTAGGACTGAGATGCTTGTCTCTTTAAATAGCACAGTTTAGACGTCTGTCTCTTTAAATAGTGGGTAATTGATGCCTGTCCATAAGTATTGGGGGCTAGATGCCTGTTCACTCAATCAGCACAGGGAAAAAGCCTGGGTCCTTAAACAGCATGAGTTAGAGGTCTGCCCTTTAAGTAGTACATGTTAGGTACCTGTCTCTTTCAATAGTGCAAGTTATAAGCCTGTCCCTTTAAATAGTGTGTTTTACATGCTCGGCACTTAAAGAGTGCAATTTAATTTTTCATGTCTTTATTTGGTGCAAGTTATATGTCTGTGCCATTAAATAGGGAAAGTTAGATGCCTTTCCCTTTAGAAAGCACAGGTTAGTTGCCTGTCCCTCAAAATAGCTTGGATACCCGTACCTCTAAATACGAGTCAGATGCCTGTCACTTTAAAATGAGCCTGGTACTTGTGTCTGCTTTTAAATAGTGCAGGTTAGATGCCCATCTTTTTGAATTGCCCATTTAAGATTCCTAGCCTTTTGGCTAAGATCAAGTGTAGTATCTGTTCCTATTAATTGGTGTCAAGAGTGTGGTGCTGGGAAAGCACAGCAGGTCAAGCAGCATCTGAGGTGCAGGAAAATCAACATTTTGGGCAAAAGCCCTTCATCAGGAAATTCTTATCAGTTTGGTGTTGAATTGCGGGTCATTTGAGCAATTGAGATCGTCGCTCGATCGTAGATGGATGTTGGAGAATCCTTGATTGAGCTGACCTGCTCTTGGTGGATCTTCATGCTGGCTTTGGCCTGACGCCAGTTAAGGGAAAAGCCAACCTGGAGCTATGGCCTCAGCAAGTACCCCTGACCCAGGCCAGGGAGTCCGGAACACAGTCAGGATGATTGTGAAGAAGATGGAAGAAGGCAGACCCATAGATCAAACCTTCTTTGCGCAGAGGATCTTACTGGATTGTGGTGGGTTCCAAGCAGCAGACACCAGGATTTCCCTGGTGGTGGACATTTTGATGTGTCCTTCAGGCGTGTGAAGTGATGTGAGTGTCTCCTGAAAGTATTTGAAGAGAAAGAACATGAGACTCTCTTTTCCATCCTGTCTGTGGTGCCATTGCATGTCCTCCCTGCACAGAGGAGGTGGGTTGTTACAATTCATATGTACAACCCCCACATCTCAGCAGTAGGTGTCCTGACCTTCCTTGGAAGGTACATGCAGCTTGGAGGATACAGCATGGATGTCGCAGACCCTTTTGGAATCTGGACCAGGAGGTCAAGGTGACCCTGACGGTGGAAGCCAGAGGGAACATCCTCCACCCACACTCCAGCTTCGTGATTGGAGGGAAGAGGCTACCTGAAGTATGAAGCCTCGGGTATGCAGAATGGAAGGCAGGGTACATGGCAGCAGGCTGTAAAGTGACCGTGTAGGAACTGCAAACAGGAAGGTCACCTGACCAATGACTGCAAGGAGTCTAAAAGCTGTAACCTGTGCAGGGGAAGTGGGCCACATGTACAATGCCTGCCCAAGATGGTGGAGTGAGGGGCACTTGTGTTCAGATGGCCAGTGGTGACAGTGTGAGCCATGGACCCCCAAAGATCAGCAAGGCACCACCATCCAGTAAGGGAACTGAGACAAGAGGCACCCAGAAAGAAAGACAGGCTGGAGTGGAACAGATGGTAGCCGGCACAGAGATACAGCAACCGACCCAAGCTCCCGCTGAGCAGACAGAATCAATGGAGGAGGATGAAATGAATGAGGGGTGGGGAGTGGATACCAGTGAAATACAACAAGAAAATTAAAACCTGGCAGGCCCCTAGAGCCCCACAGCAAAGTGGAAAGAGACAGCTACATGAGAATGACACTAACAGCTCCACTGATGGCGAAGAGGGGTGGAAGGATGGCCATCATCAGAAAAAGAGGCGGAGCACCACAGG
Organism: Hemiscyllium ocellatum; assembly: GCF_020745735.1. Classification (NCBI taxonomy): domain Eukaryota; kingdom Metazoa; phylum Chordata; class Chondrichthyes; order Orectolobiformes; family Hemiscylliidae; genus Hemiscyllium; species Hemiscyllium ocellatum. Next base: position 18,277,108 of record NC_083447.1, on the reverse strand, counting down.
GGAACTGGAGAATAGTGTGCCCTCAACTTGGAAACAATAGACACTGCTCCCCTACCCCCCACTGTGAGGGACTGGTAAAGCCCAGTCCCCATCTGGTGAAAATTAGGATGTAACCACTGCACCACAGTTCCAGGCAACTGGGAGCCGTGATTCTCTCACAGTCCCTCTGTCAGATTCAGAATTGGACTCTGCTGACCTTGTTCTCACCATGATGACACTAAGGAATGCCCCCAGGGAGGATCTGAGCAGCTACTTCACCCCTGTGAGGGTCTAACAGTTTGCCCACACCACAGGGATGTAGACAGCCTTATAAACTTTAAAATGGGTATTAAAAGGGCCAGCATTAACATACATAACGATCAATCTTCCACATGATGTGTCTCCACGTTGGTTTTCCAAGCCAACGTTAAAGCAGATGTACTGTGCTGCAGGAGTGTGGAATACCGCCGCCTCAGCAGCAGTAGGAGATGGTCAAGCTTGTGGGCCCATGGAGCTTCAATCCGGTCAGGGGGATATGATAATTACTTCCCCGGCCTGGGTGTCCTGCTGCGAGGAGGTATCTTTACTATCTCCGCAGTTAAGGAGATGGTGGGTGGGCGACTCTTTGTAGCAGACGTTACGTACAGAAATGCTCCTCTGAAACTAATTAATGTGTACACCCCAGTGGGAATGAATGAGTGGTTGGCCATCTTGCAACAGCTTTGACTGTTGCTGGCTACGTCCAGGCTGTTCATTCTGGCCGGAGACTTCAACTGTATCATCATTGCAGACAGACGATCTGGTTGGGGGGTTGGTGGGGGCAGTAAACTGGATGCCACATCCAGAGTCTTGATGGAAACAGTCAAAGATGCCAAGCTGCATGAAGTCTTCAGCACCCCACAGAGTAGTTATACCTGGACATGGCTAGGTTGGTCTATCCACTTAAGGATAGATTACCTATTTATGTCCCGAGCGTTCTCGGTCAGATCCACCAACATCAAGCTGATGTTCTTCTCTGGCCACTGCCTCCTGCTAGCTGACTGTCACCTACAGGATGACCAGCAGGCTGGCAAGGGAATGCGGAAGCTGAAGGTGAAATTGTTGACTGCAGAAAACATTGAGGAGCTCAAAAGAGATTACACAGGTTGGAAAGTCATGAAGCCCCTCTTTGAGCCCCTCAATGGACTGACGGGAAATGGTCAAAGGGAACATCAAGAGGTTCTTTATCCCCAAAGATGTGCAAAAGACAAGAGAGAGGCGGGGAAAACCCTCCAAACTCCAGAAAGGCATGCAGAACCTACTCCCGCTGCAGGTGAGGGGGGTCGATGTCAGAGAGAATCTTCAGAAGGTCAACAGCCAGCAAACCTCGCTCTTTGCCTTGGAAACCTCCAAGATAATCTTCTGGTCTGGGTCTGCTTTGTGGGGCAAGATGGGACATGCTTACATTTCTCTTCCTGAAGGTGCACAGAGAGCTCAGCAACCTGAAGGAAAATGACAGCTCGGTAATGTCATCTCAGTCTGGCATCATGACGATAACAAATCATTTTATGCCAACCTGCCTGATACAAAACCCACAGACAGAGTGGCTTCTCAGTTGTTCCTGTTTTCTATCACAAAGGTCTTAGATGACAGTATGCAGGAGAGGCTGGACCAGCCGCTAGCTCTTGATGAGCTGACCGAAGCACTTAAGTCCTTAGAAAAGAATAAAACAGTTCTATTCTGCTATCTGGAAATTGATTGGCCAGGACCTGCTAGAGGTGTATTAAAGTATGTTTCTGGCAGGTAGCATGTGTGAATCCATGAGGAAATGGATCATTATCCTCACCTACAAGCAGAAGGGAGAGAGGGAGGAAATTAGAAATGTGGATTACAAAATCTTGTCAAAGGTCATTGCCAACCAGGCCAGGTCTGCTCTGGGATTGGTGATTCACCACAACCAAACTTGTGCTGTACCAGGCAGGAAGATTGCTGAGTCTCAGTCTCCTCAGGGATATAATCACCAACATGCAGGACAGAAGGGTAGATACTTGCCTCATCAGCCTGGACCAGGAGAAAACCTTCAACAGGATATTGCGCACCTATATGTGGGGTATGCTCTTTAAAGGGGCGTTGGGGCCAAAATCTGCAATTGGATCTGACTGTTAGTGTAGTTTCAGTCAACTGGTGGAATCAGAAAGCTTTTCAATCAGATCTGGAGTCAGGCATGGCTGCCCACTCTCCCCCTCCCTTGTTTGTGTGCTGTATAGAGCCATTTGCCGAGTCCATCAGGAAGGATGTGAGCCTGACAGGGGTGACTAATCCTGGCAGCGGGGTCCTACAGGTTAAGGCCTTCCTGGACATGGATGATGTTGCCATTTTCTGCGCAGATTTGCTATCAGTGCACAGACGAATGTGCATCTGCGACCAGTTTGAACTGGCCTCGGGGGCTAAGGTAAATTGAGGCAAGATTCTAGATTAGAGTGGTGCTGGAAAAGCACAGCAGTTCAGGCAGCATCCGAGGAGCAGGAAAATCGAAGTTTTGGGCAAAAGCCCTTCATCAGGAATAGAGGCCTGACGTCATGGCGTGTATTAAATTCATTGATGTGTGGGCGGAGGGGGATGAAGGTGACTCCTTTGCTGAGGACTGATCATTCATCCTCAGTGAGGTGGAGGTCTGGGGAAATGGTGAAAACTCAGCAGGGCTGGGAGCTGGGACCCGGGACCCAGTTTGGGTGTGGAGCTGGGAGTGGGGGCGAAGCCTGTAACTGGAGTGGGTGTGGTGGTGGAGGGAATGGGGGTGCAGTCATGAGCAGGGGTGGCATTCCCCTCAGGGTTCTGGGGGGCGGGGACGGTGACAGTGGAATCTGCGGGGGTGCTGGCGTGTCAGCAGAATGCAGGTGAGTGGCAGTGGGGGTGGAAGTGGTGGTGAACACGGCAGTGGGTGGGAGCAGAAGTCACTGAGCATGTGATGTCAGCAATGATGTGAGGGGCGGAAGTGATGTCATGTGTGGTGTATAAGGAATTGTGAGGGGCACAAGTGCCTGTGGAAGTGGCAATGATGGGGGCGGAAGTGATATCATCGATCACTGTCGGGATGGTAGCTGCACCAGCTGCATGACTAATGGTGTCTGAGCAGTTCCAGAGGCTGGGGGAATCTTCTGGAATGTTTGATAAAAGTTTGTTGTACTTACAGTTTTTGATGTTTGAGATGGTGTTGAAATACTGTTTGTTGAGAGTGTGAATTCTCCTGAGAATATAGTACAGAAGAGGTCCTTTGCAATTCTGAGAGAGTGTGGCCCTCAGCTGAGGCAGGGCTGACTGTAGAGAGGGTAGGTGCTTCTCTATTGCTGCAAGCATGGAGCAGAGGATCTCAAAGGAGAACCATTGCTGGTGTTTTTGAATCTGTAGTCTGTACTGTTTGTCCTGTTCAGATCTGAACTCTGCTGTTTTAAAGGCAAGAGCGAGGTCATTCTCCATGGTGGGTAAAAACCTCATCATCAGGTGTGGTACTCTCAGTGTTGTCGTTCATAGTGCAGGTCTGGCATATTCCCCGAACCTGTGCTGCCGTAGTCACCTTGGCCATCTTCCACTTCACTTCTGAAGGGACACCATGGACAAAGGGGGAAGAAAACACACCCAACGCTACCCTCATCCTGATGGCCACATCTGTGTGTGGCTGCCTCAAGCTGTGTATGGATTCCCAGTACTCAAACACCAAGTGTCACTACGTACTGAGGTTCCATCCATGTCAATGCTACAGTACACACCAATGACTCTACTTCTTCAGAAGGCGAAGGAAATTTGGCATTTCTACAATGGATCTTACTGATTTTTATAGCTGCACCATAGACAGCATTCTATCCGAATGCATCACAGCTTGGTATGGTAATTGCTTTGCCCAAGACCACAAGAAATTACAGAGAGTTGTGACTACAGCCCAGTCTGTCACAAAATCCAGCATTCCTTCCATTGACTCCATCTATACATCCCACTGACCCGGGAAAGCAGCCAACATAATCAAAAACCCCTCCCATCCCAGTTATACTCTCTTCCACCTTCTTCCATTGGGCCGATGATAGAAAAGTTTGTAAACATCACGTAAACATATTTAAGAAAAGCTTCTTTCCTGCTGTTATCAGACTTATGAACGGACCTCACAAATATTAGAATTGATCTTCCTCTGCATCTTTTCTGTAGGCGTAACACTACATTCTGCATTCTGTTCTCTTACCCTGATATACTGAAATTGGCAGAGCAGATGAATAGGATAGTTACGAAGCCACATGTGACATTTGTTTTCATCAGATGTGGCACAGAGAATAAGAGCAAGAAGATAATGTCGGAGTTGTACAGTGCATTGGTCAGGCCACAGCTGGAGTACTGTGTGTAGTTTTGGTCACGTCCCTACTGGAAGGATATGATAGAACTAGATGGGGTACAGAGTAGGTTCACCAAGATGTTGACTGGGATGGAGGAATTGAGCTATAAGGCTTGGACTGTTTTCTTTAGAGCGGAGAAGACTCAGAGAGGATCATGCTTGAGGTGTACAAGATTGAGAGGGGTGTGGACAGAGTGAATTGAGAGCAGATGTTCCCCTTGGTTGAGGGGTCAATCACTAGGGAGCATAGTTTTAGGGTAAGAGGCAGGAGATTCAGTTGAGATTTGGGAAAAATCTTTTTCACTCAGCAGGTGGTGGGAATCTGAAATGTTGTACCTGGGAAGGTAGTGGAAACTGGAATTCTTACAATTTTTAAAAAAAATCAGTGAGTACTTCAAATATCATATTCAAGGATATTGGATAATTGCAGGAAATTGGGATTAGCGCACTTTTACTGGTAGTTGTCAGTGCAGACTTGATGGGCCGAAGAGCTTTTCTGCACTCTATGAATTCTACAAATCTGTGAATCTTGTGTCACAGTGGTAGTGCCTCCCCCTACCGCCAGACCTAGAAGGCCCAGATTTAAGACCCACCTGCTCCAGAGGTGTTTAATAACATCTTTGAACAGGTTGATTAGGAAAAATAGGTTAATGAAAATTTAGAAGGATAGGCTACTTTCTAACTGGGGAAAGACTTTGGAAATCTAAAACACAGTGGGACTTAGGAGCACTAGTTCAGGATTCTCTTAAGATTAACATGCAGGTTCGGTTGGCAGTTAGGAAGGCAAATATAATATTGGCATTCATTTCAAGGGAGTTGGAGTACAAGAGCAGAGATGTACAGCTGAGGCTGTATCAGGCTCTGATCAGACCACATTTGGAACATTGTGAGCAGTTTTGGACCCCATGCCTGACCATTTAAATGGAAGTTAGGTACCTGTCCTTTTAAATAGCACAATGTACATGTTTGTTCCTTTAAATAGTGCAAGTTAGATGCTTGTTCATTTAAATTGTGCAAGTTAGATGCCCCTCCATTTAATTGGCTCAAGTTCAGTGCCATTCTTTTAATCAATGGATGTTAGATACCTTCCTTTCAATCACACAAATTATATGCCTGTCTCTTTAAATAATGCAAGTTGAATGTACTTCACTTTAAATAGGATGGTTTTATATATTTACCCACTTAAACAGCGTTAATTAGATTCCCATAATTTAAATAGTGGGAGTAAGATGCCTGCCTCTTTAAATAACACGTATTGCAAGATTGTTCTTGTAAACAACAAAGGTTAGATGCCATCCCTTTAAATAGCAAAAGTTAGATAACTTTCACATTAAATTGCTCAAGTTACATGCCTGTCCCTTCAAATAGTGTTGATTAGATGCCTGTCCCTTTTAAATAGTGTGAGTTGTATGCCCATCACTTTAAAAAGTGCAAGTTGGAATCCTGTACCTTTAAAAATGATAGATGCCTGTCCCTTTAAATAGCGTCAGGGACTTTCCTGCTCCCTTTGTATAGTACAAGTTAGATGCCTGTAGTGGTGGAGTAATTAAAATGCCTGTCACTTTAAATTAGCACATGTTAGATGCCTGTCCCTTTAATAGCACCAGTTTGATACCCATCCCTTTAGATAGTGCAAGTTAAATACCCATTGCCATTTAGATGCTGGTTCTTTTAAAGTGTTGTATAGCCATCACTGTAAATAGCACAGGGTTGATTCCCATACCTTTAAATAGTGTGAGTTAGATGCCTGTCCCATTAAAAAGAGCAAGTTAGATACCTGTCCCTTTAAATACTGCATGTAGGATGTTCTTCCCATAAGCTAGTTTCAGTTCAATTCCTGTCCCTTTAAATAAAACCAGTTAGATGCCTGCCACTTTAAATTCTGCAAGTCACATAGCTGTCCCTTTAAATAACCCAAGTTGGGTACCCTTCCCATTAAACAGTGCATGTTCGAGGTCTGTCCCTTTAAATAGCACAAGTTAGATCCCTATTCTTTAAATAGTGTGAGTTTGGTATCTGTCACTTTAAATACTGTAAGTTAGGTTCTTGTCCCTTAAATCGCACACATTCGATGTCTGTCCCTTTAAAAAATGCAAGTTACACACCCTTTAATTAGGCATCGTTCCTGTCTTTGTTTCTCAGATTGCCAGCATCTGCAATTCTTTGCTTTCTTTGTGTATTCCATACAATGTTTCTCAAGAACAAAAGAGTCTTACTCTGCTAAGGATCAGCTAGCAACATGGGAGACTGAACAGCCAAAGCCCGCGAGACAGGGCAACCTCTAACAGTGTAGTGTGTAGTCCCTCCATACCCAGGAGAAAAAAAAGAGAATCTCTCTAGAAGCTTGGAAATAGCACAGCGCATGATGATGGTTCAAAGCCAACATTGACATTACAGACTCCAGCCTCCAGTGTCTCTGTCAAATCGAGAGTCTACCAAGTGCAAACCCATCCATCCAATCAGCATATGCTGGTCACAATGTTGAAGGAGATCCCTCAGCCCATTGTGTCTGACTGCCTCTTTGCAAACACAATCCAAAACAAATGGCACTGTCCTTCTCTCTGCCTGAGCTGAGTATTATTCCCAAATCAATTGCACTACCCTGTTCTCTCACTGTCCACGCTCCCTACCTTGGCATCATCTCAAACACAAGTTGGCTTCCCTGTCCGCAAAAAGTTCTGTCTCAATCCAAAACTAATTACATGCCCCATCCTCTTCCCTTTCTATTTTTCTGATTTAACATATGCACTGGTCTTTCCTAACCACTTGCTGCATGTATTTCATGTTCCGTTGCCTGGTTATGGAAGGAGATTTAATCTATTCATTGAATGTCAATACAGTCTGAATGGCCTACTTCTGCCCCTTTGTCCTCTGGTCTTGTGCTTTACTGTTTCTCAATAACAAATTTAACTTGTGACTTCTTTTCAGTAACTCCCTAACAGATGAGTATAATCTCACTGTTTATTCAATCAAACCCTTTCATTGGCTTCATTAATAAGAGCAGGGAGATGATATTGAATTGATATAAAACATTTGTTAGACCTCAGCTGGAGTATTGCATAGAGTTGTGGGCATCACATTATAGGAAAGATGTGAATGCATTGGAGAGAGTGCAGAAATGATTTACAAGAATGGTTCGAGCAATGAGGAACTTCAGTGATGAGGATAGATTTAAAAAGTGGGACTGCTCTTGGACAGAAGGTTGATGAGATCTGATAGAGGTTTTCAAAATCATGAGAAGATTGGATAGAGCAGGTAGGAAGGAACGGTTCCTGCTTGTAAAAGGAAAAGGAACAAGAGGGCATAGATATAAAATGATCTCCAAACAAAGCAAGGGTTACACGAGGACAAACTGTTTCACACAGCGAGCTGTTAGGGTATGGAATGCACTGCCTGGAAATGTGGAGGAGGCAGGTTCAATTGAGGCATTCAAGAGGCCATTAGATGATTCAATGGATGAAAGTAATGTGGAAGTATTTGGGGGAAAAGGTATAAGGTTGGCATTCTGTAATGATGCCCATTTAATGAGTCAGTGCAGGCAAGATGGGCCAAATGGCTTCCTTCTGTACTGTGATGATTCTCTGAGTCTGTGAAGGAAAACCCCTCTGTTAAACCTTTTATTAGTCAAGGTGCAAACTACTAGATTATGTCTCATCTGAAGTGAAAAGGTAAGGCACGTCAAACTGAAACAATGGGATGTTGCCAAGATTCAGTTTTAAAGATCAGTGGGTTACAGGAAGAAAGGGATTATCGGAATAAAGAGAATGAGAGATGCAATGCGTTTTGACTTTAAAAAGGAGGATACTTGAAGCTGCTCAGTTTTGAAATTCTATATTTTCATCCTTGTTTTCAAATCTCTTCACACCTTGCCCCCTCCCTAACTCTATAACCTCCAGATCCCTAAACCCTCCTTGATTTCTTCTGATTCCAGCCTCTGGTACATTTTAATTGCTCCACCACGAAAGGACACACCATCAGCCGCCTGGGGCCTTAAAGTCTGGAATTCTCTCCCTAAACCTCTTGGTCTATCTTCCTCTCAGATGTTCCTCCCCCTTTGACTGACTATTTGGGCACCTATCCTAATAAGGATGTATCTCAGTGTCTGATAATGTTCCCATGAAGCTGACTTGGAACACTGCACTGCATTAAAGGTACTGTACAAATGCTATCATTATTGTTGTTGGAAGACATTTGGAAATTCTTCTTTAGATCTGAACACAGTGCCATGGGCTGGCACTGTAAGCCTGATAACCACCAGGTTGGGAGCTCACTCAGGCACAGCCAAAGGTCAACAAATAGGGAGCTAGCACGTACTCCTACCTTTAACATACCGCACCTCATGAAATATGCTTGCGGATCCAAAGTCGATCACTTTCACACGGAAAGGAAATCGCTTCTGGTCAATGATCATGATATTCTCTGGTTTGAGGTCAGCGTGGATGATTGACAGGTCCTTAAGTTTCTGGAGTGCTCTCAGGACCTGGGTGGTAATTGTCCGTATGTGCCTGGCTGGGAGAAGGGCAAAGTTGTTCTCCTTCTGGAACTCAAATATGTTCTGTTCCATGAGCTCAAACACCAAGTATGACTTTACGTCATCATGAAAACACTCGTAGAATCGGATGAAGTGGTATTGGTCAGGGTCCACTGACCCCAGTACTCTTAACATTTTTAATTCGTTTTTGATGATACGAGCTCGGTATGAGTCACTTTTGAGGATCTTGATGGCAACAAAATGGCCGGTGCTCCTCTTCCAGCACTTTGCCACCTCGCCAAATGTCCCTTTGCCCAGAATCTGAATAATGTCATAGGTGTCTGTTTCAGAATGGATGACAGACATTTTCAGTAGTCTTCTGGCCTTCGCCCTCTGCCTCAGTTGAAGATCAGCCAACTGGTATCCAACAATAGAAGCTTTAGGGTGTAATAATGGGGCCATTGTTACCAAGCCAGGTTCTAGGTGCTGTTGCCCAAGGCTCCCAGAGCCTGAGGAACATCGACACAAATATGGATCAAGAATGGCATCACCTCTGACAACAACTCTAGTCAGAGCTACCTTCCCATCTCACAATGTATCTATCAGTAGAGAACAGCTCTTGCGAAATAACTGCGAGTGAATTTCTCTTACACTTGATATCAGTAAGCCTGAGCAAACTATTGCAGTACTGCCGTGTCCAACACATCATTCCTGGACCGAAAGCACATATTCCTTGTACTGAGGTAAGAAGGTTGACCTGCTTACTTGGGGCATGTTTTATGGGAAGACTAACAACTTCCGAATGGTATATCTCCATATGAGTTAAACGTGGTGAGGAAGAGAGGCTGAGAATTGTCAATTTCCACTCATTGTCAAAATGTTTCTACCATTCCCAACATCAGTTTCATTAAAGTGGCATCTTGATGTTCATCATCAAGCTGCTCCATTGACAAATTATTTGTCCATGAAAGTTCCTACAGCGCATTTAATCTAGGAATTAATCCATAACTATTCTTTTTATCAGTGTGAACATTGTTTACGATGTTTAATCAATCTCTCTTGCCCAGAAAGCAGATAATTGAGTTTTGCAAATACTGGTCAGAAACAGACCAGTCAGACTTTATACACAGCTTGTGTTCCACTGGAGTTTCCTCCCAACCTGCCTTCCTTCACAGAATCACCAATGTGATTCAGAAAAAAGATTTCACCCAAAAGGTGGTGCAAGTCTGAAACATACAGCCTGAGAGGGTAGTTGAGGTGGGAAACCCCAAAACCTTTCGAAAATATGTGCACAAGCACTTGAAATATCGTAACAGTCAAGGCTATGGGCTAGTGGGACTAGCATAGATAGGTTGTTGCAGACCTGATGGGCTGAAGGATTTCTTTGGTGCTGTATGACTCTCTGACCCTGGTCTAAAAGGATCAGTCATGTTGACACTGGGTGAGAGCAGAATTGAGCATGATGCCACTGTGGTGGTGGAATCATCATAGGAGTTCTTTCTGTAGACTCACAGGGGAAGTTTGGCCAATTGTGTGAGCTGTATGTTCCACAGAACCTATATCCAAACAACAGCCAGCATTCCAGGTGAGGGTTAAGGGATAATGAGGAGTACAGATAGTAATTAAATGTTTAAGGGAAGGTGTCCACTCTGCAGGGGACTGCTTCCTGGTCAGTGCACAGTGTCTCCCAGTAAAATGCTTTCTCAGCGAAATCCTACTGTGATTAAACATCACCGATTGAAACTAATTTTAGCCCACACTGGCATTGACGGAGCCTTTCCTTCTTGTTCTCAGAAGTGGTAATGACTCCTGAGAATAGGCAGGATGGAAGCTCCTCAACAATGACTTCATTTTAAATTTGGCTGTGTGAGATCCCAAATTCAGAATAATTCATTATGTGTCTGTGAGAGACCAACTTCTGAACTTTGTTTTCCTTGTGTTGATGCAGTTCAGACAACTTGGCAAAAATAAACTCACACTTTACGACAAAATAGGGTTCCGCCAGGGCCGCTTAGCTCCTGACCTCAGTACAGCTTTGGTTCAAACATGGACAAAAGAGCTGAATTCCAGAGGATATGTGAGAGGGACACCCCTTGACATCGAGGCTGAATTTGACTGAATGTGGCATCAATGAGCCTGAGCAAAACTGATTTCACTCGGTATCAAGAGTCAAATTCTCCAGTGGTTGGAATCATGCCTGGCACAGATGGTCATGGTTATTGGAGGTCGGTCATCTCAGCTCTAGGACATCTCTGCAGGAGTTCCTCATGGTAGTGTCCGAGGGCCAAATATCAGCAATGACCTTCCCTCCACCATAAGGTCAGAAGTGGGGATGTTCACCGATGATTGTGCAATGTTCAGCACCATTTGCGATGACTCAGACACTGAAGAAGTCTTTGACCAAATGCAACGAGATCTGGAAAATATTGAGCCTGGGCTGAAAAGTGGAAAGCAACGTACAGACTACACCAACTCCAGGCTATGACCACAAGTGACAATCTAACCACTATCCCTTGACAGCCAATAGCATTACCATCACTGAATCACCCACAATGAATATCCTAGGGATCACCATTGATCAGAAACTGAATTAGACCAGCCATATAAATCCGGTTAGTACAAGAGCGTGGGTGGCATGGTGTCACAGTGGTTAGCACTGCTGCCTCACAGTGCCAGAGACCCAGGTTCAATTCCCAGCCTCAGGCGACTGACTGTGAGGAGTTTGCACATTCTCCCCATATCTGTATGGGTTTCCTCCCACAGTCCAAAAATGTGCGGGTTAGGTGAATTGGCTATGCTAAATTGCCCGTAGTGTTAGGTGTAGGGGAATGGGTCTGGGTGGGTTGTGCTTTGGCGGGTCGGTGTGGACTTGGGCCAAAGGGCCTGTTTCCACACTGTAAGTAATCTAATCTAATCTGGGAATTTGTGGGCTTGTGGTGCAACGGCAGCATGTCTGACTCCAAATCAGAAGGTTGTGTGTTCAAATCACGTCAGGCTCACTGTGCTTAATTGAAGCAAAATTTCTTGCGTTTGCAGGCAGCACGGTGGCTCAGTGGTTAGCACTGCTGCCTCACAGCACCAGGTTCGATTCCAGCCTTGGGTGACTGTGTGGAGTTTGCACATTCTCCCTGGTTTCCTCCCAAAATCCAAAGATGCACAGGGCCAGTGAACTGGCCATGGTAAATTGCCTATAGTGGTAGGTACATTAGTCAGAGGGGAAACGGGTCTGGGTGGGTTGCTCTTCGGAGGGTCGGTGTGGACTGGTTGGTACAAAGGGCCTGTTTCCACACTGTAGGGAATCTAACCTAATCTAATTCTGCAGCGAATAACTCAACCCAGACTCTCCAAAGCCAGTTCACCACCTACAAGCCTGAAATGAGGACTGATGGGATACTCCCCACTTGCCTGGATGAGAAAAGCTTCAACAACACTCCAGAAGTGTGACACCAACCAAGACAAACCAGCCCGCTCGATCAACACCTCATCAACCACAATAATAATTCACTCCCTCCTTCACCGGAGTTCAGGAGCAGCAGCAGTACCATCTACAAGGCACACAACATAGGGCCAGCCTGCCACAGAAAACATCACTCCACTCTCTAGTTGAACTGGAAGGAACCTGCAGTACTTGACAGAGCATGTCCTGGTTTATGGTATTCTGCTTCATACTACAGCATTCCTGACCGCTACTGTTAGATGGAACCCTGCACTTGGACATCACTCATTGAACAATTCAGTGTACAACCGATATCAGGTAGCCAGTCAAACATGGAATGTGGCTTGTTTATATTTGATGGAAATGATACAAACTCATTTTCTGCAAACAAAAAGAAAAGTTTTAAGCCTTGCTCCTTTCTTGAACCACTTGGAAGCTGAGGAAGCCTACAGTTTGTCTCTCCCATAGCATCACATTGGAATTGGCTTTCCATACGTTCAGCACCCCTTACCTCCTATAGCAAACATTGTTGCAATCGTTTGAAACTCGGCTTTCTTGCATTTGTCCTTATGAGTGTTAGATTTTTGGCACTGTGTCCCTCCTTTCAGCAATATTCAAGCAGTTTAATGGAGTGTCAACCTTTACTTCAAGGAGGTTGGAGTATAAAGGTGTGCTGGTCAGAACCGATTTGGGCTCAGTTCTGGGCCTTACACTCAGGAAAGATGTTCCAGTCCAGAAGGAGGCCATTTGACTTATCCTGCCTGTGCTGATGTAACAATTCACCTCACGCATCTCTCCCCAGCTTCTCCCCGCTTTTCCTTTTCAGTTTGTCATCCAATTCCCCAACAGATTGGCCTTGGAAGAGTAGAGCACAGAGTGACCAGAACAATCCCAGAGCTAAAAGAGTTACTTTATGAGGACCAGTTGCAGATTGTATTGCACTGTGTGTAGATACTTAAGGAATGATCAAATTGAAGGTGAGTAAATGGAGTTAGGGCACAAATTAGATGTGACTTGAACCAGTAATGGAATGCATTGAAGGGGCTGAATGGATCCTCTTTCATAGAGTCATAGAGTCATAGAGATGTACAGCATGGAAATAGACCCTTGCCGTCCATGCCGACCAGATATCCCAAACCAATCTAGTCTCACCTGCCAGCACCCGGCCCATATCCCTCCAAACCCTTCCTATTCATATACCCATCCAAATGTCTTTTAAATGTTGCAATTATACTAGCCTCCACCACATCCTCTGGCAGCTCATTCCATACATGTACCACCCTCTGTGTGAAAAACATCTGCCCCCAATCATCTTCAATGTTCCTCAGCCCAATTCCTTGGCTTGGAGTTGCTGATTGAACTGTTTGTTTCAACAGTCTTTTCAATTCAAATGCATCCAATTTTCCAACAAGGACAATGAAGTGATAAACACAGGAAATTTCCAACAGGAAGATACCATTCATTTCAACAATTCCACTCCTGTTTGATTGATGTCAGTCCCAGATCTCCCCTTTCACTTCCAATCCATTCATCCCTGCTTTAACAAGTTAAAAGCTGTTTTAACATACTAGCACATACAAATCTCACCCTTTTCTCTGCAGAGACACAAAGAGATGAGGAACAAGAATTTGCTGTTCACTGGCCAGACGCCTTGGCCACAGCCTGTGTGCAGCTGTCAACTGCATATTGTCCAGCATCAAAGAAACAGTGAGGGTATTTCCTGAGCCACAAGGTTAGAATTAAGTCAACATTCACATTTCCTGAGGTTTTTATATATTTAAATCTATAAAGAGAAAGTCCCCGTTTCTGATTTCTCTAAGATGCTGCCCCTGCCATGGGTGAGTTGGGTTGGAATCAGAATGAAACAGCAGAGAGTGGATACAGACTGAGCAGCGGACAGTGAGAGACAAATAACAAAGTGTTGAGAGGAAAAATTCTCAGGCAGGTTTCGACTGCACTTACATAAATATACGGAGTGGAACAAATAAGGTTATAGACACAGATTTCGACTTTGGTTTAGTGTTGTAGGAACTATGTCACAGTGAGTAACTCATCTTCTGATTCCATAAAGGCTTTCCATAAAATACTGGGTTCTGGATTAGTGGCACTGGAAAAGCACAGCAGTTCAGGCAGCATCTGAGGAGCAGTAAAATCGACGTTTCGGGCAAAAGCCCTTCATCAGGAATACAGGCCTGATGAAGGGCTTTTTGCCCAAAACATCGATTTTACTGCTCCTCAGATACTGCCTGAACTGCTGTGCTTTCCCAGCACCACTAATCCAGAATCTGGTTTCCAGCATCTGCAATCATTGTTTTTACCCATAAAATACTGTGCACAAATCAAGAGTGTGATAATGATTGACTTGTATTTATATAGCACCTTTATTGAGATGTTTCAAAGCTCCTTAAAGCCAATTATGTACTTTTGAAAAGTAACTACTACTATGTAGTTAATGGGGCAGTCAGTGTATGCACATGTAAGGTCCCAAAACCAATATCGTGCTGATGACCGGATCATCTTTGCTGGGACAATCCCCACATGTATGGATGAGTTCAATTCCAACATCACTCAAAAAACTCAACACCATTCAGGGCAAAGCAACTTTTCTTGTTTGGCAACTGAAACATCCATTCCTTCCATTATTGATGCTCAGTTACAAATGAGATGCACTGCAGCAACTTACCATGGCTCCTTAGATAGCACCTTCCAAAATAATAATCATTCTTAACTGGAAGGATAAAGGCTGCAGATATGCTTTGGAACACCACCTGCTCCAAGTTCCCTCTGAACCATTCACCATCCTGACTTGGAACTATAACCACCATTTCTTCACGGTCACTGGGTCACAATCGTGGTGGTGTTGTGGGTGACCCTACAGCACAGGGGCTGCAGTGGTCCAAGAAGTCAGCTCACTACCACCTTCTCAAGGACAACTAGGGACGGGCAATAAATGCTGGCCCAGCCATTGACACCCACATCTCACAAATGAATTTTTAAAAAGTACTAACCTAGAGGACAGTCAACCCTTGGGAGTTGGAAAAGGATCTAGATTCTACCTTGAGAATTAAAATCAGGTACAGGAACGGGAATGTCAGCAAAGAATAGCCTTCAGGGGATAACAGTTCAGGTCTGAACATTTCTTTGAAGGTCAATGGAGGCATTTGTTGTATATGGTAGTTATTACCTGAAAAGGTTACCTGACATCTGAAAGCCATGATGTGAAGCTGCTGGTGTTGAACTGGGGTAGACAATGCAGAGTTGCCGAACAGAGGCTGATAGCTAAGCTTGGTACACATGAGGACGGGATCTTGGGTTCATATCACACACAGGTGACCCCACTACACTATACACTCTCACCCACATACACATGGACACACACACACATATCTTCTCTCATACACATACACTCGCACTCACAATCTTTCACGGGCATATACCCCCTCGCACTCATGCGCACTCCATCTCAAGCATCTGCACGCGCACACACTCACCTTGCATGCTCTCGCACACTCTACCTCACACATGCACATAGCCACACACCCTCTCACACATATGCACACTCTCTCTCTCACACACACACACACACACACACACACACACACACATCTATGGGGTGAATCTGCATTTTGAATTTGCAGATATTATCTGTTTTGTTCGAAAAGCATACAATCTGTAGACATTCAGTCAATCTAGCAGTTTATAAATTTCTACTTTGGAAATAAAATCAGTTTGGCTCCAGGCTACAATCAGACTTGAAACATGGCCTCACACCTAAAATGCATTGTCTGACCTTAGGTGTAACCTTTATTCTGATAAAACCTGAAGTTATCTTGGGGCAGGGATCTACATATTAATCAATCGAACCTGTACCGCTGTTCTAACTGATTAAAGACTTAATAGCCATCAAGATTTTTTCAATGCATTCCCATAAGTTGTATGACCCTTTGATCTTTTACTATAAATTCTGTATCTGATATATTCTGTTTGCTAGCTGCCTGAGGAAGGAATGGGTCTCCGAAAGCTTGCGGTTTCAAATAAGTTGCTGGACTATAACCTGGTGTCATATAATTTTTGATATCTGAAAAAACTAACTGACATCACAAGATAAGTTTTGCCCATCAGAATTTAAAGTTCTGGTGGGGCTCTTGTGACACCATGGTAGTGCCTCTACCTGAGACCCAGGTTCAAGTCCCACCCATTGCTCCAGAGATGTATAATGACATCTTTGATTGGGTTGATAACAAAATATCTATATTGGACTGGTCCTGGGAAGTAGACTGCTGTGTGTACCAAATTGTTTCAGTTGCAATAATGTGCATTTACTCTTACGTTGACCCTGCTGTCTCACACGAGACTCTCGTGAATCTCAAATGTAATATGACTAGCTATTAAGTATGACCTAATAAAGCTTTCATGTTCTTCCAGATTATGTTTATCTTCTAGGCAAAGCCATTATATGGCATTCCACCCAACTTGGTGTTCGTAGCTTAGACAAATACTAATCAGAAGTATAGGCAGTGCCATCCTCCTGAAATACCCTCCTGGTTAGCCACAGCAATCTAAGGTATGAGACTGGGATCCAAAAGATATTGCAATTTCGTGACTGAAAGGTAACAGAAAATAGCAGTTTATGGCAATAATCATGTGAAACTAAAATTGGTTCTGATCCCATTTTCAGCAGTGCTGGTTTATGATTTGCGATATGCCTGGTTCTTTTGACACCTGTCATGTATGAACTTTTTGCTGCCTCTTTGTCTTCCTGCTTGCTGAATGTGACCTGTGTTGTCAGTTGGTTAAACATTCAGTGGGAGTCCCAGCAGCATGGGTCTGGGGTCAGCCACTCAGATGAAGTAAGGCTGCTCACAGCCAGATTGTTAGAGATACAAACATAAATCTGGCTGCTATCTGTTTATCTGTGGAGATGCACATTGAATTTGTAAAGATCTCTTGTAATTTCTCCTTGAGACATTAGGTGAATCCACAAAGATAGTGATGGGTCTTTGTATCTATTTTAAAGACGTGGTGTCTCAGTGGTTAGCACTGTTGCCTCACAGCCTTCAGGGATCAGCGTTCAATTCCCACCTCGGGCAACTGTCTGTGTGGAGTTTGCACATTCTCTCCATGTCTGCATGGGTTTTACTCCTGGTGCTCCAGTTTCCTCCCACAGTCCAAAGATGTGCAGGTTAGGCAAATTAGCCAGACTAAATTACCCATAGTGTTCAGGGATGTGTAGGCTAAGTGGATTAGCTGCAGGAAATGCAGGGTTACAGAGGTATGGGTCTGGGTGGGATGTTCTTCAGAGGGTTGGTGTGGACTTGATGGGTCAAATGGCCTGATTCCCTAATGTACTGATTCTATGATATCCTTCTATAACAGGTTTCTGTATTATACATAATACTATAACTTAATAAATGGTACTTAATCAGTTATCAAATATAGTTTACAGTTTGCTTTTGTTTGAAAATGTGTGGCATATTCTATTAGTTAATTGCTGAGAGTTCGGATCCTTTTAAACATTTATGGAATCTAACAGGATCACAACAAAATTAATAACTGGAAATTGGGTCTAAGGGAAAAATAATTCAAAGTTTGCAAATGCTAAAACAGATGAGGATCGAATAAACAATGTGAAAGCTGGTACTGGCTCCTTATTTACTCTGACAGTTTTGTTCCTGATCAGGAACACATTGATCAAGGGAGGGCATAGAGAAGTGCTATAATGGGTGGACAGAGGGAAGGTTAAGCTTTATAGAATATGGAGAAAGTGAGGACTACAGATGCTGGAGATCGTGGTCGAAAAGTGTGGCACTGGAAAAGCACAGTAGATCAGGCAGCATCCGAGGAGCAGGAAAGTTGTAGAACATGGGACTAATTAATATGATTATCAGTATGACCACAATGGGGAAGGTTCTAATAGGTTCTGCTGGACAGTGCCTCTGTATCTATGTGAAGAGTTTTATGACTGTTAACTAGTTTGTGCTAGTATGGTGTCTAGTCCTCATTTGGCTAATTCTTCTAGAATTGGTCCATGACAATGCTACATGGTGGCAATAGTGGCATGCAGTCTGTGAGCCATTTTGGATAGAGTCTCCAGTCAAGGTTAGAAAAGGCATGAAGCTCTTTTGACCTGACACATTGTATTTGAGAAAACACCCATGAGCAATCATTGAAATTATTCACTGATGCTAGATATTCTTGGGAGCTGACTGGAAGTACATAAAATGATAGAAAATATTCCTACAGCACACAGAGGGCTTCAGCCAAATCACATTTTGGATCAACAAGTGTCACCCTCTTCTATAAGTCCCTGACCAGCTCTGGACTCCCAGAGAAACTCGACAAGGACTTTGTTCCCGTGTTGGTGTTGGCAGCAGTACTGATGCTATTCTAATTAGATGGGTGTGAAAGAAGAATTTGCCTTTTACAAAGTTCAATCAGAGCAAACAAATGACAGGGAGGCCATTAATTCCTCTATAATGGATCTTAATGATAATCACTTATGTAGAACATTGGGAGAACATTGGTGTTAGCAATTCTGGAAAGTATTAAAATAGATAAGTCCCCTGGGCCAGATGGGATTTATCCTAGGATCCTCTGGAAAGCCAGGGAGGAGATTGCTGAACCTTTGGCTTTGATTTTTATGTCATCATTGTCTACAAGAATAGTGCCAGTAGACTGGAGGATAGCAAATGTTGTTCACTTGTTCAAGAAGGGGAATAGAGATAACCCTGGAAATTATAGAGCTGTGAGCCTCACTTCAGTTGTGGGTAAAGTGTTGGAAAGGGTTATAAGAGACAAAATTTATAATCATCTAGAAAGGAATAAGTTGATTAGGGACAGTCAACATGGTCTTGTGAAGGGTAGGTTGTGCCTCACAAGCTTTATTGAGTTCTTTGAAAAGGTGACCAAACAGGTGGATGAAGATAAAGTGGTTGACGTGGTAGAAATGGATTTCAGTAAGGCATTCGATAAGGTTCCCCACAATAGGCTATTGCACAAAATACGGAGGCATGGGATTGAGGGTAATTTAGTGGTTTGGATCAAAAATCAAAAATGGGAAAATTTCATCCTGGAATTCATTTACTAGTGGGGTACCTCAAGGATCTGTTTTGGGTTCACTGTTGTTTGTCATTTATATAAATGACCTAGATTAGGGCACAGAAGGATGGGTTAGTAAATTTGCAGATGAAACTAAGGTTGGTAGAGTTATGAATAGTGATGAAGAATGTTGTAGGTTACAGAGAGACATAGATAAGCTGCAGAACTGGACTGAGAGGCGGCAAATGGAGTTTAATGTGGAAAAGTATGAGGTGATTCACTTTGGAAGGAGTAACAGGAATGCAGAATACTGGGTTAATGGTAAGATTCTTGGTAGTGTAGATGAGCAGAGAGATCTCAGCGTCCAGGTACATAGATCCTTGAAAGTTGCCACGCAAGTTGATAGGTTTGTTAAGAAGGCATACTGGGTGTTCGCTTTTATTGGTAGAGGGATTGAGTTTCAGAACCATGAGGTCACGCTGCAGCTGTACAAAACTCTGGTGCGACCACATTTGGAGTATTGCATACAGTTCTGGTCACTGCATTATAAGAAGAATGTGGAAGCTTTGGAAAGGATTCAGAGTAGATTTACTAGGATGTTGCCTAGTATGAAGGGAAGATCTTACGGGGAAAGGCTGAGGGACTTGACGCTGTCTTTGTTCGAGAGAAGAAGGTTGTGAGGCAACTTAATTGAGATATATAGGATAATCAGAGGATTAGATAGATTTGACAGTGAGAGCCTTTTTCCTCGGATAGCAATGGCTAGCACGAGGGGACATAGTCTTAAATTGAGGGATGATAGAATGTCAGAGGTAGTTTCTTTACTCAGAGAGTGGTAGGGGTGTGGAATGCACTGCCTGCAACAGTAGTAGACTTGCCAACTTTAAGGACATTTAAATGGTCATTGGATAGGCATATGGAAGAGAATGGAATAGTGTAGGTTAGATGGCTTCAGATTGATTCCACAGGTCAGCACAACATTGAGGGCTGAAGG
This sequence comes from Hemiscyllium ocellatum, assembly GCF_020745735.1. Lineage (NCBI taxonomy): Eukaryota > Metazoa > Chordata > Chondrichthyes > Orectolobiformes > Hemiscylliidae > Hemiscyllium > Hemiscyllium ocellatum. The sequence continues at coordinate 18,256,833 of NC_083447.1, read as the reverse complement.
GCGTGTACTGCTCTGTAATGTTCTATCTCCTAACATTGGCTCAGTGATTAGGGGTAGCATGGCAGCTCAGTGGTTAGCACTACTACTTTACAACACCAGGGATCTGGGTTCGATTCCAGTCTCAGGTGCCTGTCTGTGTGGAGTTTGCATGTTCTCCCTGTGTCTATGTGGGCTTCCTCTGGGTGCTCTGATTTCCTCCCAAAGATGTGCATTTTAGGCAAATTGGCTATGCTAAATTGCCCATAGTGATCAGGGCTATATCGGTTAGGTGCATTAGTCAGGAGTCACACAGGGTAATAGCATGGGAGAATGGGTCAGAAGGTTGGTGTGGATTTGTTGGGCCAAATGGCCTGTTTCCACACTGTAGAGATTCTATTATTTCTATGGTAAGCTCATAAAGGACTGCATCGTAGTGGCGTTGCTGTATGTATGAAGCTTTATCGGACATTTTACAGTGCAATGAAGACCTTGCATTGGCTAAAATAGTGCCAAACATCAGAAAAATTGAACGGTTCAAGGAAAATTGGCTGTTTGTCCAAGGGGACAGAAAAGCTTCCTGCAGCCAGACTATAACTAATGACTTAACCCAGTTCATCAGAGGGCTGCCAATATGCCAGGAAGACAGCAGAAAATGGGAATGGGGGAGCATTGACTACCAAATTTCATGCCATGATGGGAAAACTCCACATCTCTGTCAAGCCTGCCCAACAGTTATTACTGAGTGTTGTGCATGTCTTAACAGAGGCCATTTGCAGATCAATTACTGAAGCTACAACAGAAGACATGCATCTATGGGACAGGAATTTAAGACCAGGCCACTCCAATCTGCAACTGTCCAAGGAGCAATATAAACACCACGTATATATTTTGGAATATAAATTTGGAAAAATGGAAGTTAGATCATTGTGTTACAGAAAATGTATCAGTTTGTTTTTATTTCAAAACTCAAAGATGAAAAATATTACTGGGTGATGTGAATTTACTAGTCGCACAAGTTCATATAACATTTGGAGACACAAACACAAGAATGCTAGAAAAACTCAGCCGGTCTGGCAGCATTTGCAGAGAGAAAGCATAGTCAATGTTTTGACTCTTCATCAGAACTATTTTGTTTATTAACTTTGGAGAGACTGGATTTGATTTAATATCTTTGTGAGACTAGTTGGGATCAGGTGCCTTTGGGATCAGGTGCATAGCAACAACCTTTGAATTTTTAAGCTGAAATGCATCACAGACCTCCAGAAAGCCTGGAAGTGAAGGCATGCCTTGTTGAGAAAATAAAAGTCTCAAAGACTCTGAAAAGGAATTTCCTTCTCAGGCAAATACCTAGGTCAAAGTGACCAGCTGCTGAATCAACAGTATTGTGGTCAATAACAATAGAATCACCAACAAGCAAAGGAACTGTGACATAGTTACCTCATTCTATCTTTGTGTTTGGACCATTAATCCACAGAATTTGTTTCTTTTTGCCAGTGTTTTCTACCCATCTTATTTCCATAGGGTTGCCTGTCTTATCTGTCCATTTTGTGAATGAATGTGTGCACTTCAGGTTAAAGGAGATGTAGTTTAAGTTTGCATATTTGTTAAAGGATAGGTTTGTCTACAATGTTTTTTGTTTACTGATGAAACATGGTGTATGTAGCATTCTTCTGTCTAGCAATCAAAATCAGGCAGATTAAGGCATTTGGTGATTCAATTATGTATATATTTGTGACACCTGATGGAATAGTGAGTCTTGTGACCCATTGCTCTCCTCTAATTAGGGACAAGACAGAAGTTTGGGTGCTCTGTGGGGTATTTTTGGACATGGGCAACATAGAGAAAAAGTAACTGGTAAAGGATAAAAGGACAGTATTCAGTGTCTTATACTATAAAGTAGGATTGTATTAGAAATGACTAAAACCATCTGCAGATGGAGGAGGTATCCCTGAATATTTTATAAGACTTAAGTAAGGCTAAGTTAATAGAATTGGTGAAGAGGTTCAAGGTGGAATTTCCTATGAAAGTTAGGCAGGCAGACATAAGTAAAATATAAGCATTTGGAATTGATAGAAATACAAGTGGGAAACTCTCCACTTTGCGGTGCACAAAGTTAAAAATCACACAACACTGGGTTATAGTCCAACAGGTTTAATTGGAAGCACACTAGCTTTCGGAGCGCTGCTCCTTCATCACATGAGGCAATGTGCAAATTGGTTCGCTGTTTTCAGTTGATGCAGGGACTTTGGTGTTGGGCAGGAGATCAGGCCAATGTTGGAGATGCTCTGGTTACAATGGAAGATGGTGTTGATTGACAGCGTAAAGGATTATAGAACAGTTGAGAAGGATGAAGTGATTTATTTACTCCTTCAGGGAATGCCATTTAGAGCTGTCCAGTGTCACAGTACAGACAGGAGCTGTTTGGACAGACTCTGTGAATGGTACGTATGGGAAACGGTAAAGCAGTCAATGATTTTGGAAAGGGAAGTGTGAGGGGATACTCATTTACAAGGGAAGAGGGTTAGGATAGCTTATTAAAATTGGGAGTGATGAAAGCAGATTGGAAATAATTGTACCTACAGAAAAGCAACTATTCACTGATTCTCACTGGGGTATGGGGTCCCACAAACTGACCTTCACTGATATATGGATCCCTCACACTGATCTTTACTGAGGTATGGATCCCACAGCCTGATTCTTACTGGGGTATGGTGTCACACACATACACTGACCCTCACTGGAGTATGGGTCCCTCGAACTAACCCTTACTGGGGTATGGGTCCCTCTCACTGACCCTTACAGGGGTATGAGTCACACACACACATTGACTCTCAATGGGATACGGGTCTCTCACACTGACCCTTACTGGGGTATGGTCCCGCACACACTGACTCTCACTAGGGAATGGACCCTACACACACACTGTCACTATGGTATGGATCCCACACACTGACTCTCACTGAGGTACGTGTCCCATACACACACTGACACTCATTGGGATGACACTTGCTGTCTTGAACCTGGCTCAAATGTACATTCTTTATGTGTGCATTTAAACGTGGAATGTTGCCATGATATTTGACTACAGGGTCTGCACCATGACACCCATTATAACTGTTACCTCCAAATCTATACCTCGCCCATTTCTATTGCGATCGCAAAAAGACGAAGTAGGATTTCCCCTCTCTGGGACAGAGGTAATGAAACTGACTGGAGAGTTTACAACTCAACTGTCACCGAGTGTGATTAGTTCATAGCAAATTAGTCACTTCTCCCAGCAGCCTCTAGTTACAGAAAGTAAGTGGCGTAACAGATAACTCACTCACAGCCCATGTGATTAACTGGGTTTCTTTTTGGTCACCTAATGGTGGTTCAAGAGGAATCTTCCAGAGTATGTGGTTTTGCGGAGGTTTATATGCCTGTGGAGGGAACTTGACCTTTCCCGTGGGTCACTATCTGTATCATTTACCTGGGCTACACTGGCTACCTTCACCCTTCTCAGTTATAGAATCTCCCCTTATGTGAAATATTCAATAACATACAACCAGACTTGCCGCAGCATTGGTGTGAGAATTCCTCATCTTTATTATACATGGTTAAAATTATTCATTAAAAATATATTCCATACTTTTCATGTTACAATCATAAAAAGATCAAAAATAGTAGCAGTAGACCATGTCAAGAGATATTTGGTTCCCTGCAGCAGTGCATTTTGCTCTGATTCTTTCCACATTTAATGTCCTGTAATTCTGAATGGTTTAAGTACACTTTTCACCAACTCATTTCCAAATCCATCACTAGCATCATGAGACAAACCTGATTATATTTGTGATCAAACTTAAAACCTGAATTCATAGGGTTATAAGTTAACCTACTGTAAATATTGTGTAATATCATCAATGTACTCAGTAGGTTGAGTACATTGATTCGGGTTCACAAATAGTCCAGTACCAGATACAGCTGTGTATTAAGCCACTGGGACGTATCTCTGGGTAACCTCTAATAACATGGTTCCTCTGTGACAGACCAAGGCCAACTGGAGACAAGTCAACCAGATTGTGGGACCACAAATGGTTCATATGCCTAACTTCAGCTCAACAGGTGTGGTCAGAAACTATTCCTCAACATGAGTGGGATAGTCTGCATGTGTGTCTGTGATGGAGGAGCTGCTATCAGAGAGTGGGATACTCTGTGTGTGTGAGATGGAAGAGCTGGTATCTCAGACTGGAACTGTGTGTGTATGTGTGTATGTGAAATGGAGGAGCTGGTATCGGAGACTGGGGTAGTGTGTGTGTTTGGCTATGTGTGATGCAGGAATTGGTATTGGAGAGTGAAACAATTTGCGTGTGATGGAGGAGCTGGTACTTGAGAGTAGGGCAGTGTGTTTGTGTGCGCTGGAAAAACTGGAATCTGAGCATGAATTAGTGAGTGTGTGATAAAGAGCTGGTATCTGAGTGTGGGATGCGTATGCCTGCATGATGGAGATGCTGGAATCTGAGAGTGTAACAGTTGATTGGGAGGTGGAGGAGCTTCAACTGCTTATAAATGGGTAAATGTCTTAAGATATTGTCTCTCGTGTTGTTCCCTCTATTAATTAACATGTAAAAATATGGTCTGATAGCTGAGGTCGCATCAGATTCGGGAATGCTTTTAGTTTGGAGAAGAAAATATCTCTTGAGCAATTGGCAAGAACATTGCCTTTAAGAAAATACTTAAAGGGTTTCAACACATCTTCATTTCAAACAAGATTTAATATTTTTTGCACACACAATATTAAAAGCGGGAATTTAATGCATCAAGTGGGATCTCTGCAAATCGCTGCATTCACCACAATAATATCTTCACTTTCTCCAGATGTACTATGTAAGTGTGATGTTAGTACTTTATTTCAGTTTTTGAAACATTAGTATGAAACATCAGATAGAGGCGAGTGTGGCCAACAAACAATGTTTCAAAAGAAGCTGGCAGCCAATATGTGTGGATGAAATTCATAAAAAGTAGGTAACAATAAGATTAATGGGGAACAGGAACTATTACTTACCAACAAACCCTGACCAATTTTACCTGACTTTCACCAGCCATGACCGACTTAAACTGACTGACATTACAAGTCTTGACTGATTTAACCTGACATTACCAGTAGCTTTGACCAATTCAACCCTCACCACCCGACGTTACCAGATTAGATCACAAAATAAAATTAATAGAAAGTGCCTTTAGTTTCTACCAAAGAGGGTACAACCTCCTTTGAGTTTGTGAAAATTTCATTCATCTGAATTCAAATCTTTTAATTAATTAATTATCATTTAACTCTTCACCTTCTCAGCTATGTCTATTAAGTACATGTGGTTACTGGTAACTTCTTTCATTGAAACATATATCTGCCATTGAAGGTCTGTTTGAGTCAGGTGATAGAATTGTGGATCTGATAGCACAGAGAGAGACTATTCTGCAGATGATGCCTGTGCTAGCTCTTTGAGAGTGCTGATCCAATTTTGTTCCACATTCATATTTTATCCTTTAATCCTGCCAATTGTTCCTTTTAACTACATGATTGATGCCATTTGGACGAGTTTCATGGAATCTGCTTGATGTCGGCTGCAAATTCTGGATCATTAGACCTTGCCGTTTCTCTTTATTTTCTCCTCCTGTCAATTACTGCACTTCTCTGAACTCTGGGAACTGATTGACTTGACCAAAGGGAAGGGTTCTTGCCACTTGTTTCGTCGGTAGCCTCTCATGGTTCTGTACGCCTCTCCCTGAACTTTCTCCAGGACATCAATCCTCAGCTTTCCCATTGAGTGCTTGGTGCCTGGTGTCATCTTAGTAAACATCCTCTGTACTCTCTCCAAGATCCTTTCCAAGATTCCTGAACTGCCGAACTCAGGATTGCATCCAGCAATCCAGTCCCTATTCACCAGGTCGTGTCCTGTAAACATTCTGAACCTCTGCATCAGTTGAACAAAGTCATCCAGTCTCATTCTGTCAGAGAGTTTGTCACAAAGGTTTCACAATAGACTATGGTGGGTCTACCTAACAAGATCTCGGTTCTGCTACACCCTCCAGTTATATTATACCTTAGGCAGCTTATTTTCTGTGTTCTAATAATTTAAAGCCAATGAGTTTGAATGGATACATCAAAAGCAAAATGACACCCACTCACCACTTTGATCTAGGTTAGTCACTGGCTACACTCATTAACTCTTCACGTGAGAGGGGCTAATTGTACTACAAAAGCAGGTCATATATGCTAATGAGGACCATTAATGGCATACAAATGCTTCAACTTTGCTCAATTAGGCTCCTTAAGAGCTCTTCATAATTGTTCAGGAGTTTTGAGATGCTTCTGTAGCCTGTCCACACGTTGCTCCACATAAAACAAACACAAGTTCAAGTTTGATCGCCGCTGGAACCTTCCCTCCCACACGACATCTCATCTTTACACAGCTGCTTTGCAGTTGAATAAAATGGTCTGCAACTGGCCAAGATCCCTTTGAAATAACTCTTCAAGCCAAAGGCAAAGCAAACAGTACAGGGCTGGTTTGCCCCATTGGAATTCACTGGTGGCCATCCTATTCACCCTTTGAGCCTCATACACTTCTTGAACCCTGTCTAATTAACTCAATCTCTAGATTTTACTTTCACTCAAATTCATTTACCTTCTTCTTTCCTCCTGTTTGTTCACAGAATTCCTACAGTCGGGTTTGGCCCATGGATTCCACATCGTTCCTCCAAAGAGCATCTCAACCAGACCCAATCCCCCTGTCCTATACTCATAACCCTGAATTCACCATGGTTAGTCAATTTATGCTGCAGATTCCTGGACACTATGGACAATTTAGCATTATCAATCCACCTAACCTGCACATCTCCAGGGCCACACAGAGGAAACCCACGCAGACAAAAGGAGAATGTGCAAACTCCACACAGACAGTTGCCCGAGGGTGGAATCGAACCCAGGTCCTTTGCGCTGTGAAGCAGCAGTGCTAACCCACCATGTGACCCCTTCACTCTGCCTGAAGACTGAAATGGTTTCTTCCTAGAGACCCTAAATCATGACCAAATGAAAACAATTGTCCATAAAAACCTTTTAATCAGTAACTAAGTCATTGACTTTTAATCTATAATTAATATAATAAGACCACAATACTTGAGGAAAATCATCAATTGAAACAGAATGTTTTGAAGGAACCAAAAGAAGATTAAAGGGTGAGTGGATGTGAGAAAGAATGTTGGTGAGTGTTAGTCATAATGAACGTTCTGTGCACAGCCTCCATTAGAAGATCACAAGCAGCGTGATCATAACATACAGTCCAGTTTGAACTACCATTGCTAGTCCATGAAGATTGCAGCCTGTATTGTGTCGAGTTGTAGTCCAGTCACCTTTATCTGTTTGCTCTGAAACACAGGAACGCTGTTAATTTGATGGAAGTGAGGGAAATCTGTACAACACTCAAGTCTCTGTCTACTCGGGAACTCACTTCTTGCTGTTTCTGACCTTCAGTTAAAAGCTTGTTGACTTATCAGTCAGAGTTTCAATTTTCATTTGTTTTTTGCCCTTCGATCCCATGACAGGACCTTCCCCTTCAAAGATCTTCTCCTCAGAAATGTGCTCCTCATGGTAGACGGTTGTGAAGCCTACTTTGGGCATTTGGAATTTAAAGTGTCTTTCTGTGGACTCATCATCGTCGAGCTGTAGTTCTGACATAACATTGTTTTCGTATTCTGTAGTGGTGACGTCCAACACCCCTTTAGACTTGGGGCCGAGGGAGAACTTGGGGAGTTTGAATTTAGCGGACTTATCCTTCATTTCCGACTCTTCTTTCTCACCCCCTTGACCGTCTGTGGTGGTCTTTAGTTTGGACACTTTCCCCGAGTCAGAGAGGCCTGATGCAGTGCCATGAACAGAGTACGTTCCTTTGGATTTACCTGAAGTAAAGCCCACTATGGATTTTGACTTGTTAGTCTTGGTATGTCTGGCATCCCCACTGGACTCCAGCAGAACCATCTCAGTCCTGGCTGTTGATGTCACCAGATTTGACCCATCTGGCTCTCCATCCCTTTCATGGCTTTTCTTTTGGAGGCCTGAGAAGGTTATTTTCAGCCCTTTGCCTTTTGCGTCCTCTCCATTCATTTGTGGGGATGAGGACCTGGGAGACGGGCCAGTACTGGACTTGGACCCAGCATCATCTTTCGACACTGACATTTCTGTTTTGACCAGTTGGAGGCTTTGCTCATAGTCACTGTCTTTGGCTTTCAGGTATGGCGAGGAAAATTCCACTTTTGGCAGCTTGATTTTTCCCATCATGCCTTGGCTGCCAGCCATCTCACCCTCTCCATTAACATGAAGATCCGAGGCATTGCCTGATTTCCCTGCAACAGGTGAAGCAGGTGCACCCAAAGCAACATCAACCGTGGGTATTTTAACAGGCGTGAAACTGATCTTGGGCAACTTCAGTTTCATTTTGGATTTCCCATCCGAACTATCCGTGTCATCACTTTCCTCAGCTCCTGCAGCCTTTTTCCAAGCCTCTCCTTTTCTTGGGTGCCTGTCAGCCTCCAAACCCCCGTTGAACTCTGCAGTTTTACTTTTAGACAAGGAGATTCCAAAACTCGGCATCTTCACACTGGGCATTTTTACTTTGACCGCTGCATTATCACCCTCTGGTGGAGTTCCAATGTCAATGTTCCCCTTCGCAGATGGCGATTTGCTACGTCCTTTGGCCTTGGGTGAAGACGTTTTGATACCTTCTTCCAGTAAATGGCCGGTCAGGTCTTTGCCTCTCATTCTGGCCTTTGCAAAGCCGAGCACCTGCTTTCTGGCTTTGTCAGTTTTTGTTTTTGCTTCAGATCCCCTGAGCTCTGCATCAGGCAAGTCAATGTCAGCCTTAAGTGATGTATAACTTCCCTTTGCTGTGCCCTCAGCCTTAACTACACCAGGGCCCATCCTCGCCTCTTCTTGCTGTGTGACTTTTGGCAACTCCACACCGAACTTTGACATTTTCCCTTTCAGCTTGCTCAGTCTGCTTTCTGAAGCATCTGGCTCTGCTCCAGTCACCTCCATTTCAGAATCTTTGAAACCTTTCAGAACTTGCAACCCTTTGATGCTCACTTTTGGCCCTTGAAAATCTATTTTAGTCTTTGACACTGAGGAACCCACAGTAGCCCCTGTGCTGCTTTGATCTCCTGATCGTGCCTGACTGCCCTCTTTGGGTTCCAATAAGCCAAACAAGGGCAGCTCAATCTTGGGCATCCTCAGCTGAAGGATATCAGTGTCCCCCTCCGCTGAGTCTCCTCTTTCACCCAGTTGATGGAGGCCAATTTCAGTGGTGCTTCCTTCCACCCCAGACAATGAATCTCTGATCTTGGGTGTTGAAATCTCAACAGTAGGCATCTTGAAGAAAGTCTTGGCAGATATTTCTTCTGAAGTCACTTGGCCAATCTGCCATGTCTCTGCTCCAGCTCTGACCTCCATTTTTCCAGCTCTGTCCAAGTCCTCTCCTGGCAAACCAATCTCAACTTTGGGCATCTTCACCTTCAGCATCTGGAGCTTCCCATCTGCGTCCTCCTCTGGTCCCTCAAGATCCACCTCAACTTTCGATCTGCGGGTTTCCCTTTCTGACTGCATTACCTTGGTTCCCACCGTCACCTGATTGGCTTTGTTGCCAGAAGTGCTAAAATCTGGCATCCTCAATGTGGGCATTTTAAATCGGGATTCGGGACCCTCTGAGCTCACTTCCTGGACCTCACCTTTTATCCTGACTCCCCCTGCTTCTTTCACTGCAGCTTTGGCCTCTTGGTCGGTAACTTTGCCTTTTGGTGAAGCTCTGCCAAAATCGACGTCCACTTTTGGGCTAGGGATGGTGACCGACGGCATCTTAATCTTGAACTTGTCCGATTTCCTGCCACCATTTCCTTCGAAGGCTCCCTCGGCCACCCTGGAAACTCCCAGAGTTTCACCATCGTCCTTGTGACCTTTCCCAAGTGAGATGCCAAACATGGACCCTTTCGCTTTGGATTCTTTGAGCTTCCCATCCAAGCCCCGTAGCTCTAAATCGACTTCTGTTTCAGTTAATTTTGGTGAAATCCCAAATTTCGGCAGGCTCAATTTCAATATTCCTCCGTCTGTTTCAGTGCCAGATTTAGCAACCTCTTTTGCTGCAGCCACATCCACTTCGGTCTTGGCCTTTGGGGTGCTGATTTGCAACTTGGGCATCTTGATTTTGCCCCCTTTGGTCTTCCCCTCAGGGCTTTCTACTTCAGTCCCTCCCTCCACCCGAGGGGTTTTAATTTCTACTTTTGCTTTTGCTTTCATTTTGTCGGTTGGAAGACTGACGTCCACACTTGTGCTGGTCTCCTCTGCTGATGAAATGCCAAAACCAGGCAAAGACACCTGAGGGATCTTTATTTGAAATTCACCCCCTGCAGTCTGAGTATCGGTTTTGGCCTCTGTTGTCTCACTAGCCATCTTTTTATCTTTGGAAAACGGGATATTGAGGTCCAGCTCTGGGGCCACCATTTTCGGTGGTGAGAACTTTGGAAGAGTAAATCCAGGCATTTTGAATTTTCCTTCTGCATCAAGTCCCTCAGCCTCAAGCAGAGCGGCATCCATCTCAATATCAGCTTCTGATGGTTTAACTTTGGGGAGAGAAAGGTCAACTTTAGGCATTCTTGTTTTGAACATAATCCCTTTGCCTTCAGGATCCTCTGTATGATCATCTGTAGAAGCCGAAATATCAACACCAGTCTCTTTCTCCTTTGACCCAGATATGCCAAACTTGGGCATTCCGATCTTGGGCATTTTTAGTTTGAATTCTCCATCTTCAGGTTCAGCGCTTAGTAAAGTAGCCTCACCTTCAACTTTTCGCCCTGAGGCATCAACCTTGGGCATGGACAAACTCAGGTCGACATCTGGAGCTTTCACTTTGGGCAATGAAATGTCGACGGATGGCATTTTCACCAATGAAGCCTTCTGTTTCCCTTCCATGTCCTGCACCTCACCTTTCACCTTTGGAATCTTTAAATCTCCCCCATAAGTTTTCAGATCGACTTCCGAGACATCGACCTCTGCCATTTGCAACAGTCCTTCAATGCCTGCCTGCTTTACCTGAGGCACTGAAATTTCAATAGCTGGCATCTGTATATTTGGCATTTTCAACTTGCTTTCTACTTCGGCATCAGAAGTACTAGTTGTGGCCTTGGTCCCCCCTTCCTGGTCTGCTTCTACTTTTGATCCCAATATACCAATGCTGGGCATTGAGAAGGAAGGCATCTTCAGTTTGATCTCAGGGGCTCCAGTGCTCAGATCAGGAGCCTTAATGCTGATGTCCATCTTAGGCGCTTTCATCCTGGCACTAGGATCTTTCACCTCAGCTTTTCCCTTTGACAACTTAGTATCTGAGGAAAGACTCACTTCAGTATCCAGGGATTTGCTTTTGAATGCTGAAATCCCAAATTTGGAAGTCCTGCCTTTTCCCTCTGGGCTTCCTGTTTCAAGCTCTGCTCCTTTAACTTGAAGCTTGCCTTTTGAAGTGCGTGTTTCAACATCAGGGGTGGTGATGTCAACACCCGCTTCATATTTTTTGGGTGTTCCAAATGTTGGCATTTTGAACTTGGGAACTTTAAGCTTGCCTTCCTTCCCTTTATGCTTTACATCATCAGTGTCTACATCGACAGAAGGCCCTTTGATCCCAATGTCGAGGGATTTACTTTTGACTTGAACTTTTCCCTTTGCTCCTGGCGAAGATGCTTTCCCGTCAACTTTCAGTGGGCTGCCATCTGCCTCCTTGTCCACTTTGCTCTTCAAACCAAATTTTGGCAGAGACACTTTGGGCATTTTCACTTTGGCATCAGGTCCTTCAATGCCACCTCTGTCAGTCTTGAAATCGCCTTCAGCAGTTGGCTTTGATTTCACTGAAGGAAGACTGATGTCAACGTTCAGGCCCTCCGTCTGAAAGGTGGGAATATCAATGGATGGCATTTTCATCGATGGCAGTTTCAGTTTAACCTTTGAACTTTCAACTCCCTCCACCTCGACTTCACCCTTTGAGACTTTAGCGTCTCGTTTGCCAGATTTGGTGTCGGCTTCAACCTCAGATATGTCAACCTCATCTGGCTTAATCTTAGGAAGAGCCATTGCCACTTTGGGTATTTTAAGCTGTGGACTCTTTCCACTCCCATCTAGACCTTCAACGTCCAATCCTTCCTTTGCTTTCATGTCAATGTCTTCTCCGGCATCTTTGCTCTTTAGTGAAATTTCAAACTTTGGAAGTGACACCTTTGGCATTTGAAACATAGCATCAGTGCCTGCTGGGGTGATTCCAGGCATTCGGCTCTCCCTGGTAACCTTTAGTGCTTTAAAGCCAACATCAGAGACCTTAGCATCCCCTGTGACAGCAAGCTCAGCAGTTTCTCCTTTTTCTTTCGGAAGGCAGATGTCAATGTTTAGCTCAGGTACTTTGACCTCAGGCGCTGAGATATCAATAGTTGGCATTTTGACTGACTGCATTTTCCCCTTAATGTCCACCTCAGGGCCACTAACTTCCCCTGCCACATCTTTGGCTGAGAGGCCAAAGGTTGGCAGCGACACTTTTGGCATCTTCAACTGCAGGTCGAGGGCCTCTGGTGTCAATTCCGAAGGTTGCTTGTCGATCTTTGGGACTCCAATGCCAATTTTCGGAGGCTTGAAGCCACCTTCGACAGCCGGAGCTGAGACCTCTGCCTTCATGTCAGGCATCTTAATCTCAGGGGCTGAAATGTCAATTGTTGGCATTTTGATGGATGGCAGTTTTCCAATCAAATCAAAGCCACTTACATCTGCTTCAGTTAGAAGCTCAGTTTCAGCTTCTGCCTGTTTCATTTTGGGGAGGGACACCTCAAATTTAGGGATTTTCATTCCTTTGAGTTTAGTGTCTTCAGCAGCAGCCTCTAGTTTTCCATCCACTTTTGCCTCAGCCTCTTTGCCACCAATTGAGATATCAAACTTCGGGAGGGACACCTTTGGCATTTTCATCTTCAGGTCGAAACCCTCAGAACTCACTTCAGGCCCTTGCCCATCAATCCTTGGCCCTCCCGCGCTGACTTTAGGCATTTTCAAATCAGCTGTAATACATGGAGGAGAGACCTCTACTTTACCAGTTGGGAGGTGAACATCTGGAATTGTTACCTTTGGCGCTGCAATGTCAATGGTTGGCATTTTCACTGAGGGCAGTTTCATTTTTGCCTCACCTCCTTCCACTTGAGGGCCCTTGATGTCCATTTTGGCCTTGGAAACCTGTCCCTTGGACACAGGAACTTTCACGCGTGCCTCAGTTGTTGGTGGGGTCCCATCAACCTCAGCTTCTCCCAGTTTCATTTTGGGAAGTGAGACTTCAAATTTTGGGACCTTTAACACTGGACCTTTGGCATCAGGGCCTTCAACTTCCATTTCCCCACCTTCCTTGTCCTTGACAGAGATGCCAAAGTCTGGGAGCGATACTTTTGGCATCTTCAACTTGATCTCTGGTCCTTCGATACCAATCTTTGACTTCTGGATTTCGCCCTCAAACTTTGCAGTTCTAGCATCAGGGATCTTAACATCTTCTGTGGCTGAAACATCAGCTTTAGCCTTTGGCAGGCTGATGTCAATATCGGGCACCTTGACTTTGGGGGCTGAAACATCAAATGTTGTGACTTTGTGAGCAAATTCTTTAACTCTTCCCTCCAAGCCTTCCGCTTTATAAGTACCAACAACAACTTCTACGCCTCGTTTAGGCACAACCACCTCTTCGGTTTGTTTCATTTTTGGTACAGAGATGTCAATGCTAGGCATCGATATCTGAGGCATCTTCAGTTTGTCTTCTGGGTCAGCTTCAGTTTCTCGTCTTTCTACTTTGCCGGTGAGACCCATCGTATCTACAACCTCACTGTCCTTTAGCCCGAATGACGGCATCTTCAGCTTAAAGCTGGGCCCTTTGCCCTCTTCTTCAACTGATGGGCCTTTGACATCGATTTCAGCTTTCGGTAAGCCAATATCTATCTCAACCTGAGGGGCTTTCGCTGGGAGTCCAAGGATCAATTTACCTTCAGGCATTTCTCCTCCAGCAGTTACCTCCGCTCCACCAGAAGTCTTGAGTTCAGTTTTACTTTTGGAAGTGGGGACATCTACTTTCTCTTTTCTCGTTGCAGATAACAGATTGAGAGCGGGGACTTTAGCTCCAGCCTTCACCTCCACCCCAGCGCCTTCAAGTTCTTTCATCGTGACCTGTGGCATCTTTACTGAGATAGCACCTTTTTCCTTTGGTGGCTCTAAGGTGTCAAGTTTGGCCTTCCCTGACTCACTGGGCCAGAAGCCTGGGAACTTGAGTTTTCTCTTCTTGTCTTTGACCTGACCCTCTCCCAAAGTGAGTTCAGCTTCCACCTCAGGATGGATGAACTTGGCATCACCTTTCAAAGCTGCTGCTTCCTTGGGGGAAGTGATAGTCAGTCTCTTAAATGTGGAGAATTTAGGGAAAGCAAACTCCACGTCCACCGGCACGTCTAGTTCAACATCTGCCTCTTCCTTGCTGAGGACCTTCCCCTTCATTAATCTCTTGGTTTTTTTGACAGGCGACATGCTCTTGATACTCTACACAAAAGACATGGACATTAAGTCTTCAGGGATTGGTTTTATTAATTCAAGGGATGTCTGTGTTGCTGGCTAAGCCAACATTTCTTTTGCCCTCCCTTATTTGCCCCTTGCAAAGATGGTTTTGAGGGTGAGGCAGACTATTTGCTTAGCTGAGGGACACGTGAAATACGAGAGGAGGCAGCCATTCAGCCCCTCATGTCTGCACCACTGTAATGGTGGGTCCTATGGCCTCAAGTTTTGGATTCCCCAACCCTCAGGAAAAGACCTTGGCTATTCACCTTATCTATGCTCCTCATGATTTTATAAACCTCTGTCAGGTCACCCCCCTCAATCTCCAACTCTCCAGCGAAAAAAGTCCCATTTTATCCAGCACCTCCTTACAGCTCAAACCCTCTGGTCCTGGCAACACCCTTGACAATCTTCTCTGAACCTCCCCAATTTAATAATATCCTTCCTGTAGTAGGGTGACCAGAACTATACACTTGAGATGGTGGTGGCGAGCTACTTCATTGAGCCACTGCAGTTATTTGCTGTAGGTAGACCCACAATCAAGGAGGGAATTCTAGGATTTTGACCCAGTGACACTGAAGGAACGGCGATATATTCCAAAATCCTGGAGTTCCTTCCCTAACTGTATCATGGGGAACCAATAGCACACAAACTGCAGCAGTTCAAGAAGGCTCAAGGGTAATTTGGGGTGGGCAATAAATGCTGGCCCCAGCCAATGATACCAACATCCCATGAACAAATTGAACAGTATAAGTTCCCAAATGGAAGGACAGTCAATTCACAGAAACAGTATGTGTATTCAGAAACATCAATAGGAGCTTCATTTTATGGGAACAGAAATCAGACAGTGTACAAATCAGGAAGTGGACTTGCTTCTTGTCTGTCCACTACCTGACAGCAGAAGTAAAACTGCCCTCCAGTTTAAAGACTGCTTTCAGTTTTACTGAACAAGCTGGAGTTTTTTTGAAAACCTTACCAGTTTGGTCTTTTTGGCTTCTGGCCCTTTCAGTTCAAGGCTCCCAGTCTCTGATGAAATGGCCACATCAGCACTAGGCACTGTTCGTTTCAGGCAGAAGGCAACTTTATATGGTTCGGCACTCTGCAGAATCTTCAGTACGTCTTCGTACTTGGCATTGTCAAAGAAGACTTTGGCACTGAGAAGTTGATCTCCTGAAAAGACACAAACCCCGCAAAGCAGGCGTCAGAGAAGAGGATGGGGGAAAAAGTGTCAGCTTTCTGCCACTGGCAAAGGAAGAAGGAATGGAACTTATCCAAGAGGGAAAGCAGGGGATAGAGAATAACGCATGCAGTAGGTAATGATTAATGGGTCGAGGGAACAGTGAATAAAGGGCACCTCAGAAATGGGAGCCATCCTAGTGGGGAAGGCGACAGTCTAGTGGTATTACCGTTGGATTATTAATCCAAAGACCCAGGACATGTTCTGGGGATCTGGGTTTGAATACAGTCATGGCAATAGTGGAATTTGAATTCAATAAAAATCCAGAATGAAGAGTCCTAATGACGACCATGAAGCCATTGTCGGGAAAAACCCATCTGGTTCACTCATGTACCTGAGGCAAGGAAACTCCTATCCTTACATGGTTTGACCTCCATGTGACTCCAGACCAAAAACAATGTGGTTGACTCTTGACTGCCCTCTGGGTAATTAGGGATGGGCAATAAATGCTGGCCTAGCCAACGACATCCACATCCAACGAATGAACGTTTTTTTAAAAAGGTAGCTGTGGTAGGGGAGGTTATAAAAACAGGTATAGATACTGTTCTCTGCAGCCAGCAGCAGGAGTCCCAGATGGCTTTGCCCAGGTTAAGAATATCTCGCAGAGCAGTGGGTGTACTGAAGAGCTCTGGAGGACAGGCATCCAGCAATCATTGTCCATGTTGATACCAACAACATTTGATAGGACTAGGAGGATATTTTGCTGAAAGACTTTGAACAAATAGAAGTTAAATTAGAAAGCAAAACTTCCAAGGTACCAATCTCTGGATTATTAACTGAGTCATAGGTAAACTGGCTGCTGTGTTGAGCTTAATAATGATATATTCAAACCAAACTATTACAGGTTAATTGGACATGACAATGAACAATTGAACGAAAGTGGAAAAGTGAAGATGGGCCTGATGCAAAACTAGCTTGGTTT
This sequence comes from Hemiscyllium ocellatum, assembly GCF_020745735.1. Lineage (NCBI taxonomy): Eukaryota > Metazoa > Chordata > Chondrichthyes > Orectolobiformes > Hemiscylliidae > Hemiscyllium > Hemiscyllium ocellatum. Next base: position 18,240,078 of record NC_083447.1, on the reverse strand, counting down.
GACCGGGGAGGGGGGAGTGCGGCGGCAACTGCCTGCCCTTGAGGGCCAGTAGGAACCATTCACTTGTGCAGTCTACATGGGCCACCTAGACTTGTTTTCCTGTCCTATTCGTGAGGAATGGTAAAGTACTGAAGGTTACGAAATGGGGATTCAGCACATAACCTTAGACTGAGAACAGTATTAATATCAGGGAGTTTCCCCATCAGATTGAGTTTACTGAGACCAGTGCCATGGGATCTGAGATTGGATGGTTGGCATTCACAGCTCTAAGTTCCCAAAGGCAGTGAGACTCATTGTGTGTATAAAGTAGTTTAAGTTAATAGATTCACTCATTAATTTTATGTATAAGGTAGATTAAGCTGATACATTTGCTACATATTGAAGTGCACGTGTCTTATTGTATCATTTTGATTAGACCTTGAAGAACCTGTTAGGTACTTTTAGCCTAACAATATGCTGGCACAGGTTAAATAAAGTCAAGGAGTTAAATATGTGGCTCAAAGATTGGTGTGTTGGAATGGCTTTCAGTTGATAGGGCACTGGCAGTAGAAGTGAGCTATTCTGTGGGATGGGTATCACTTGAACCATACTGGGACCAGTGTCCTGGTGAATTGAATAACTACTTTGAGGGGAGATGGGTTTGACAGAGGGGAAAAGTAGACTTGCAAAGCAAGATGAGATGGCAGCTTTATACAGCAACTATTTGGATAACGATACCCAGAGTGGAACAAGAAGGGGCAGAATGTATAAACATAGAAAAACAGCAGTAAGTAGAATCAAAAGGGGAAATAATGGTAAAAAGATAAAAATAATGTCTCTTTACTTGAACGTGTGAGGCATTGGAAGAAAATAAATGAATTAATTGGACCAAAAGACATTACATGATTTTATAGTTAATACAGAGACATAGTTACAAGGAGATCAAAGCTGGGAACTTAATTTTCAGGGGTATGTGACTTTTGAAAGGACAGGCAGGAAGGGTGGTGGTGGTGGGGGGGGGGCATTGTTAATACAGGAAGGAACAAGTACGATAACAGGAAATGATTTTGAATTGGAAGGTTCAGAACGGGCGGAGTTAAAAAAATGAGAAGAAAACACTAGTAGGAGAAATGCAGTTTTAACAGGAGAAAGTATAGTCATGGGAATAGACACAGTTCTCTGAGGCCAGGATCAAGAGTCCTGAAGGATGTGTTGTGCCTGGGGTCAGGATTTCTCATCTGGGCTACAAAGAAACTTGGATTGGGAGGGGGAATATCCAATTGACATGCCTCACATTGTTACCAACAATATTGGTAGAAAGAGAAAAGAAGTTCTGCTGAGGGAATGGACGCAGCTAGGGGCTAAGTAAAAAGCACAACTTCTGCTTCAATGACTTATGGGACACTGGGTAGAGGGTTTAATGAATAAATGGAAACTGGCTAAGTGGGACAGTGGGTAAAGGGGACAGTGGGTAAAGCACATAGTGATTAAAGGTAGCAGTGGGTAAAGGGAACAGTATGTAAAGCGCACAGTGATTAAAGGAAGCAGTGTGTAAAGGGGACAGTGGGTAAGGGAGCAGTGTGTAAAGGGGACAGTCAGTAATGGGTACAATTTGTAACAAATGCAGAAAGTTAAAGATTCAGAAAGCCAAAAGCCTCAGAAGGTGACAGAGAGGTGCAGAGAGCAGAAGGTCGAAGTGGGGCCTGGGCTTCTCACTAGTCACCCAGTGACATTAATACTCTGCCACCTTTGCCTGTGAAAGAAAGTGTGCCCTTTTTGTTTTCAGTGTACCACTCATGGACTGTGTGTGAAAATCAAGCTGCTGTCCATATGCCACCTGTGACAGTGGTGGGTCCCCGTCACCTCCTGGAAACATACAGCGGTGCGGGAGAATTCACCTGTAAAGGCCGTCAAACTGGGCACTCCAACAAGCCGAGAAAAATTATAGCCAAATGACCATCTTTCATAAAGTCAAAACCAACATTCATGAGGGACATGAGACTCCTGGAGCAGGTTTTCACTGTGGTGCCTGGAGGGTGAAGCTGGCAGTTCCAATCAATATCTCATTGTTGAAGGTGTTTGCCTTCATTGGTAATCATTGACAGTGTTTTCCGTCTTGGGCATTGATCTGTCATTGCTCAGACATCCAGTCCCTGAAAGTTGTGTTCAAACAAAAAGCATGGAATATTCCGTGATTAGGTCACTGTAATGTGGGCACGCTCCCAATGTACTGTCACATGTCCCAAACTTGTCTGCAATTCTACCCAGATCATTGCAGGCCATTTCCCACCATGAGGTCGATTCTCAGGCTGAAAGGTCTGGCTGTTGTTAGGAGGCCAGATCTCTGCCTGAGTGAAGGCTGGAAGGAAGCATCAAGCAGCTGTGATCCAGACAGCGAGGGTGGCAAATGGGAGCTGACAGGATATGTCGTCTTTGGAGACAGACTTGGTGGTGGTGGGGGGGGGGGGCGCGGAGTTGGCGAACATAGTTTAAAAATATGGGGTCTCTCATTTAAGACAGAGATATTTTCTCTCAGAGGGTCGAGTCTGTGCAGCACTCCCCAGACAGCGGAGGTGTAGATCATTGAATACTTTTAAGGCAGAAGTAGATTGATTCTTCACAAACGGGGATGGAGTGGGGGTGAGGTCAAAGGTCATCGAAGTTAGTGGCCAAATGGAAGCAACCCCCCCCCCCCAACAATCTTATTGAATGGTGGAACAGACTTTTGGGGCTGAATGGCTTCTTCCTGTTCCTAATTTATGCATTTGTAACCGGAAACTCCATTATCTTCTGTACAGGTTCAACCACTGAGCCTTCAATGCCCTGGTATGAAATGCAGCTTACCCTCCTTCAGATTGAGTGCTCTTGCAGCCCTTGAGTCCTTCAGCACCTCCTTGACAAAGATTCCTTCTTTGCCTCCACCAGACACACTGAATCCTGTTGCTCCAGCTTCAGCCGCAGTCTCCACAATTAATTCCACCATCTCGGACATCTTCAGTTCCTGGTAAGATCAAGGTGGGCATGGGTTAGCCATAGGCAAACACTAAAGCCCACACCACATTGCTGGGTGTACACAATTAGATGAACCACTGGACTGCCAAACTCTGTCTTACTCTCAGAAAACAAACTAAATCCCTGAAAATGCTTCAACAACTAAAGAGGCTCAAACCTATTTCACAGGATATGGGAATGTCAGGATTTGTTACCTATCCTTAACTGCCCTTGAATTGAGTGTCTTGTGGGCCATTTCAGGGGGCAGTTAAGAGTCAATCGCATCACTATGGGTGTGGAGTCACATGGAGTCCAGACCACGTAAGGACAGCAGATTTCCTTTGCTAAAGGATAGTAGTGAACTTGATGGGGTTTTAGAACATAGAACATAGAAAAGTACAGCACAGAACAGGCCCTTTGGCCCACGATGTTGTGCCAAGGTTTAATTCTAATGTAAAATACAATAACTTAACCTATGCACCCCTCAATTCACTGCTATCCATGTGTTGGTCCAGCTGTCGCTTAAATGTCTCTAATGACTCTGCTTCCATCACCACTGCTGGCAATGCATTCCATGCATTCACAACTCTCTGCGTAGAGAACCTACCTCTGACGTCTCCTTCCTTCTAATATCTCCAAACTATGACTCCTCTACCAGTCAATCCTGCCCTGGGGAAAAGTCTCTGGCTTTTGACTCTATCTATTCCACTCATTATTTTGTACACCTCGATCAGGTCTCCTGTCTTCCTCCTCCTCTCCAGAGAGAAAAGTCCGAGCTTATTCAACCTTTCTTCATAAGGCAAGTCCTCTAGTCCAGGCAGCATCCTGGTAAACCTTCTCTGCACCTTCTCCAAAGCCTCTGTATTTTTCCTATAGTAGGGCAACTGGAACTGGACACAATATTCCAAGTGTGGTCACACCAGGGACTTGTAGAGCTGTAGCAAAACCTCGCGGCTCTTAAACTCGATCCCCCGTTAATGAAAGCCAAAACACCATATGCTTTCTTAACAACCCTATCCACTTGGGTGGCAGCTTTGAGGGATCTATGTACTTGAATGTTCCTCCAAACTGACAAGAATCCTGTCTTTAATCTTATATTCAGTATTTGAGTTCGACCTTCCAAACTGCATCACTTTGCATTTAACCAGGTTTAACTCCATCTGTCATTTCTCAGCCCAGCTCTACATTCTGTCTATGTCGCCCTGCAGCCTGCAATAGCCCTGTATACTATCGATGGCACCTCCAACCTTTGTGTCATCTGCAAATTTACAAACCCCACCCCTCAACCTCCTAATCCAAGTCATTTATAAAAACTACAAAGAGCAGAGGCCCAAGAACAGAGCCCTGCGGGACCTCTGCCTTCTGTCAGCCAACCAATTTTGAATCCAGATAGCCAAATCTCCCTGTATTCCATAATCCTGACTTTATAAATGGGGAACCTTATCAAATGCCTTGCTGAAATCCATATACACCACATCCACTGCTCAACCTTCGTCAACCTGTCTTGTCACCTTCTCAAAGAACTCAATAAGATTTGTGAGGCATGACCTGCCCCTCACAAAGCCATGCTGACTGCCTTTAATCACATTATGCTTTGCCAAATAGTCATAATCCTATCCCTCAGAACTCTTTCCAAAACTTTGCTGACCACAGATGTAAGACTCACTGGTCTGTACTTGCCAGGGATTTCCCTGTTGCCCTTCTTGAAAAGAAGAACAACATTTGCCTTCTTCCAGTCCTCCGGTACGACTCCTTGGAGAGTGAGGAGACAAATATCTTCACCAGGGGCTTAGCAACCTCCTTTCTTGCTTCCCGGAGCAGCCTAGGATAAATCTGGTCTGGCCCTGGGGACTTAATGTTTTCCAAAATCTTAATGTTTTCCAAAATTTCCAGCACATCAACTTCATCAATCTTGATCTGGTCAAGCTTGTATCCCAGCTCCTCAAAGTTTTCATTCACAACAAGGCCCCTTTCTTTAATGAAAACAGAAGCAAATAACTCATTTAGGGTTTCCCCTATCTGCTCAGACTCCATGCACAACTTCCCTCTGCTATCCCTGATCGGCCCTACCTCCTCCCTGACCATTCTTTTATTCCTCACGTATGAGTAAAATACCTTTGGGTTCTCCCTAATCTTTCTTGCCAAACCTTTTCATGCCCCCTCCTGGCTCTCCTCAGTCCATTTCTGAGCTCCTTTCTAGCAAGCCTGTAATCCTCTAAAGCTGTGCTAGATCCTTGCTTCCTCTACCTTACGTAAGTTGCCTTCTACCTTTTGACAAGAAGCTTCTCTGTTCTCGTCATCTAAGGTTCCTTAATCCTACCCCTTCTTACCTGTCTCAGAGGAACAAATTGGTGCATCACTCACAACAACTGCTCCTTAAATAGTCTGCTGTACCCTTTCTGTGGAACAATTGCTCCCAGTCTGTACTTCGAGTAAAAAGTGAGGTCTGCAGATGCTGGAGATCAGAGCTGAAAATGTGTTGCTTTAACCAGCAACACATTTTCAGCCCAGTCTGTACTTCCCAACTCCTGTTTGATAGTGTCACAATTTCCTTTTCCCCAATTAAATATACTCCCTCGGTAACTGCTCCTTTCCCTCTCCAAAGCTATGGTAAATGTGAGGCAGTTGTGATCACTGTCACCAAAGTGTTCTCCCACCATGAGATCTGACATCTGTCCTGGTTCATTGCCGAGCACCAAATTCAAAATGGCCTCTCCCCTCGTCGGTCTGTCTACATACTGAGTAAGGAAACCCTCCTGAACACACCTTACAAAAACAGCTCCATCCAAACCATCTGCACTTAGGAGGTTCCAGTCAATATTGGGGAAAGTTGAAATCACCCTAACAACAACCCTGATACATTTGCATTTTTCCAGAATCTGCCCGCCTATGAGTTCTTCAATCTCTCTACTGCTATTAGGTGGTCTGTAGAAAACAACCAATGCAGTGGCTGTTCCCTTGCTGATCCTAACTTCCACCCTTACTGACTTAGTAGACAAATCTTACTCAACAACCTTCGTTTCTGTAGCTGTGATGCACTCTCTGATTAGCAATGCTATACCCGCTCCTCTTTTTCCACCTCCCTGTTCTTTTTAAACGTTCTAAACCCAGGGACATCTAGCAATCATTCCTGCCCCTGTGAAACCACGCCTCCGATATGGCCACAACATCGTAGCCCTAAGTACTGATCCATGCTCTAAGTTCGTCACTCTTATTTCTGACATTCCTTGCGTTAAAGCAGGCACACTTTAACCAATACCTTTGTTTCATTGCGTGAGAAACCTTCCCGATAGATTCACTACATCCTGTCACTGCCCCATCTGCAACTGTCCCCTTCTCAGATATGTGGCTCTGATTCCCACCCCCCCTGCCAAACTAGTTTAAACCCTCCCGAATCACACAAGCAAATCTCCCACCTAGGACATTTGTGCCCTTCCAGTTCAGGTGCAAACCATCCTTCATGTACAGGTCCCACCTTCCCCAGAAGGTATCCCAATGGTCTAGGTATCTGAAGCTCTCCCTCCTGCACCAGCCTTGCAGCCACGTGTTAAGCTGCATTCGCTGACTGTTCCTCACCTCATTATCTCATGGCACTGGTAGCAAACCTGAGATCACTACTCTACTCATCCTGCACTTCAGCTTCCAACCTAACTCTCTGTCGTCACTTTTCAGATCCTCAATCCCTTTCCTGGCTATATCACTGGTGCCAACATGTACCACGATTTCTGGTTGCTCACCCTCCCCCTTCAGAATCCTGTAAACCCGATCGGCAACATCCCGGGCCCTGGCATCGGGGAGGCAACATACCTTCCGTGAGTCCTGTTCCTGACCACAAAATCTCCTGTCAGTCTGTCTAACTATTGAGTCCCCATACCATTAGCGCTTTTCTATTCTCCTCCCTTTCTTTCTGAGCCACAGTGCCAGAGACCTGACAACTATGGCTTTCCCCTGGTAGGCTGTCCCCACCAGCAGTATCAAAAATGGTATACTTATTGCTGAGGGGAATGACCACAGGGGATCCCTGCTCTGACTGTTGGTTCCCTTTCCTCCCCCTGACTGTAATTCAGCTGTCTTTATCCTGTGTCTGGGGAGTGACCACTTCCCTGTACGTCCTCTCAATTTCCCCCTCAGCCTCCCAGATGATCTGTAGTTCATCCAGCTCCAGCTCCAGTTCCTTAACTCAGTTTTCGAGGAGCTGGAGTTGGGTGCACTTCCCGCAGATGTAGTTGGCAGAGACATGTCAATCAATGATAGTTGCACAGTCACTGGCTTCCAATTCCAGGTTTACTTGCTGAATTTAAGTTATACCAGGTGCCCCGGTGGGATTTGCCCCTGTGTCCATGAAGCATTAGCCTAGGCCCTGGATTGGCAATCCAGTGATATTACCACTATCCTACATCTCCCCCATAGAGGGATGGGGGCTATGGTTAACGCTAAGTGAATGAGTCTGGAAACATTTAAAAACAAAAGGAAACTAAGTTGTGGCATACACTCGATGCCATTATAATTAGGGTGGGTGGATAGTTGCCAAGGAGACACCATCAAGCTTCAGGTCAAATACACCAACCACACGTGAAGGTACTGCATCAAAACCTAACAGCACTATGGGAGGACATTCATCTCACTGTGCTTCTCCATCTGAGAGCAACTCCCACTGTGCAATTCGTTATCAGGAATGTTCAAATCTCAAGAAAAAGATTACAAAAAGAATTAATCAGATTAACGTGGCATGGTGACTCAATGGTTAGCACTGCTACCTTACAGGCCCAGGGACCCAGGTTTGATTCCATTCTCGGGCAGCTATCTGTGTGAAGTTTGCACAGTTTCCCTATGTCTGCGAGGCTTTCCTCCAGGTGCTCCAGTTTCCTTCTACTGTACAAAAATGTGCAGGTTAAGTGGACTGACCATGGGAAATTGCCCATAGTGTTCAGGGATGTACAAGCTAAGTGGATTAGCCATTGGAAATGCAGTTACTGGGATAGGGAGATATTTAGAGTGAGGAGATGCTGGGTGTGAGTTTTGCAGTGGTTAGGTGAGGTTGCTGAAGCCCAATAACAGATTTCTCTTCCAATTAAACTTATTTTCTTAAGGCACTGACACTGCTAAAAAAAGGCAAAAGCGTAGAATCTTCTCACCCCAAGTCTGAGTGGGTGTGTCCAGTCATCAGGGTAACAGAAACAGTCTGATAGCTGGCACCCAGGATAGCTGCGACATTCAACTAGCACCAGGAGTCTGACAGAAGAAAGATGGGATTGGACAGATTGTGCAGTCTACGTTACCTTGGTTACTCTGCCCTGGACCACAGGCTCCATGTATGCTTTAAGCTGAGGCGAGGTTGCTATGATTATCCCTCTTTAATTCATAGAAATGGCGTAATCCTCATGAAGTGCCTCCTTTTGAATCTGAAAAGCAGAAAATCTCCAGAACTCATTCTCCAGTCACAGACAAACTAACAAACACTTTCTCAACCATGACTAAAAATTATTGGTGAGTGGGTGGAGACGAGGAAACAGCAACAGGAGGTGACCATTCAGAACTCAAGCTGGCTCTATCATTCAATTAGCTGATTTGTACTTTAAATCACTTGCCTTGGTTCCATATTTCTCTCTATTCTCACCTGAAAAACATCTCTTAAAGCTTTGCCATTTTCAATTGATCCTGACCCAACCTCCACCCCAATCTCTCTCCAACCTCAAAATCTTTTACAAGTAGAAAGTTCTAGATTGTGTTGCCTGAAGTAATGCTTCCTGAGATTATCCAAGTAAGGCTTAGTTTTTATGTTATGCATTATGATGAAAAGGTAGATGGTAGGTAGATGGGTATGCATAGCTATGGAATATGGAATGATGATGGGATTGAGGACTTCAGATACACACTGGGAGCTGGCTTGATGATGTTGAGGAATATGGGAGAAAAGGATACCAAATAAAAAGAGAAAATGAAAATAAGCAGCACTAGGTAATGTCTGTGGAGAGAGAAACCAAGCTAACATTTTGAGTCTGGTATGACTCTATCTAAAAATGAAAGGGGTTGGAAAATGGCCAGTTGACAAAGGGGGAGGAGCAATGGGTGGAATAGATGCTGACGGTGCCCAGAGCAAAAGGCAAATGGAGTACTAACGGTAATAAAGGAGTGATCGTGATGAAAAATAGCTGTGAACAATTATCTTTGTTAAGAGCAAACCTACTCAAGCAAATGATGGGGAGTGTGGAGGGCTGAAATGTGATCAAAATGGAAGATAATTTAGATGTTCTGAAGTTGTTGAATGCAACATAAAGTCCTAAAGGTTGTGAAGTGCCTAAATGGAAGGTAAGGTGCTATTCCCCCAGCTTGTGTTGAGCTTTGCTGGATCTCTGCAGCAAGCCAAGGGCAGAAATGTTAGGGTCAGTTCTTACTTTGTTGGTGTGAAGAGAAATTCGGGCTTTTAATTTTTAGGAACAGTTGGGCAAATGGGGTTGAGGCATGCGAGAAAGAGGTAGTTTAGTGTATTTGAGTGATATTGCAAGTATGTGGGCAGGTGGGATTGAGGCGAATGATGAGAGTTGGGGTAATGGAGTAAATGGCCCAAAAAGGCTCTGCTGAAGCACATAAGATGCAAGTCTTAATTATAAGTTCCTGTCCTATTTTTGCAAATCACCAAAAAATTTGAGTGGGATTTCCTGATGCACTCTCTGAATATTTCTTTGCTTGGAATTCAACTCACATAACTAACAAACCTCACTGACAATTAAAATTGCAGTTTATTTCACAAGTGGCCTTCCAGACCTTTAATGATGGAATACAGACAGGTGAAGTGAGTTGACAAGGATTGAGCAAATAGATTGTAGTTTGGCAAATAGATTGTAAAATTGTCCATTTTGGTAGCAAGAATAAAAAAATGGTCATAGACTGCAGAACTCTGAAGGTCAAGGGACTGAATGGCAAACTCTGCTTCTAAGTCATACTTAATTATGTCAATATTCTACAGTAGGGTAGTGTCAACAGATTTCATTAGTTTCTAATTGTGCTATTTTCAAAGGGTTTGTGCGGAAAGGACATAGGAATGAAATCAAAAGGATGACAGGCGTGATGGACCAAATGACCCCTTCTTTTGTTGTAAAACTTAGGCCATAAATCTCATGAAATTCCAGTCTGTGAAAGGCTGCCCATCTCAATTTGGAGTGCCTGTACTCACGCTAATACCAGAGACACATATTCTGAGTCAGCATTCAGCCGAAAGCAGAGCCTGAAGATTGAAGATGCAAACTTTCTCTCCAGTTCCCAATAAGCACAGGGTTGTTAAAGGATAGTGCTAATAATCCAGGGACATGACTTCAATTCTCACCACAAGCGTGTGTCTATATATGTCTGTGTGCACCCTCATGAGAAGTGGGAGAATGTTCCCAAAATAAAGTAGTTGCACTTACCTACCTTTGGCCCACATCCCTCCAAAACTTTCCTACTCACGTACTTATCCAAATGTCAAAATAGAACTAGAAACAGCAAAGAAATGGTGAGGAATATTTACTGTGAAAAGATGCACTGATATTGATTTAACCCATACTCACACAGAATGTTCTAGAAATGGTGGAAGATTGACCATCCTCTGATAGTCACAGGAGATCTGTAAGTAAAACAACCATCACATTTAAAATTAATAAAACCAGTTGAAATGATTTAAACCAATTCTCAGGCCTCATAAGGTCACAGTACCAATTTATAGGGCAATTAGGGATGGGCAATACAAGCTGAGCCAGCCAGTGATGCCCACATCCCATGACAGAGCCTTGGTGAGGCCACATCTTGAGTACTGTGTGCAATTTTAGTCTCCTAGTCTGAGGAAGGGCATTCTTGCTATTGAGGAGTCCAGCAAAGTTCACCAGACTGAATCCCGGGATGGCAGGACTGACTGAGTCTGAGTTGACTGACTCTATGACTCTATGACTGAATTCAATGGAATTTAGAAGAATGAGGGGGGATCTCATAGAAACTTAGAAATTCCTGATGGGACTGAACTGGCTAGATGCGGGAAGAATGTTCCCAGTGATGGGGAAGTCCTCAACAAGGGGTCAGTGTCTAAGAATAAGGGGTAAGCCACCCAGGACTGAGATGAGGAAGAATTTCTTCACTCAGAGAGTTGTGAACCTGTGGAATTCTCTCCCACAGGAAGCTGTTGGGGCCAGTTCATTAGATAGATTCAAGAGGGAGCTGCATGTGGCCCTGTGGCTAAAGGATCAAGGGATATAGGGAGACGGTGGGAACTGAGATTGCATGATCAGCCATGATCGTATTGAATGGTGATACATGCTCAAAGAGCTAAATGGCCTACTCCTGCACTATGTTTTTTTCTATGAATGAAGTTAAGACACTCCACATGATCCATATATTCAGAGTATCAATATTCAGAGTAGGATCATTATGGTCAGAACTTCAGCATACAGGATCCATATGGTCAGTGCATCATTACATATATAATCAGAGCATCATTACAAAGGGTCCATATGGTCAGAGTATTAATATATAGGGTCCGTTTAGTTACAGTATTGTTCCACTGGCCCATAGTGTAACAGGGCACTTGTTGATTGGAATCAGCAAAGGGTGGGGAGGCTGGTGGAAGGTCAAATGGTGTTGAGAGAGAAAAACTCCGCAGCCAGGGGATGTAAGAAGTATTTGTGGTGGTAGAAGTAGCTTGGCTGTTTGTGGGTAGCCAATGAATATGCTGGGTCTGTGACCTGCTAATCAGCGGGGTTACGAAAAATGAGGTGGTCTTAATTAAACATCACAGATCCTGAAGGGTGTTAGACACTGGGAGGATGTTTCCTGTTGCTGGGGAGACTGGAACTCAGGGTCACAAGTTAAGAATGTAAGGCCTCTCTTTTGAACCAGAGATGAGGAGAATTTTATTTCTCTTTAGAGGGTTGTTCACCTGTGGAATTCTTGCCCTGAAAGCAGTGGAGGTTTGATTATTGAATTTATTCAAAGCTGAATAGAGAAAATTTTAGTTGATAAGGGAGTTAAGAGATAGGGAGCAAACAGGAGAGTTAAGGACACAATCAGATTCTTAGGTCATTCCCACATTACTACAGTCATACACTGCAGAATCATGACAGCTCCGAATGAGGCTATTTGCTTTGTCTAGTATCTGATGGCCCTCAGTAGAACAATCCAGACAGCGCCATTTGCTGCCTTCATCCCATAGCCCTGCCTTTCCTTATACTGCCTGTCCAATTTCCTTTTGAAATTGATAACAGTCTCCACTCACAGCACCTTGGTAGGCTGGAAGTTTCAGGTCATTACCATCTACTGTGCAAAACATCTCACACACCTCATAACTCTTTTTCGAAATCTAATATTTGTGCCCCCAAATCCTTGGACCAGCAACATCTTTCGTTTGTCTACCTTATTTAATCCTGTCATAATCCTGTACACCATCATCAAACCTAAGTTCCCTAATTCCTGGAGTTATTTCAAGAAGCTCTCTGCACCTTCTCAAAGATGAGGCAACCAGAGCTGGATGCAATACTCCAGTTGTAACTCAGTCAGAACTTGGTGAAGTTTCAACTCCTCTGTTTTTGTATTTGCTACATATATTTATGAAGTCTAAGATCCCATTGAAATCGGACAGTCAGATATAAAATGGCACAATATCCAGCCTAGCAAATGGTGCAATTTCCAGCCTAGCATGCTGACATTACAGCCTGCCACTGGTATAACTTGCAGTGGAAACAAGGACACACGAACCTGGTACCAAATATTCAGAGATCGTTGGGTTCTTATCATTGGCCTTGTCACAATCTGATTGCAGAATGGGTACGACTTTATTTACAAATACTGCTGAATCAGGCTCACCACTTCCATGATATCACAGACTTGGATTTGATTTGATTTATTGTTGTCACATGTACTGAGATACAGTAAAAGTGTGTGTGCTCTACAGTCAGATCATACTATACAAAGTGCATCAAGTAGCAGGACAGAATGCAGAATATAGTGTTACAGCCACAGAGAAAATGCAGAGAAAGAGATCACCATTAACATTTGAGACATCCATTCAAAAGTCTGATAACAGCAGGGAAGAAGCTGTTCTTGAGTCTGTTTGTACATGTTTTCAAACTTTGATATCTTCAGCCTGATGGAAGAGGGTGGAAGAGAGGATAACTGGGATGGGAGGGGTCTTTGATTATGTAGGTTGTTTTCCTGAGGTAGCAGGAAGTATAGATGGAGTCAATGGATGGAAACTTAATTTGTGTGATGGATTGGGCTGTGTTCACAACTCTCTGTTGTTTCTTGCTGTCTTGGGAAGAGTAATTATCATACCTGTACAGGACCAGTTCCTGTCTGTTGAGAAAGGAAGGATTTCCACATTGTCAAAACCCAATTCCCTACTCCACCCAACACTCCACTGGGAGTCTTTCTCATTACTTCTATTGCTGGTTCATCCTTAACATACTTGTAATCAAAACAAAAATTATTTTTGATATTTGGCCAACACAGTTCTTGGGATGAAGTACCGACCAGGCTGTGACAGTCCATCTTCATTCACCAGGTCCATGTGTTCCATTGCAATCAAAGCCCTGATGGCAAACTGTTTTACTTCTCTATATTAATGTGGTCACAAGATGAGGTTGCCATTCTTTATTTAGCCAGAACCTTGAGTAATTTTAAACAGTACTTGGAATTTACAGGTATTCCTGATGAAGGGCTTTTGCCCGAAACGTCGATTTTACTGCTCCTCGGATGCTGCCTGAACTGCTGTGCTCTTCCAGCACCACTAATCCAGAATCTGCCAGCATCTGCAGTCATTGTTTTTATCTTGGAATTTACAGTGTTGTTAGGGAGGGTGCTCCAGAATTTTCCCAGCAACATTGAAAGAATGGCAATACACTTCCAAGTCAGGATGGTGAGTGGCTCAGAGGGGAACTTGCAGGTGGTGTGTTCCTATGTATCTGCTGCCCTTGTCCTTCTAGATGGTAGAGGCTGCAGGTTTAGTACATGATGTCCAAGGAATATTATTGAGTTACAGGAGTTCATCTTGTAGATAGTACACACTGCTACTACCGTGCATCACTGGTGAAGAGATTGAATGTTGGAACTGGTGGATTAGTTGGTGATGAAATCGCAGCTTTGTCATGGTGCTGAACTTCTTGAATGTTGTTTGAACCACATTCATCAAGATAAATGGGAGTATTCCATCATATGTCTGATGCATGTCTTATAGGATAGGGACAGACTTTGGGGAATTAGGAGATCACATTCTCACTGCAGAATTCCCAGGAACTTACCATCTCTTGTAGCCATGGCAGCTGTCCTGGAACAACTTGGCCAGGGGTATGGGGATATTTATGGAGCTTAATTGTCCATTGACACTCATGACTGTGTTCTTGAGATTGCAGGTTGTGGTTGAATACATATTCTGTTGTGCCTGATAGCCCACAATTTCTCAAACATGTCAAGTTTTGAGCTGCTCTGAATGTCTCCCATTAGCATAGTGGTGGGACTATGTGGAGGGCATCTTTAGTGCAAACATGGGACTTTGTCTCCACAAAGACTGTGTGATGGTTACTCACACCGACCTTCTTCTGGAGATGTACCTGCAACAGGTAGGTTGGGACAACTTCAGCGGAGATGGTGTGTGTTAAAATCACTGGGCAAATAATCCACTGGTCCACATCCAACCTAGGTCATGGATATCATTGGAGATAAGGGGGCAGTTGTCTGGATAGTTGGTTCGCATTAACACAGGGTTTGATTCTGCCATCCGATGGGGGTGAATTTGGGATCAGCCTCCTTGCCCTACCCATGATGGAGGTCATTACACTGTGTGGGCCAGACCTTCCATCAGGTAGTGAACTCGAAAAGAAGAAGACTGAGGTGTGGAGAAAGTGAAGGATTTAATAATTAGAATTTCATCATAAAGTGCAGTATAGGAAGAGCCCATTGTGCCTATATCAGCTCTTTGAAAGAACCATCCATTTCCCTTCATTCCCCCAGCCTTTCCTTCAGGATTCCTATATCTCCCTCTCCTTTAAGCATTTCCTCACTTGGAAGTTATGACTGAATCTGCATTTATTGTCCTTCCAGGCAGCACATTCCACATCACAACAATTCTTAGAGGGATTAACTTTCCCCTTGCCGTCCCTCTGGTTCCTTTGCCAACCTGTGAAACCCAATTACTGCCCCTTCAGCCAGGGGGAATAGTTCCTCACCAGTTACCATAAGAAAACACCTTGTGATTAGAAAGAGAAACATTTCACTCAGGCTTCACCATTTACTTGTAAACAAACAGGTTCCAATCATTGTTTCCAAATGCAATGTGCTGGACAGGATCCTGTTCTCCATTGTAGGGTTGGCCAAGTCACTATGGGAACTCAACATTCTGTCAGCGCATTCAAAACCATCAAATAAAGAGTATGAATGTAAGAACAAAGAACAGAAGCAGGCCATTTGGCCCTTTGATTCTTGCATCCCATTCACTAAGGTTATGGCTCATATGATTTTAACCTCAATTTCACATTCCTGTATAGCCTTGATAATCTTTCATCCCCTTGGTAATTAAGAATCTACCAACTTCTGTCTGCACCCACTGCCTTTTGAGAAAGTGAATTCCAAAGACTCTCAATCCTTGCCAATTGAATACAAAGTTGGGTTTTATGGAAGTAGAGAGAGGACAGCAGTGGAAGTGTTTTTCAGACCAGAGCCCTGTGACCAGTGGAGTTTCACAGGAATTGCCGGTGGATCCACTTTTGTTTGGCACTTGTATAAACGATTTGAATGAGAATATAAAAGGCATGGTAGTAAGTTTGCAAATGACACCAAAACTGGTGGAGAAGTGAAGAGGGTTACTTAAGATTACAAAGAGATCTTTATTAATTGGGTCAAGGGGCTGAGGAGTGGCAGATAGTGTTTAATTTGGATAAATTTGAGGTATTGCATTTTAGTAAAATGAACAAGGACAGGGCCTACCTAATTGATGGTTGGGGTCTGGGTAGTGTTGTAGAATAGAGACACTAAGGGGTTCAGGTACATAATGCTTTGAAATTTACGTCACAGGTAGATAGGTGTTTAAGAAGGTTAGAGACAATAGAAACTGCAGATGCTGGAATCCAAGGTAGGTGAGCTGGAAGCTGGAAGAACACAGCAAGCCAGGCAGCAACAGGAGGTGTAGAAGTAAACGTTTTGGGTGTAACCCTTCTTCAAGACTGGGGATGTGTGGAAAGAGAGCTGCAGATAAAGGACGTGGGAAGGAAGGGTGCTGAAGTGGGGATTGGTGAAGGCATGTAGATGGTATGACCTGGTTGGTTGATGGGAGGAATGGATCCAGTTGGTGGCTAGAAGGAAGAGTCAATGAGAGGAATAGAAGGGGGTGGAGGGGCTGGGAAGGGATTTAGGTGATGGGAAGGGAGGCTATTTGAAATTGGAGAACTCAATGTTGAGTCCTCTAGGCTGCAGGCTGCCCAGGCGGAAGATGAGGCATTGGTCTTTCAATTTGCAGTCTGATTCATTGCGGCAATGGAGGAGGCCAAAGATGGTCATGTTGGAAAGGGAGTGGGAAGGGGAATTAAAATGGGCAATGACTGGGAAGTCAGGTTAGCCCCTCCAGGCTCGCCTGAGATGCTCAGCGAAATGTGTCCTGAGTTTATGTTTGGCCTCCTCGATATAGAGAAGACCACATCAGGAGCACCTGATGCAGTAAGGTAGGCTGGAGGAGAGGCAGGAGAACCTCTATTCACCTGGATGGACATGAGGGGGGTGATGTGCTAGCAGGTTTTTCATCTTTTCCAGTTCCTCAGTTCATTGGTTATAGAAGTTGGGACATAATGTTAGTGTTTTACAGGACATTGGTGAGGCCCCTTATGGAATACTGTGTGCAGTTCTGGTCAGCCTATCATCGGAAGGATATTATTAAACTGGAGAGGGTCCAGAAAATATTTATCAGGATTTTGCTCGGAATGAGTTATAACAATAGACTGGAAAGGCTGGGACTTTTTTCACTGAAGCTTAGGAGGTTAAGGGGTGACCTTATTGAGATTTATTAAATCATGAAGGGCACAGATAAGGTGAATGACAAGGGTCTTCTCCCTCGGATGGGGAGTTCAAAACTCAGGGGCATAATTTCAAGGTGAGAGGAGCAAGATTTAAAAAGGACATGAAGGGCAATTTATTTCACACTGAGATTGGTTTGTGTGTGGAATGAACTGCCAGAGAAAGTGGTGGATACAGGTACAGTTATAAAGATATTTGGATAAGTTGATGAATAGGAAAGGTATGGAGGGATATGAGTCAAATGCAGACAGACTGGTTTAATTTGGGAACATGGTTGGCATGGACTGGGTGGACAGAAGGGTTTGTTTCCGTGTTGTGTGACTCTATGACTTTGAGAGAAAAAGTTGTTTTTGCATCTCTGTTTTAAAGGCAAGAAGGAAACACATTCTTTATCTGATCTGGCAAAATGTTTGATTCTTAAATTGCCGTCTGAAATGGTCCTAGCAAAGCCCCACTCAGATTGAGAGCAATTGGGGTTGAGCAATAAATTTTGATGTTTCCATCAAGAAATGAAAATATAACAACCAGTGTCCTCTCGTGTCTGTCCTCTGGGATCCTCAAACCAGTTCTTTCCCTCTGAATTGCATTTATTATTTTCTAATGTTGCATTCTCTCTAGTCTCTACATAAACAATAGCACAGCGAGGGTGAATCAAACACTCCTCACATTCCACCATGCCAACGTCAGCAGCTTCCAATCCATCCCACCAATTCCCAGAGTGGCTGAGTTGCCCTGAGAGAATTCTGTGCCTGAATGAGTAACAAGAACAGATTTACTTCCTTATAAATCCCTTGCTATTTAAAACTTTCGCTTCAACAGAAAGGTTCGAACACAAAGCAGCAATTCACTGGAGCAAACTCTGCTGCCCACTCAGAAATATTTGGTATTTTTTGAGTGTGTTGGATTGTGCACTGAGAGCAGCCCACAGTCCAGGGCTGAGCTGCAGACCAGCACAGAGCCCAGGAGTTCTTCATTTTCTTCACTATGGGGTCTTGATTCTTCGATTGCTGTGTCGCAGACTTCTAGCTGCATCCCTCCAACACAGGACCTGGTGCATCTCTACAATACAGCTCCATGCCCCTTCATCACATGACCCTCATCACGTTCACTGCAAGTACTTTACACCACTACCAAATGGACTGATACACTCCAGGTGTGACTCCAGAAGTGGGCCCTGTCTGATTTCAACAAAGGAGTGTCTACGCTACCATCACAAGGAGGATATGTACACCTCTACAATGTTGCAAGGACATGTACACAACACAAAGACATACACACCTCCATCACAAGGATACGTACTCTTCCATCACAAAGACATGTACATGTCCATGATAAAGACCAGTACACATCCATTATAAAGACATGTGCATGTCCATCACAAAGACATGTTCACCTCCAGCACAAGTCTACATATACCTCTATCACAAGGACATGGACACCTCCACCACAAAGATGTGTACATATCCATCACAAGGATATGTACACCCCTATCACAAAGATGTGCACACTTCTATCACAACAACATGCCCACCTCCACCACAAAGACATGTACAAATCTGTCACAAGTACATGTATAGCTCCATCACAAGGATGTGTATAACTCAACCAAAAGGATGTGTACACTTCCAACACACAGACATTTACACTTCTATCACAAGAACATGCATACCTCCACCACAGATGCAAGGGGAGGGAGTGTGGAAGAGGGCTGTATGTCCAGAAAGCCTTGAAGATGGCAGGAGAGAATTAGATTTTAGATTTTATTGCTATATCAAGTACACAAATACAGGAGTACCGTGAAAAGTGTATAATGTCACCACACAAGTGCCATCATAGGTACCGAGGAAACTAGGCACAGAAACTAAGGTATAAATTAGTAAGTGAAGCAGAGTTATAAAGTTAAACATTATTTCATAGAATAAGTAGAAAAAAAATGTCATAAGTAATATCAAAGGTTTTCTTAATTTAAACTAGGAGAATAAAGGAATAAGTTAAAAGTTCAACAGTCTTTGATGAATCCTTCATTTATCTTGCTTTCTGGGATACCTTAGCTGCCTGTTCTTGATGTCACCACAGATACCAAATCCCATTGCTCATTCTTCTCAGGTTGGGTCATGATGCCATCGCTGCTGAAGATGCCGCTTCTCTGACCTGCCCCAGCGCCTCAGAAATATGTCTGGGCAGGACCCACTCACACACCATGCTGAGGAAACACCACGAGCCACCAAGAGATTGGGCCGAGAGACCACTGAGAGATCAGGCTGTGACCTGCTGAGAGAACAGGCCAAGACCACTCACACCATCAGCAACCTTTAATTTGTTCGTGGGATGTTGGCATCACCGGCTGGGCCACCATTTATTGACCCATTTCCAACTGCCCTGGAGAAAGTAGTAGTGCACTGTCTTCTTGAACTGCTGCAGCCCTTGTGGTGCTGTTCAGGAAAGAATTCCAGGTTTCTGACCCAGTGGCACTGAAGGAACACAATATATTTCCAAGCCAGGATGGTGTGTTATTTGAAGGGGAACGTGAAGGTGGTGGGTTCTCATGTATCTACTGCCCTTGTTCTTCTAGAAGGAAGTAGTCATGGGTTTGGAAGGTGTTATTGGAGCAACTTTGCAGTACCTGTGTGGATGAATCTCAGGGCCAGAAATGTTTTCAATTTCCAGGTGTAGCAAAAAACTGAACGAAAGGCTGAGGTGAAATTGCAACAGTTTCTGACAGTGGTGCTTATCCACTTTTAAACCCAATATTCCAAATCTATATCTATGCTCCCTGTTACGAGACACATTGTAGTGACTGGAGCGAGGGATAGGTGGATCTCATTGACTATGAGATCCCTGATTAGGGCTGCTAACGTGGGCCAATTAGGGAACCCTGGCTGACAGGAGATTCAGAGAGTCTCCTTCCTCTAGGGACTGGCTCTGAGCTAGCTGGTCAGAGTCCATGTACTGTGCACATGTAAATAAAGGGTGACTTGGTGATGGGATACCGGCCATATGCACATTTGTTCTTGGGATTTAAGCGTTGCTGGCGAGCCCAGCATTTAAGTTCCTTCCCTAATTGTACCTTGTCAACTTTCCTGAAGCAACCATGCTTGAGTGGCTTGCTCATTCTTTTGAGGGCAGGAAAGATTCAACAGCAGGCCTCCTGTGGCACAGTGGTAGCATCCCTAGCTCTAGGCCAGAAGATATGGGTTCAAGTCCCACCTGGGCCAGACACATGTTGGAAAATGAGTAAACAAGTTGATTAAGGATATTTAAAACTCAGCATTGCTGTAGGTATCGAATCACACATCCTAAGGACTGTTGATCTCCTGATCAATGAACAATAAGAGCAGAAGGAGGCCATTCATCCCCTCGAGTTTGCTCCACTATTTTAGGTCACAGCTGATCATTTATCTCAGCTCCATTTTCCCACTCTATCCCAAATCCCTTGACATCATCAGTATCTAGGAATCTGTCGAGCTCTGTCTTGAACATACTCAGTGACTAAGCTTCTATTCCCCAAACTTACCACCCTCTCAATGAATAAATTCTTGATCATCTCAGTCATAAATGACCTGTCCTTCATTCTAAGACTGTGCCCCTGATTCTAGACCTCGCCCATGCCCAGCAGGGAAAATATCTTTCTGGATCTACTCTGTCAAGCCATGTAAGAATTATTTCTCCTCAAATGCAATCATCTCTCATTCTTCAAACCTCTTGGGAATACAAGCCCAATCTCATCAATATGTCCTCACGGAACAGTCCCAACCATCACAGGGATTGGTATAGTGAATATCCTCTATACCTTTTCTTAAGCAAGGGGACTAGAACGTGCCCACAATACTCCAGGTTCGGTCTCACAATCTTCTATTCAGTTGGAGCACAACATCTTTACTCCTGTACTCAAGTCCTCTTGCAAAAATGACCAACATACCAAATGTTTTCTTCATTGCTTGCTGCATTTGCTTGTCAGTTTTCAGTGATTTTAAACATAGCACAATTCTACATATGGTAATTACATAAATGAACAGATAATCAATTTTTTAGTGTTGATTGAGCAATAAATGGAATCAAGGTCTCTCACATTGCAGAAGAAGATCATTTAGTTCCTCACGGAAGAGAAACACAAGATAATGGAGCAGGAGAAGGCCACTCAGACCCTCATGTCTGCCCACCATTCAATACCGTCATGGCTGCTCTAATCATGGTCTCAAATCCACTTTCCTGCCTGCCATTTCCCTCATATAACCACTCACTCCCTCATCCATCAAAATTCTATCCAACTCATCCTTGAATATACACTGACCCCACCTATAGTGCTCTCTGGGGAAGAGAGATTCAGATTAGTGACCCTTTGAGAGAGAAAAATAAATTCTTAAATCTTAAATGGGAAACCCCTAATCTTTAAAGACTCCTCCATGAGGGAGACCATTCTCTCAGCATCCACCCTGTCTCTCAAGATCTTCTAGGTTTCAATAAAGGCACCTCTCAATCTTCTGAACTCCAATCTGACCCTGCCTAATCTCATAAGACAAACCCTTCATCCCATGAACCAGTTGGGGGTGACCATCAAACCTTTGTCAGCTCTTTGAAAGATTCTTTCCTTTGTGCTTTGCCCATTCATTGCCAACATCTATTCCATAAGTATCCAACAATTCAGAAGTACTTCCTTGCAGCAAAGATCTGACGTAGTGAAAGATGCTATACAGATGCAAATCTTCCTTATTACTTTATTCAAAGCAAGTAGCATGCAAAACCTGCTACTTCAAGGAGTAGTGGAGGTGGATTGTATAAATGCAATTTTAAAAATTCATTTGTGGGACATAGCATGGTTGGCTGGCCAGCATTTATTGCTCACTCCTAATTGCCTTTGAGAAGGTGGTGGTGAGATGCCTTCTTGATCCACTGCAGAACTGCAGTTGACTCACAATGCCGTTATGGAGGGAATTCCAGGATTTTGACCCAGTGACAGTGAAGGAACGGCAATATATTTCCAAGTCAGGATGGTGAGAGGGTTGGAGGAGAACTTGCAGATGGTGTTCCCATGAATGCCCTGGCCTTCTAGATGGAAGTCGTCGTGGATTTGGAAGGTGCTGTCTAAGGATCTTTGGTGAATTTCTGCAGTGCGTCTTGTAGAGGGTACACACTACTGCTACTGAGTGTTACTGGTGGAGGGATTGGGTGCTTGTGGATGTAGTGCCAATCAAGCGGGCTGCTTTGTCCTGGATGGTGTTGAGCTTCTTGAGTGCGGTTGGAGCTGCATCCATCCAGACAAGTGGGGAGTATTCCATCACACTCCTGATTGTGTCTTATACGTGGTGGACATGTTTTGGGGAGTCAAGAGATGTGTTAATCACCACAGTATTCCCAGCCTCTGACCTACTCCTGTAGCCAGTGTGTTTAAGGGGAAACTAGAGAAAAGAAAAATTATACTGAAATTTAAAGGGTTAAAATATGAGGGGAGGTTGCATAGACTTGGCATATATTCAACTGTAAATAAACATTATGGAAATCTCATTGAGGAGTTTAAAATTATTAAAGGATTTTCTAGGGTATACAGACGATAAGTATTTCCTCTCAAGGGTGAGTCAGAACAAGGGACATAGCCTATAACTAAGAAGCAGACCATGTCTGGGTACTATCAAGAGGCACTTCTACACACAAAGGGGTGTGGAAATCTGGAAAACTCTCCCTCAGAAAAGCTTTTCAGGTTCGGGGTCCATTGAAAATTTCAAAACAGATTAGTATATTTGTGTGAAAACAGAGTTATTTCTAACTCCCTCTTGGACAGTTACTATTGAATATGCTCCTTTCAGGTAACTTGTTCTCGAACAACTAGCTCATAAACAAAATTAGCCACAGCTCAACTCTGATATCAAATCTTGGCTGTTCTTTATTGACCTTCCAAACATTAGGAACAATTTCTTCCTGTTTACTGATACGAATTTGAACTCTTCTACTAAATCAGAGAAAGTGAGGACCAAAGATGCTGGAGAGTCAAATTCGAAAAGGGTAGCACAGCAGGTCAAGCAGCATCCGAGGAGCAGGGGAGTCGACATTTCGGGCATAAACCCTTTCTCAGGAATAAGCCCCTAGTGAAGGACTTATGCCTGAAATGCGATTCTCCTGCTCCTTTTATGTTGCCTGATCTACTGTGCTTTTCCAGCACCACTCTAACCTTGACTGTGATCTCTAGCATCTGCAGTCCTCACTTTCACCTACTGTATCAAATGACTTCATCCTATGTTTCTCAAATTAGACGGCTG
The DNA here is from genome assembly GCF_020745735.1 of Hemiscyllium ocellatum. Taxonomy (NCBI): domain Eukaryota; kingdom Metazoa; phylum Chordata; class Chondrichthyes; order Orectolobiformes; family Hemiscylliidae; genus Hemiscyllium; species Hemiscyllium ocellatum. Next base: position 18,216,835 of record NC_083447.1, on the reverse strand, counting down.
GACCTCAAGAGAGGTTACAAGCTAAAATTTTTGGGGTTGCAAGTTCAGAAGCAGCAATGGAGGTCACATAGTTCCACAACCCCTCTTCCCCGTTCCCTTGGATCTTGATCTGCTGTCTGCCCTTCAGGCCTAACAGAGGGGTAGATTCATTGCCACCAATCCTTCTTCTTGCTGTTAGTCTAAGTTACTGAAACCAGGTGGGGATTGGCATCCACTTGATGTCTTTGGCTGACAACAGCTGAGGCTTGATAAATGGTAAAATGAAACAAAGAACTGAAGATGCTGGAGATCTGAAACAAAAACTGAAATTGCTGGAGAAACTCCGCAGGTCTGGCAGCAACTCTCAGAAGAAAGCAGAGTTAACATTTTGAGTCTGGTGACTCTTCATCAGATTCAGTTTATGAGGGTCAGACTGGATTACTCTGAGTCAGTCTTGATCAAAGCCATCGGATTCAAGCAATCACTTTGCTTTCTCCATGTAGATGCTGCCAGACCTGTTGAGTTTTGCCAGTAATTTCTGGTATAATAAATGGATCAGGTTTCTAATGTAATACTTAATAGCTAGTTACATTATACCTGAGATACTTGAGAGTTTTTTGTCCTGAAGAAAAGTCACTGGACTTGAAATGTTAACTTGGCTTTCTCTGCCAGGCCTGCTGAGTTTCTCCAGCAACATCTGTTGCTACTTCAGATCCGCAGTTCTTTGGTTTAGTTTAGAGACAGCTAACAGGGAAGGTCCTTTTTAATGCACTAAGTGGAGCTAATCACATGGTGTTAGCCCTTTTAGGTACTAACTGTCTTATACAACAGAGTCAAACGCTAAGTGGCAGAACAGATAGCAACTGGCAGCTACAAAACAACATGCAGAGAAAGCTGTTAAGTAGAGTTATTCAGATTAGGTAAATGATAGCAAGTCATGGTTCATAAGGATCAGTGATGAGACCGTTATTGGATTTTTAAAATTTGAGTATGGGCTGTGGGTATCGAAGACCAGGCCAGCATTTATTACCTAGAGGATAGTTGGGAATAAATCACATGGTGTGGCTCTGCAGATGTGCAGGCTAGACCTGGTAAGGATGGCAGATTTCCTTCCCAAAAGGACATTGAGAAATTAGATGCTTTTTTAAAAAAAACACATGGAAATCAACACTTGTTTAGTGACAATCAGACAAGCTTTTATTACCATCTGCCATCTGGGATTTGAACATATATTAGAACATTAGCCTAAGGCCAGTGATATTACTAGGAGAAAGTGAGATCTGCAGATGCTGGAAATCCGAGTCAAAGGCAGTATCCGAGGAGCAGGAGAATTGACGTTTCGTGCCAAAGCCCTTCATCTCGACAAGTGACATTACTGTCAGTACCTCCCTATGTTCATCATTAACATAAATAAATTAGACCTCAGAATTGAAAGCATAATTTCAAAATTTGTGGATGATACCAAATCGAAAGAAATGGTTAAATCAAAGGACGATTGTGGCAGCATATAGGAAGATGTTAATTCAACTATAGCATTGGGGTAAAATTGACAAGAGCACAGCAGTTCAGAGAGTAGCTCACCACCACCTTCTCAAGGGCAACCTGAGACAGGGAATAAACACTGGCCCAGCCAGCAGTTGGGCCACATTTCATAAGTGAATTAAAAAAAAATTGTGTTTTATGTATTTTGAATGAGTGAGTCACACACTCTTTGGAAACAAGAGCAGAATCTTCACATTTTGTCCCTGAGGGAACAGGGATCATTTTCCAGTTGGGAACATAACTGTTTAATTACTGTCCCACTAATCAGGACAGGTGAATGGGCAGGACAATGAACCTAAACAATCAGTGAGAGAAGGTGATTTAAAGGTACCCTCACAGCACTCATATTAGCAGCAGAGATTAAAACCCAGTTGGAACGAGGGAACAACAGTATGGATGGAAGACATGGAAGATCTACAATCCCTATATCCATGCGGCCCTCCCACTGGTTCACAGGCCCCTCTCTGGGCAATTACTGCCTTGAGGGAACACACAGGTCCTCTTTACTCAGACAGCAAGAGGAAGCCAAGCAGCCTCACCATGCAGATACAGCTATACATGGTGCCCAGGTGTGAAACTGCCAGATATGAAGAAGTATGGTACCCAGATGTGACGAATATGCTAAAGCGTAATCAAGTATTGTGCCTAAGTGTGATGAGTGTGCCTAGGTGTGATGAGGTTTGATGCCCAGGTGTGATAAAGTGTGTGCCTAGGTATGGTGAGTGTGCCCTGGTATGATAAAGTGCAGGCCAAGTGCAGGAAAAAGTTCATTGACCTCCTAAAGTCTCACAAGGTCAGTGTCCAACAATGGTCAGCTGGCAGCCAGCTGGGCATTCACCTTCATAACTCTCCTCTGATTTAAACACATTCTCAAAGCTACTCCTTTCTCTCCAGCCTCCTCCTCCTCAAATTTCCATCACACACCCTCAACCACAGCTCTCTTACACCATCATCTTGCAGTCAACCTGATCAAATGTTTACCCTTCAACCCTAACAATTAGCTTCATTGAAATTAGCATTCGAAATCTCAGCCTTTTTTCACTGAAGATGAAGAGAGCCCAAATCTCCAGAGAAATATAGTGGAGGTCAGGCTGTAGTTCCAGGTTTAGCTATCCTGACTGTCATGGATGAGGGTGCCTAGAGGACACCAGTACAGTTGGATTCTCAATTGCATGGACTTCTCCACCCTCAATAAACACACAGGCATCTCCTTAAGTAAAAGGAACCAAGCAGGAGTTAAGTAGAAGAAAAATCACAGGCACAGAGAGCAACCGTGATCCTATTAAATGCTGCAGCAGGCTAGAGGGGCTCAATTGCCTCCTCCTGCTCCTAGTACATATGTTCTTACATAAGCTTGCATTGGAGGTACTAAAATGAAGGCTTAATAAATTGATCCCTGGGATAAAAGGATTGCCCTATGGTGAGATGTTTAGAAAATTTGGTCCTCCAGGTTATAAGAATAGAAACGTATAAGATTACGAAGGGGCTTGATAGGTTGAAAGTTTTTGATGCCCCATCGTTGAATATACCTCAGGACGAGACAGATAGATTTCTGCTCTTTCTGGGAATCCAGAAATAGGCGGACTCGGCGGGAAAATGGAGCTGAGGTCAGCCATGACCGTAATGAATGTTGGGGCAGGCTCAATGGGCCAAATAGTCCATTCCTGCTCCTATTCCTTATGGTCTTACATTATGTGCAATTCATTGTAAACTATGTGGCACAGTGGTTAGCACTGCTGCCTCACAGCCCCAGGGACCCAAGTTTGATTCCACTCTCAGGTGACTGTCTATGTGGGTTTCCTCCAGTTTCTCCAGTTTCCTCCCACAGTCCAAAGATGTGCAGGTTAGGTGGATTGGTTAGATTGCCCAGGGATATGTTGGTTAGACGGAATAGCATGGGAAATGCAGGGTTACAGGGATGGGCTGGGTCTGAGTGAGAAGCTCTTCGGCAGGTCAGTGTGGATGTGATGGACTGAATATTCATTTCCATGCTGTAGGGATGCTATGATTACGCAAATTAAAATCCTGCGATTGCAACTTGTTCACAGCACCGCTTCCAACACATGTCCACACTGCTCCCAGTCTCGCAGTGCCTCTTTCTCACTCTTCTCTGTCATGCTGCCTCGGTGGTCACTGTCTGTGGGAGTGAGAGGGAGCAAGGCAGCAAGTCATATTGGGGCAGGCGATTCAGAGAGTGGCGCGATCATTGAGATTATCTGGCAGGGCACAGAACAGAACAGAGGGAGGGAGGAGGGAGGATAGGCACTGAGAAAAGAGTCAAGTGTAGCGAGGAAGTGGG